>NC_081555.1:1200000-2400000 GCF_963082655.1 Stomoxys calcitrans | reverse complement strand
CCTATCCCTATCCCTATCCCTATCCCTATCCCTATCCCTATCCCTATCCCTATCCCTATCCCTATCCCTATCCCTATCCCTATCCCTATCCTTATCCTTATCCTTATCCCTATCCCTATCCCTATCCCTATCCCTATCCCTAACCCTATCCCTAACCCTATCCCGAACCCTATCCCTAACCCTATCCTTAACACTATCCCTAACAATATCCCTAACAATATCCCTAACCTATCCTTATCCTATCCTTATCCTATCCTTATCCTATCCTTATCCTATCCTTATCCTATCCTTATTCTATCCTTATTCTATCCTTATTCTATCCTTATCCTATACTTATCCTATCCTTATCCTATCCTTATCCTATCCTTATCCTATCCTTATCCTATCCTTATCCTATCCTTATCCCATCCTTATCCTATCCTTATCCTATCCTTATCCTATCCTTATCCTATCCTTATCCTATCCTTATCCTATCCTTATCCTATCCTTATCCTATCCTTATCCTATCCTTATCCTATCCTTATCCTATCCTTATCCTATCCTTATCCTATCCTTATCCTATCCTTATCCTATCCTTATCCTATCCTTATCCTATCCTTATCCTATCCTTATCCTATCCTTATCCTATCCTTATCCTATCCTTATCCTATCCTTATCCTATCCTTATCCTATCCTTATCCTATCCTTATCCTATCCTTATCCTATCCTTATCCTATCCTTATCCTTATCCTATCCTTATCCTATCCTTATCCTATCCTTATCCTATCCTTATCCTATCCTTATCCTATCCTTATCCTATCCTTATCCTATCCTTATCCTATCCTTATCCTATCCTTATCCTATCCTTATCCTATCCTTATCCTATCCTTATCGTATCTTTATCCTATCCTTTTCATATCCTTATACAATAATATCCTATTCTTATCAAAATTCATTTGTGACGTACTATGCCATGTATAAACGCCGTTCGGACTCGGCTATAAAAAGGAGGCCCCTTATCATTGATTGCAAATTTGCACTTGCAATCATGTATAGAAAGAGCTGGTAGTCATTAATTGGTTTGTGCTTCATTTAAAAATTCAAGTATTAAGTAATGCATCTGTGAACAAATTAAAAATTCCACTGTAATTTTTATGCACAGCATACACATCAACACAAATCATAACAGATTCATGGTGACAAAGTGGTAAAGTTAGGTTACAGTGTAGCACAAAATTGTACCTTTATTTATTGAGAGATACATGCTATTGTACAAACCTCGGTTTAGAGCAGTGTCGAAATCTTAAATGTGGCAATCAAACTAAGACTGATATTTTTTTTGGCTTCAGATTTAAAAACTTTTAACCCCTACTGTTATCGTGTGGTTCAAATCATCCAAACAGTTGCTTCAATATTTGTGTCATGACTCGTTTTTTCCCCTTTCTCTCTTCCCCGCCAATTCTAAATGACATAATCCATTAGCGGATGGACATGGATGTGCTCGGTTTTAAATTTTTACCATTGGCTTTAATTGCGCTACATTTTTTTAGAAATCCATTGTAATTAAAAATAAATCGACTTTTAAACGTTGGCACAAAGGCCACAATACCAAAGAGTTACCCGTTAACTGGAACATTCGTTAATGGAATTTCCAACAGTGAGACACGAAAAAAATGTTACCGTCAAATTTCAGAATTTTGTTAATTTTCACCATTGTCTGTGCGGAGTTCTTTGGCAATGAAGCAAAAATCATTAAATTCACCAAGCTGGAGTGCAAGGACTATGACAAATCCTTTATCCAGTTCAAGCAATGCCAATTGAAGGCGGTGGGACGCAATCGCATTGCCTTGCAATTGCATGGTGATTTGAAGAAGAACATCGACGAAGAGCTTACAGTGAGTAAATTCGAAAGTTTTGGTACACCAAAGAATGAAAATAAAATTTTGACTTTTGTCACATCATTGCAGATCAATGCAGAACTATTTAGGAAAAGTCATGATTTCCGTCCATTCATGTACAATGACACCATGGAGTTTTGCAGCTTTGTAAGAAATCCCAATCGCTACATGTTTTGGAAGATCTTGGTGCAGGATATGATACAGTTTACAAATATCAACCACACCTGTCCCTATGAGGTATATTCGCTCCCCCAGCTCTAGAATGAACTTTTCCTTTATTAGCTGCTGTTCTTTTGCTTTTGTTTTTAGAACGAGATCATCATCAAGGATCTTATTTTGGAGGAGAACATGTTCAAAACCTTACCCTTTCCCGGCAATGACTACATGGTTCATGTGAAGGCTATCCTGCAGAATGAAATCAAGGCGGAACTTAAGGTCTATGTGGTGTTGATTGAGTGAAAGAGTTTTGTGGGGCGCACTCCCCCTACCGAAAAACTCTGCTGTTGCTGTAATTATCTCCCCCACTTCTTGTAAATGTATGCATGTATAAAAAATCGTAATAATTGTATTGTATGTATGGTTGTATAACACTTTGTATGTCTGAAAAGTTTAAATAAACATTAACCAAAACCTAAATTGTTTTGTTTACCATCATTCATGAGAAACAAACACCGAGACATAGACGGTGGTAGTCAAATGAGCCGGGCCATCAGTGCTCACCTTTATAGCCGGTTATTTGCTTTAAGTCAACTGGAAAATTTGCTGATGCTTAAATATTTGCGCTTGAAAACTTGATTTACTGCGATGCGATACGATGCGTTGCGTTGAATTCTCTGCAGTTATGGCATTTTCAAAGTTCTTTTTTGTTGTTGGTTGTGTTTTTGTGATATCAGCAAAATCTATTTGTGGTAGCCATAAAACACCGTAAGCCAACAATTTGAGAGTTCAAACTGTAAATGAGACCCCATGCTCCAAGTCCTACCCCAAGGGCTTCCGAAATCAGATGTTTGTGAATGATGTAATTAAATGTTAAATACCCGCACACAGCATGCTACAATGTGCACCAAGCCAAGGAATTTAAGACATTGTTTAAATGTATAAAATATGCTCATGACTGAAGCTACAGCATATATGGCGAATATATCACATGCTAATGCCCTGTCAAATGCAAAGAGAGCAACTTATGAATAAAAAACAATTTGGAAAAAACATGAAGAAAATTTGCAACATGCCAACTTTCCTTACCCTACTTGAACTTGTTTTGCCGGTTATTTTTTCTTTTTTTTTCCTAGCCTTGTAGAGCCATCTGAAAGTCCTCTATGATCAACTTGAAAAATCCCTTGCATCAATAGAGATACGCTTTCATCAGTAGAGATACATCACCACCATTATGGGTTTTACACTCTTCAGCCGGATAATTTTCCCCGTTTTATTTGTTTGCACAGCAAACAAATGCAAATGAGTGGCAGCCGCATAATCATTGACTGCCAAAGTCAAATGCCTCCACTCCATATACGCCAAAATTCGGTAAAGCTACTGAAATCCCATTCAGCTGATATTGCGGCAAAGGCAAATATACCTAAAATTTCATAGAAGCCAAAGGCTATGCGAGTAGACTCTCACTCTTTATTTCTCTCTCCTTCATTCCACTAATCACTATGCAGATAAAATTCGAAAGGAGAAGTACCCCCCTCCGCCAATATGACATTAGCATAAGTAGTTTTCATTAGCATTAATTCCAAGGAGGAAAATTACCGAAAATCTGTTGTGTCAGCAGCAGCCTCAGTTGTTTCTTGCCAAGAAATTGTCGGCAAGTATTCTTCGTTATCCTTTGAGCGTAGGAAGGAAATGGTCAAATGATAAATAAAAGTGGTTTCTTGGTCTGCTGCTGGCAACAGCATAAACACCAACACGTGTTTCCTGATTGCTGGTTAAAGATGCCTGCCAGGCACTTTCGGCAGTTCCCAAGAAGACAAATCAATACGAAAATTGAGAGATAAGCTAAAGAGACTTAGCGTCAAATGATTGTGTGGGAATAACTAGAGTGAGACATAGACCGAAGGTCGTAGACGGAATGTAATAGAAAAAATTAATTGGATTGCTTTAATTTGAATTCGAGTTGAAGTGAAATCAAGGAATCTAACACATTGTTTAAATGCTGATTATTTGGAGAATTAATTAAATCGTTTGTAGATTTGTCTACAGTAATGAAAGGCCACTGTAGCGCAGAGGTTTGCATATACGTCTACGACAGAATTCGAATTCTACCGAGACCATCAGAAAAATTTTTAAGCGGTGGTTTACCCTTCCTAATGCAGGCAACATTTGTGAGATACTAGCCAATGTAAAATTTCTCTCCTGCGGCACGCCGTTCGTCTCGGCTATAAAAAGGAGGCCTCCTATCATTGAACTTAAACTTGAGTCAGACTGCACTCATTGATATGTGAGAAGTTTGCCCCTGTTCCTTAGTGGAATGTTCATGGGCAAAACTGGCAATGAAATTTTGACAACCGAAAAAAGCTGAAATTTTCCAAAAAAAAGTTTGAAAAACTTTTCCAACAAAAAACGCTTTGACAAAATTGTCCTAAAGGAAATATATGTTCTGCAAAATGTTCAAAAGAAATTAAGCCAATTTATTCCAATGTTTCTACGGAAATAATATTTTGACAAAATATTCTATAGAAATAAGTTTTAGAGAAATGAAATTGTGCAAATGTTCAAAAATTTTAGTTTAACAGAATTTTCCAAAAAAGTTTTTTTTTACTAAATTTCCCAAAAAATCAAAATTTCCAAAGAAAATAAATATTTTCAAAAATTCCATGGAAATAAAATATAACAAACAAAAAAGAGAAATTACCCCAATAAAAATATGGAAATTTTTTTAAAAAAATGTTTTGAAATTATTTTTGAAAAAAAACAAAATTTTCCAAAAAAGTCAATAATTTTAACAAAATTGAAATAAACTGAGCTACCGTGCCCCCACACCTGCAAGAGAGCCATTGGTAAAAGTTGGGAGCAAACACTGAGTGTTATGCACTGGGTGTATACTGCATTTGTCAGACCTATAATGCGGTGTTGTGGTCTGGTGGACGGCTTTAAAAGTACACCTACTGTTCAATGCTTAGCCTGATCCAAAGCCGCACTGGGGACGATACCATCTGATGAACATAATTTAATGCTACACATTATCCCTCTGGACATAGTAGCTAGGTTAATTGCCTGCTGTGAGACTAAGGGAGCATTCTCTTTGGTCATGCAGCGGTTACGGACACTGTCTTAACCTTGATACAGTGCACGAAGCTCGATGATAAAAAGTACTGTACCACTATTCCTGATAGAACCGATTGGAACTACAATATCCCTGGTCATAGAAATTAAACAGACTTCTATACGGATGGATCCAAACTAGACGACCAGATGGGCTTTGGAGTGTACTCTGAAGAACTTGGACTGGTCATATCGAGAAGGTTTTCCGACCACTGTAGTGTGTTTCAAGCTGAGATACTTGCAATTAAGAAGGTGCAGGAATGGCTAAAATATAATGTCATAACGAAGATTGTCATAAATATCTTCTCAGACAGCCAGGAAGCCACTAAATATCTGGGCGACATATTTCTGAATTCAAAAACCTCACTCGAGTGTTACAGATCTCTCAACGAGATGGCTGAACAGTTCAAAATTCACATGTTCTGGGTGTCGGGTCATAGAGATTTCCCAATGTATTGCAGAGCAGTAGAGTTTGCGAGAATAAGCAATGCCTTACACATTCCAGGAGAACTGGTATTTGTGGGTATGCCTCTAGCATCATGTAAACAAAGTCTTCCAGATCAGGACCAAAGAGATACGAATGATAGATGGTCACAAAATGGGGGTTGTGAATGTTCCAAAATTATGTGGCTTAATCTAGACTTGAAGAGGTCTACAGCTTGGCTGTTCCAGGCTAAAGCAGACGTTTCAGGCATTGTATCCGTCAAGACAGGTCACTCTCTGATCGGAAAAGCTTTTGATCGACTGAAGGTTGCCAGTAATGACTTTTCCTAGAGCTGTGAGGACGTCGAAAAAGAAGAGACTATGGATCATCTGTGTGCCCCGCACTGGCAGTCAGGAGGAACTCTACTTCATTTCTTTGAGAAATCGCCGGAACTAATGGATATGAACATTCGCAATTTGTTGGGCTTTTTAAAGCGATCTGGATTTTTATACGCTAGGTATCTGTTCCTGTGGTATCATAATAGGGGGAAAGGTCGATGGCATACTGCCACTTAAACCAAACATAACCTTACTCTTTTTTGAGAAGTTGTTACAAAAGTTCTCCAGAAGATTTTCCAAAAATAAAAATTTGACAAATTTCCCACAAATATAAAAAAAATTATGCAAAAAATTTAATTTTTAAAAAATTTTCCAAAAACAGTAAAAATGTACTATGTTCGAGCGTACAGAATTTTGTATACCCACCACCATGGATAAATTCATTATGCTATTTTATTGTAACTCCCATATCATATCCATAGTTCTATCAAATAAGCGCTGGTCTGGAGCATATTTGATTCAGGTAGCGAAAAAGGACAAACGGAAACAGTTTTTATCAAATTGAGACTCGAAATTGGAAGATCGGCCTATAAGAAATATTTCGGTCTTAATGACAACTATTGTTCGATCTGCACCGTTTTCAGTTAAGATTCCGGGTTGCTTAATACAACCCTCTAACACAAATTTCAGCGAAATCGGGCGTGTTATGTGCTTAGGACCCTTATAGACAGAACGGTCCATATGGCAGCGATATCAAAATATGGTCTAAAGTGGATCAATTTAGGTTTGGATGTCGAAAGGTTTAATATAACTCACTTTATCAAATTTATGCGAAATCGGGCAATACAAATGTGGCTTTTATGTACTTAAGACCCTAAACAGGAAGGTCGGTATATATGGCAGCTATAACCAAATATAGTCCATTTGGCCCGTTAAAGAACTTCACCTGCGTGTAGAAAAAATATGGATATTTGCCAAATTTCAGCCCAATATCTAAATTTTTGAAGGCAATTCCTCGTAACACCTCAAAACATTCGTCTAAGACCCTATAAAGTATATATATTCTTGATCGCCTCGACGTTCTGAATCGATCTAGCCATGTCCGTCAGTTTGTTGAAATCACGATAGTGGTCGAACGCATAAAGCTAGCCTCTTGAAAATTTGCACAGATATTTAATAGGTCGTTGGGGAAATGCAAATGGGACATATCAGTTCAAATTTCGATACAGCTCCCATATAAACCGATCACCCGATTTGACTTCTTGAGCCCCTGGAAGCTGCAATTTTTCTGTTATAGCTCCCAACTACTGTGAGAAGTATGGTCCAAATCGGTACATAATCTGTTATAGCTCCCATATAAACCAATCTCCCGATTTGATTTCTTGTGCACCTGGAAGCCGCAATTTTTGTTCGATTTGGATGAAATTTTGGATGTAGAGTTCTGTTGCAACTTCCAACAACTGTGTCAAGTAAGATTTGACTTCTTGAGCCCTTACAAGCCGTAACTTTTATCCGATTTGGCAGAAATTTAGCATGCAGTGTTTTGTTATGACTTTCAACAACTGTACCAAATACGGTCTAAACCGGTCCATAACCTAATATAGCTCCCATATAAACCGATCTCCCGATTTGACTTCTTGAGTCCTTACAAGCCACAATTTTTCTCCGATTTGGCTGAAATTTTGCATGCGATGTTCTGTTACAACTCCAACAACTGTGCCAAATACGGTCCAAATCAGTCAATAACCAGATATAGCTCCCATGAAAACCGGTCTCTCGATCATCTTTGTTCCGTTCCTAGAAGCCTTAAATTTTGCTGGTTTGGCAGTAGTTTGGTATGTAGAATAAAAGTGGTGGGTTCCCACGATTCGGCCAGGCCCAACTTAGCACGCTTGGACTTGTTTTTTTTTTTACTAAAATAAAATATTATCCAAATAGTTGAGTATACCTGGTAATTATTTTCAAACATTCAACTTTTACTCATTCCTCCAAAAAGTATGCTCCAGAAAAAAAATTATTCCGCTATACCCCTAAATGCATACAAATTTATAACATTCTCATTCCCCCTATAACTCAGGATGAGCACAAAAAAAGAAACGTTTAATAAATATTCAGGTAAAATGTCAACTACTGCTAACAACAACAATGTTATCAATGATTTATGGAATGGAATCATAACACTGAACTAATAGCAAATTAGAGCCAAAATCAAATCAATATATGGCCATATAGACGCCCTAAGGCCAAGACTCATAAGCAAAGCATCATTTTTCATTGGAATGGCAGGATATACAGCCAGAGGCCTGTAGTAGCCAAGCTACATAGTGTTTTTTTTTTTTGTTTTATTGTCGTCACATTTTTCACATGTTATTCTTTCATTTCCTCCATCTGGATGGAAAACAAATCTTTTCTACTCAATTTATTAACATTATTCATTCGATGGCAGAAACGTTCCAGTTCATTTTTCTTGATACTGCCAGCTTTGCCATGGATGAGTTGCCAAGTTGTTGTTTGAAAGTAGTAGAGTATATGAATTAATTTCAATCAAATAAATCCGGCAATTTATCAAAAGAAAGGTGGATGCCTAACATACTAAAGATCTAATAGAAGAACCAAGTTACTGGGGCTGGTATGGAAACTTTATCGGCTTTTGGTTGTTTCCCCCACTCGCATGCACGCACACAATTATCTTCTTGGGGTTCCTAAGGGTTGTTTTGGGCTATACTGAAAAAAGTCCTTTCGTTAGCATAAGGACTTTTTGCATTTTCAACTTCTTTAACAAACATATTCAAGTCCCTTAACTAGAATTTCCCATTTGGCCAAAGATATTTTCCTACACCATAATGACCATTTATTATCAAATCCTTCTTGTGCTTAATGGACCCTTTTCTAGGCACAAAAACAAACAAACACTGCTGAGAAATGGGGTTTACAAATGTAACTTGACATAACACTCAGACAGTTTTTTCTTTCTTTATTTTCGGGTGTTTTTTTTTTTTTTGTTTGTATCTTTGGTTCTGTGTAAAAGTTATCAGACATATGCAGTGCAACGAAATTAGAAAGTTACTATACTGACAAAAGAAACTTTGTTAACCATTTTGTAAGAGGGGTGTAAACAAACAATCGAGGAAATTGAACATTGTCTATGTGAAGGAGTGATGATATCTTGTCAGGTTGCTTTTTCGAGCCTCAAGAGGCTTTCACGTTTCCCCATGAATATGTATTGCGGTACACATGAAGGGGAGAGAAGCTAAGCTGCATTTGGAAGTCAAAGGAATGAAAGCCTAAAAGTATTATACACTTTGTATGCTTTTAGAATTTTTTTGTGAATAAAATATGCTTTAAATTTTTGGGGGTAGGATTAAATAAAAAAATTTTATATCAAATAAGTTTCAAATAAAGAATGGTAAAATTAAAAAATATATAAAATAAAGTTTAAAAAGCAATTAAAAGGAGGAAAACAATACAAAAAATAGAAAAATAAACAGAATAATATATAAGAAAACAAACAACTGCATAATGATTTTACGGATGATCAAGTAGTTAAATTGGGAGATAGAGGTTTATGTGAACTATATCCTGAAATCACAACATGAAACGACATGTCAAATTTCAGCAAAATCGTTTACAAATTGCTCCGAAAGTTGATAAATATGGCAAGCAAAAGGCTGGTGGGAAAAAAAGTCGAATGGCAGATAAAAAGGAAACCAAAGACCAAAAGTATGCAACACTTTTTGACACTCCACATTTCTCTGATTAACGCCTTCTCTAAGGATGGCAAAATCCTCATCGGTTGAGTGCCGGGCCACAACGGGGTACGGGGGAATGAAAGGGCAGACGATTTGGCAGTGAAGACCAGAGGACTGCCGTCAATAAACTTGGTTAACCCGAAGCCTTTCGGGTCGACGCAGTCCGAGTTAAGGGTGTGGGCGATGAATGCGCATGCATCCGCCTTCTCTAGAACAGCGAAACGGTCGATAGTACAACAAAAATCCTATGGGGCTATTACTGAAAAGAAGTAAGAAGGAGATCAGTATTCCTATTGGTATCATAAAGGGACACATAGGACTACGAGGGCATGCTGGGAAGATGATGAAACGTTGATGCATTTCCTTTATCATTGCCCGGCTTTTGCGTCTAACAGATATCGGCACTTAGGTGGGAACACAATACCAGACATGTCATGGAAAACCATTAAGGACTTTGTATGTAGCACGGAATTCCTATGTTCGATTTTCTTTTTCGAGATGACTTTCTAGCGCACAACAAGCCGATTACTAGCTTGGGTGCATGTCCATAATGGCATGGGCAGATCTATATCTGCACCCCCTTTTCAAGCTAACCTAACCTATTGACACTCCAAAAACTAACTTAAGAAGCGTAGAGACCTTTGCACTGAAAAGAAAATTTGGCCCAAAATGTAAGATTTTTCCTTATTTGTAGGATTTTAGGAATGGAAACGAGCCAAAGAACCGAAACTTTAAATTAAAGATACTATCTTAAAATTTAATTTCCTATTTACTAATGGACATGGGCAGCAATTGCAAATTTAAATCGCTGATTGATTCCTTTTTTACTTCATAGATGACTGTTCAATTATTTATTTTTTTCTCACCAAAGGCTTTGTTTCCTTAAGATGTGGAAAAATTGATCATCTTTAAATTAAGTTTGCTAATCTAAGGTTCAAATCTTTAAAATTAGGACGAAAATTTGTTTTTCAGGAAGACCCTGAAAAAGGGAAAAAACAAGTAAACGAGCTAAATTCGGTCAGGGCGAGATTTACAATAGATGCCCGTCACCATGGATCGCAATTGCCAAGTTCTTTGCCCGGTATATCTTTATAGGCAAACAAAGGATAATGGATAAGAAGTACTATGCTATTGGAGCCATATCAGGTTATGGACCGATTCGGATCATACTTGGTTTGGATGTTGGAGACCATATGTCAAAGCAAAAATCGTTGTACAAAATTTCAGCCAAATCGGATAAGAATTGCGCCCGCAGTGCCTCAAGAAGTATAATCGGGAGATAGGTTTATATGGGAGCTATATCAGGTTATGAACCGATTTTGATCATACTTGGAATAATTGTTGGAATTCAAACAAAGTCAACAAAACACCACATATGAAAATGTCAGCCGAATCGAATAAGAATTGCTCCCTCTAGAGGCTCCAGATCCGGCAGATATATCAAAACATGGACCGATTTGGCCCATTTACATTGCTTACCGACCTACATTTATAGGACGTATTTGTGCAACATTTCAAGGGCCTAATTTTAAGAGTGAGCGTGCTCTTGACTGGCGGACATGGTTTTATCGACTTAGAATGTCAAGACGATCAGGAATATACATAGTTAGTTTGAGGGGTCCCAGATCAATCTTGCGGCGCGTTACAAATGGAATGAGGACGTAAGTGCACCCCATCCTGTGCTGGATGATAAAAAAAAATTTTAAAAATTCAATATTAACTTCCAAACTGACACACTTATGATACAAATGGACGTAAAGAAGAGTGAAAGTTGAATCACGAATTAGTTTGTGTTTTTTTTTTACTCTCCAACATAGGATGGGGGTATACTGATTTCGTCATTCTGTTTGTAACTCCTCGAAATATTCGTCTAAGACCCCATAAAGTATGTATATTCTTGATCGAAATGAAATTTTAAGTCGATCTAGCCATGTCCATCCGTCTGTCTGTTGAAAATAGGCTATCTTTTGAAGGAGTAAAGCTAGCCGCTTGCACAAATACTTCTTATTGGTGTAGGTCGTTTGGGATTGTAAATGGGCCATATCGGTCCACGTTTTGATAGAGCTGCCATATAAACCGATCTTGGATCTTGACTTCTTGAGCCACTAGAGGGCGCAATTCTCATCCGTTTTGACTGATTTAAGATTTGCCATATTTTTTATTCATCAAAATCACCTTTTATTATTTTAACAAAATATCTATTCAACTAAAATATCTATAATAGGTGTCATCACAATTATTGTAGCCATAGTCACACTTGCAAGGGTTCTCCGTCGGTTTGGGTTCAATTAATTTATGCAGTTCCAGTTTATCCACAACTTTCTTGGCATTGGTTTTATCATCGAAGAAGCCTACCAAAGTGTCTTCAAATTTGCCTTCCTTTTTCTCCGCCAGTTTGGCGAGTAAGAGATCCTTGGCCTTTAACATTTCTTTTTCAGCTGTCTTGTCTTTTTTCTCGAACAGATCGAATTTTGGCAACTTTAGTAAAGGAAACTCACCAGTATCCTCATCGCTGTCATCATACTTCAGCATAAGCTTAGGGAGTTTAGGAAAAATATTGGCTTGAACTAAGGGAAAAATAACAAAACCCCCAGGTAAGGCAATCATTTTTTAAGGACACGGCTAATAACATACCAATGGTTAAGGCCATCATTGTGACAATTAAAACAGCTACAAGACTCTTCATGGCTATGTGTTTTTCTCCTCCAATTTGACTCAAATAAGTTTTGTGGTTTTTTGTTTGTTTTTTACTTATGGATTACTTCCCACTACTTGAGTACTTAACTGGGTCGTTGACTCGAAAGTGTCTTTTTGTTGACTTTGCAATTTTAATAACCTTTTTTGTTGGCTAAAATGTTGCATTTATAGTTTATTTGCAATTGAAAACCTTTCATTTCACTCAAATGGTCTTTTAATTGTTTGAAATATCTTCCTCAGTCATATGGATGGTTTAATGTCATTTATCACTTCTAGGTCACGTTCTCAGCTTAAAACCAAACATTTGTGTTTTATTGGTTTATGGGATTCTTGCACATTTGAGCAGTGGTGGTACAGAGCAGTGATTGCCTTGGGGAATGACTTATGCTTGGGCATGGACATGAGAAAAAGGCAATTTACGCGTTTAGAGGAGATAGAAAAGTGTGTGTTTTAAAAATTCCAATGTGAAGTAGGGATGCGAATTTGCAGTGCAATAGGATTGAATAAATAAAAAATTAAATACAATAAAATGCTGCCTATCTTAAGGCAGTGGTAATTATACATTTAAGAGAAAAGTCATACTACTATATTAAATTATAGTTATAATTTAGAAGTGTTAAGAGAATAAGCCCAATTTCTCTTACTTGGTAATACAAAGTAGTGGCTTTCGCTAGGTTTCAAAAAAGCATCAATTTCTGGATTTTAATGAAAATTATCTTAAAGCTCTTTAATATCTATGTAGATTATTTTGTAATTTTTGTTCATTTAGGCCATCTGATGGCTTCGAATTACATGTAATCAATGAATTCAAAAATCAAATTAAGGACTGAATATTTAACTGTAAGCTTATTTTGACAACAATTAAAACTTATTTACCAATGAAAACGACATTAAAAGCCTTCTTTTTTTATTATTTTGCTATCTCTCAAATATTAAAATTATGTGTATGTGTGAGTCGTATGTTGAACAAATTTTATCTCCACAGCTAATTTTCACATATCAAATGCCCAATTTAATCTGCCACGTTTGCTCTACCAACTGACCTCAAACCCCATGCATTCTCTCCATCCTCTTTCATGTCAACGAGTATGAACCAGGCAAAAAGCGAAATGAAAAGAAAACATTTTAGCGCAAAACAATTAATTTTATATATCCAAGAATTCCCCACTCTCTCACCACACCCTCTTCTCACTACCACTTTCCATCCCAAAGAAATAACAGCAATGTTAGTGAAAGTGTGGAAAAGAAACTTCAGCAAACAGAAAAGTTAAATGGAAGAATACAAAGAAACCAGAAAAACACTAAAATTAAAGCATACACTAAGGCGTTAGATAATTATAATTGGAGCAGCACAACTTCAAGGGTCACAAAAGTCCCCAAGTTAATCATGGAAGCCACAACACTATTATTATCCTTACGTTTTTCACTTTCTTAAGCAACAACAACCACAATAACAACAAGAACAATAGCCCAAAGAAATGTAACATAAAAAAGGAATTAAGGAAACAAAAGGGAAACTGATTGAAGGTTAACAAAACTTTGTTAAACTTTCACTCTCCCCTCTCACCAGGGGTTGTGGGGGGCCACAGCGCGGTGTTAGGGAGTAGTATGAATAAACCTTTATGGCCAAAAATAAAGTTGAGGATTTTACTGCTATCTTTTGCTTTAAAGGGAATACTCTTAAAGAAAACATGTATCTTAAATACAAGTAAAATAAAGGCAAATTTCAATAAAAATATAAAATTTTTAAAGACAAGTATTAAAAACATGTAAAAAGGCATTCAGTACGGCCGGGCTGAACTTTGAATAGCCACCATCTCGGATCCCGGTACGGGATAGCTGGGAGTGCTACACGGGCTGGAACATTGGGGTCCGATCTGTGAGGTATCCATTGCTGTCACGAGAAGCTTAGCTGCAAGCTACCGGTTGCGGATAGTGGAATGCTCCATTAGGAGTATCTGTAAATGCAATCGGGAATAATCTGTGGTATCGAGTGGAGAGTTGCCGTGAGCGACCGGACGGCACTAGCTCTTGCATACATACTGAGTGTCTATGACTTCAGATATGAAGTTTACTTGGCTTAAATTTCTTTTATGTGCAAACGAATTATTTTTTTGAGTGTAGTTGTAACTAAATATTCAAGTCACGGTTTCAATAAATCCGCTTTTTATGAAGTGAAGACCCCAGATTGGAAGCTTGGTCTATATGGCAATTATATCTGAATATGGTCTGATCTGGAACATATTTAGGTGATGGGAGGCTTAAAACAACTCACTGTATCTAATTTGAGTGAATTCGAGCAAAAAATTCGGCTTTTGTGTTCTATACAAATATCGTCCGATTTGGCCCGCTCAAGAAATTACCCTGCGTGTAAAAAAAAGCGGATATATGCCAAATTTTAGCTCAATATCTCAACTTGTGTAGGCTGTAGCATGATTACAACGGACGGACAAGCACACGGACAACGTTAAATATTAAAAGTTTTGACAATCAAGTATATATAGGGTTTTTTTTCAGGGAAGCCAAATAGGCATACTATATTTTTGTCGCTCTTTTGACATTTCTCTTTGGTAAGGTTTGCCATTTCATGATGAATGTGTATGTATGCGTCATATGTTCGTGAATTGGTGCTTAGCCCAATTGAAAATGATTCGGATTTTCAATGAAAAATCATCTTCAGCGATGAGGCTCAATGGCTTCCTCACTAAGCAAAATATGCGTTAGAAGCAATCCACACGTATTGCATGAGTCATCATTGCATCCCGAAAAAATTCCGGTTTAGTGCGGTTCATGGGCCGGCGGCGTCATTGGACCGTACTTCTTCTGTGATGATGAAGACTGGCTCGTTACTGTGAATAGGAATCGTTACCGTTCAATGATAACAGAATATTTTTTTAGATGATATGGACTTAGAGGACATATGGTTCCAACAGGACGGCGGCAAAAGCCACAGCGAATGTCACAATCAATTTATTGGGAAGTTTGAAGAACGCATTACAACAGTTTTGGACGATTTCTACTTTAAAATCGTCGAAAATTGGGTTCAGAGTATGATCTTTTGCAAGTGTGCCCATGGTGGCCATGCAAAAGATCGAGCTCCATAGATAAAGGCACGCATCGAACGTACTTTTACAGAAATAAAATAATTCATTTATATCCACAACCGATTTTGATTTATTTAAAAAAAAAACTTTTGTAGCGCTCTTATTTAAAACCCCTATGCTTTGCAGGGTCGGAAATGGAACATACTGTCCTAAGTATGGTCCAAATCGGCCCATAACCTTGATTGGGGTCTTGACTTCTTGAGCCTCTAGAGGGTTCAATTCTTAACCGATTTGGCTATGATTTTGCAAGGCGTGTTTCGTTAAGACTTCCAACCACTGCGCTAAGTATGGTTCAAATCTGTACATAATCTGATATAGCCACCATATAAACCGATCTGGAATCTTTTTTTTTTTGCAAGGCGTGTTTCGTTATGACTTCCAACCACTGTGCTAAGTATGGTCCTAATCGGTACATAACCTGATATAGCTTCCATATAAACCGATCGTGAAACTTGACTTCATGAGCCATTAGAGGGCGAAATTCTTATGCGATTTGGTTGAAATTTTGCATGACAAATTTTGTAATGACTTCCAACCACAGCACTAAGTATGGTTCAAATCTGTACATAACCTGATATAGCCACCATATAAACCGATCTGGAATCTTTTTTTTTTTGCAAGGCGTGTTTCGTTATGACTTCCAACCACTGTGCTAACCATGGTTCAAATCGGTACATAACCTGATATAGCTACCATATAAACCGATCTGGAATCTTGAGGATCTTCTTGAGCCTCTAGAGGGCTCAATTATTATCCGATTTGCCTAAAATTTTATACAACAGCTTCTCCTTATACAACAGCTTCTCCCATGACCTACGTATCAAATATGGTCTGAATCGGTCTAAAGCCTGATACAGCCCCATATAGACCGATCTCCCTTTTTTAAACACTGAATTTTAATATGGTCTCCAATATTCAATTCAATTATGGACTCTAACTTGTCTTTGTTTAAAAGATTAACGGCCGTATTCACAAAACTTAGCTGAGCTTTAAAAATAGGATTATTTGACAGTTCTATAAAAGAAATCTGTCAAATAAACCTATTTCAAGCCTATATAAAGTTTTGTGAATGCCGGTCTAAATCTAAAACAAATTTTTGTTCTCGAAATAATTCATATTCGTCTTTAAAACAAATTTCAGGACAAGAAAGAAATCTAAACAAAGTCTATTGCCATTCGAATATATTTGTGAAATGTCAAGGTGGATGCAATAAAGGTTTTCATATGTTACAACAAACATACTTACAAACCCAATAAGGGGAACACTCATACCCAAGTATCACAGGCAGCCTACGAGAGAAAGAGAGAGAGAGGAAGGAGGAGGGTTAACAACGAGAAAGCAAAATGCAATTAAGTTAATCAAAAAACTTTTTGTTGTCTATTCCAAATTCAGACAACATGCTGTCACTGCAGCATAACACAAAGTTGAAGATAACTTTTCTTTTGCCATTTATATCCCCTCTCTATTACATTTTAATATCTCAAAAACCAAAAAGCAGATATGCACTGCAGTATAAGCGGTCACTACAGATAGAAGTCTGCAGCCGTTTGGGTAAGACAAAAGAAGGGGAGAGCAGGTTGGACATACAACACAAGTGAATGTTGTAACCATTTTTCACAGGTTAAACGTTATTAGAGAAACCAAAACTGAAAAGTTTTCCCCAGCAATATTTTCCTATTTTTCGTTATTACTTTTGTGGCTTGAATTTGGATTGGGGTTTGTTTGCTTTATTTTGGATTCAGGGATAAATACCATATCTCCAACAACCACAGCCCAAGCCTAAAAGGATAACAAATTTATGATGTTATGAAAACAAAATAAATTGGCGCTCTTATTAAACTTGATTTTGGTCAAAAACTTTTGAGATTTCCAACAACCAACAAGTTGGATAAATAATCTTGCCAAAATGAAGGCAGCAAAAACTTTAACGCAACTCCAACGAAATGAAGCTAAGTAATGCTATTTGTGGTTGATATAATGAAACCAAAATTTGCTGGTGATTAGTTGCTTTAGGTTGCATTACGAGGGCAGGATGTACAACTAATAATTACATAAAAGAGGATGATAGTTTTAGAAAGACAAAATTGTTTTATGAAAGGAGAATACTTAAGAGTGCTTCAGACCAGTGTTGCCACTCAAGAAAATTATTTCCCAAAAAATTTTAAGAAAAATCCCACCAAGCGCGACCAATACCTACCAAATATCCTACATGCCGAAATGTCCTACAGTGGAATATGTTTCTATACAGACCACCGAAGAGGTAGCCATTTTTAACATGCTAGTTGGACCGGTGTGCTTCACTACACTCATCGGCCCCTTTTGACATGGCCCAAATTTGAAAATAGTTTATATTCGCATTTAGCTTTCAAATATCTTTCATTAGAATGTCATATTGTCCCGCTTGGTGTACATGTTCATTTGGGCATTATTTTGGGTTGGGGCGAACTTCCGCTATTGATTTTAATGTTTATATTCGATTCGTATTCTACTCTCAAATACCTTTCGGTTGAGTCCCTTATTGTGCCATTCGGTGTACATTTAAATTTGGGGGAGAGCGACCCACTTAGGATAGACCCAAAATTGTTATACAAGTTCCGTATTCTACTCTCAAATACCTTTCGTTTGAATCCCATATAGTCCCGAACGGCCTACATGTGCGTTTGGGATAGTATGGCCACCCTAGGACTTAAAATTTGGTATAAATTTCGTATTCTGATTCCAATAACCTTTCATTTTATATCCATAGTGCCCTAATTGGTATATATCTATTTTTTCGATTTTTTGGGGGTAAGCGGACCCCCTACATTTGGATTCAAATTGTTACATCAAGTTCTTACTCTACTCTTAAATACCTTTTATTTGTTGCACATATTGTCCCAATCGATTAACATATCGTCTTAGGTGGGTTTTGAGGTTAGAGTGTCCGCCACGGTTATTTGACCCCAAAGTGTTATACAAATTTTGTGTTTTTGGGCTATCATAAGGAGGCATACACTTTTTCGCTTAATTCAATGCACTCATCCCCGATATCTGGCGTTTTTTTCAAAATTGGGGTTAAATAAATTACCTTATTTTTAGCGGGGGGCCAAACTCTACCATCTGCAAAAATTTCATGAAAATCTGTTCAGCCGTTTTTGAGTCTACTCGAAACAAACAAAGCGCAACACTTTCATTTTGATATAATCGAAAGTCTAGTTCGACGCTATATTCATAGGCGATCTAGACATGTACGTTCGATTGTGATTTGTTCAAATAACTCTACACCCTAAAGCTCAAAGAAGGCCTATATCTTGATATAGCACCATTTAAACCGATCTTCCGATAAGTCATATTTTTGCCCCAATTTAAATGAACCAGCGTGGCGAGTTTGAATAAAGCGATCTCCCGGGTTTGAGCCCAGAAATGCGATTTTACTACGCATTTTCGCTGTCACAGTTAGTTGCATGGACCCCTCATTATCTGAGTATGTACCAGATATGACCATATTTGTGTGCAGCTGTTTTCCGATTGAAGGCAACGAACGCACAAAAGCCGCATTTCTTACCCAGAATCTACGAATTTTGGTTAAGATCTTTAACACTCGTACCAGTTACAGTCAATATCAGCTTTAACGCCTTCTTTCCTCAAATTTGAAGCAGTGAAAACCCTTTAACGGTGTTTAGCCCCTCGAAATCAATGGTTTTATTTTGCACTCTTAACCACCATAGATGTCGATGCTTATGAGCCACCCCACTCGGTGTCTGTGGGTATGCCAACAACCTTGCACGCCCGCATACAATATCGCTGTGTTCAATTTGGCCGTTTTTCCAGTCGGAACCCTTCCATACTATTAACAGATATTTTTTCGAATACAGATATCCATTTCCAAACAGTATAGAACATTAAAGCCAAAAATCTTCTCCATTCACCACCAGTTGAGATTCCAGGAACCTAAAAGCCTCTAACCACGAAAAGAAATTCACAGAAGAAGATAACTGGGAAATTTATAAACACAGAATAATCAAGGAAGTAAAATTACTAGGTAAGGTGTGGTTAGGTTGAAAAGAGGGTGCGGCTATTAATCCGCCCCATGCCACTATGGGCATACACCTAAGCCAGTAATCGGATTGTTGTGCTCTTTAAATGTGCTACTTAGAAAATCCCTTATTGTTTACCATACTACGCCCTAAGTCGGTTCGTGTCTGGTATTGTGTCCCCACCTAAGTGCCAACGTCTGTTAGCCGTAATAGCCGGCAATGGCATAGGAAATGCTCCAACAACTAATCACGCTTCCCACATGCCCTACACATGCATAAGTGAGCTCGTAGTCCTCTGTGTCCCGTTATGATACCTAAAGTTATAATGACCACCTTTCAGTAAAAACCTCGTCTTTAACAAACTGGAACCCTCCAAGGAATTTCGTTGTACTAGCGACCGTTTTGCTGTCGTCACCCACGCCCTTAACTCGGATTGCGTCGCCCCGAAAGGCTTCGAGTTAACCAAGTTCATTGGCGGCAGTCCTCTGGCCTTCACTGCTAAATCGTCTGCTCTTTCATTCCCCATTTCTCCGCTGTGGCCCGGCACCCAAAAGATGATGATCTTCTTTTCGCATAAAATCGGATTTTAGTTATATATAGCCGCTATATAGACCGACAATAAATTGATATTTTTTTATCCGATTTCGATAAAATTTGGCACAGTGAGTTGTGGTAGAGAACCTTTCCCATTTCTGTGAAGTGCTGTTCAGATCGGACTATATTTGGATATAGCTGCCCTATAGACCGACCATCCGATCTCCGGATATAGGGTAGTGAGGCCATAAAAGATCCATTTATTACCCGAATTCTATGAAATTTGGCACAAAGTGTTCTGGTAGACCCCTACGCATTCCGGTCAAATGTGGTACAGATCGGACAATATTTGGGTATAGCTGCCATATATTCCGATCTCCCGATATAGTTTTTAGCCCATAAAAGAAGCATTTTTCATCCGATTTTGATGAAATTTAAAACAGTGAGTTTTGATAGACTTCTACCCATTTGTGTCGAACATCTTCCAGATCGGATCATATTTGGATATATCTGCCATATAGACCGATCTCCCGATATAGAGTATTGGGTCCAAAAAGGAGCATTTTTCAACCGATTTCGATGAACTTTGAAACAGTGAGTTTTGATAGTCCTCGTAACCTTTGTGTCCAACATCGTCCAGATCGGACCATATTTGGATATAGCTGCCATATAGACCGATCTCCCGATATAATGTATTGAGCCAATTAAGTATGATCAGCATATCTTATGTTGTTTAGAAATTATCCGTTTTCTTTGATGTCAATTTTCTCTCCGGCTGTTGTTTCTTGTATAATCCTTACTAAGTAGATGTTTAATAATAATGTTGATAATATACATACTTGTCTAACAGCTTTATAGACGGCAATTTCGTTTGTAAGTTAGCCAATAACGCTTATTCTGGCAGTTTGGTTCCAGTATGAACCTTTTATACATCTTTGATCTATTCCTATAGATTTTCGGATGTCAGTGTTTTCCGATTGTGGACTGCATCGGAAGCTTTTTCGTAGTCAATAAAGCATATAAAAATTTCTTTGAGAATTTCTCTACATTCTTATCCGCATACTAATTAACTCTTCTTTAGTGCCCATGCTTTGTTTCAATTTATATTGTGTTTGACCCATCGACTTATTGCATTTTGAATATATTCGATATTTCCAATGGAAAAGTCAGATGGGACCTGCCAACACTTAGTGATGCCTACGCCAGAAATTTATATAGCAATCCTTGTATAAATACAAATCATTTTTTTTTTCAAATTCCCTTTTAAAACAATCGCACAAAGAAGTTAAAATTTCAACAAAGCAACAAATAAATCCCCAAATTTATATGACCAATTTATTAGAGCTTAAAATTGCAAAAACTATTCTTGTATGAATTTCTTTTGCTCTGAATAAGCCTTATTCTTACACAAGCATGAAGTGTAAATTTCATAAAATCCTCAAAAAGAATATACATTTTTTATTTACTGCATATTTTGAGGCTTTAAATTATTAAAAGTTGATTATCTACATTCAAAGCCATTAAAATATCAAAAATATCTTTTACAAACCAGACATGTACAAACACTATACAACAAAATGCCTAACATATGAATTGCTACGAACAAAAACACAATATGCCAAGGCTCGATTATTTTCAATTCAATGGCCTGCTTTTAGGCTTTATTTGATATGGTAACGTATAGTTGGATTTATTTTATTATTTATGTATGTTCCTACAACAAAGCAGCCATTGTTTTGTGGATATAAAATTTGGTTCTTATGGTCAAATTTTAATTAAGACATACATACTCGTATAACAAGTTGTGCTGGTGTGTGTAAAAAGGATAACCCAAGGCATTACTCAAAAACAAAACACAATATGTTACAAAGCTTTCTTTTATAGCCTTGAATGGATTTGTTACGATAACTACAAACTGTGTAGAGTCAGCCTTTTCTTCAAATGTTAAACTAACTTGAAATTACTGTACAAATATTTACTTTCACAATATATGCAAAGGCAAATTGCCTATATTTAGGAGTTATTATAACATTTCTATTGAATATCCATAAATAGAGGGTACAGAACATGTAAATGAATTTCGACATAAATATGAAAAATCAGTTTAGTAAGCACACAACACAACAACCGTACAGCTGTAAAATTCAATATTTACCAAAGACATACATATTGCAAGTTAAATATTACTGCATAGTTTAAGGTGCAAACGCCTTTAAGCAAACACTATGGCAGCAGGTGTATTAAACCAAGAAAATTTAAAACAAATGTTGTTGCTCGTTTCATTGCTCTCGTTTGCCAGAAGGTAAAAGTTCATTGTGTAACTTTAATTAAACGCTACGTTGTGTACTTATTTTTTAAACAGAAGTCATAAAAAGCCCGTAACAACTTGAGATGTTCTAGAGCAAGAGAATATTAAAAAGGCATTTAAATAAAAAATAATAAACTATTGAAATGAAAAAAAAGTATCTATTGAAGTAGTTGAACATATATATTGACTTGAATTAACTAAGATAAGTAACTTCAACTTAAAGGAGTCGATAGAATAAAGACAGATTATTACAAATAACAAATAGAACAAATAGTAAAAAAAAACTTGAGAAGTCGTATCACCAACAACAGTCATCAATATTACAACTAGAATGTAAAAAAAAAAATAAAATGTAGAACTATTGAACGTTAGTTACTATTTTTATTGCAAGCCATTTTAAGAACTTCGCCTACGCTAAAAGAATCCTTCTTTTATAGTAAAATCAAAAAATTTTTAATGGCAAACGATTTTTCGTCTACCAGGCCAATCATTATTCCCTTTGTCTCTCCTACTTGGGAGAGAGAGAGAGAGGGGAGGAGGCTGATTATATGAGAGTATAGACCTTATCTTGTACACTTAACATTTTTATATATATTGCAGTTGTCAGACCTATATTGCTATATGGTGTTGTGGTCTGGTGGACGGCGCTTCAAAAGTCCACCTTCTGTTCAATACTCAGCCGGAGCCCAAGGATGGCTAAGTTGTGCTTCACACCACAGGCTAAGGGAGCTCCTCCTTTGGTCATGCGCCGACTACGGACACTGTGATATCTTTGATACAATGACCGATATTCGATGCACTGTGGATTACACATTTCCTGAGCCGCTTTTTGATAAAAAGTACTGTACTACTATTCCTGATAGAACCATTGGAACTACGATATTCTTGTTGATAGAAGTTAGTCTACGAATGTTTCCAAACTAGACGACCAGATTGACTTTGGGGTGTACTCTGAACAACTTGGGCTGGTCATATCGAGAAACTTACCCGACCACTGCAGTGTGTTTCAAGCGCAGATCCTTTAAAGAAGTGGTGAAATGGCTTATATGTAATGTCATAACGACGATTGGCATAAATATCTTCTCAGGCAGACATTAAATCCCTGAAAAACGTAACTTAGAATTCAAAAATCGTCCTCAACTATCGCAGATCTCTCAACGAGAAGGCTGAACAGTTTAAAATTCACCTGTTCTGGGTGCCGGACCACAGAGATACACCAGGGAATTGTAGATCGGACGGGCTTGCAAGACTAGGAACTACCTTACACATTCCAGGGGAACTGGAGTCTGTGAGTATGTCTCTGGCGACATGTAAGCTTTAGCCCGAAGGGCAACGAATGATAAATGGTCACAAAGTGGGGATTGTGAACACTTTAAAATTATGTGACTCATCAAGACTTGAAGAGGTCCACCGCTTTGCTGACTAGAACAGACGTCTCAATTATAGTGTCCTTTATGACAGGCCACTAGGTTAGGTTAGGTTAGGTTGAAAAGAGGGTGCAGATATTAATCCACCTCATGCCACAATAGACATACATCTAAGCCAGTAATCGGCTTGTTGTGCGCTCTAAAAACCATAAAGTAAACCCTCAACAGAAAATTTTATGTTAGGAATTCCGTGATACTTACAAAATCCTTAATTGTTTTCAATACCACTCCCCTAAATTGGTTCATGTCTGGTATTGTGTCTCCACCTAAGTGCAGGTATCTGTTAGACGCGAAAGCCGGGCAATGACAAAGGAAATGCGCCAACGTCTCATCATCTTCCCCACATGACCTACACATGTTATCACTTGCCGCACCAATTTTACATAAGTAAGCTCGTATTCATGTGTCCTGTTATGATACCAATTGCTTTACTGACCTCCTTCTTGCTTCCTTTCAGTAATAGCTCGTTCTCTCACGATCTGGATCCTACCGACCGTTTCGCTGTTCCACAATGTTGAATGCGCTGTTCCACAATGTTGAATGCACAATATTGAAAGGCTTCCGGTTAACCAAGTTTATTGACGGCACCGCCAAATCGTTTTTTTTATTTGCTTTTTTTATTTGCCCTTACTCCGTTATGGCCCGGCACCCAGACGATGCGGATTTTGCTATCCTCAGAGAAGGCGTTAATCTCCTTACACTGCAACACTGTTCGTGACCTTACCGTCCTGGTTGTTATTGCCCTTGAAAGGACACTATCTTATCGAAAAATACTGACAGACTGAAGTTTGCCAGTAACGACTTTTGCCGAAGCTGTGAGGACGTCGAAAAAGAAGAGACTATAGAACATCTTCTGCGTGTGTGTCACGCATTGGCAGTCAGAAGGAGTTCCACTTCTTGTTCTCATTTCTTGGAGAATTAGTCTGATTTGGTTTTTTTAAAGCGATCTTGATGGTTCAGCGGTATGAACAAGAAGACATCTTTATCATTATCATTAATAATATAAATAATGAATAACCAGTTCAAACTCTAAATAAAGATTTTAGCTATCAAGAATTACAGGTATTATTTAAGTAACAAAGGAGGCCACCGTAGCGCAGAGGTTAGCACGTCCGCCTATGATGCTGAGCGCCTGGGTTCGAATCCTGGCGAGACCATCAGAAAAAATTTTCAGCGCTGGGTTTCCCCTCCTAATGCTGAATAAAGACTTTTTCTATCAAGAATTACAGGTATTATTTAAGTACCAAAGGAGGCCACCGTAGCGAAGAGGTTAGCACGTCCGCCTACGATGCTGAGCGCCTGGGTTCGAATTCTGGCGAGACCATCAGAAAAAATTTTCAGCGGTGGTTTTCCCCTCCTAATGCTGGCAACATTTGTGAAGTACTATGCCATGTAAAAACTTCTCTCCAAAGAGGTGTCGCACTGCGACGTGCATTTGCAGTGCCAACCGCCTTACGTATATATAAGAAAATTTATGAAAAATTAGAGCGGATAGGTTTATATTTTCAAAGGGAACCAAAGTGGTATAAGTAGCTGCATTTTTTCTCTCTCTCACTCAGTTAACAATATATGTGGTAAAAGAGTCATATATTACCGTAAAGGATTGATTTTTAGTGTAAATGAATCATATTCACTGCAAATAATTAGTTTTTACTTATAAAAAAAATTGCTAGCTGTTTCAAAATATTTCTATTCATGTGGCTAGACAAATTATTTAAAAATGTGTACATATTTGAAACTTCTTTACAAATGCAAAGGAGGCATAACACATCTTATAGATTCCATTTTATTTTTTTTTCTAAATTTGCTTATTTTGCATGTTTTATATGATTTAAATAACAAAATTTCAAACAATAGCTTAAAAACAAATAGTTTGTGTTTCTTATGTTATCATTTATATAAGTTATATCCTTATCCACCACCAAAAAAATTAAAGTCTCAATGTCATTTTTTCATTATCCTTAAGTCTGATCATTGGCAACTTTAATAATTCATTGGAGAAGTTTGTCCTTAACGCAGTGTCAATCTTTTTGTATTTGTTTTAAAAACCAAACTAATGAAAATGTATCTTTCTTATTTTCCAGCAGGGTGTTGACATTACCCCCCCAAAACTTTAAACCTTGCTACGTTCCTCCCCTCCCCAGACTTTTGCACCAACTATTGTTTTGGCGCACATGAGTCCTTTAAACAAATATCATTTCTTATGGTATTTGTTATTGCTGTTGTTTTTGTTGCCATTTGCCATTTCATACAACATCCTCAGCAACATATCTACGCATTAGAAAATTGCTCACAAACGATATTGAAAGAAATATTTACTTAAAACAACATTTTCTCACTCACATCTCTCAGTTAATAAGGCACCATGATTGTGCTTGGAATCAAACCAACCCTCGGATTGCCTTTTTCCCCTCCTCGACAAAAGGAAGCTATATATTTTAATGGAAACGTAGTGCATTAGGAGCGACACTTGCAGACAGAAAATGAAAAATTGTTGAATGCAGTGGGAAACAAAGTGAGACACTCAAGGAAAAATTGATAAAACTTTGGGGCTATCATTTTAATAAAGTTGAATATACAACGATAAAAAATGGTTAACAAGTAAAAGCGGGCTAAGTTCGGACGAGCCGAACCTTATAAACCCTCCACAATGGATCGCATTTGTGGAGCTCTTGCCACGGTATCTCTTATTAGGCAAACAAACGATAAAAGAAAAGAATTGCTATGTTATTGGAACAATATGAAGTTATGGTTCATTTCGGACCACAATTAAACTGAATATTGCAGACCACAGTAGAAATCATTCTGTAAAATTTCAGCCAAATCTAGTAAGAATTGCGTACTTTAGGGGCTGAAGAAGTAAAATGGGGAGATCGGTTTATAGGGGAGCTGTATTAGGCTATAAACCGATTCATGCCATATTCGATACGTATGTTAAAGGTCATGAGAGAAGCCGTTGTACAAAATTTTAGCCAAATCGGAGAATAATTGCGCCCTCTAGAGGCTCAAGAAGTCAAGACCCCCGATCGCTTTATATGGCAGCTATATCAGGTTATGGACCGATTTGAACTATTCTTAGCACAGTTGTTGAAAGTTATAACAAAACTCCTCATGCAAAATTTCAGCTAAATCGGATAGGAATTGCGCACTCTAGACGCTCAAGAAATCAAGACCCCGGATAGATTTATATGACAGCTATATCAGGTTATGGACCGATTTCAACCATACTCAGTGCAGTTGTTGGAAGTCATAATGAAACACCTCATGGAAAATTTCAACCAAATCGAATAAGAATTGTGCCCTCTAGCGGCTCAAGAAGTCAAGATCCCAGATCGGTTTATATGGCAGCTATATCAAAACGTGGACCGATATAGCCCACAGAATGACGAAATTAGTATGGTGGAGGGTATGAAAATAGTTACCAATGTTTTAACTTAAAATAAACTCTTGTGTTCAGTAACGGGAATCATACCAAGAATAGACGTTTCTGAGTTATTTTAATTGTTTAACAATACCAGTACAGGAGGCAACTGTTGCTCAGATGTTAGCATGTAAATTTCGTAAAACTATCATTATAGTAAGTCGGTATACGAAGCAACATCTCGAATGCTTTAAATCTTCAATTCAAGCCGTTTGTCTTAATGTTCTTAAGAATCCATTTTCTTCGAGTGTACCATTGAACTTTGAATCGTTAGCAAAACTTATTAAGAAAACTTCTAACAGGGGGAGTTTCCCCTCGTACGTGTCGTTCGGTATCTAACTATTGCATTGCTCTCTCCCCATATATGGTATATAACTAGAAGTATGTTTATAAATATGTGAATGTATTTGTGCCGTGATCCTTTAGGGTATAATTAGCTAAGATTTAAACATCAACAATATAAAGTTAATAAACACATGTTTACGATATCTTGGCACTTTAGCCATTTTTCGTACACTGCATTTTGGCGATAAATAAACTTAATTGAGTTTTAAAGCGAAGGGATGAAATCGAGTTAGGGTTGCGAAATCGTAATGCTACATTGGAGCAACTTGTTTTCCATCATGACAATATATAACGAATTTTTGTAAGAATTTAAAAGAAATCGAATTAATGTGGAAAAGGACTTCAAATCATAGTTCAAATAATCCTGTACTCTATTTAAAATCCAAACAAACTAACTCATGTGTACTATTTTTATGATATCAAAACGGCAAATAAATGGGATTTTTTGGTGTTGAAGAAGTAAATTCGTTGGACCGGTCTCCCCTTAAGGCATATGTATATCGGTAGAAAGCTTAGTATTTTTAAGAGCAAAAGTAGTCAAATCGGCCTTACGGTTTATATGGTAGCAATAGCTATTCATTTAAGTTTCTATACCATATATGGTTTGAATGTAGAAGAGCACAAATGGTTACATCATTTTCTATTCACACTACAAGAATCCTATTTGTAAAGACTTTTCCAAAACTTTGTAAAAAGAAAAAATTCACTAAAGCGTCTTCATGTCAAGTCTCTGCTAGTAGTAAAACTAAAATAGTTTGTTTATGGCCATATCATGTTCAAATAACAACAACAACAACTCCAATGGACCCTGACTATAGTGATTGACAGAAAAAAGGCCAAGATCCTTTTGTAAACTATAACCATAAAGTAAAAAGGTTTCATATTGCTCTTCATCAAACTGCCTTATAACAAACACCTTTCTATTGTGAAAGGGAAAAAATCATTACGTTTTCCATTTGCTGGTGTCCATAGCATCAATAAAAGTTATATTTGCACCTTTTTACATTTCCTATTTTCTTTGCTGGCTTGGCAATAAAACATAAATCAATTTCTACTGTCAAACGTCAATCAATTTGCAATTCAATCAAATTCACGTGATGTGAGTGCGGTCGGTATGAGGTGTGACTTCACGTTTGCCACAGCATGCTGAATGCGTCAGGAATGGTGGATGATTCTGGTGATGCTGCACGCACAACTCACGCAATGACATGTAATGGGTAATGCGTCTCGCACTGAGCAAATATTGTGAAATGTCATGCATTACTCATCCAAACGTTCGTGTTGGTACTCTTATCTACCCAGTTTTTATGGTCTGGAAAGTAATCCCGAAAAGTATCCCAAAGAAATCAATGGTTTACAGGTTGATTGGTAGGGTGGGAGGACTGAAATTCCACCAGCCTGTTTTTTTGGGGGATGTTCCCAAATTTGATGAATCCAATTTTCATTTGTGGCCACGATGCCGTGGCAAGGTAATCAAATGAAAGTTTCACTTTTTTGGGAAGTTTAACAAATGTCAATAAAAAATGAGAATTTACTATGGGAAATGATTTTCAACGGTAAGAATTTCTTGAATGCTTCATTAATGTTCTTAAAAGCACCATTAGAATCAGGTTTCCCACAGTTAGGATGAGGTGGAGTTTCTAATAACTCAGTAATAGGCAATTCGGTAAGCTCATAATCATTGAATTATGACGAATGATTCCCAAAGGATATGAAGAAGAAGTTATTGAAACCAATTATTATTATTGTCTTAATTAAATTCGTACAGACAAAATACACTAAGACGATATCACTCGAACAAATGAAGCATATGTTAGCTAAGTATAACAAAAATAACTTAAATGTATAGAGGAAAAAACTTTGACTTGGATGAATCAAGTGGACAAAAGGTTTCGTTTATTTTAACTAATGAGCTTAGCTGCATATGCAAATTTGACCAAGAACATTTCATGAAGGAACAGGGGGAATCTTCTCATATATCAATGAGTACTGTCCGATTCAAGTTAAAGCTCAAAGATAAGGGGCCTCCTTTTTATTGCCGAGTCCAAATGGCTTACCGGTGTGGGACAACTCTTTGAGGGGAAGTTTTTACATGGCTGCGTCATAAATAAGGGGCCATAAGCTAAAAGTTAGGGATATACAAACATTTTAAGTTAATTTCATGAGATTCATCACGAACTTTATTTTAATCACAAATAAAAAGGAAGAGACCCATTAACACCTGATCCTCGATTGCCTCGTCCGATTTCCGATTTTGTTGAATTTCATATATTCATTAATTAAAGCATTTATATTGACGCAATATTTTTATAACTTTTTTTTTATTTTTTTTTTTTTTAATTTAAAAAAATGATTTAAAAAAAGATTTTGAAAAAGTTTCAAAACAAAATATTTTTATTTCCTAATCCACTGTTTTTACAACAAAAAATTTTTCTTAACATTTTATGACCATTTACCGAAGAAACGCGGATTTTAATGATTTTGAAATAAAATTGCACCTGCTTGTTTGTTTTTTTTTTTTTTTTTGGCATAAAAGGTTACCCACATTTGACAAACCAATTGTCCTCCAAATCATGACCTTATATGACGGAAAAAAAATTTGTTCGCAAGTTTTATTCGTCTACTTTACGCCAGTTCAAAATTCATAGGAAAACCTCATGCTTAATTCGAGCTAGAGTTTTTGTAAGACAGCTCTATTTTTGGAAATTTTCCTATCCATAAGAGTAATGCTTGAATTTAGGATAGATAATAAATGGATTATATATAGGTTTTACCGGGGGGACTCCATGTAGGTCACTATATCGCAGATGTGAGCATGCCCACCAATGACGCTGAACGCTTGGATTCAAAATTCGGCAAGAACATCAAAAAAATTTTCAGCGGTGGTTATCCTAATGCATGCGATATTTGTGAGGTCCTATGACACGTGAAAACTTCTCCTAAAAGGTGCCATAAAAGGAGGTCCTTTATGGAAATCAAACAGCACTCACTTATGAGTAAGAAGTTAGCCCCTGTTCCTTAATGGAAAGTTGATGGGCAAAATTGCTTCTAGCTTCCATATAAACCGAACCTTTAACATCACTTCTAGAGCCCCTAGAAGTCTCAACACAGAGACTGATCACCATCAGCATGATGTGCGCTTTAACTTATAAAAAGTTGCCTGGATATCTGGAATTCTGTTCTCCACACATAATCCCTCATTGGTTTCCATTATACGCCACTAAATTGGTTCAAGTCTTGTCTTGTAACCGAACCTAAACGTTGGCACCTGATAACCTTGAAAACTAAGCAATGGCATAGGAAATGCTTCAATGTCATGTCATCTTCCCAAAATGCACTTCACAAATTCTCATTTATATTTCATTGGTGAGTCTGTAAAAATAATAATGACATATGGATCTACTTCACACTACTTCTCAATATGGGCATACGATTTCAACATTCTACCGGCTTCTCCATTGTGGTACATACGATCTCCTTGCCAACAATCTCAATTCATAAAAGCTTGAAAAACTTTGCACTTACTAAGATCATAAATGATTTCAATACTACTCTTATGATGCGAATTGTGCTCTAGTCAGAGAAATCTTAAATATTTTCATTGCTTTGGTTTCTTTTCGCTATTTTGCTGCCCGTAAAGATCACAGCCGCCGATCTAGTATAAGTACTTAATCAACTCAAGCCCGAATATCTGTTCTCATCACCGTTTTATTGAAACTCGATTTTTGGCAATCCATAATTGTGCCGCTGGCAACAGTGTCTTGCACACAACCTCAAGTGTCGCCTCAGGCATCTGACCCGAAATCTCTTCTATTCGAACCAATTTTTCTATGGTCATCTCGATTATCCCGCAAATGTATGACCTGCTCTTTCTCTCTCTACCTACATCCCCATCACTTTAAGTCGCAGTGGCTATCTGATATTTCACTTAAGATCAGACAAAAAGCGTTGCCCCCATTATCCTAAAATCTCGGTCTTTATCTCCGCTTCTCTTCGTCTTAGTCTGGTTTAAGGTAGATATGTTCCACTTTTACTTCGTCGCCATCCACCATACAACTGAGGCGTAAATTGGTATTGATCTTATTACACATGCGTAAAGCCAGAGAACATCATCGGATTCGGAAGCCATTTGGAGCCTTCGATCTGTGAGTTTTATAAATGGCACGCCCAGTTCATTTTCCTATCCGAGATCGTTCCTAAAAATTTTACGTTTTTGCATATCTACACATTGTTGTTGAGGAAGTTTGGCGACCCGAATTGGTCAATATTTATCTTCCTCGCAAGGGAAGAATTAAGTCTTTTCCGGGATAAAGTTCAACTCCACACTTTTTTGGACATTTATGGCTGATCCGTTTCCGTGTCAGGTCTCTCCTTAGTTAGGATCCAGTAGAATATTGATAGTCGTCACCCTCAATAGTGGTCATAAACTTCCCTCATGTAATGTGCCTTCTCCTACTTAATAGCTTAGAAGTATACCCTGGGCGGCACAAATGATCTATATGTTCCAAAGCACATGTGTTAACCATTCCACCTGGTACTGCTCTAAGGATTGGACCATTGTATCGGTCCTCACTATGTAAAAAACCCTTGGATGTCAATGCACACCATTCTCGTGTACATATTTCGTTCTCTTGACAAAAGAAGGGTCACCTTACCTTAAGACATAAAGACGTATTTCTGTTACATGACTTCAAAAAGCTGACTACAATTGTGATATTTTCTTCTACTTTTGTTAAGTTATATTCCAATTGGGGTTACCAGCGACTCTTCTTTGCAATTTGGTAAAATTTAATTAAGATATAGCTGCCCTATGCCTTGGATGGAATTTGTATTCCTGCTACATCCCTGGAAAGCTATGTGGATAAGCATGATGATATTGTGCTTGCTGAGCTCTCACTTGCTTTTTATAATATTACAAAATGTAATCTTGGCATGGTTGGCCAGACAAAGCCTACATTATTGCATTTGCAACCACCAAACGTCTGGGTAAATCTCTTTTCCCTATGGATTTTCACTTTTGTTGCCATTGTCAAATTCCCTGATAGATTTTCCCATTGTTAACAAAGTGCAGCAAATATGATTATTGGCACATATCAATCATGCTTCCACAGACAAAGGGGGAGGTATGATATTTTATGTTGCAACTTCATTGTTGATAATTTGCCACAATGAAGGGCGGAGATAATGCTTAACAATAAACCAAGGAGTGGTTTAATGGCCATAAAGAAGAGTATACAAAAAATTAAAGTGAAGGCTCTTAATGAAGCACCATTCGAAAATCCTTTTCCTTGCTTTTCATATCCTCTTATTATATATTTGGGACATATTGTAATTATTACCCTGTCAATTATTATAGAAAATCTGGTTTTCATCGAACAAACCAACCATACTTCCGTCCGTGACACGTGTCAAAAAATTTGTCACAATGTGTCATAATTATTTGCTCTGCACAAAGCCTACGATGTGATGCGTAATTCGCTGTCGCTCCATAATAAAATGTAAATGATTTCCTTTTGGTGACTGCCTACATGCAAAGTGTTCTACGTTTATTTTATGTTAATACGTATTGGAGTTTTAATTAAAACATCAACATTTTTCTTCTCTTATGTTTGTGCGAGCGTGACAAGAGAGTGAGTTCTGTTTTCTCGCTCTTTCCGTTTCTCGTTGTTTTGACACAAAAGGCCACATCTCTTATTACCCATTTCCTGTTTCCGCCGTCACCTGTTGTTGTGGCCCTTTACGAGATTGTAACAAAATCTGCACTGCTGCTCGTTTCTTTGCCAAATGAATGGTTCTAGGAAAAACAACAACAAGCAACCGTAAAAGAGGCAAATTTGCATATAAATTGAATTGATTTTTGATTTTTTTTTTACTTTGATTTATACTTGCGTTTTGGGGCCTTATTCATTGGGGATATACAAATTATCATCAGCGAAGAGTGCTCGGCATTCGGCATTGAGATGAATAGACCACAAACAAGAAACCAACAAATTTGATAATAAATTTGAATAGAAATATGAGTAGGGGAATGGATTACTCATTGGTGGCGGGGGTTTTGGACCACCAGCTTAAATTTTATAAAATTTGAATTAATAAAATTTTAGATTACTAGGAGTACGAGCAGAGATGTGAAGGTTGGAGGATGAGAATTATTAAAAATGCAATTATGATACCAATGCAATGAAATCAGAGAAGATTGAAATCTGACTGATCACCAGAAAGACGAAGGTCATTCTGATGCAACACGTTTCCCCAACAGAACGATTTCGATATCCGTAAAGGTTATTTACTTGGTGGTTATCTTGGACAGGAAAACCAACGGAATTGTACTGAAAAGCCTTACAAATGTTGGGCACTGTGTAGAAGGGCCGTAGCCTCAAATAGGGGTCTGAATCCGATGATAGTCCACTGGCTGTACAGAAGCGTGATTAGACCAATACCTAATTATGTCTCAGTAATTTGGTGGACTGTGACGGAGAAAAAGGGCGTAAGGATAATACAACATGTCATAGGCGTGGCTACGAAGCCCACGCCCACTAGGGCAATGGAGATTTTTCTAGATATCCGACCCATAGACATACAGTCAGTTTGCTATACGAATATAACACAATTCTTGAAAAATTCGCTAGCTTGCCAGTAAAGTGACTAACAAAAAACAGTTACAAGCCTGCTAATTTGTTAAAACTTTTTATTATTTTATATGTTAAAAATTACCAACTATTAAGAATAAAAATTCCATCACAAATGAATAATTAACCATGAGTGACAAAATGCAGTCAAACAATACCAGAATGAGTCTAAAGGAGGACAACCTGTCTTAAATTTCGTCGGCATCCTTAAAGTCTGCGATAAAGAATGACCGTATTAATATTATGCCGATCAATCAAAGAATTGGCCAAGTAGGGAAGGGATCAAACTGCCCGAAATTCAGAGAGGTTGGATAGAGGTTCAAATTTTCCGGCAGAGGAAAGTCACTATGCCTTGAATCCGAGGAAACAGGGTGCTCCAAGCGGGATAGGACAAAGGATACATTTTCAGCTAATGACACCGTATTCAAGAAACCAAAAATTGATCGGAAACCAAATGTCTACAACAAGGGCTGCATAGGGGTGGCCATTGAGGATGAGTCGAAACCAGATAGAAGGCTTACTGAGGAACAATGGAAGTTGGTAGAAGGCAAGATCTTATTTGCTGTGTCGGAATGTGCAAGGAATGTCACAAGGGAGATTCCCTTTCGGTGGTAATATTGCCACAATAAGAGGTTTAAAAATCTGGCCTGCGAAACAGGGGACACCCTAGAGTGGGGTTTATTGGATGGCTCTAAGCTAAGACTCATCCCAGAAGGCAAAATCATGAAGGTTGGAGGACACAAACTATATAGGGCCTGTATTAGTGTAGTGGTTCCCTGTCGGGTGGGGATTAGGAAGGATGCTAGTCGGACATTTAATGCAGGTAAGGGTATTGGTCACATCGCACTGTGGGACTTTTATAAGGAAAAGCTCAGGACTTACAAGAAGGATCAAAGGAAATCCGAACGAGAGGATTTCATCAGATTGATTGAGGAGATACTTCCAGATTGCGGAAGCCGATGGCAAAGCACAGTCCGTACATGGGGAGCTTACAGAGGCCAAATGGTGAGTGGAGTTCAAAGAGTCTAATCGGGAGAACAGTTTATATGGCGGCTATATCAGGTTATGAACTGATTTAGACCACACTTTGCACAGTTGTTGGAAGTCATTCCTCAACGTTATGTGCAAAATTTCAGCCAAATCGGATAATAATTGCAGCCTCTAGAGGCCCAAGAAGTTTAATCGGGAGAACGGTTTATATGGCAGCTTTATCAGGTTATGACGGACCACAATGCGGTCCTGCAGGCGGAGATTCGGGCGATCACGGTATGCGTGAGGTGGTGCAGTGCTAACACGAGGACGTCGAGTGTAAACATCTTTACGGACAGTAAAATTGCCATAAGGGCAATAACAACCAGGACGGTAAGGTCTCGAACAATCTTGGAATGTAAGAAGCACAATAACGCCTTCTCTGATAATAGCACAATCGGCATCGTTTGGGTGCCGGGCCATAAGGGTGTAAGGGGGAATGAAAGGGCAGACGATTTGGCAGTGAATCCGAAGCCTTTCGGGTCGACGCAGTCCGAGTTAAGGAGTCATTGCCCGGCTTTCGCGGCTAACAGACAACGGTACTTAGGTGAGGACACGATACCAGACATGAACCAACTTAGTGGTGTGCCATGCAAAACAATTAGGGATTTTGTAAGAAGCACAGAATTCCTAACTTAGATTTTCTTTTTCGAGGTTACTTTTTGTAGTATTTAGAGCGCAGAACAAGCCGGTTAATGGCTTAGGTGTACGGGAGGATTTATATCCGCATCCACTTTTCAACCTGGCCTATAAAAAATTTTTGAGAAAACCAGAAATCGGAAGAACAAAAAGGAAGATAAAGACCAATGAATGAAGAATGAAACTTTTGTTCGGAAACGCTTTAGTATAGCTAATCGATTCAAAATTATACATGATACAAGATTCAAGTTTGTATATCCTGAAGGAGTTGACATGAAGACGCCAAAAAGTACAAACACGCCTTCAGGAGGCATTACTAAATGGGCGCAGAGTAGTTTTGCCGTTAGAATTTTCTAGATATCTTTACAATATGCATAAATTCAGGAATCTCACATCTTAAAAGATGTGAAGGAACTTTTTTTTCAGATAAGTATAAAATAAATCTTCTTTGTTTTCTTAAAACAGCATCATATTTTATCATGTTATACCAAACATTGAGGAGCATCTTTCAAATGAGCGTAATATAATCAATCAGGAAGATTCTGCTCCTGCCCATCTAAAAAAATATGGTAAGTAAGGATCTATACTTAGTTAGTGATCCTGAGTATTTAATCAGTGTACCTAACCTACTTTTTGTAATTGATGTCAAAAATGTATGGACTATATTTTCTTAACATATAGCAACAAAATATTCTGGTTTTTAAAAGAAGAAAAGTGATATTTTAGTCTTTAAAATAAATATACTGCTTTGGGGCTTTGGCAAACACCATTTATATCATAAATCCTTTCACTTTTACCTCATAAGTTCTTATCTTGCTGATGATGTAATCTAAACGATAATCACCTTCCTAATTGCCATTTTTGTTCACAACTTCAGCATTATCACCAGAATTGTTCTATTTTTTCTTGACTAATAGGATTATCATACCATGTCCCCTGGGCAATAGGGTAAGATAGAAATTCGACTCTATTTACACTTGGCTGCAAAAGAGAGTTGCATTAACAAAATGTAACAAAACAACAACCCTTCGATAATTTGGCACCACCACGGGTTCTGGCCTAAAACAGATTATCATCAATGTTAGCTTTTGTTTGCTGGTTTCTTTCGTTTTTTGGCTATACCACATCAAAATCTCAAAAAACACCACCCATTGTTATGCTTTCGCTTTATACCAAAGTCACTTTGTCAAGATTGTTTTTTGGCCTAAATTGTAGTTAAAAAATATTCCCTGTTTTCAGATTACATTCTGGGTAAAATGCCCTGTAGAGATTTTCTTTATTGCAGCTTTCATTGTTTGTTGACTCGCCATACATTTGGTAAATTCTGCCAATGCAATTTATATTTATTTGAATTTGTTTCTATTCTCATCATTTTGCTTGATTGTGCTTTTTTAAGTGTTGTTTTTCTTTGTCAACAAACAAAGACAACCAACAGAAAAAATGAACAAAACAAAATATTCTCGATAATTGAATGTGACGGTTCAGCAAAAACATTGCAAGTCAATTTTAAATGTCAATGTCATTGCCGTGGCGGGAGAAGACACAAAATGCAAACAGATGTTGTGCAAATGTAAAGTGGCTTTATGGTCTACCAAATGGGCCATGACAGCAGTAACTGAAGTGGAAATTAGGAAAAATTTTCAAAAAAAAAAGAGTTTAAGGGTGAAGTGTATATCCGAAATGAAGAGGGATTTACGATATACTTGACAAATAGAAAGGGGATGTGAGAACTAAGAGCAAAACGAGTAAAAAGCCCAGTTAAAACTTTGTATTCTGCCCAAATATGTTTTTTTTTTTTTTGAAAAGTTAAACTAAATTTGATTTTTGATGAAAATATCGAATTTAATTTCGTCTATAAAATTTTATTAAAAATTCAAAACATTGAAGGGAATTTCAGCACAAACTTAAGATTTAATTCTCCTACAGAAGTCTATAAAATACAAACTAAACATAGAAACTGTTATTTCATCCCACTGTGCAACTATCCCAAATACATATAGATTCATGTAGAGCTAATGTATACACAAAAAATCGCTATTGTTAACAACTTTTGACTTAATCTATTTGTTTGCTACACCAATGTGATGCAAAATGTACATTCACCTTCCGCATTGCTGCTATAGTTCACCTAAACCCAATCAGCGCCATATGCAGGCATGCATCACTCGTTGTCTAATCTAAAATTTTCATCATAAATTTGTTATCAATTTGTACGCATCGCCATACAACAAAAAAAAAAACAATGAATATAGTTTTACTCCAAAGTAAACGTGACTCGATGGCATATAAATTAAAACCCGATTTTCTAGATAAAACACAGACACACGCGCCCATATTCGTTCATATGGGCGATGGCCTACGAATGTTATATAAACAAGAGAAATAATTTATGCAATTATTTGCACAAAGGCATCCGCAGATATTAACAGTCATAAATCACTATCACTATTTGGGAGCGCTGCATAATGCGTTTTCAAATAATTACAGGATTAATTACACTGACAGGTAAGCGAAAGAGCGCAAGAGGATAAGGGATGCGGAGAGAGAGAGGAAGATAATGAGGCCCAAAAATGCATTTTATCTATGCAAAATTTATGTTCATAATAGTAATGGAATTTTCTTGTTATTTTCCCCCCATACTTACGGCTGCAGTCCTTATAGGTCTTGCTCAAATGAAAAGTTTGCCAATGGAAGATATTGCCTCCAATATGGTGCTAAAGGATGACGAAATGGAGGAGAATCAACAGCTGTTGTTAGATGTAACACTAAGAACCAGTGAAAGACCTTTGGTTCATACAACAGTTCAAACTTTAATTGCAGTAAAAGAAGGAGAAGTTTCTATGAGTTCAAAGGGGATGGTGCCCAGTGAAGCGGAACTAAAAAATGAAGATGTAAAAGAAACAAATCATGCATCCCCAAAAACAGAAGTTTCAACTATTGCAGCCCCTCAGTCTGCAAATACAGAAACCTCTACTAAATCGGTGTCAACACAAAACAGGTCACAACCATCAACAACCAGTAGTGGCCGAAGATCTAGAGTAAATGGTGTTGCTACCTCTACGCGCAGAAGAACTAAGTCCAATTCTAGCAGAAATAAATCATCTTCAAGAAGCCGAGCAAGATTGAACTCAAGAACAACTCCTAAATCTAAAAGCAGAGATGAGTTTACCACAAGGAAAGAAACAACTCTATCTGAAACTCCCATTTTGCAGAAAAAATTTTCAACTTTAACACCAAAAGTTCCGTTTATAAGAAGCGATGTTATGGCTACAGAACCGAAAACTTCTTTAAGCGACATCAAGCAAACAACAAACACAGAAAATACAACTCCAACTAGCAATGATTTAGACAGAAAAGGAGTAGAAAAAGCTGTTTCGCCCGCTGAAGGAACAACTCATGAAGAAGCCACAAAAGAAGAAGGAATGTCTTCTTCAAAATCATCAACTTTAGTTGTTGAAGAAGCCACTGCTTTCGGAGTAAAACACATACCCACAAAAATAGTCAATGCAACTCCAACCATTTTTAGCCCAATTTTAGATACAGACAGAATATCTTCGGAAACAGTAGCATCAGCAATACAACATTCAACAACAGAAATCGCAAAGCAGATTCATCCAACAGATGTCAAAACTTTTACAACAGAAACTTCCATAACCAAAAGAGTTGTATTAGAACAAAATGAAGAACCTGCAAATACAGAAGCCACAATTACCAAAGATCAAACAGAGGAAAAGGCCATTACAGTTACAAAGCCCAAAGTGTTAACAGAAGAAACTTCAACTGAATCTTCAGATGTTGAACAAACAACTGCATCTTCTTTTCCTAAGAAAGAAAATTTCGCCCTAACCTTAAAACCTCAAGAATTGTCTACAACACCAAAAACTATGACTAATAAGGATACTCAATTAACAGTCTTTAAAGAAGTTTTACCAACCCCTTCAACAGAAGAAGAAAATGTCAACACCAATGTTTTTGAACAGAAGTCTGAGGAAGCTATCAACATTCCAAATATTTTATCAAAACTGGGTTTAAATCTCTCCATGGATAAAGAAAATTTAATAATTAATGACAACATCATCTCAAGCTCCACAGATAGTCCATCCACACTTGGTGAAATCACCTCAACAATGGCAACTCTAACAATAACAACTTCAGAACCCACGGCAGAAGTTACCACAACAAAAGAAGTTTTCCCAGAAGAATCCATGTTATCAAGCTCAACTACAACATCCACTACTTCCCCAATTCCAACTTCTTCTGCAACTCCAACTACTACTCCAATTCCATTTTCTGCCACAAAAGATTTACCTCTCATACCAAAGAATGAAAACTTGGAGTCAGTAACCAAAAAACCAACAGAAAAGCTACAAGTTCGACTAACACCCATTACAGAGGATGAAACACCAAACTCACAAGAAGATCACCCTACAAGACTTGGTGGCGGAGGCTCTGATGTTGAATCTTCAAAGGACACCAGTGCCATAGTTGAAGTTGATACATTCTTAACGGAGGAAGCTGCATTGAGAGCGGCCGCAGAAGATTTTCTCTTTGGAGAAATAGAAAATTTCACAAGCACAACAAATCTCTTTGCAACACTATCAACACTAACTTCACAAGAACTGCATAGTTTTACGTAGAAAAGGAAAATTTAAAAATAAAAAAGATTCTTACATAAAATATAGCAATTTAAGCATTGATTTATTTTTGTTATATAAAGAATTAAGATTCAGGGAAAGACCCCCGAGTCCATTTGCGATATTTGCCAGTAATATCTTGAAATATCCTTGTCGAAAGAAGAAGATTGAAGATCTATTTGAAATGAAGCATACATATAATACGAATGATACTATCTTTTCAAAGAAACTTTTAGCTTTAGTAACTTAGTCCTTATATAAGATATTTATTTATAAAAATATGTACAAACACATCTTGACAAAGAAAGAAACCTAAGATTATCTGAATAAAAACTTAACAATAAATATCTGTTTCATTTCCAAAAAGGAAACAGACATTTTTTAAGGCCAAAAAAAGTTTCTACAATGATTCCAAATTTTGAATGAAATGCAAGAAATTCTCTAAAAACACAACTAAAAAAAACATAGTCAAACTTAATCAGTAAGGAAATGTAAAAATCGGGCGGTGCCAACTGTATAATACCCTACACCCAGCCTATAAGTACAAAGTGGGAGCTATACTCTAGTCTGAAACAATTTTGAAGAACTTCGGCGGATGTTTTTAAATTTCGAGCAAATATGTTCAAGCTGTAATAACTACGGTTAACAAATTACCACATTATTGCCATATTATTCCAAATCTGAAGAACATATAAATGGGAGCTATATCTAAATCTGAACTGAGTTTGCCCAAACCTCTGAAAAAAGCGTTGTACAAAATTTAAGGAAGATCGCTCAATAAATGCGCTTACAGTGGCTCTAGAAATGAAAATCGGGCGATATACATATATGGCAGTTATATCTTAATCTAAACCGATTTTGAGAAACCTCTTATATATTGTGGTAGTCGTCGAGAAGAGTTGTACAAAATTTTGGGAAGATTAGTCAATAAATGCGCTTGCAGTAGCTCTAGGAGTGAAAAACGGAAGATATATGCATAATCTGAACCGGTTTTTTGAGACTCACCAGTAATGTCGAGAGTCAATAGAATATCCTTCCTGCCTAATTACGACAGAAGCGGATAACAAATGACCACATTATTGCAAATCGTCTCTAGACCGAAAAACATTGCGACCTTTACGTTGTACACCAATTTACATGGACAGACAGATGGACATAGCTAAATCGCATCAGAAAGTGATTCTGAGTCGGTATATTTATCAATGGGTCTAACAAATGGTCAAACAAATGCACTAAGTTATAATACCCTGTACCACAGTGGTGGTGTAGGGTATAAAAATCAGCGAATGGGTCTGCGAGATCTGGTTAAATTAGTTGAGGGTGCGTCCTTCATTCGGATATCAAAAAGTTTGGTATTTATTTTCTCCGAAGAACCAAACTCCACATGTTTGAGAATTTGAGGAAAAACTGTTCCACCTTTATTGAGTCTGAGCAAGACTAAGACTTTTATATAAAGGGCGATTTTTTAAGAGCAGTTAAAAAAATTAAAAAAACTAAAAAAACACTCAAAGTTGCATCATTTACACTAATACCTCGATTTACGTCGTATTGGTTAACCTCGTTTTTATTTACGTCAACATTTTTTTTTAATTTCGATTTACGTCGTCTCAATAGTTTCAAAGCGAAACCGTTCGATTTGCTTTTTTGGTTCTTCTTATTGCTTATTTGCTTTGTAAATACGGGGAATCCCAATTTTGTTCTGTGTAGCTGTTGGTTGATTTTTTGTCAGAAACATTAGTTCAGTGAATTAACCAACAGATTGGAAATTCGTAAAATTTGTGATGATTGAATTACGAATAAGTAAAAGCGTTCTAAGTTCGGCCGGGTCGAGTCTCCATCATGGATCGTATTTGTCGAGTTCTTTTCCCGGTTTCTCTGATTAGGCAAACAAAGGATAAAATAAAAGAATTCCTATGCTAATTGAATTGAATGTTGGAGACATTTTGGTATGGACCGATATGGCCCATTTACAAAACAAACCGACCTACACTAATAAAAAGTATTGGTGGAAATTTTCAAGCGGCTAGCTTTACTCTTTCGAAAGTTAGCGTGCTTTCGATAGACAGACGGACGATCAAGAACATATATACTTTATGGGGTCTTAGACGAATATTTTGAATGCCGATTAGAATACCCCATCCTATGGTGGAGGGTATAAAATCGACCTTCAAAAGGAGGAAACGGCTAGGCCAAATCATGAAGCATTTCTGAGTCAATCCGTCCTTTTTATCACAGTCATAGTAATGGGTAGGGTACTGTTGATATTCCAACCATAACGTACTATGTAGGTGTGTATGAATTCTATGCTTACACCTAAAATCATCAACGCCATTCCTTATAAAGTACTACATTGGTTAACGATAACCCGTCGTGTCGGAACAGGTTATCGTTAACTGATAGCCATAATATTTAATAATTTGGTTATAAGGACTAAAAGGAAAAAATAGAGGGTGTACGTTAAAAAAAAAGACAAATTATTGTTTTCTGGGACGCTCAAATATACTATAACTCAACTAATATAAGTAGTAGATAAACGCATGAGTTATTTGAATTTCGATTTATGACGCAAAATCAAGTATTACGTCGCATTTTATTGCACATACGCGTAAAACATTTGTATTCAGTATGACTTCTTTTACAAAACACAAAAAGAATTATGTAAATATCTCTATTCCATCCAATTTTATATAACAGGCAACATAAGTCAATTTTTCAAAAAAAGTGGAAATTTCCAAATTTTGTTGTTGTAGTCATCATAAGTCATGAAAAACGACAGTCTTATTTACGCAACACATCTTACTTTAAAGGAAATTTCCATACCTTTTCAACGATGTATAAAACATTCGGATCCTATCTACTCCAAATTCTATCTAAACTTCACTAAAATAGGTGTAAAAATTTCTTTTTTTAATGTACCATTTTATGGGAGCTTCATCAAAATATTGATCGATTCACCGAAAAATTGTCACTTGCCAAATTTTTGAAAAATTGGAGTGCAAATGAAGGTTCCAGAGCAAAAATACCAAAAAATCGAGGGTACGTTCGTATGGGACCTCCCCTAAAGCTGGACCGATCTGGACCATAGTCGGCACTACTATATATATGTCCAAACATCAGCCAAATCGGATGAAAAAATACGCAGTTTTTAAGCTTAAGATGTTTGTGCATACATGTATTGGCACAGTTTGTGAGAAATTTTAAATTTCTATAAAAAACACTAAAAAAAATCCAAGTCCAAATTTTGATATTTTAAAATTAAACAATTCATACCTCGTTAACGGTACCCGATGGCATGATACAATGCAAATGCAAATTTTGCCCATGAACATTCCACTAAGGAACAGGGCATGATACAATAGATACATTTTTTAAGATCTCGTCAAAGCTCTTCTCTATCGTCCTAAATCTTGCAAATTGGTTCAGTAGATCAACAGCGATTGCCCCCAGAAGGCTGAAGAAGTCAAAAGTGGTCAACTTTGACACCCTTTATTAAAGATATGGACCTACAACAGCACTACAAAGCCTATGTCCTCCTTTACAAATGTATAGAATATTTTGTACCGCTAAGATCAACAGATAAAAAGTTGTAGACTTATTTCTATTTTTTTTTTTGGACTTTTGGCCCAATGTGCGACGTAAATCGAGTTATTACTGTTTTCACAATTTTTATTGCGGTAACGTTTCTTCCACAGCGGTGTTTAAGGAAAAATGGACCAATGATGTCACAAGGCCAAAAATCACACTAAACTGTGGTTCTTTGCCGAATGCAACGGTAACGCTTGTACGGCATGTGGGTGCTCTTCAACCCAGATGTGACAGTTTTTCTTGTTTACATATCCATTTAGGCAGAAATAAGTCTCACCGCTGAATGCAACTTTCAACAAAATAGTGGACTTCCATTGAGCTGTTTGGCACAAAATCGAATTTGAAAATTAGTTTTAATAATTCAAACGAGTTGTTTATTTGTGAGTTTCTTTATGATGAAATGGCAGAGAATGCTGAACACTTTTCACTTCCACAGATGATGTCCAGACAAAATTATCAACTAGTAGCCCCTAAAAATTTAAATCACAAAAAATTCACCCTTTATAAGAGTATAAATCCCAAATCCTTATTATCCTTTGATACAGCTCAAGAATGTTCCGTTCATACCTTCTTCCAGCGAATTAACTAACATAGCACCCATAAATCCCAAATCAGAATAAATTAAATTTTCGATTTTCATTTTCCCTTGATTCGCTTGTTCAAATACAATTCCTGCTACAAAACACTCAACGGATTGGTTCTTTTAAAATGTCAGCTTTCCTTTCACTTTAGTTTTGTGCAACATTTGACAAATTATCCTGGTACTGCAATATCGAGTTCAGGAAACAACAACAAAAACATAACAGAACGAGACAATAAACGCTCTATCAAAGCAATACTACATGTGGACCAGTACAAGATTGACTATGCCTCCAGAGGATCCCTGGGACGGCGGGTTAGGAAAACAAATGCTGGTGTGTAGCAATGTGTGAGCATCACAAAAGTGATGCATATGATAAATGTTTCCCCAAATGGCATGCAATTTTATGCATTACACTTGTCATACGAGCATCATGAATTATACACAAAAACGACAAACTTTAGTGCAAAAATTCTAAACTTCAAACATTGCTGGAAAGGGAGAGCGAGAGAGAGAGAGAGAGAGAGAGAGAGAGAGATTGAGCGTTGCATAACGAATACCAACAGGAAACACAAATGCAATTCAGAACATACTCTAGCCCTCCTAAAAATATGCAGCAATTTGTAATGTCAGTTGAGGAGGGCACCAACAAACCTTTGAGGCATGGGGGCAATATTCATAATGGTGAAGCCAAAAGCAATATAGTATAAGTAACAGTTTAAGAGTAAAAGTTGAAACCAAATATAAAGCATAAGTTCCGATAGATTACGGAAAATCATTATCACTCATAGCAAAAACCCTTAGTACTCATAAAATAACGAAGCTTGATAGTTTTTCCAGCGTAATAACCGCTCTAGTACCCGATTAGGAAGTATAATCAGCTTCCAATTACGGAGATAGAATACTCTATACCTTATATAAGCAGGATAGGACAAACTTTGATCAATTTTTGATTATAATGAACTTAAATTTTCCTAGTGAGTCTGATTCCAGGCGGCCACTATAACTTTACCCCATCCTTATGTTCCAATTTTGATTAAATTCTGTTTTTTTACTCTGCACTAAAATTTCGTAGCATATTTTTGGGGATAACACACATTTCGGCGACTTTTTTGGAAGTTACACGAATTTTAGGAAGTAATTTGATCCAAAGTAAAGCACCGTTATTCGTAATATATAACTTTCCAACTATTACTGATAGCGAAATTTGGCTCCTAATAATCCCAATCTTAATATACTAAAACTTACTATTATTTCTTTAGCATTTAGTTTACAATGACCTTCAGCATGCATATGTGAACGTTTCAAATGTGTGAGTGGACATTTATTAAAGCACTTTACAGACAAATGTTATTTATCATCAAACTATATCGGTTCAGTGTAACATGCATATATTCATGAATATGACGCAGATGATTCCCAACAATATACTCCATAAAGCAACTATGGAGACGAACGGACTGAAGGACGGACATGACGACTGACACCAAGAGCACAGGCAACCATCATTCCACACACAATCACTGTATGTGCTGTAGGATTCCCAGCATTGAGACAATAACTGCAAAGTGTTTGATGCTAATGCCTCCAGAGTGTCGAGACTGTCTCTGTACCTCTGTCTGTGTGAATGTGGGTACATGAAAGGATACACAGGCAATGAGATGATATGATGTGTTACTTCATCTATAGCGACGTAAATATGTGTAAGTGAGAGCTTATACAAGTGTTGTGCGTGCATGTATTGGTAACTGAACAACAAGGCTCGCCAGGGTTTGAGTCCTTTGTATAGAAAATTAAATTCAATTGTGTATGACAAGTTAATCCTATTTTCTCAATTAGACTGAAGTCTCCTCTGGAAATATATAGATTTTCCCCATCTCTCCCTATTTGTTTCCTTAGAGACCATTCCCATCAAGCCTAACCTCCCACTATTCGCTTCTAGATTATTTCAATATATAATTTTACAGTTAGTATTGTGTCACAATCGTTGACTAGTCCATAGAGTAAAATTTATGTTCCAACTCCATGTTCTTTGGTTTGTTACGATTTAAAATATGTCCTCTGCAATGGCTTTCTACCCCTCTTGTATCACTTTCTCCTTGCTCTTGTGGGTGGGGGTTAGACAAAGTTCATCTTTTATGCATTATACTGTACTTTATGACATAGAATGAGCAGGGAGTTTTAGGTGGGGGGTTTTAGTAATTGAGGGATGGCAGATGATGTCATGTTGAACATGCTCACAAGTTTTCTTAATAAACTCCAAAGTTTTAAAATTGAATTCCTTGTGCAGTGCAAAAGTTTAATTTATTCAATTTGATGAAAGTAAAAATGCATTAAACTCCCTGACTTCTGCTTGCTTTTTGGGGAGGAGGGATGAAATAAGCAAGGGCCAGCAATAGATGGCCTAAAGAATTTGTTTGAAGAGGTCACTTTTGGGCAACTAAACTTTAATAAAATTAAACTAAGGGTGGAGATTGTTTTCGGAAGCAAATCTTTGGTTTGGTAGGCAAATATTTACTATTGCAGGAAATATTTACTAGTTTTAAGTCAAATGTTAATTGGTTTCATCGTGAATAACTTTAAGAAGATTCATGGAGTTTAAAAATCCCAGCAATTTTTGACAAAAAATTTGAGTTTAAGTTGGATTCTAATAAGAATAAGAACAAGAAAACCTAGTGAAAAAAACAACTGAAAACAGACATAAGTCTGATAGAGGCGACTTTATATTACACTGCTAGAAAAAAGAGGATAGTTGCATTTACATTAAGTTTAATACCTTTTGGTATTACTGCAATAACAAACGAATTGATTTCACCAAGAGTTAACAAGAATGGTATTAACACAATTTCAATGTGGTACTAAAGCCAATAACAATTTGGTATTAAAAGCAATACCTGTTTGGTAATATATCTAATACCAAACGCTATTTAACGTTTAAAGTTTTTTCTATACCAAACGGTATTGTTTTAATACTATTAGAAGTTGATTCACTATCAATACCGTATAGTATCAAAAAAAAGTACGTTCTTTATCAACAACAATCGAATATAAAGCCAGTCACCAAATGTTGTAGAGATCCGACCAAAATTCTGCACTCAACGAAACTTGTTATTCAAAACAGCAAAAATGTTTGCTAAAACAAACATTTTTGTTTACAGCTGTTTCAGCAGACATAGTTCTGTTGTTCTAGCAAAAATTTGCTACTGCTATTTCAACTAACAAATTCTGCTGATTTAAAAAAAATATGCTATTCTTTAGGTCTGCATTTTACGGCTGGTCATGTTCTGATTACATTGGAGATTTTTTTCAAAGGGATTCGAGCTTATGACCATTAAAAATAATTATTATTATGTTGGAGAGAAGATTTAAATTTGTAAAATATTACTGAAGGAAAATTACCTCATCAACAGATCCTTGACACATAAACATTGTGGCCATTGGTATTCATTGCGTAAGGTGGTAAAAAAATTTTCGTCAACTTTGTTGCTCTGCTGAAGCCCACACTGTTGTGGCTACTGGCTTTGTAGGCCATTTCTACTTATATGGATGTTTTATGAAAAATCCGAATATAGAATGTGAACAGCCACTGCGACACAACATTTCCATTTGCCTTCTGGTCAATAACTCAACCGAGAAACACCAACACCTTTTTTGGACTATCTATGTATTGTCGCTTCTTACTCTCCGTTTCTGCGAGGTAAACTAACAATCCATCCCTCGTAATCAGTTAAGCAGAACAACAACAATGCAAAGGTATTTTAAACAGGGAAATGCCGCACAAGTGCTTCATACCTAATTGATGGTTATGACGCAAGTGTGCTGTGTATTGTTTACAATTACGATTAAGACTGTGTTCAAAGCTTATACAAACGGCGTGAGCAATAACAACAACAACATGTGTGCAGTGTGGGTGTGTGGCCGGAACCTGTTTTTCAAATATTCTTTCCAAAACTCTCATCTTCCATTTTATTTTTTCTTACAAACCCATCATAAATTAAGCAGCAGTCATTTTCAGTAAACAACAGACTTTTCAGCGGCAGGCGTGCTATTCTGAAATAAGAACTACTGCTGTAATAGCACAACTACTGCTATAATAGCACCAAAACTAACTACTAATAGTCAGCAGACAGTGTTTGCTATTTCCAACAGACTTTATTCTATGAGTGTATGTCACGTTTTCAGAATGATTGAAGAAGTCTTGTGAATACACTGTGTATATCCATATACCCAAACCAAAGCTACGATGGGAAGATCAAGTGGTGAAAGACATCTCAAAACTAGGTATCAGAGATTGGAGAAGGAACGCAGAGGATCGAGGCCCTTGGATATATATTCCAAGTTCGACATATGGGACTAATTTACTGTCATAACCTATTAATGGAATTTAACGCCGTAATTTTTTTCATCTCCTAATGCCGTCAAATGTGGGCTTTAAACCGTACGAACTGTAGAAAAGTGAATTTATTAACACACCACTTAATGTACATAGGCCTTAATCATAGTACGAAATTGAAAATAGAAATATGCAAACAGAAACGGCCATAAAGCCAACCATTTGAAATTCGTTAATTTCCAGAACCTTAAAGCTTACGACTGTATTCTGGTTTTTCGGTTAGAAAAAATCTCCAAACACAGACAATGCACAATAGGCCAACTTTTTAGAGAAAGATAGTGGTTTGCCTTTACAACCACGGTGTTTTCCGTCCGTGGGGCATTAAAAAACATTTTTTTATTATTAAAATTTGTTTCCCAATTTTTTAATTGTTTATAATATTGTAAAAAACATGTTTTAGTCGTATTCACTATACTTGTTGGTATATTCTACAATTTTTAAAAGTGGCGCTACTAAAACTGATTCTTTCAATCATTAATAAGAACGATAAAATTTTTCTTTTCACAAAACAAGAAAAAAAAAATAAACAAAACAAAAAAACAGTTCAAAATAATAAAAATATCATAATCCTCTTTGATTATCTGAAAAGCACTTTACATCCTTCTATATAAACTTATTTATGAACCCATATTTAATACTATAAGAGATCTCTGAAAAAATGCTCATATAAATAAAATTTGCAACACATAATTAACTTTTTGGGCCATTCCAGTTTGCAACCTTCTTAAGCCAATATCAATGCTAAAGAGGAAAGAAAAGAAACGGCCTAATAACAATGTCTAATGGACATTAAATCACAAAATTATTATCTACTGTGATGACTGCATTAATGTTTATATAAAACTCATAAAGATTCATAAAAATCCCCAGTATTGTATGGCATACTTACAGGCGCTTTTAATAAACTACAATTGGGGCTAAAGGCAAAGTATATTATTAAGAGCTTGGCTCTTGTGCCCCAGTCATGTTTAGTTAGCCAAAAAATAATTTAGCCTATTTTTGTTGCTTGAACATACCAACATTCCTTTGATATACATATTTATTAAGCAGAAAATATATCATTTTGCTTAAACGCATGTTTGAATGGCATTTCTTACATTAAACGAATATGAGGCAGCTGTAGGTGGTGATAAAAGTTCTATGGATTTGTGTTGTTGGCACTGCTGTTGCCACTTATAGCATAGAATGCTATGGAATGAACAAAGCTGGTGGAGATGTTAATTTTTATCATCATCACCATCAACAACAACATACACATTTGGCTTTATTTTTATTTTATTTCTATAAACAACCAACCCAGCCGTGCAAGTGTATCAAAAGTGTGAGTATTGCGTTTGATTTTCGCACTCCTGTCACGTATTTTGATTCGTAATTATAGTGAAGACGTGAGAAATTTCCCAAAGAATCTCTTAGGACATGCCAAAAGGGACGGAGTGACATAAGTCCAGAGGGGGACATGGCCTATTTTTGCATTTACAGTGCGAACAGACTGCTTTGCTCCAAAAAACACCCTTGAAACAACCTGTTCCTGTCTACATATTCAATGGAGTCTTTATGTTTTGCTTTATGGTATACATATGAATTTGTGGGTGGCCTTTGTATGCATTTGTGGATATAAATGTAAATGGATTTACACATGTTGCCCTTAAGTGCAAGCACACGTGTATTGTGGTCAACATAAATTTCCAAAGAATTTCTGTCGAAAAGCATTCATTTTAATCAAGACAAAATCAATGAATACCAAGTAACATAGAAACGATTTGTATTTTCTATACAAGTTAAAAGCAATTCAAAAACATTGTAAAATTCAATTTTGGAAATTAAATTTTATTTGAGACCTTAAAATATGCTATGAATTTTATGTTTTTACAAATCCCAAAAGTATGCTTCGAATAATAGTGCGGGCGGAGTAATATTGAAATGAAAGGAAACACACACATGACCTTAAAAATACCACTAAGAATTAAAATAATTTCTTGAACCCCAGGCTATACCTACACCGAAGGAAAAATGTATCATGTATCGTGCTAATGTAGAGAATTAATACTGATTTTTTGTGAAAACGATACCAAGGATGATGTAAGGCATTCATGAATACCATACAAGCAGAGAAATAAGTTTGTTGATATCAGCAAACATTGTCTGCTGATTAAAAATTAACTTTTTATACCCACCACCATATTGTACCACCTCGAAATATTGATCTGCAACCCCATAAAGTATATATATATATATTCTGGATCGTCTCGACATTCTGAGTCTACCTAGCCATGTCCGTCCGTCCGTCGAAATCATGATGGCAGTCGAACGCGTAAAGCTGGCCGTTTGAAATTTTGCACATATACTTCTTATTGATGAAGATCGTTGGGGATTGCAATGGACCATATCGGTTTAGATTTGAATATAGTCCCCAAATAAACCAATCCCTGGATTTGACTTCTTGAGCCCATAGAAGCCTCAATCTTCATCCGAATTGGTTAAAAATTGGATTAAAGAGTTGAGTTATGACTTCCAACATTCATGCCAAGTATGATCCGAATCGGTCTAAAAACAGATATGGCCCCAATATAAACCGATTTTCGGAGTAAACTTTTTTAGCACTTAGAAGTCTCAATTTTCATCCGAATTGGTTGAAATTTGGAACAAAGACTTGAGTTATGACTTCCCAAATCCCTGCCAAGTATGATCCGAATCGGTCTATAAACGGATATGGCCCCCATATAAACCAATCCCAGGATTTGACCTCTTGAACCCTTAGAAGCCTCAATTTTTATCCGATTTGGCTGAAATTGTGACCAAAGACTTGAATTATGACTTCCAACATCCATGCCAAGTATGATCCAAATCGGTCTATAAACAGGCATAGCCCTCATATAAACTGATCTACATGCGGGCTGCATCTGTGTATGGACCTACATATATCATTGGGAGGTGTTTGGTTTGGGTGCTGAGGGGCGAAATCGTATTCCATGTATCGAAATTCATAGAGGCTTCCAAAATGCACAGAAGTCAAAGTCAAAGACATGGCCGAATTACAGTACGACCATCAAGAATATTTATACTCTATGAGGTATCAAGTCAATATTTTGAGGTGTTAAAAATGGAATGACGAGATTAGTATTCCACATATCACACGATGGATAATTGCTCTATTCTTTGATTTCAAAAGGCCCAGTCCAATAGAATGGTCGAACATTATTGGATATACTCATAAAATCACTTTAACATATTGCAGTTATGTTGCATTCATTTAGGCGTTTAAAAAATTATAATTATAAGTATGAATATAAAGTTCTGTAATTATAACCAGCTGGTAATATGTATATGGTAATATTTACTCACCAGGATATGCATTCGCTAAATGGAGTTTCAAAAGCCTGAAAGTATGCAATAAAAAATAGAAATGTTAAGTCAGATATTTACTGTAAGTAATATTTTAAATTTTTTTAGACATTTAAACGTTTTTTGCTATACTATTCTTTGAATTAAAAAGCATTGAACAATGGTATAAAGCCGAACAATATCCTGCAATTGAATCCCAATTTGAAGTTACCCCACAAAAAATGTTTTTTATGGCTATGAATAAAAAAAACAAAATAACTTTAATATAGAAAATTCTAAAATTTAATAGTTTTTCCAAATTTTCACAACTATAAAGTTCAAGTTCATATATAGCATTTCATGCACAATCCTAGTTTAGAGTCTATCAAGATGACTAAACTTATTATTATTTTAGTCGTCAACTCGACCCCTCCCCCCCCAAAAAAAAAACATGACGATTATATTGCGTTTGCCCTTTTCAGAGCACATAAAATACGATAATCATTTCTTCTCAGACGACCACGTTTTCGATTGCAAACTTTCAAAGGTTTCCTGTAATTAAAATTGAACAATACATACTCAAGTCTCACATGCCAAAAGAAGTTTCAGCAATGAAACCTGCCAGGAAATCTCCCAAACGCCATAGTCTTGTGACTGCCAGTCAGTCAGTCGTGCATTCAGGAGACAACTGACAAAACAATAAACGAAATTAAGACAACTATATACTTAAACAACAACATCAGCAGCAACAACAACTCACAAAGAACTTCAGGACAATTGCAAACTGTTTTGGGTGATTATTAACCAGCAAACAGAAAGGAAAAGTTGATTTAAGCCACAAAGCGCATAAACACAACCAAACCCATGGCTTAGGAATACAGATTCAGCCAAAACGCACGACGAAAAACCAAACGATTGTAACAGGGAAAAACTGAGGGAGGGGACAAATTCTGAGGCGTGCTTGTGATGATGATGAGGCCAATGATGGCCACAATGATGCTGTTGCTGAAACTGAAACTGATGGTGATAATGATGTTGTTGTTCTTCCTCTTCTTCTTCGGACAGACAGCTAAAGCTGATGTTGATAATGCCAATGATGTTGCCAAAGAAGAAGTCTGTTGTTGGCGGCATTGACTTTAACTATTACCAAAGCTTTGAATGATGTAGCTGACTGCTGGGTTTAGTGCTGCTGGGGCAAATGCTGTTATTCATAATAATGAGTGGGTTCACACATATGCGTTGTACACCCACATGTGAAAGGGTTATTACGTTGTAAAGAAAGGATTTAATTGATACAGGGAAACTTTCAAATGATGCTTAAAGTACGTGGTTAAATAACCAAGAACATTGGAAATAGTATCCATAATAATACTAAGTACTTAGCTATCATACCTTAATGTGGCGCCCAACGTTGGACCGCCAATTAAATTACCTAATTGCTAACAAGAAAAGAAAAACATTAACCCACTAACGTCAAATGGGTAGAAAAATACCCAAGAATAGAAAGAATTAGAAAAATTCTAGTTCGAGTTAGAAAGAGGTACGAATGGAAATAGGAAAAGTCCAGTCATATAAGGTTATGTTTTGGGGAAAATTGGCTCAACATTTTTAGGAGTCAGGTTACATTACATTATCATTACAATCCAGTTTGACATAAAATATGTTTTTTTCAAAATTTAAATATTTAAGAAACTTTAATTCTTTAAATAATGAATATACGAAATTTCTTCAAAGTCGGATAAGGGAATCGAAAATCAGGCGTTAATAGAGATTGTTTTACGAAGTTTTGCCAATAGTTGTCCTGCAGCATCAAACATTTCCAATGTTATGCAGAATTTAGTGTAAAATTTAATACTGGCGTCCAACCTGGGGCCCTTTATTAAACAAAAACATAGATTATTACATATATATAATAAAAAATACCAATATAAAAAAATTCCTCTAGTGGAATGTTCATGGGAAATTTAGTAGTAGTTATAAAAACGCACCAAATTTCGAAAAAATCTGTTCAAATTGTAATAACTACGACTCTATAAGTGAAATTAGGGCGATGTATATGTAAAAATATTAATCGGAAGAGATTTCGATAAAATTAAACAAAAATTTCAACAGCCATAAGAGATTATAGGTCCCAATTTTCGTGGCAATCGGTTCAGAAATAACCACATTATTGCAAATTCTCAAGATCGGACCAACAAGAACTCTATCAAAATCTGAACCAGTTGCAACCAAACTCTTTAGATACTGTGGTAGTCGTAAAGGAAAGAGGAAATTCTGGAAGATTGGTCAATAAATGCCCTGAGCCCTGAGTTATTAGGGAAGCGTATTTGACAAATTACGTGCGTATCGGTTAACAAATGGCCATATTACTGCAATATTTGTCCAAATTGGATGAATATATACGGGAGCTACATCTAAATCTGATCCCATTTCGACCAAAATCCGCACAATTAGATGTAGTCGTCAAATTTTGAGAAGATCGGTGAATAAATGCGCTGACAAAGGAATAAAATTATTGCAATGGCCATAGAGAGGAGTTGGTGTTAGTTTCAAGAGATATTGCTCAGTGAAAAAGCATGCAGCGAAGTCTGGTAGTAGTAGGTGAGATTTCACATAGGATTTGTGCTTATGATATCAACTAAAAGTACTACAAATAACAGGCTGTGAACTGTGATGGACGGACATAGTTCACGATGGTGCCGATGAGAGAAACCCAATTATCGAAACGCCCACCACCAATGAGGTGACATGTGTCCTGCCTTGTCTGAGAAACTGGCAATTTCTTCCAGACTCATTTAACAATTTGTTCCTTGAACGTTGCATTCGCTTGGTCATTAAGCTCGACTTGAAAAATAATGAAACAAGAACCGATTTCTTTAAATTTCAATAGGCTTCGTCTCAAGGCTCAAAAAATTTCAGTGCCAATTTGAAGATGATTGGATGAAAATTGCGACCTGTACTTTGTTCAAAAATTAACATTGACAGAGGGACATAGTTAAATCGAATCAGAAAGTGATTCTGTGTCGATCGGTAAATAAATAAATGGATCTAGGTCTCTTCCTTCTGGTTGACACAAGCCAAAGCCTTGGCTTGATTCCACTATACATGGGTTGATTTCAACTTTCTTTTCGTACAGCGGATCCATGTGTTTTTCAGGCGTCCCCTCTTTCGCTGACCTTACGGGTTCCAGTCTAGGACATTACCCACTATATCATCGCGCGACCGGCGTAGGATATGACCCAACCAAGCCCATTTTCTCTTTCAGATTTCTATATCGACAGGCGAAGTGTTTATTCTTACTTGCAATTCCTCATTTGGAATACGGTTTAGCCACAAAATTTCAAGTATTTGTTGCAGGCAGCGATTTGTAAAATCTTGGATTTTGCGGGTAGCCACTTGTGTCAAGCTCCCAGATGTACAGCCATATAATAAAATAGATTTCACACTACTGTTGAAGATTCTGACTTTTGTGTTATGTGAGATGTCACTATATCTACAAAATTTGTTGAGTTTAAGAAAGGCGTTTCTAGCCTTGTTGATTTGACACGTATGTCTGCTTCCAATCCTCTGTCCTTTGTTATTTAAGTTGTCAACGTGTTAAATGATATGGTCGTTTATAGTGAGCAATGTCAAATTTGATGTTCCTATGCTCATCAATTTTGTTTTTGCTATGTTTATCTACAGGCCTACTTTGGCTGCATTTAAATTCAATCGTTCTAATTTCCCCTTTTGTGATCAAAGCGATGCGCAATGAGACATCCGCGTAGTTCACGTCTCCAATGAAGTCGTATGCCTTAGGGTGCCTCAGTATTAATTGCTTCTAATACGGAGTCTAACAAAATTAAAAATAGCTGCTTCACTCCTTTATCGATTTCGAAAGGTCTGGTCTCTTTTCCATTGAAGCGGACTGAAACTTCAGCATTCTTATACAACTCCCTAATTAGTGTCACGATCTTTTCTGGTTTGCCCTTATTCACCAGCGTGCTCCACATTGAAGTTCTCGAAACTGCATCAAAAGCACGTTCGAAGTCGATGAATAAATGGTAAAGGAGATTATTGAATACTGCACACTGGTCAATGATTATATACAGGGAGTTAATGTGGTCGGCACAAGGGCATCCTGGTCGAAAATCTGCCTGTTCCCTCTTCAAAATGCTGTAAGTGCAGGCGAAATACGCTGCAGAAGCGTTTAGCAATGTAATCCCTCTTCAGTTTTTACACCGGATGGGCTCACCCTTTTTTGGGAATGTGATGAGATGCGATGATCCCTTTCTTCCATTCTGAGGGGACAGCGTTTGTATCCCAGGCCCCTCTGAGTATTGAGGTGATTGGGCTTTAACTATGGAGTGTGTCCCATACCGCAAAAGTTCACCAGGTATGTTACCAGGGTCGTCCGATTTGCCGTTTTTAAGCGAGATCAGAACGGCTTCAATTTCTTCGCAGGTAGTTGGAGCTGTAGATATATCTATGAGCGTGTTTCGGAACATAGGGAGATTAAGACGATCAAAGCTTGCGTCCTCGGTTGCTGGTCCTTCGGAGCTGCAGAAACCACGTCATTGCTGTATATACTTTTTAGGGTCTGGAATGATTTTTTGAAGTGTTGCAAACGGAATGCCAAAATGAATATACCCTCATTCTACGGTTGTGGGTATAAAAAAGGGCATAGGGAATACATTAGCTTGGCGCCCGACGCAGGGCAACAAAAAATTTTTAGAATTATTTAGTACTAACCATACAAAAGTATATTTGCACAAAGTTCAGCCAGGCTTCTCGCGATTTCAAAAAATCAACATAAAGGACAACAATTTTTCGAGGAAAAAACAAACACATTAGTATTCTTCCCATGCTATGTTGATGGGTATAAAAATTTCATACTTTTGTCAAGACTCAAAAAGAGTAGCGCCCAATATGGGGCACTTACAAAAACACCGAAGCTTCCTAGTATTTTTCTTTGCCAAAAGTTTTCTATACAACAACTCCCAATTTAATAACCCTTTAAACGACTTTAATATTTATTTGTATGTGACTTATTATATGGCATTCACATTTAAACATTTGAACCCCTTCTGAATTGTTTCGACCCGCCTCGGCAACACTCCCCCGCACACACACACACACACACCCTTGCAACTACTCAGACAAACAATAACTGTCAAATTGAAATTGACAAGCTGTGACAGTTAGTCAGGCCAAGTCAGTCATATTGTATGGTAGCCAAAATATTCAGACACGTCTGGAAAATGTCTGACTCACACTATGGCGGCAACACAGGACCAACATAAAATGGCTTTCTCTACATCTCTTTCTCTGAGAGAGGCAGACAGACAGCCATAGCGGTACGTGTATATGAATGGCTTTTTGGAATATATGTATGTTTTATATTTTGGTCTGGCCACATAAAATTGGCTAAAATAAAAGTCTCCAGCCTCCACACAGCAAATACAGATATTAATATTACCCTCGTGTAGTCGGCGAGACATTGACTTTAGCTGTTTGTCAAATATCACCACCGGGTATGGCGGCATGTCAGGTGAATGTGATGTGGGTGCCTTTAGTAAATGTGGACGTTGATGGAGTCAATTATTGGCCAAAACAAAAACAGAAAAAAAATTGTAAACAATGTACCAGGAAAAACCTCCTTTTTTCGCAGCGCAAAGTATCAATGACAATGTCAGAGTTTTGTGTTTTCCTTTTAGCCAATACCAACAGGTTTTTGTGCAAAACTGAATGCATACTTTTGGGGAGGGGGATTTAAAAATGGGCTTTAAAATTGTGCAAATAGGGATTTTAAGGGGAGGAAGAGCAGAGTATTTAAAGTTTAAAGCAATCTGAACCCTTTGAATGTTATTTAAAAACAAACAAATGACAAATTAATTGTTTCCCGAGAATTATAGCTCAAACCATCAGCATACAGAAATCAATGATTGGCTATTTTCAATACCATTGTGAATAATATCCGTTCGTTGGACTGGTCAACAGCTTCATAGCTCGTTCATTGTAGTATTAGATTTTAAACTCACAAAAGGAGTGAAGATGATGATCTGGCCAATCAACGAAGCCGATATAGAATGGCGAATCTGTGGTGAAGATGGCTTTGCTAGAGAGTTTGAAACGAATGAAATGTTTTCAGATTAAAGAAGTGTGTAGGATAATATACATAGCTTGTTCGGTCCTCTAGTTTCGATTTAGCTCAATGAGATACTCCTGGAAAAGCGAAACTGAATGTATGGAAATATAATTTGATTTCTGTGGTCAGGTTAAGACTATAGGAATTAAAACAGTCAATTGATTTTTAAAATTAAAACTTTTCTAAGCTTTGTCTAACAACAGATTGGTTATATTTGAAATTATCTCAATTTTTTATTTCAAGCTCAAGATAGATTTACTTCATGGAATCGTAAAACCTCATATATTTGATCTCAGTGCAATTTTTATGCCTGTTAAGGTATTATCAATTAAAACTTTACCCTTTTGGAAATTTACCAAATATTTGAAATTATTTTTAAACAAAAATAACAAATCAATTAAAAGTCATAGCCTCATAAAGGACTAAACTCATTTTAAAATTAACCATTTTATGTGCATACTTGCCAGCTTGAGAATACTTTTCTATTTTATATGCCTTTTAAAGCCTTATTTTGTTTGGACATCACAGTCATTATTCATTATATGAGTACAGTTTTATTACGCACTCGGGTATATTTAATATAAAATGAAATTTAATAAAAGGTTATGCCTTGTGTTGCATACTTTTAGGCCCTAAATAAAAGATTTGTCTATGGCATATCTTTTAGGCGTGAAATATTTGCAGATATTAAATTTTTATCTATGCACCGGCTATAAAACATTTTTTTTTTTTGGTTTCTTATGCCTTTGGTTTGAAGTTAAAAATTGATTATAGGAATTACTTTTTATAAGTAATAAAATCACAGTGAATAAAGTGTAAGACCCAATGCTTTGCCATAAATATGGAGATGGGTTTTTCTTTTCTATTTTCTTCTTATTTCACTACGCAATGTGTTGCTTGATCTATTAGAATAAATCTTAAAATGAGTGACCATCTGTGCGTTTTATTAAATTTTCTTTAGAAACTGTTCAACTGCCACGTCAGTTCTCACATTTCATCTCATCAATCACCGAGAAGACGCAACACCTACTATGAAAACTGTTTTGCTTCTCCTATTGCAATATAATAGAATTGTATTTGTTTGATTTGTTTTTGAATACGGAAACAAGAAAATTGTATTCAATTCTCTTTTTCTTCTGTGCTGTTGTTGACTTATAATAAATCATCAATATTACATTTCTGCCTTTCCATTTCAAAGTACTTAAAGCAGAATTAAGTTTACTTGAAGATGAGCAAAGGCATGGGCTGCGGGGAGCTTTTTCTGCAGCCCAAGCTAGGGATCGTTATTTTCTTTTGTATGCACCTTTGACATTTTTTATTTATTTTCCGCAAGGAAATGAGTATCGTTGTCGAGTCCTTAACAAAAGTAACTGCCATTCGTTAGCCTTTTGTGGAAATTAATTGAGGAGAACTGCGTATCAATATGTAGACATAATGGAGTTTCCTTTTGCTGGCGTTTTTTATGTCTTGAAAGAACAGTGGGTGCAAAAAAAAATTTTAATGTGAAGTAAAAAAGTATCTCACTTTTACCCTAGAACATTGCAAAAAAAAAACATCAACTGATATAGAACTTACTTTTCACAGCCGATTTCGAGGGGATGGGAACTCTATATTAAAAAGAGTTTCGCAGAGCAAGAGCAAGCATTGGAAAAAAAACATCAACTGATATTGAACTCGCTTTTCTCAGCTATATTAAAAAGAGTTTCGCACCATTTCTGAAGATGACACCATTCGCATTGTATGATTGTGGGGCCAAAGAGGAACAAAGGGGAATGAAAGAGCAAATGATTAGGCGGTGAAGGCCAGAAAACTGCGTCAATAAACTTGGTTAACCTGAAGCCTTTCGGGTCAACGCAATCAGAGGCGACGAACGCGTATGCAACAATATGGAACATCGAAACAGTCGGTAGCACACCGAAAATCCGATGGCGACATCCATATCGAAAGAAGACGAGGCTATTATTGAAAGGAAGTAGCTTTCGGTATCATAATGGGACACATAGCACTACTAGCTTACGAATGCAAAATCGGTGCGCCAAGGGATATCATGTGTAGGGGCCATTTCCTATGTCTTTGTCCGGCTTTTGCGACTAACAGACACCGCCATGTAGGTGTGTCTTTAGAGAGAATTTCTTACAAATTTTGTCTTTAGAGGAAATTTATTAGAAATTTTGTCTTTAGAGGAAATTTCCTAAAAATTTTGTCTTTAGAGAAAATTTCTAAGAAATTTCTTAGAAATTTTAGAGAAAATTTCTTAGAAATTTTGTCTTTAGAGAAAATTTCTTAGAAATTTTGTCTTTAGAGAAAATTTCTTAGAAATTTTGTCTTTAGAGAAAATTTCTTAGAAATTTTGTCTTTAGAGAAAATTTCTTAGAAATTTTGTCTTTAGAGAAAATTTCTTAGAAATTTTGTCTTTAGAGAAAATTTCTTAGAAAATTTGTCTTTAGAGAAAATTTCTTAGAAATTTTGTCTTTAGAGAAAATTTCTTAGAAATTTTGTCTTTAGAGAAAATTTCTTAGAAATTTTGTCTTTAGAGAAAATTTCTTAGAAATTTTGTCTTTAGAGAAAATTTCTTAGAAATTTTGTCTTTAGAGGAAATTTCATAGAAATTTTGTCTTTAGAGAAAATTTCGTAGAAATTTTGTCTTTAGAGAAAATTTCGTAGAAATTTTGTCTTTAGAGAAAATTTCGTAGAAATTTTGTCTTTAGAGAAAATTTCTTAGAAATTTTGTCTTTAGAGAAAATTTCTTAGAAATTGGCTCCATTTTTATAAACTTACCTCTATATAAAATGTCGAGCTGCAAATTTTGTTGATTGATGATTAAAAGACACCGAAAGGACATTTTTCATATTGTAAAACATAAAAGTTAATTTTGTTGCTGTTTTTCATTTTTTTTATTGCTAACACTTTTCTTGCAAATGCAATAGCACGACGTAATCTCTTTGTTTTTGTTTTTTCGGTGAAGATCTAGACTAAACGAACATTCATGCCATCTTCACCTTGGACAAACAATCCACCACTTAATCAAATCTGAGAATAGGAGCACTTAACCAACATCTCTTTCACACTCTTTGCACAACAACAAAACAACATGTCTAATGGATACACACACACGGCGAACAACAAACACGAAAACCGCAGCCCAACATATTTTTTTTGCCGATTCTGTTTTTGCAAATTGAAATACATTTTGGGCATATTTTGAAATAAAACTATTAATATATTAGTTGCATTTCACTTTTCTATTGATTTATTACACTTTTATATATGTGCTGGTGCTTTTTATCACTTTTCAACTGAAACTTTTAGGAGGGCTTAATTTTGTGCCCGAACGAATGAAAATTTTTAACGAAACTAGGAAACAATGAACACCTGCTGGCAGAGGGAGTGAAAAGGAAAGTGGTGAGAGTCAAGGGGTATTGCCACCTTGCGTTGTCAATGAAATTTACAGTGTTTTTGCATATAAAAGAATAAAGGGTCAAAACACAAATCTTGTACTTGTAATAATGTGGTGTTTTAAATAATTTAGATTGGAAAAGTAATGGCATTCTTTGAAACCCAACCGTCTTCAAAGACCCAAAAGGCTTATTATGATATGTTTTTCATGTGTGGGGCTAGGCATAGATAATAGTTTTTTTTTAAATATATTAAGGGATATTTGAACAAAATCGTACCTAAAAATCAAATTTTCTACAAAGAGGATTGGTCTACGCCATTGTCCTTATATCAAATTCAAGTTTTGATTACCTATTACCCGATTATAAGCCAAAATTAACTTTAAGTTGTTTTTTCTGTACAAGAAAGTCTATTAAAAAAATGTAAAGAGATTTGTTTTTAGAGAAAATTTTATAGAAATTTTGTTTTTAGAGAAAATTTCATGGAAATTTTTCTTTAGATAAAGTTTCACTGAAATATTTTATTTCGAGAAAATTTTATTTATTCACGTGTTTATTAAACTCGTAGTATATATAAGCTTAATAGTATAAAACAATTTAGCGTCAGCAACAAAGGCTATCAGCTAAGAACACTTTATTCAATGTTGCCTTTAACCGACAAATAGTTGAAGTTTTGTGTAGAGAAAATTTCTTAGAAATTTTTTCTATAGAGAATATTTCTTAGATATTGGCTCCATTTTTATAAACTTACCTCTATATAAAATGTCGAGCTGCAAATTTTGTTGATTGATGATTAAAAGACAACCGAAAGGACATTTTTCATATTGTATTTTTTGTTGCTGTTTTTCATTTTTTTTTTATTGCTAGCACTTTTCTTGCAAATGCAATAGTACGACGTAATCTCTTTGTTTTTGCATTTTCGGTGAAGATCTGGACTAAACGAACATTCATGCCATTTTCACCTTGGACAAACAATTCACCACTTAATCAAATCTGAGAATAGGAGCACTTAACTAACATCTCTTTCACACTCTTTGCACAACAACAAAACAACATGTTTAATGGATACACACACACGGCGAACAACAAACACGAAAACCGCAGCCCAACATAATCTTTTTTTGCCGATTCTTTTTTGGCAAATTGAAATACATTTTGGACATATTTTGAAATAAAACTATTAATATATTAGTTGCATTTCACTTTTCTATTGATTTATTACACTTTTATATATGTGCTGGTGCTTTTTATCACTTTTCAACTGAAACTTTTAGGAGGGCTTAATTTTCTGTCCGACCGATTGAAAATTGTTAACGAAACTAAGAAACAATGAACACCTGCTGGCAGAGGGAGTGAGAAGGAAAGTGGTAAGAGTCAAGAGGTATTGCCACCTTGTGTTGTTAATGTAATTAAGAGTGTTTGTGCATATAAAAGAAGCAAGGGTGAAAACACAAAGCTTGTATTTGTAATAATGTGGTGTTTTAAATAATTTAGATTGGAAAAGTAATGACATTCTTTGAAACCCAACTGTCTTCAAAGACCCAAAAGGCTTATTATGATATGTTTTTCATGTGTGGGGCTTGGCATAGATAATCGAATTTTTTTTGTAAATATATTAAGGGATATTTGAACAATATGGTACCTAAAAATCAAATTTTCTACAAAGAGGACTGGTCTACGCCATTGTCCTTATATCAAATTCAAGTTTTGATTACCTATTACCAGAGATGGCCTGTCAGAAACAGTGACGTATATGACATACGTTTCCGACGTATATTACATACGTCGAAAACGTCGTAAACCTAGCCAAAAAACTAGGTTTCTGACAGAAAAAAAAATTCGAACGAAAATATGTCGAATTTTTGATCTGATTAACTAAAAATTTTGGCATAAGTAATAACACTCCATGTACCATTTCACTTGACACTTCCTCAGATGTCATGCATTTTTAACATATGTCGTTTACAACAGCTTTCAAAAAGCAAATTAAAACGGGAGAAGCAAATAATTTTGCAAAAGGATACAAAATAATTGCAATTTCTAAATATAATTGATAAAAACTAATAATTTATTGATTTTTTGCTTCACAAAAAAATCCTTAAACGTTACTTTATAAATTGACTTGAAATTTGCGTATATTTCCAATTTATTGTGTGCAAAATGTAAATGCAAAAATTAAAAAAAAAACTTAATATTTCTTTTATTGCGAAATTTTTTTACATATAAACTCTTCTATATACAACAAATAAGTGACAATAATATTTGTTAAAAATCAAACTTTTACACTGAGTTATTAAGGTTTATGACGTTTGCGACTTTTTCTACGTTTTATACAAGTATACGACGTTTTCGACTTTTACAACTTTTTGACAGTCGGAAACCTAAAAAATCGTCTTACGGACCATCTCTGCCTATTACTCGTTTATTAGCGAAAATTAACTTTAAGTTGTTTCTTCTCTACAAGAAAGTCTATTAAAAAATGTAAAGAGATTTGTTTTCAGAGAAAATTTTATGGAAATTTTGTCTTTAGAGAAAATTTCATAGATATTTTTTAGAGAAAATTTCATGGAAATTTTTCTTTAGATAAAGTTTCACTGAAATATTTTATTTCGAGAAAATTTTATTTATTTACGTAAAGGGTGATTTTTTTGAGGTTAGGATTTTCATGCATTAGTATTTGACAGATCACGTGGGATTTCAGACATGGTGTCAAAGAGAAAGATGCTCAGTATGCTTTGACATTTCATCATGAATAGACTTACTAACGAGCAACGCTTGCAAATCATTGAATTTTATTACCAAAATCAGTGTTCGGTTCGAAATGTGTTCATTCACCGTTCAGCGATGAGGCTCATTTCTGGTTGAATGGCTACGTAAATAAGCAAAATTGCCGCATTTGGAGTGAAGAGCAACCAGAAGCCGTTCAAGAACTGCCCATGCATCCCGAAAAATGCACTGTTTGGTGTGGTTTGTACACTGGTGGAATCATTGGACCGTATTTTTTCAAAGATGCTGTTGGACGCAACGTTACGGTGAATGAACACATTTCGAACCGAACACTGATTTTGGTAATAAAATTCAATGATTTGCAAGCGTTTCTCGTTAGTAAGTCTATTCATGATGAAATGTCAAAGCATACTGAGCATCTTTCTCTTTGACACCATGTCTGAAATCCCACGTGATCTGTCAAATACTAATGCATGAAAATCCTAACCTCAAAAAATCACCCTTTTTTTATTAAACTCGTAGTAAATATAAACTATTAAGCTTGAAACAATTTAGCGTTAGCAACAAAGGCTATCAGCAAAGAAAACTTTATTCAATGTTGGCTTTGACCGACAATAGTTCAAGTTTTGTGTAGAGAAAATTTCTTAGAAATTTTCTCTTTAGAGAAAATTTCTTAGAAATTTTGTCTTTAAGGAAAATTTCTTTTCTTTCTTAGAAATTTTGTCTTTAGTGAAAATTTCTTAAAAATTTTGTCTTTAAGGAAAATTTCTTTTCTTTCTTAGAAATTTTTTCTATAGAGAATACTTCTTAGAAATTGGCTCCATTTTTATAAACTTACCTCTATATAAAATGTCGAGCTGCAAATTTTGTTGATTGATGATTAAAAGACACCGAAAGCAAATTTTTCATATTGTAAAACATAAAAGTTAAATTTATTGCTGTATTTTCTTTATTTTTTTTATCGCTAAGACATTTTAGTAAATGAAAAAGCACGACGTAATCTCTTTGTTTTTGTTTTTTCGGTGAAGATCTGAACTAAACGAACATTCATGCCATCTTCACCTTGAACGAACAATTCACCACTTAATCAAATCTGAGAATAGGAGCACTTAACCAACATCTATTTCACACTCTTCGCACAACAACAAAACAACATGTCTAATGGATACACACACACGGCGAACAACAAACACGAAAACCGCAGCCCAACATAATCTTTTTTTGCCGATTTTTTTTTTTGCAAATTACAATACATTGAGGACAAATTTCGCAATAAAAATATTAATATATTAGTTGCCCTTCACTTTTCTCTTGATTTGTTACACTTTTATATGTGTAGTGGTACTTTTTATCACTTTTAACTGAAACTTTTAGGAGGGCTTAATTGTATGTTCGACCGATTGAAAATTGTTAACGAAACTAAGAAACAATGAACAACTGGTGACAGAGGGAGTGAAAAGGAAAGTGGTGAGAGTCAAGGGGTATTGCCACCTTGTGTTGTCAATGTAATTAAGAGTGTTTTTGCATATAAAAAAAGCAAGGGTGAAAACACAAAGCATGTATTAGTAATAATGTGGTGTTTTAGTTAATTTAGAGTGGAAAGGAAATGACATTCTTTGAAATCTCCTCGCCTTCAAAGACTAGAACTGGCTGGATAGTTTTAATAATAAATATCGATATCGATATCAAGTAATGTAACGAAACTCTTTTTTCCTAAAATTTTCCATTTTCCTACATAAGTCCCCACTGTTCTTACATAAGTCCCCACTGCCCGTAATCTATTTTACCCTAACAATGCAATTCATTTATGAAGCCATATTAATTTCATACATCATAATTTTTCCATCAGCACTTCCATTCACTTCCATTCACTACATTTTCGTTTCTTCTTTTTTTCTATCCATATCATAAACCATAAAACATTTCTTTCCCCCATTCTTTTTCAGGGACTAACACTCGTTCGTTCACATTCAAAGTTAGCTGCTATTGTTGCAAAAAACAGCGGAGGAAAAAAGCGGGTTGTTCTACGACTATCCTTCTCGGCCATTATCCAAAAGGATGAGAACTCACACTCACAGCTCAGTTGCAAGGTTGGAGTAAAGAGAGATAAGCAAAAAGTGGTTTCTTTATTACCGCAACGAGTAACTTGTTCATTGAACAGGAAATTATTATGAAAGCAAATCGCATTGACAGACTCCAAGCGTAGTCGAGTCTATTGTAGATCTTCCTCTGTTAGAAGGCACGCATCTTTTATTGGGGGTCTGAAGCATACAGTTTATCATATATTGAGCTCGATGGTATGCTTGTTTCATTGAAGCGATGCAACATTTGCCTTGGTGAAAGTGAAAAGCATGGTAAATCCTTCCTGAAGGGATAACAAAGGAAATTCAAATTTTTCTTTATTGCCGAAGAGTTTATTTTTGGAAATCCTGTTGGAAAGGAAATATTTGCGTAATTATCAGAAGACAACCCGAAATGTTTCGAATGATTTAGGCATAAACTTGCAATTAGCAGTTAAATTGAGCCGAACAAACTTAAGAGAGAAATGGAAGTAGAAACATTTTTCATTTCATAGAAATTTTGACGTTTTAGAGAATATTTCAATGACATTTAAAATTTGCTTGAAACGTATGCCGAAGGCGTATTGTTTGTGATCAAATCTGTCTGTCGTCTGACAATTTCTTTTCAGTATTCAATTAAATCCATACATTTTCGGTGATTATCATGGTCGTACTCTTTCCCCTTTATGAGAAATAATGTAAATTTTTTCCTAAAATGAAAAAAACAACACTTTGAAATTTCGAAAAAAAAACAAAATTTCTATGACACTTTCTCTAAAAAGAGGAAGTTTCTTTGATTTCAGGTAGGATGTAATCTACACTGCCTGGAACATCGGACATTGTAACAAGAATAACACAGTGTCCGTAGCCGCCACATGACCAAAGATAAAGTTCCCTTAGCCTCACGGTAGGGGTCGCAGCAATTTGGATAGCCACACTGTCCAGAGGCATTAGATATAGCATTAATTTCAGTGCATCAGATGGTGTCGTCCTCAGTGGGGCTGTTATATACAAACAAACCATCCTTTGGATTCGGTTGACTATTGAACAGTAGGTGGACTTTTGAAGCGCTGACCACCAGATCTCAACACCGTATAGCATTATAGGTCTGACAACTACAGTATATACCCAATCCATGACGCGCGGTCTAAACCCTCAACTTTTGGCAATGGCTCTTTTGCAGGTATATAGGACGCAAGAGTTACCTTTCTTGCCCTTTCCAAATTGTTCGATTTGAAGTTTAATTTCCTGTCCAACAAAATACCCAGGTATTTTGCGCTTTTTTGTAAATGGAACATTCTCTCCTCTCAAGGAGACAGGTGCCACGCAGATGCCTGCCATCACGGCCCAAACCGGCGAGGCCCAAGGGTAAATACAATGCGTCTACCAACGCCCCCACATGTGGTAATTCACACATGAGTACTAATTTGTTCCCACGTATTTCGACGTGTTAACCTCCTTGGTTAGGAGCGGAGTATTACCTCATACTGCTTCCGACCTATGGGTCACGGCACCCGGTAGAAAATGCAACTCCACGCCGATCTTATGCTCTACCCGCGATTTGGGTACAAACCACAGCCACTACGTTGCTCACCACTGGGGCTTCATCATTGCCACGCTGGCACCGAAGTTTCAGGGGCTCCTGACACCCGTGGTACCAGATTAAAGTCTCAGGTCAGACTTCGTAGGCTTAAAAGACTATTACCAGTTGAACCCCAAACAGTTCCGGACTGGTCACCTAGAAGAAAGGAATCGCCCTAAGCCGACCTTAGGCCAGCATACAAAAGTATGCACCAAATCAACATACATCAGGACGATATATACAAATACAAACAAGACACGGTAGCCCTCACGGGCTACGCCACACATATCCATTTCAACATGGGACTCAGAATCAACGCGACCATCCTCACGGATGACCGAACACAATCACAAAAGCTACGGGAACCAACGATGGGCAACCGCCGCAGCATCAACATGGGCTAGGCAGGTTCCAGGCCATTTCATGCGCAGCACCAAATCACTCGGTCGCGCCAGTGCAGCAACACCTCGTTATGGATAACTAGCGTGTATTCATGCTTCCACTAAGTCTTGTCCGTCTCCTAAGAAATACTTCCCGGGAAAAGGGAGCCAACCTTGCAACAGTCGTCTCGTCTTCAAGGGCCCTACTGGAATCCCACACCGCGCTATCGCGCCTAAATCTCTAATGTCTGCATAGTACGGGCACGGATTTACGCCTAGACCACTTTCGGCAGCCCACTTCACTGTTGCACGTAGAGCTTCTTGAAGTATATCTCTTAGAGTGCTGGGAAACTTTTTCCTAACCACAATTGTCACGTCATCAGCGACCACTTTTACAACGTTTTCTTCCAGAGACAATAATATATTGTTAATGGTTGTATTCCAAAGTAGATGTAACAGTACACCTCCTTGAGATGTTCCTCTGCTGACCCATCTTCGTACAAATTTTCTCTAAAGACAAATTTTTTAATAACTTTTCTCCAAAGACAAAATTACCCAAAAATTTTCCAAAATTTTTAATAAATTGCCTTAAGACAAAATTTCCAAGAAATTTTCTCTAAAGGCAGAATTTCCCTGAAACTTATTATAAACTTTCAACTTATTATAAAAGTTATTAAAATAAATAAATTTTAAGAATTCTTAGGCTCGCCTCAAGGCCCTATAAGCAAAAGGCACACAATTTGTAATACAAAATACGTGTGCCCATCATCAAAAGACCCCATCTCCTTCCTCTTCAACTCGGTTTCTCATTTCCTTTGGCATAGATACGTATAACACTTCCAAAAATAAACATATCAGCATGATTAAATGTTGTTTATGTCATAAGCTGGCAAAAAGTTTTTGTTAAAACAATAACATAACAACACCCTAAATTAAGTTGGCCCCTTGGCAGCCTAAGCAACTGTGTGGTATGTTTTGGAAACACGGACTCTAGCAACTCACAACACAATCCCTTGCACTTCCCACACCCAGTTTTCTTCGGAGGAAAAAGTAACCAAAGATCACATCTTAACTTAAATGTTGCCTTATTTATTTACACATGTGTTGACAACACATCCAAAGCCACAAGTAGGAGGAAACGGAAGGATATGTCATCCCAACGCCCAACCAAACCACCAAAAACATGATAGCAACAAAAACTTCTGTTCCAACAAGAAAGTAAAACTCTTCTTTGAAATGAGTATGAAACAGCAGTGAGCGCCACTACAACGTCAAAATAAAAAAAAAAACCAACAACAACATGTGTTCAACAGGAAACTTCAAATAATTTCACAGCTTTTATCCTTTGGTGTATGCGTAAATGTGAGTGTCTTATGACACCATTCCAACACACACGGAAATGATTCACGTACGAAATAATTATAGCGCCAGTACGTGATAAGAAAAATTTTAAAGGCAACTTTTTTTCTTTCATTCTTCAAATGACGAAGAAAGCTAAGCAAAAAAAAAAAAAGGGGAGAATAAATAATGACACAGTTGTTGAAAGGTTTAAAACGAAGTCTTGGGAACACTTCGGCTTTGACGAATAAAAGAGCTAAGAAGATATTTTAGCTTAAACAAGTTTTTTAAATGACTTTTTCGTATAGAACAACACCAGTCATAGAAAAACACCACCCCCAAAAATTTCAGGCAAATCGAGTAATAATTGCGCCCTCTAGAGGCTCAAAAAGTCAAACTTGGAGATCGGTTTATATGGCAGCTACATCAGGTGTCAGAGATGAGCGCAGAAGATCGAGGCGCTTGGAACGCTGTTCTACGTTCGGCTAGTGGAACAAATATTCTGTCATCGCCAATTAAAGTAAGTAAAGTAAACATAAGGTTATATACCGATTTAGACCATACTTAGAACAGTTGTTGAAAGTCATACCAAACGACAAAATTTCAACCACATTGGATAAGAATTTCGCCCTCTAGAAGCCCAATAAGTCAAATCGGAAGATCGATTTATATGGCGGCTATATCAGGATATAGACTGAATTAGACCATACTTAACACAGTTGTTGGAAGTCAAAATAAAACACTTCATGCAAAATTTCGGTCAAATCGGATAGGAATTGCGCCCTCTAGAGGCTCAAGAAGTCAATTCGGGAGATCGGCTTATTTGGCGGCTGTATCAGATTATGAACTGATATATACTATACTTGGCACATTTGTTGGAATTCATACCAGAATAGTCCATGCTAAATTTTAGCCAAATCGGATAATAACTGCGACCTCTAGCAACTTTAGAAGTCAACACCCAAGGTCGGTTTATATGGAAGCTATATCAGGTTATGGATCGATTTAGACCCTACCTGACACGGTTGTTGGATGTGATACCAAAACACCACGTGCAAAATTTCAGCCAGATCGGATAAGAATTGCGCCCTCTAGAACCTCAAGAAGTCAAGACCCAACATCGGTTTATATGGCAGCTATATCATAACATGGATCGATTTGGCCCATTTACAATCCCAACCGACCTACACTAATGAGAAGTATTTGTGCAAAATTTCAAGCGCCTAGATTTACTCCTTAAAAATTGGCATGCTTTCGACAGACGGATGGACGGACGGACATTGCTGGATCGACTTAAAATCTCATGACGATCAAGAATATATATACTTTATGGGGTCTTAGGCGCATATTTCGAGGTGTAACAAACGGAATAACGAAATTAGTATATCGCCCATCCTATGGTGAAGGGTATAAAAATTAGAAATAAACCACTTTTAAAATTTACTAACATTTTCGTAAGAATTGTAAATTTACTCATGAACATTCCATTCAGGAACAGGGGAAACTTCCCACACATCAATGAGCTCTGTCCGATTGAAGTTTTAAGGTTTATGATAAGGGGCCTCCTTTTTATAGGAGAGTCCAAACCGAATGCGACACTTCTTTGTGGAGAAGTTTTTAGTTTTTACTTGCCTGTGGTACAGTACCTCACAAATGTCGCCAGCATTTGAAGGGGACAAACACCGCTGAAATTATTGTTTGATATTCTTGCCAGAAGTCGCACCGTTCAGCGCCATAGGCGGACATCCTTAGATTTGCACAACAGTAACCTCCAACTAACATTTCGTACTTGTTGGAAATGTGTATATAATGGATGTTATGAACTTCAAGAGTTTTGTTTACCCAGTTGAAGGTCCCGTAGTCTCGTAGTTCCGGGTATAATACCTCAGAAAGCCGCTTAGCGATTCTATAGTTTTCGTTTTGACATTTATAATCAATTTAGCCGTGTCCATCAATTCGAGACTGAAAATTTTTAAGAAAATCGGTTCAAGGAATAAGTACATTGATTCAGTCCTTTTGGAATATACGAACACACAATTTGGCATATAAAAGTAACTCCAGGTGTAGATGGTCACTTAGTCTACATGTATCCTCTATTGCATGCAACACTTTAATTGAACTATCGCATTCAATTGACTCATACATCTGCCGCTTATAGATTTTGTTGAATTACGGCTTTACAGCCTGTTTAACTTTCCACAATGACTTTTGTATTTTTCCCTCATATTACATTCCGTCTAACCTATCATACATGCCGCCTTGATCAATTTAGCTTAACTTTATAACTTGAGAAAAAGTACCAGTATGTTGTGCATATGTTCTAGGTCTTCCTTTTATGTTGCATACTTTTAGGCATTCTCTACGTTAATTTCCATAGCAAAAACATGGGAGAAAGGACAACGTGTGTTTTCTTTGAAAAATCTGTTGCCAAGAAAGTAAATTAGGTGGAATAACCAAAGAACAACATTTGGTCGATGAAGTTTTCAACTCACGAACCAAATGTGTTCGACAGGAATGTGGAGTATACACTAAAAGAAATGACAATAGAAGAGAATAAAGGATAGTGCAGTAGGCAGGTAGTTTTTACCAAATGAGACATAATATGAAAATTAAATATTGAATATACTGGAAATGGTGATGGCATTAAGAAAAAGCGGAAGAATAAACCATAGCCTATAACAAAACTAAGAAGACAAAAGAGAAAAAAATGCAAAGTAAATACATGCAAAAAAATAATTCATTAGTCATAAAACTGCTTTTCGACAAGTAAACCTCTTATATGAAAACCACAGAGAATTTGCAAATGAAAATTTACTCCTGAACATTACATTAACAGAGGCAAACTTTTAACATATTCATGAGTGCAGCCCTATTCAAGTTTCAAGCTCAATTATAAGGGGCATACTTTTTAAAGCCGAGTCTAAGAGGCGTGCCGTAACGTGGCATCTCTTTGGAGACAAGTTTTTACATGGCATAGTACGCAAATATATAACGCAAATGTATATAACGTTTCGCCTCAACATATCAAACGTTAGCCATAAACGTTGCATTATTGGACGTAACTAACTTTGTTAATTGTAACCCTTATAGCAGCTTCGCCTACGATGAAAGGACCTTCTTTTGTTGTAAAACCAGCAACCTTTTAATGATAAAAGAGTATTCGCATTTGTAAGCCGTACCAACAACTATTCCCTTGTGTCTCTCCTGCTGAAGAGATAAGAAGAGGTTTTGAGAGCTAAGGTGAGGTTTTGAGCTCAGACTTTTGCACATTACAGTGAACGCACACATTAATCAATCCAAAGCAAGCCCATGGGTTTAGATTTTAATTTTCTAGGTTACTTTTTAGTTTTTAGAGCGCACTACCAGCCGATTACTGGGGCAGATTAATATCTGCACCCTCTTTTCAACCTAACCTAAGCCCATGGGCTTGCACATGAATGCCATTGTGTGCTCGTAGCTGGTATTGAGACATATAGACTCATACGGAATAATTGTTTCTTTTTTGACTGACCAAAGATCAGTCACTGTATTGAGCACCACGGTTAGATACGGATGGTAAATTTGGAAAATGAAAATTTTTTCAAGTGTAGCCTTGGGTAGAAAAACTCTGTTTATGAAGAATGAAAGTTATTATCGGAGTAAAATGGCGTTATACTTGTCATAAATTCTTGCAGGAATATATCGCAAAAAACATGTACTTTCATCGTAAACAAAGTCCGACGTTTTCGCAAAAGAAGTTTACTTGCTGTGACATGTGGGAAGAATGTGTAAGAGCTGTCAAATGTGACGCCAAGTATTTTGGAACACTTGATGGTTGGAGAAATGATTCCGACCACCAAGTGTCCCAAAATACTTGGTGTCACATTTGACAGCTCTTACACATTCTACCCACAGAATGCCACACTCCGAACTGCGGCGGGCTTTCTCCTCAGTTCTCATGTGGACCACCTTTATCAGGAGACAAAGATCCTACCAGTGCGAAGACATAACTACATTTAGTCTAAGCAATACTTTTTGGGCTGTTATCGCAGAGACCATCCAAATCTGCATCTTGTGTATAGATATCCACCACCCAGAAGCCTTATGGTAGATCTACATGATCTAGTGCGCGAGGTTCAGCGCTACAAGAGAGAACCTCTAAATCGAGCGGCATATCAAACAGGTCTAGACAACATTCATGCAGATGCGGTAAATGGCTACCGGGTGAATGTAGTCCTTGGAGAACGACCGCCTCCCATTATACCTGAAGGAATTGACCTCCCCCCGCAAACCAGATTAGTTCTGGCTCAATTAAGTTCCGGCAGATGCAGCCGCCTCAACTCCTACAATGCAAAGACTGACGCCGACTCATCGTCGACTCAGACCCAGATCCCTGTGGACGCACCCCATCTTAGTTGTAGAGTTTCTGGGTCTTGACACTCAACAGAATCAAGCAGACGAAAGATAGTACAAAACAAACTGCGACAACAACAACTTGTCGAACATTTCATGTCCTTCAACTAAATTAATTTTTTGTAAATCCAAGGTGGTGGATTCCCAATATTCGGTCCGGCCGAACTTAGCACGCTTTTACTTATTTTCGTTGGAAAATTGGGATTTGAACCTACTTTGTGAAATCCAACACCCTTGGCAGTGACTTCTTTGGTACAAAGCGAAATCCTCTACGTTCATAATTCATTGGAAATTATCCTTTTCGACGAATCATAACGGATTCCTCAGTAAAACATTCTTTGCTCTAAAAATCCTTCTTTAAACTTTATGGTTGGTTATTCTCAGAAATTGCGCTCAGTGTTTCCCATTGGCCTTTTCCCCTACTTAATGCCCGACTTCTTGGCATTACTACGCCGCGTCGATGTTTATTTGCTTTGTCAGAAGTTTGTAATCCCTGCCTGAGAATTTATTTAAAACTTTCTTGGGGTCTGTTTGCTTCGCTCGTCTGTCTCCTTTTGATGTCTGTTAATTACTATTTGATTTTCTTGGAGAACAAAACACCATAGCGAAAGAAAAACTCCTCAAAGTAAGAAAACCATATGTTTTCCCAAAGTTTTTAGCAAAACAATCCGAAAGAAAAAAAGTAGTACAAAAGAAAGAAGGTGTTTTCCTTAGCAAAATTATTATCATAAACAGGTTTGGTGTCTTCGTAAGTATGAGATGGGGCTCATCAACACCGGAAGTGATAACATGTTCAGCAAAGCGGTGCTGAATTTTTGAAGTTTATACAATTCCAGTGGGAAAACCAGTAAAGCCTGCTTAAATCAGGTCAGAAATCGAATCCAGGCGAAACTTTAAAGGGAAACTGTAAAGGGAATAAAGCGGAATGTTTGTAATATGTGCTAACAATTTTATAAATGCTATGAAAAAGTTCACAAATGCTATGAAAAAGTTCATAAATACTACGAACAAGTTCATAAACGCAATGAAAAAGTTCATATTTCTATGAAAAAGTCCATAAATGCTATGAAAAAGTTCACAAAAAGGGTCCACAAATAATGCCAAGTGCATTAATTAAAAAAAATACGTGTCACAAAGAGAGACAGACACCTAGGAATTTCTACGGAAGGAACAAAAATTGAAATCGATCGTGATGCATTATCATCTAAAGCCAGTAGTGGCAAGTGGTATCTTCTGCACAGAAGTGTTGCTCCATAACCCCGCATCTGTCGGGGATTGTTGATTTACATAACAAAAATTTATCTCAATTTTAGGATCCATTCACTTTTGCTCGTTGTGACCACCTTTTGCTTTGACTATTGTTCTGAGTCGGTCCAAAAACAAATTTTAGCTGCACGAATGTAATCTGCCGATATTTCGGCACATTCCCGAATCATCCATCGGATTGGCATCTAACGAATTGGGCAGCCACTGCGTTGCGTTCAGTGTCAAAGGCGGACTTGGTAACCTCTGCGCTATGATGGCCGCCGTAATAAACTGATATTCTGAGTTTTACTTCTCATTTTCGTTTCAAATACCGGTGACTGGAAGTAAACAAGGTTATCGAAACTATCGATATTTATTATTGGAAATTTCGAAAATATCGAATGTTGCAAGTATTAGTAGTTTGACAGCTCTAGCGTGGACAAATTGAAATGCGGAACTTTTTGGCCATTCTTGGTTTGCATGTGCTTTATGTAACGGTGCCGAGTCTTGTTGGAATGTCCATTGTCTGCGACCGAAATGTTTGTGTGCCCACGACCCAAAAGTAGCTTCCAAAATGATTTTCCGATAATAAGTCGTGTTTACCTTGGCGCTTGGCTTGATGAAAGCGGATGTAGAGCGGAGTTGGTGGTCACAGCTGCTCGCGTGACCGCTCGTAGGCTCAAATTCTCATACGTGTGCTCCGTTAAGTAAACGAAATCATTTAAGGAATTTACGAATTGTTTAATTGAGATTTTTTTTTGTTCAATTTGTGGTGAGATACATAAACATTTTGTTCACTTTGAGGTATTTGAGTTCGCCAACAATAACCATTTGTGATTTTCCAGCAAAATATACAGGATTTACATTATTGCGCTAGAATTCAATCACGAATAACTATTTTAAAAAAATTTTAAAAAATAAATTAAAAAAAAAAATTCATCTGACAAGGGAATTGAGGGTCAGTCGTTAATGGGTTATGTTAGACCTCTCTACCTTTTTGGTAGAGGGTCACAAAATTTTAAAAATAACCTTAAGTTTGCTTACAATCTGTGTTTAAATGGATACTGATACATTCGAAGTGACCACTGGGAGGTTAAGAAGCAGTTCATTTAGAGTGCTCATTATAAATACTTCGAAAAAAACCTCAGATGATTACCCACAAAAAACTGCCTTTGTGGAAACAAAAATTAATGATATATTTTATAAATTTTCTCTTCCTCTCCCTCTCTCTCTCTTACACTTCCTTTATATTTTTTGTTTTGGTTTATTTATATTTTTTTTTTTTTCAAAGAAAATGTACTCTAGATTTTTTTCATCTCAATTAAGGAAATAGCGACCTTTTCGCCATTAAAACTGCTTGTAATTGTATATAGGCCTCATGCTGATCCTACACATGAGTCATCGTTGGCTTATATCCTGCGGCAGTATGTGATATTATGCCTTAAATTGCCACTCCCTATGACATGAGGCACATATATCAGAGACAAGTCACTGGCTTTTTGGGATGTTCATCAGAATTGCTGGCTGACTTGCAGAAAAAAAAACCACACACATACACACACCCAACCTAAATACCAAACAAATGGAAAACTTTACAAGAGAAGGTTTTCATATTCCAGACACATGTTTCATTCCAAAATTAAAACAAAATAAAATACACTCAACGTATGGGAGAAAACAAAAACCAAACCGAGGGTGAAGCAACAACCGCATCTTGCTCTCTAAAAAGCTGATGATGATAAGATTTCTAAGAAATGTGGGGGGGGGGCAGTAGCGTTAAAAATTAGAACACCACGTACATGAAACGTGATAATAGCAGCCTCAACTTTTTTTCCTTGCTAGTGAAACGAAAGCAGTGGGAGAGGCAAACGCTTTAGGAGCCATTTATGGCTTTGCTGTTGAATCTTCAATATCGTAGCTCATGTTATGCTCCATCCAACGCACAACAAGGATGATGACGAAGACGACGACAGCATTCAAAGTCTTTAATTGAGTTTAATGGAGGGAAATTTTCCACAAATTGATACCAAAAATATATAGGCACTCGTAATTGCATACTTTCAGGGTGGGTTGCCAGTGTTTGCAGTCGTACATAAGCCACTTGCACAGTTTTATGGCTGTTGCATACTTTTAGGGGTCTTTGTTAAGGTACTCTCACTCAAGTACCAGTATTGTCTATTTTGTGGCGCCCTAAGTATTCGCTGCATGGCACAAGTTTTTCCAGTTTGGTTTGGTCTTCTTCATGGTTTGATAACCTTATTAGAAGTTTCACTAGTTGAGTAAACTTTTTGAGGTTTTCTCGTTGAATACAACTTTCAGCTGCAACATGAGACTGCATTCTGATATTTCAATTAACTCAGAAAAGGAGAGAGAGAGCGGGCAGCTGTGGCAATAAACTGAAGGATAAACTGTAACGCAATCAAGAGGCAGGAAATCAAAAGCATTGGTTGAGCTAAGTAAATGAATTTCATTAAACAAAAATACAACGAGTAAGGAAGGGCAAAAAACGGGCGATGCCGACCGGGTAATACCCTACACCTACCCTATAAGTACAATGTGGGAGCTATCTCCAATTTTGATGAACTTCGGTGGATGTTTTCAAATCGGTTATTAAACAATCCCTATCAAATTTCGAGCAAAGATGTTCAAACTGTAATAACTACGGTTGACAAATGATAATATCATTCCAAATTACCCAAAATCTGATGAACATATATATGGGAGCTACACCTAAATCTGAACCGATTTTAAGCAAACTTCTCAGATATTGTGGTAGTGATCAAGGAAATTGTTGTGCAAAATTTTGCCAATATTGGCAATAAATGCGATTGCAGTGTCTTCTAGATTGAAAATCGGGCGATAAACATTATGGCAGCATATACAAATCTGAACCGATTTCTATGAAATTCACCAGTACTGTCGAAAGTCATAAGACAATCCCTCCCGATAAATTACTAGAGAATCGGTTAACAAATGAGCACTTTAAAGCAATATTTCTCAAAATCGGATAAATATATATATAGGAGCTATATCTAAATCTGAACCGATTTCGAGTCGTCGTAGTCGTCGAGGAAGGAGTTGTGCAAAATTTTGCCAAGATTGGTCAATAAATGCGCTTGCAGTGACTCTTGAAGTGAAAATCGGGCGATAAACATATATGGCAGCTATATTTCAATCTGAACCGATGTCTATGAAATTCACTAGTAATATCGAGAGTCAAGAAAAAATCTTTCCTACCAAATTTCAAGAGAATCGGGTAACAAATGTCCATTTTATTGCACTATTACTGCAAATCGGACGAAAATATATATGGGAGCTGTATTAAATTTTAACCGATTTTATCCCAATTTGAATAGGCTTCGTCTCTAGGCCGAAAAGCATGCCTGTACCGAATTTGAAGACGATCAGATGAAAACTGCGACCTGTAGTTTGTACACACTCAAATTGACATAGACAGACGGACAGACAGACAAATGGACATAGCTTAATCGAATCAGAAAGTGATTTTGAGTCGGTCGGTATACTTATCAATGGGTCTATCTCTCTTCCTTCTGGGTGTCACAAACAAATGCACTAAGATATAATACCCTGTACCACAGTAGTGGTGTAGGGTATAAAACCAGGTTTAAAAATAATAAAAAATTTAGTTTGTAATGGTTTTATGTAGGAATGACAGGAAGAGACATGGAATTCCAAATTCATAGCATGGTAAACTTCCCTAAAAGTGTTGTGGAATGCAGTATGGCCTGCATCTACGGACACGAAAGTTGAATTCAAGTTGTTTAGAAGCATTATCCTGTCCTTAGAGTGGTACCGGAAGTAGAACATTAACGGGAAGTTATTTTTATATATTACCCGGATTTTATAGAGAAGATGAACTCAGCGGTTACTTCGATCTGGATAGCAATGTCATCCTCCTTCAACCTAACCAAGCGGAAGTCATCTTCCTAATAGCCTCCTTGCCTTTGCATATATTCTTTCATTCAAATTGAATGCTTCCATCAGCCATAAAGAGAATTTCTATTTGTGCAGGTTGGTTGGCTCAGTTATCTGTGTTGTTTTACCTTACATCCCTTCCCTGTTGTTGGGGCCGTTAGTAAGCGAAGCCCATTCGCTCTCAAACAAGAGAAACATCAAGTTTTGCCCCAAAAACTACTGACAAAGTCATTGAAGCATCCACTTACGGGCTGCTGCATGAATTTGTTTTGGTTTTCGATTTCCAAAGAGCAGTTTCGAGGCCCCACACACAACACAGACAGATAGAATAGAGCAAAGTGAAACTTTCGGCAACTTTTCGTTTTTTTTTTTTTAAGTTTTGCATTTTTTGTTTGTCAGATTCTAGTTTTAGCGATGAAAGGAAATATTTAAGCAACGGTTTGTGGATATGTATGACGGCGCTTTTTAAAGTCGTCTCCATAAAGCCTTTTTACAGCAAATGACAAAGACGATGGGAATATAAAGATGTTAACAATAACTGAAAGTGTCCAAGTTTTACGACACAAACTTTTATGAGGTGAAAAGTAAACGAAAGTGAAGCTTTTTAATTAAGTCTGTGCTGAGTTAAGACAAATAGGCAATATAACGGAAAAAACCAGAATTTATTGAAAGGGAGCTTCAACCAAAGAGAAAAAGAAATGTTTTTTTAATAAAAACTGCGTTTCAAGAAAATTTTAAGTACAAAAAAATTACCTTTATAAAAATCTCAACTTTGTAAAAAAAATCAAATTTGGTGAAAAGGGTACCCAACAACCGCTCTTGCTGTATACAACACACAATTGCAAGTTTGCTCATGAACATTCCATTAAGGAACAGTGCCTAACTTCTCATATATCAATGAATGCTGTCAGATTCAAGTTTTGAGATCAATGATAAAAGGCCTTTTGTTAATAGCGTGACGCAGTGCGACGCCTTTTTTGAGAGAAGTATTTACATGGCATGCAAGTGCAAATTTGCCCATGAACTTTCCATTAAGTAACAGGGCAGGGTATATGGTAGGCATAATTACCGCAGAAAACATTTTTGGTGTTCTCGCCAGGGCTCGAACTTAGGAGTTCAGCATCATAGGCGGACATGCTAAACTCAGCGTTACGGGGGCCTCATTTACACCAGTATGCTAACAGAGAGTTCCCAAGCACACAGTGAGTTGGTTTGCGTGTAAGGTACGGATCCAAAGATCCGAAAACTCCTCGAAGCATTGTAGGAGATGAAGAAACCGGGTTGAAGTCGAATTCTGAAACGCTCGAGCTACTGGCCGCTACCCACTTCCCTGGTTGTTCGGACGTGGACGGTGGGTTGTTGCATCCAGATGGTATCGATGTCCCACAGAAACAATATAGTATCGAGAAAATGATAACGGTGTAGAAGAATGTGTGGGCGGTAAATTCGTTTGAAGTCTTCCAGTCAACGGGACCGGATGGGGGACCGGCTTGCTATGTGGCAAAGAGCAAAACCGCTTGCCCTACGACGCCTTGAGATGAATTTTAGAAGCTGCGTTTTGCTGGACTATGAGCTGACTGGGTGACGGGAGGTTATGATGGTTTTTATTCCGAAAGCGGGAAAGTCGAGATATTCCCTACCCAGGGAATACAGGCCAATCAGGGTCTCATCCTTCAACTTTAAGACCCTTTAGAGACTAATTGACACATATATTAGTGTCGACCCTTGGTATGCGCCTATCAGCATGCGTACACTAACGGTCGGTCGGTTGACTGTGCGCTTTATGGTATGGTTGGCTACATCAAGGAATATTTGGGTATGGGTGTCTTCACTTTGGCGGTCATCTTTAGAAGGGATTTCTAAAAACGTGAATTTGAAGGCCATACATGGTACTCAGGTGGACATTGGGACCCCCCTTCATTTTGGCAATTTTGGTTGATACGATGCTGAAAGGCCAGATTATCATCGCTTCTGGTTACCAATGAGATTCTGAAGTCTTTCGAGAGGGGCAGGGTGTAGCTCGTTGTCCACTCTCGTCTCAACTATTTTGAACCTCGTTTAGTGAACGTTGATGTAGCCGTATGGATAGGCCAAAGCCAATGGGCTTGCCATAAACACCAGAAAAACTGAACTGATATTTTTCATTAGGAGGAGGAAGCTGGGTGTTTTGAGGGGACCTGTCCTGTGTGGAGCTGTCGTTCTCTTCGAATGTCAAGAACTTTGAAGTTATGCTTGACCAGAAACAAAATTGGAAAAGAAATGTCAAAGAAAGGGCCAAAAGGGGACTGAATATTCTATACTCCTGACGTAACTCGATAGGAAAGAGTTTGGGGCATAGGCCAGAGAGTTGGGAATATAGGCATATGGATATCATTCTGACCTCTGGAGCAAGGAGAAGCGCCCAAAAGGGACGCAGAATACCATTCTCGATCTTTGGCCTTTGCATCTGTATGATGGGAGTGTAGAAACAAAGATCGCTTTAAGACTGAGAGATATGGTGCTCAGGTGGAGGTCAGGTACATGGCGCTCAATAATCTTTGGGCATTTTTCTGCTTTTGCTGAGGATGGAGATGCGGCATGGTGGGGCATTATATAAGGCGAGACTGATTATATAGCAGGGGAGTTCTTTATAGTCGAAAGTTTAACGTTGTTTTCCCAAAAACGGATCCCTGGGCTGGGGGCACCCGTCCCTTTACCGGGATCTTCTATATACACGGATGGATCTAAATTGGTTGGATGCACTACAGCAGCAATTTCTTTCCTTCATTGAATATCTTGAAATCAGAAAATCTCATAGGCCTCTGGGTGATGCAGCGTATTTCAGGCGAAGGTCTTTGCGGTCCTAAAGCCACTGGAGACGATGTCAATGCAGAAGTGGCGGCCGGATCAAACTATCACAATATACGAGGACAGTCAGGCGGCACTGAAGGATCTAGCCCACGGGAAATCGAAATTGATTAGAAAATAAAAAGAACCTCTTTCGAACCATGGGAAGGGCTGTCAGCTCTGATACGTCCCGTGACATCAAGGTGCGGCGGGGAACAAAGTGGCGGATGATTTAGCCAGGAATGGATAGCTTATTGCCACAGATGAGCTTCTTGGTAGGTTAAACTGAGCTTCTTGGTAGGTTAAACTTCGATCGGCATCGCTTATGCTGGGACTGAGAAAGCATGAGTCCTGATTGGATATTGCAACGTCAGGTCTTTGGACGTAAGGAGAGGCAGACTTCAGCAGGATTTGCGATGACGGAGAGAAGTTGGAGACGGTCGAGCATCTTTGGTGACACTGCCCAGCAATTGCGAGGAGACGCCACAGGATTATGGTTGAACAAATTATTCAGTGACTGGATTTCCTCAGATTCTCCTTGTCTTTCTGGGGTTCTGTAGAGACTGAATTGGCTAACTGGATCATACTGTTGTCGGTGACTGATTATTTTTCTTGTCTTGCGCCTTTGTTTATTTTTACTGTCTTTTTTGGTGTCTTGTACCGTTTTGACCTAAGATATCCGTACCGTTATATTTACTACAATTAATATTCATAAGTCCAGTATTTTCACCTTACAAACAAACGACTGGAGCACAAAAATGGTTACTGAACAAAAATGTTTACCATGTTTTTTCTAAACTAAAACTTCGCCGAAATAGGCTTGTTGTAAGAAAATATTCCATAAAACAAAATTTTAAAGAAAAAAATTATAATATAAAATTTTCGAAAAAGAGAGCACAGACATTTTATGTTCACAGTAGACTCAAAAACGGCTGAACCGATTTAACTTATTTTACAGCACAGTGTGATGCCAAAAGTTTCAAAATTTGAAGTTGCTTTCCCAATTCTTAAAAGTTCAATACTCCTTAACTCAGAAATCCCACTTTTTACCCCTTGTTATACTCAGGCCCAACTTTTAATCAAATGAAAAAGAAAAAGTTTTTAATTTATTCTCAATTTACATTTAATTACATTTTGTCTAAAGCCCAAACATTGACGAAGAAGAAGCTAAGAAAATAGCAACACTAGCAACTTGGCTCAACCCAAAGAATGCTTCCCCAAAAACTTAACACAAATCCCCCCTCTTCTACAAAATCACCACAAACACCCTTTCAGCAATAGCTCATCATTTTAGAAGCCAGCTCCATAAAACATTCGACCCATACTTTTTCAGACTTGTGAATACCTGCTCCTCTGTTGATTGTTGTTAGCCAAACAATGGAGCAATTTCACAAGCATATTTTTATGTAAATAAAGCAAAAGCAACCTTGAAGTGAAAGTTAAAATGTCAGCCATACGTTCCCCAAAGCCCCTGCGCCATCAGGGGTGGGAGTGGGAGAAGGGGGCGATGAAGATGAAGAGTGAATTCCTGGTGATTAAACTTCTCTGTTGGATTGCCACACTTTAGAAGGGTGTTAGGGAGTTTTCCGCATTTTGTCAGGACTAAGCACCATGAAATCCTCTTTACACCCGAATGCCAAGCGTGCGAGTGGTTGAGGAGCTTGGTCTCTTCGCTGTATTCAAGGTGCACGGCATTAAATTGAATTACAATTGTAATGTAATTATTCATAAAAATGCGAGAAACAATCCGCCTAAATCGCGTGTAGTGCCTGACTGCGTAGCCTGCTTGTGAACGCTTATATGTCAGGTGGTTGTTCTGTTGTCTACTTTTAGGCGTTTAACTGTAATACGAAAACTTGGGCCACAGATAAATGTCAGCTTTACGTTTAAAACATTTCAGCATGACATTTTACAAAATGCCATTGTGAAAGAGGGAAGGCGGCGGGGGTAGCAGGTAACAATGCCTAATGCTTGTTATACAAAAGTGCTGCAATATGGCGGTTAATCGGATAGGATTATCAAACATTTCAATAGAAAATTAATATTAATGCAATGTTGCATTAATGTAATCTTTAATAAGATTAACAAAGTATATCAGGAAGTGGTTGCAAACAAAAGTTTCCCATATCAATTCATGCTTAATGGGGTCCTAGTTGAAACTGACGGTATAAACTCGATTAGCGAATAACCGATTCATTACTCTTGAACTTTTCATCACTATTCTAGCGTTCATGATTATTCGCATTTGAGAGCATTACATTTTAATCCGCAGGTTATGGTGTTTGATGTTGTCTTTAATTAAAAGCGAATGATTTAATTATTCGTTTATTTTCAGAAACATTTAGCTGACATTGACATAGTGAAGATGCAAGGGATAGGCAGGTGGATAGCAAAACACCGGATATGTTTAAGGTAAAGTTGCTGTCTTAGTTAAATTTTGGTGACAAATAAATTATGAGGTATGTTAAAAGTTTTGTTAAGGAGTGGCACAGAATTAAAACAATTTTCTTGTCAGTTTGAATAAACTATGATCACACTATGATAAATATTCCGAAAAAACTCTGTCTTAAAAAGGCAATGGAAAATATTGAGCTCTAAGTCTCTACATTCTATGCTTTAGGTTAGGTTAGATTGAAAAGAGGGTGCAGATATTATTCCGCCCCATGCCACTATGGACATACACCTATAATCGGCTTGTTGTGCGCTCTAAAAACTATAAAGTAACCTCTAAAAAGAAAACTTTATGTTAGGAATACCGTGCTACTTGCAAAATCCTTAATTGTTTTCTGTACTTTAAGAAATCTAAAATGATTTTGTAACTTGCATATCTAAATATTTAAAATTTCAACACTTCAATGTATGCTATATTACTGAAACACCATTTCAAACCCTTAAGGTATGCTCTAATTTAAATATACAATTTATTGAAATAACCTTGCAAATTCATCTCCTTGCAAGGAAACAGAATTGGAAATACATATTTTCCATGGGTTTCCTTATACTTTGTTTTCTGGTATTCTGATGCTCTTTTCCCTAAAACTATGCAATATATTTGTAAAATATTGTATTTAATACCAGATGATAGCATATCTTAAAGGCATTTTGTATATGATTGCTTTTGACTATCAGCGTGTCTACAAACACAGAGCAGCGCTAACACGCATACATTTTGTTTTATCTATGTATACAAACAAATGTACATATGTTTAGCCAATTTTTTATGTTACTATTTTAAAAGCATACATAAAGGGTGTACAATTTTAGTAGGAGTAAAAAATGCTTTGTTTGCTATTGCCGAGGAATCATCTACTTAAGAGGAAGGGAGAGATATTTAAAGGGAAAATTACAGCTGTTGGGAGATCTATTTGAGCGTTCTTTGCGTACTGCATCGTCGGTCTCGCTACGATCAGGATAGAATTTTTCGGACGTTCCTACTCGTTTGGACTATCAATGCATTATGCATCGTCAGTGTCTCTACGACCACCTTTGAAGTCAATGTGTTTTTTTGTTTGTCGTCTGCTGGGTTCTGACAAGCATTCAGCCCTAGGAACTATGCGGCTAGGTTGGTGTGCATCCAGAGTTATCGTATCTTAAGTTAAGTGGAATTGGCAGGGCCGTTAAATAGTTGCCGTTCGTCGCGTGGTCCCTGGTTACAATCGGGACTTGCATCCAATACTCTGGCAATCACCCTGGGAGTTGAGGCGGCTGCATCTGCTGGAACTCAATAGGGCCAGAACTACACTGGTTTGCCTAGGGAGGCCAACTTCTTCAGGTGCAGTGAGTGGGGGTCGATCTCCAAACACTGCGTTCACTTTGTAGCTATTTACTTTTTGCTTATGTGTCCGCGAGACTGCTATTTAGGCCCGCCTGAAACACAGCCTGATCTAGAGGCTCAGGCTTTAGATCATGTAGATCCACTCTGATATCTATGGACCATCACAATCTACACAAGATGGTTGCGATAGCATCCCAGTAGATGCTGCTTTGACAGCATGTATCGTAGTCGATGGGTTGCCATTTATGTTTTCGCACAGTTATTTTTGTCTCCTGATAGAGGTTTTCTACGTGAGAACTCAGGAGACAGCCCATCGCAGTATATAGAAGAGCATTCTGATAGGTCTGAATGTTATTCCACCGCATGCGACTCAGCTGGCGATTCCACACCGTCGCTGCACAGTTCACCATTGACAGGTCAATTAATTTGGATGTAGTCAAAAATTTTTCTTTATCAGCATGGTATTGAGGCCCCCATAGCGCAGAGGTTAGCATGTCCGCATATGACACTGAACGCCTGTGTTCGAAACCAGGTGAGAACATCATAAAAAAAAAATTTCAGCGGTGGTTATGCTGGCGACATTTGTGAGGTGCTGTACCATTTGGCTAGGCAGCCATGTAAAAACTTCTCCACAAAGAAGTTTGAATCGGACAGCACTTGTTATGTGAAAAGTTTGCCCTTATTTCTTTTTCGAATTTTCATGAGCAAATTTGCATTTTGCGCAAAAGATTATTAAAAGCTTTCAAATGGGACACTAAGTATTTTGGGATACTTGGTGGTCGGAATTCTTACGCCCTCAACTATCACATTAAACACCTTATTCATCTCTGCTGACGATGGAGTGAACAGTGCTGAAGATTTGGTGGCGGATATCTTCAAATTTCAGGCAGCGAAACAAACGGCAAGATTAACATGGTAGTCGTTTACCCACATGCAGATGTCACCAAAGAGCGCGACCGAAGTCACGTCCGCATATGAAACGATGTCAATGCCGTATGGAGGCAAAGAGTTAAAGGTTAATATGGAATAGTGAATAGGGAAGAGATAGAGGTTAGAGAGTGCTGGAGATATCACATACCTTGGGGAAAACCCAGTTTCGACTAGAGCTGGAAAGCTATTGGTAATCAGAGACATATTTGTTTAAAAATGTAACCCCAGTCGGATGAAAATTGCGTCCTCTATAGTCGCAATGCCGATAGTTTCGATAGGAAAAATATCAATCAATATTCAAACAAAAAATAAAATGTCGATAGTGCCACCGATATTTCGCCAGCTCTAGCTTCGAGTTCTTATCTATAAAGTTCACAAATGACGCGCGACCACACAGATAGTTCGCAATGGGACGTGTTGGGCATGTCCTCAAACAGCGTGGTATGATTGACATATCGAAAGATTTCGAGTGATCCAGTGCCACGAGGACCGTCATATCGCATGATCTGGCCTGATTGAGATCATGGTATTAGATCGAGGATATTTGAAGTGATGGCGTGCAAAACAGTCCTCGTGCAATTTACGGAATCCTTGCTGGTGCTCAGCAAATGAAAATTCTTCAACTATGCCCGACACGAGAAGTTTCTTCACCGACTTGCCTACTGGCGAAAGAAGGAAGATCGATCCGTACAATCTTATTCGAGTCCTTTTCAGAACTTGCAATCAGGTACGATAGGAGTCCCTCAAGCATCTTGCCTACTGGCGAGAGAAGTAAGATCGGTCTGTGCGAATACCTTTTACTCGGGGCCTTTCCAGACTTGAGTGGCGAGATAACTCTGCCCATTTTCCAGAAAAGGTACTTTTGAAGCGAAAAAGTACTGCTCCTGTTCGCTTTGCAGACGTACTTTTGTTTGATTTCTGCAGCTGAAGAAATTGACTGATGTATTTTTGTCATTTTCGCCTAAACATAAAAATCCCTCAATCCAAAAAACGTCGACATTCCAATTGCATTCCTTTAAAACTTAACATATTTATTGGATTTCATGCTTGTTAGATTTATGTTGTCAAATACCATATGTGTGTCTTGCTCTTCATACCATCATGCATTTAATATTTCTTCCCCCTTGTCTCTTCTCATGCGTCTACTGTACAGAATTGCAAGAACAGGAAACGATATTTCTGCTATCTTTTTATTTCTTCATATTGCAGGATGTGAATTTCTTCAGTTGCAAAAGAAAATTTTCGTTTTGTATTCATATTTGGTAATATTTGCACCTTTTACTTTACTCTGATTCATATGTGTGCACTTATATCAAGTGCTGACTTTTTTGTTTTAAATTTATTGCCAACTGTCTGTAAGAGTTCTACTTACACATGAGTGTGTGTGAGTATGTGCAAGTGAAGTTCATGAAATATTTGCAAAGTAGAATTGTACCCAAGTGCTGTTATTTATTATTCAAATCTAAAGATTTAGATTTGCATATTGTCAAATATGTATTGGCAGTAAATACATTTGAAAAGACAAGGGATTAAGAAAAAAATTATTGGGAAAGCAAATGCATATTACTCATAGAGATGCCTAAAGGTATGCAAAGGAAATGGGGGAAAAAAAACCGTACTCCCAAAAAGTAGGCAGTGGAATAAAAATTTATGAATATGTTTAAGATTTGATAATACTTTTGTTGAAAATTTAGCAAACGATTTAAAAAATATAAAAGAAGTCCATATAACAGAAGATGATGACTTAAATATGTACGAGTATCTTTTATAAAATATATTTTCTTGTTATAAGAATTCTAAAAATTGTTTTTTTTTTTTGAATTTCTTCTTCTTTAGTTTACATCAATGTGTGATTTTTTATTATCCTGAATATTTCTATTTAACAGAGATGCTTGAAGCTTTGAAGTTGGCAATGCATTAAGAGCCGTGTCTTTAACAAATGTCTAGAACTTAAACTTAAAAAAAATCTAGTAAAATAAAATATTTGCTTAAAATATTTTACACTTTAGCTTTTGGCAGCAAATCTTATTTCTTTTTAATACATTTTTTTAAACAAATTTCTTGTGACATGCTCCTTGAGTTATGCTTTAAAATTATAATATCCTAGTCTTAAGAACTGTATCGCAAAGAAAATGCCTAGGAACTTAAACCTGAAAAACACTTTCTTAAAAGGATTCCCTTAAAATGTTTTAACTGCACGTTCAAAGAAAAAATATTTTTTACCAACGATATTTCTCTATATATCATTATTTGCTTGCTCCTTACGTTATGCTTTAAAATTATTGTTTCTATAATTGTATCCCCATTTCTTAAGTTGTTTCCTTTTATTCCTGCAAAGTAGACCAACCAGTAGAGAAAACTTATTGTATTTTCCTTTAATTACAGTATTCGCAACGCTAATTCAATTAAAAATGCTTCTTATTAATCACAAGGAACGAACAAAACAAAAAACATGAAAAAGAAAATACAATTTAGCTCTTAACAAAATTACTAAAATAAATTGTTAAATGCTGTCTTGGAGACACATTGGCTGAGCAACTTATAAAAAAAGCACCAAAACAAGCCAACGAACACAAGGATGGGGCCAAACAGGCGTGGGGCTTTAATTCTCTTCCTAGAATATTGTCTGCTGTCCTGGCCTTTGAAATTAAAAAGAAACTAAAATGAATTTCACCGTCGACTTCCTACCCTCGAACAATATGCAGCATTCATAATTTTTCATATTTAATTGCTCTCAACCCTTTTTGGTCGTAAATCGAGCGTTTCGCAGCTTATTTTTCTTTTTTACGTCTGTAGCGGTGTGCAGCCAACCACTAAAGTGGAAAAGTTTTATTCTTTCTAACTACCAACATTTTCTATTCGCTTGGGTTCAGTTGCCGCTGTACATGCTGTACAAAGGACCTGCTAATTTTATGAATTGCTAACATTAATAAAAATTAGCTAAGGTTTACACCTTTAGATATGGTTGGACCATTAACACTTTCACACTGCACACCATCATGTGCAACGTTGGCACAGGTTGTTTGGCAAGGGGTGCCTGTGGTTGGGGGTTAGAAGAAAGTTGAAAGAAATATCCCTTTGAGCTACGATGGCAAAGAGAATAACGAAACATAAATTTAACTTTAAAGATATTAGACGTGTACCAAAAAAACAATACAAATAAGAAAACTTTACGAAAAAGTGCTTAAAGGTTAAATGGTGTTTAAAAGATTTCGGCCACCGACCTTTAATAACTTAATAAAAAGGGATATAAATTTCTATTCTTTAGGCTAGGCAAAAGCAAATGATTTATAGTGCACCCTAAAGTATGCAAAGGATTTTATGTAACAAAAAAGTTTATAGGTTATGAAAAAATATGTATAGGGCTTTATATGAATTCAATATATGTCAATTTTGGGGATGTTGGACAAAGGAACTTGCCACCTAGAGACAAGTTATTTTTAGGGTGGAGCGATTTGAACATTTTAAGGGACCCTTTGCGTTTCTGATTCTCTGAGCAAGAAAGTCTGCTAGACGATACGTCTATGGTGAAAATCGAGCTTTCAGATTTTGACTTACATTTTTGCGGAATTTTGTCACGTTTTTTGGACATTTTGGCCTATAACAGCCAAACTATTGAGATTGTCGATCCAATGCCAAGACAGTAATAGTTAAGAACTCTCTAATACATCACAAAAGCATTAGAACGCTCATTCAGGCAGTTTTGGCCATGTGAAAGTGCAAATCTTTTCTGAAAATATTGATAAATTACGATAAACAACTAAAGAAAACATTTCCAATTTTTGCGATGTGCTGGAGAGATCTCAACTATTGTCTTGGCTAAAATTGCTGTCTTAGTATTGAATAGAAAAATTCGGCTGTGCATAATCTTGGGACCCACCACCGTGGAGGATTCTGCTTAAAATGTATACAAAATAAATTTAGTTGAAGGACATAGCTTTATTCTACATGCAAAACTTCTGTCAAAACAGCAAAATTAAAGCTTCTTAGAACCCAACCAGGATGATCGAGAGCCGGTGTACATGGGAGCTATATCAGGTTATAGACTGATTGGACGGTATTTGGCATAGTTGTTGGAAGTCGTAACAGAACAGAGCATTTAGCGAAATCGGATAAAAATTGCGGCTTGTAAGGACGCAAGAAGTCAAATCGGGAGATCGGTTTATATGGGAACTTTATCAGGTTATAGACCGACTTGGACCGTACTTGGCACAGTAGATTAAAGTCATTACAAAACATAACATGCTCATCTTAAGCCAAATCGGACAAAATTTGCCGTTTGTGAGGGCTCAAGAAGTCAAATCGGGGGATCGGTTTATATGGGTGCTATATCAGGTCATAGATCGATTCGGACCGTACTTGGCATAGTTGTTGGAAGTCAAAATAAAATACTTCATGCGAAATTTCCGCCAAATCGGATAAGAATTGCGGCTTCCAGGGGCTCAAGAAGTCAAATCGGGAGATCGGTTTATATGGGAGCTATATCTAAATTTGAACCGATATGGCCCATTTGTAATCTCCGACGACCTACATCAATATTAAGTATCTGTATCAAGTATCAAGCGGCTAGCTTTACGCTTTCGACCGCTATCGTGATTTCGACAAACGGACGGACATGGCTAGATCGACTAAAACTGAAAAGACGATTAAGAGTATATATACTTTATGGGCTCTTAGACGAATATTTCGAACGGAATGATAAGATTAGTATACCCCATTCCTATGGTGGTGGGTATAAAAACAAAAAAAGTGACAAAAAAAACTGAGAAAAAACTCTTAGTCAAAATCTGGAGGCTCGATTTTCACTGTAGATCTAGTGGACTTTTTCGCTCAGTACAATGCGAAGTATTAGAAACGTGAAGGGCCCATTAAGATTTTCTTCCTTCCATACTAATTGCCCCAACCTACTGGTTATACCTAATTAAAACTGTACTCAAATAAAAAAACCTGCTGATAGTTTACCAAATAAAAACTTTTGTGCCTGTTATAGGCTCAAGACTTTAAATCGGTCCATATTGGGGCTATATCAATTATATTTCGATTTAGCCCATATTCAAACTTAATAAAATAGTTTTTGTAATGTTTCAGCTCAGTATCTCCGGTTGTAAAGTAATTTCAACAGATAAACGGGGATACAGTGCTAGATCGCTTTAGATAAAGAATATAGCACTGTTGAAAATACTAAATTATGTGTGTGAGGACCAGTAAAATCCAAATAATCAACTATATGAAGAACCTATGTGAAATAACAACAATGCGTCAACCGAACGACGTTATGCGAAGTTGCTTACACTGTGCGTGTTCGTTTAGGAAATCGATATTTCGATGTGTTGCAAACGTAAAGAAAAACTGAACATACCCCCGTTCTTAAATTGTGGGTAGAAATAACTTTGACCAATGGTTTTTTTTTTCAAGCCATGCTTCTTGATAACCAATGCCTAATTGTATGCTACAAAATTTTATTTTGGCTCTTTAACATCTACTGCCCGAAAGTATGCAAAACTTTTTGTATAAAAACCTTAAAACTAAACAACAATGCTATTTTACATTTATCCCCCACAATGATGATGCTCTTTTTTTCATTCTGTATCTCTTCATGACTTTCTGGTTAAAAATCTGACCTCTTCACTGGACCCTTGGTTATTTTATATTCCACACCATAATATAATTTAGATTATTAGATAATAATGACCGAATTTATTTTGGCCAAACACACAATATTTTACCCAAATTAATTTACACTTCAGTCTTTTCTTGTTTTCAACACCCGCACACGCACACACAAATGTAAAAGTTCTCGAAAAGTGAAACATTTCTATTTTGTAGAGACACAAAAAATGTATTGTATATAAAGAGAAACTGCAGCAAAGTTGATGGGTTTTAAGGCAAAATTCATTACAAACTTTGAGGCCACATACAACTGGGCAAAAGTATGCAAAGGATCTGAAGGCAGCGAGAACAACTGCTGTTGGCAACAAAGTGGAAACTAATGAACTTTTTAGAGAAATAAAAATTTTGTGTGGCATAAAAATCTGTTTGAAAACATTTAGAATTTCACATTTCTACTGATGCTAAGGAACGACAGCTAAGGTTGGTCGGGTAGTCTCATGTCTTTGCGGTTCAACATGAGATGGTCATTGTGGCAATGGCAGAGTCTAAACTTATATGGGTCCAGGGCAGAGATCCAGAGAGTGTCCATTGAAGTGTAAACTTAATGAAGTGCGCTTGGCAAGTGTTAAGTAATTCTAGTTGACAATATAGCCAGTTATGTGCTGCAATGGCTTAATTGTGGCTGAGGTTCCTTTTGCTAAAATTTAGCAACAAATGTTTAAATCACCTCAAATACATACAACAAACACATTTTTTAGGAAATCAAAGAAAAGAATGATTCTTAACAAAACAGTCTACCCCTAAGAATCCTTGACACAACAATTTCAGCTACGCTCTCCCTTTTGGTTTTCTTTTAGTTCTTTTGCTAATTTTTAATTAATGAATGCCTACTTTACCTTACACCTTAATTACATACTTTAAGGCTTAAAAAGCCAGCGCAGACTTCTTTGCTTTACCGCAAACTCCTTGTGGTGGACCACATTTACCGAATTAATTCCCTTTTACCGTAGTCTTAAGCCAGCCATAATGAACCTCAACTGTCTTGGAAAAACAAACTTCGTTTTGGGTTGCTTTTTGTTTTGTTTCTGGTTTAAACATCTTTCCTTTTTCGATGAGCTGTCTAGAAACTTTTTCGCCTGACGTTCGGGGAGATTTTATGGACAAGTGTTTTTAACACTTGCTAAAGATTTGGGTTATAGAAGAGAAGAAACACCCAAGAAAACCTGCAGAGAAACTCTCCCTTAATGATTTAGTACAAATTTCTTAGAAAAACGCGGGCAAGGCAAAAGGAATCGAGTAGGATAAGATGGTTACAGGATGTGACCACAAGGCCAAGCAATGCTTCAAGCAGGACAAAAAAAAACAATTGCAACATAATTGAAGCAACTTTGAATGCTTAAAGTTTAAAAACCTCAAAAGCCACTGCCAGGCAAACAAAGAAAAAAAAACCCAGACAAAAAGTCCTCATCGCCCTTTTTAGCAGAGCGTAAACACGACTATTGATGTTATTGTAGTCTGGCACGTGTCACGCGTATCTAAAGCGACCACTCCCCGCACCCCTTACCACTGCCATTCAAACCCGCATAGGATGTGTATTTTGAAGATCATCATCAACATCCATACTTCGTGTCTGCTTGCCTTCTTTATGGTGATGCCATTTGTTTCGGTTGATTTGCCTGACTGGAGTTTTCATAAAATATGCATGACATCTTTGCATTACCAACTACCACCAAAACAACTACTCAAGTGCTTAAGCTTTACTTCTTTCAAAATACGAAAGAAATCCTTCGAGTGACTTGCCAAGATGGCTAAGAATATTCATGCAGGGCACATGCCATCGATATATAGAGACGTGCAGATTCCTTAAGTTGCAGCAGAATGTAGGTTTAAACATCATTGTAAAATCAATACGCCATTGATAATGGGTACAACTTGAGTCAATTTTGGAAACGAGAGGATAGGTAAGAGTTTCAAAGGATATGATGAACATAAAGGATATTTTCATGCCACATACACCTAACCCAGTAATCGGCTTGTTGTGCGCTCTAAAAACCAAAAAGTAAACTCGAAAAAGAAAATCTAAGTTAGGAATTCCGTGCTGTTTACAAAATCCTTAATTGTTTTCCATGCCACGCCCCTAAGTTGGCTCATGTCTGGTATTGCGAATGCCCGGCAAATGACAGCTACAATCCAAATATGGACCGATATGGGCCATATTGAGCACGAATGCCCAAGGGTTTAACACACCACAATGTGCCAAATTTAAGCGAAATCGGGTAACTAATGCGCTTTTAATGGATCTCAGAACTTAAATCGGGAGATCCGTATATATGGCAGCTATATCCAAAGATAGTCCGATCTAAACCATAATCGGAGCGGATTTCGAGGGGGCTTATACAAATCGTTAATGCGCTTTTAATAGGTCCAAGAACTTAAATCGGGAGATCGGTATATATGATAAGAATTGCGCCCCCTAGAAGCTCAAGAAGCCAAGACTCAAGATCGGTTTCTATGGCAGTAACATCAAAACATGGACCTATTTGGTCCATTTACAATCCCAACCGACCTATACTAAAATAAGTATTTGTGCAAAATTTTGAGCGCCTAGCTTTACTCCTTCGAATGTTAGCGTGCTTTCGATAGACGGGTGGACGTACGGACGTGGCTAGATCGATTTAAAATGTCATGACGATCTTGTTGAAACCACATGTCATGCAAGTCAAGCTCTTGCATTTGGGGCTAAGAAAAGTTGCATATCAACTCACGGTAGAGCTCACCATTCACAGTTATGTTACGATTCGCATCGACTTTGAAGAAGTACGGTCCAATGATGCCACCAACCCATAAACCTAACCAAACAGTGACTTTTTCTGAATGCATGGGTAGCTCTTGCAATTCTTCTGGCTGATCTTCACTCCAATTGATATTTTTATTTGGACAATTCTGCTTATCTACCCTTTATGCCAAAAATGAGCTTTGCCGTAAAATGGAAGAAGCGAGCGAAAAAAAGAGAAAAAAGGAGTTCAATAATTTGCAAGCGTTGTTCGTTTGTAAGACGTTGTTTGGGCTTAGATAGTGATAGTTTGCCCAAATTCAAACTCAGACGTTCACCCTAATAATCGCGAACTTCATACAAGGATTTTTATGCTATGAATTTCACACTACCTGCAACTTCATTCTACATCCCTCGCATACAGTTTTGGGTGGAATTTTTATTTGGCCATCAAATTCTTCCTGTCAATTTCTTACCCTGATATGTATATTTTGGGCCCTATTGTTCAGCATGGAGTGGTTGTAGTGTCAGCACCACACAATGTGCTCCCCTCACCATGCTGCCACCATTTGGCATGTATACAATTTTAACAGGAAATTTTAACTTAACTAAGTGGTTATTGTTAGAGAAATTCTTAATAAAAAAGGGTGTATTTTCAACAAAACTTTAAAGGAACACAAGACAAGGCACATTTTATGCTTTCCTTATGTGAAATAAATAGGACTTTGCAAAGAATTCAGTGTGACATGGCTGTGCGTTTTCTACGAACAATAGGAAGCCAATCAATGTTTATTTGAAGTAAATCGAAGGCATATTGTATTACCATAATACAAGGATAAATTGTTCGTTGGAGATTTGCAGAATAAGTCTCGATATACAATATCCATCGAAATTAAGGTTTATTTTAGGGAATTTTCATGAATGGTTTTTTAAGGACAAAATGATAAAATGAAAGGAGGAGTTTAGATTGGGCTCGTTCTTATTTATAACGTATAGATTGATATGAAGATATGATATGGGGATAACAATTCATAATTCCTTTATGGAGACAAGTAAATTGCTTCCGTTTCCCACACAATGCCAAAATTTGATTTAAAATGTTTATATAATCGAAAAAAACCGAGGATATTTAAAAAACCCAACAACATTTGATGAAATAATGGCTCCAAATCGATAATGAAAGTAACGATCAAAATAGAAAATTTTCAAACTTAACAAACAAGGACGGATAAAAGTCGAACGAAGCTGACCTATCGATGCCCTACACCATACTGGGAATGAAAAAAAGAAATTTGGACTAAAATTCGTACATAATGTGGAAGTTTTAGAATAAAGTGGTATAGAATCGAAAAAAAAAATCAAATAAAAAAGGATGGAGATAACTCTTTGCAATTTGAGGTGTTATCGAGATCATGTGCAACATTTCAAGGGTCTAGGTGATCGCCGGGAGCCTCTTGCTCTTGGTCACCTCGGTAATTTGAAAAATGGTTCAGACGGTTCAATCTTCATTTGTGATCCGAATTTCAAAATTTTGGTCCGGGTGCCTCCTTGCAAGCCGCAAAAGTTGGTCAGCTCGTCATTTCGAAACCTAAATCGTGGTGCAAAATCTTCATACCGGACCAATGGAAAGGAATTAAGGTGAATTAGTTGATGACCGCAAAAATCAAAACAAAATCTTTGCAGGAGTCCTTTAAATTTGTAAGAGAGCACAACAAGCATAAAACTGGCTCGGATATTTGGAGCATAAGCAAGGAATCATGGGACACCTTAGCTTGTGTTGCTCTTTAAATACAAAAAAAAGTAACCTCGAAAAAGAAAATCCAAGTTAGGCTACTTACAAAATCCTGAATTGTTTTCCATACCACTCCTCTAAGTTGACTCATGGAGTCTTTTATCGAAATTTAAGAAAAAAATTATTTAGAGTTCTTACCGGAAATCCGTGTAAACTAAAGCAATTTTAATATGCACCTAATGTTGACGAAGAGACCGCAATAAAAGGACAAGATTTCAAAGAAAATGTATCTAGTTGAATTTAATACAGGTTAGGCCAGGTTAGGTTTAAGTGTCAGTCTGCCATCAGACTCACTTAGACGTTTTCGTGCACTGTGATATCTCAGGAACAGTAGAAGGAAGATGCCTTCTAGTTCCTACGGTTGAACCATTCAGATCGCTTTAAAAAGCTCAATAAATTGCGAATGTTCACAACCGCTAAATCAAATATGTTCTCAAAGAAATGAGAACCTAAAGTGGAACTCCTTCTAGCTGCTAGTGCTTGACACACACTCAGGTGTTCTATAGTCTCTTCAGATATGTTCTCAAAGAAATGAGAACCTCGTGGTCTTTCGGGCCTAATCCTGAAAACATGTCGCTAGGGGCATACCCACAGATTCCAGTATCCCTGTAATACAACTCCCTGGAATATCTCTATAGACCAGCACCCAGAACATGTGAATTTGGTATAAAAATCAACTGAAATTATTTCGTCTTCATAGAACTTCAAAGATATGTTCGTTATATTTCGAACTTATTCCAGCTTGAGATCATATTCAATACTTTTTATTCAAAGAATAGGTGGCAAAGAACTTTTATTATGTTAAGATATTATTGTCTTATATCTCATATGCATAACATGCTATTCGCATCGTCACATGGCTCAAGAAATGTATTCCAACTTCATAGTTTTGTATTCTTTTTGTCGTTCCTATGATTTTCAAAAAAGTCAAAACTTAATTTGATTGAACATTTTATATTAAATTTTAATGTATTTTTTAGCGAAGGTAACTTAAGTCTAAAGAAAATTGGTGACTTTTTGTTATGAAAAAAGTTTGTGAAGATTGCCATACATAAACTTCTGAGTTTGACTACATGTTTGAAGAAAAGGCGCTTAGTTTAAAATATTCAATTTAAATATTTTTTCGGTGTACTGACATTTTACAAAAGGGTTTATTGATTTTAAACAAACAATAGAAAGGGTTTTCATATTAACTTTAATGCCTAAAAGTAGATTAAAATGTCTTTCCCCAATCCCTAAGGTATGCTATACATTTGCTATTTGTATTTCCATACTCTAGCGCTTCCCATAAACCCCTGATGCAGCTTTATGTTCCTTAGTGAATTTTTAATGATCCATTATGTCTTTCCCTTGCTATGCCATTGTCATTGCTACCAAAAAATTATTTGTAAATCATGCATGGAAACCTCAAACAACAAAATGGAAGAAAACCTTTGACAAAACCAAAGGCATAAATCTTGAGATGAATTCAACCACTATGACACCAAAGGAAATGTACCAAAATCCCAAAGGATTATAACCCAAAAGCAAAAAAGAAAAAAACAAACGAAGAAACCAAATCAAAAGTTAAAAAACAGGAAAAATGTATCTAGGATAAAAGTAAATCCGAATGTAACCAAATCAAAAGAAATTCATTACAAAATAAAAAAAAAATAGTCCCATCCCCCCTAAGAGAAAACCAGCCCCAGGAGCCGTATGGGAAGACAAAACGTTTCTTTAACCACAAGCAACATAAGACGTCATATATCCATCAGTCACCAGCTCACTCCTTACAAAATGCCAGGGAACGACCAAAGATAGATAACCATAAAAAATCACCCAAACCATGCATTCCAAGCAAATTGATAAACATAAAGTGAGAGTAATCATTGAAGCTGCCTTTTATGCGAGGCCATCAGGTAGGGCGGAAGGTTCCCTTATCTGTTGTTGTTGCGAGGGCTATAACCCCTACCCCACCTCATTTTCGGCATACAACAGACAAAAAAAAATGTGAAATACTGCTGCTGGTTTTATTTGCTTTTCTTTGGCAAATTGCTGGCAGGGTCTAATAAAAACATCAAACCACAGCAATTTGTGTGGCAAATATGTTCATTTCCATTGTGCAAAAAAATTCCAACAACATCAACAGCTACAAAAAGAAATTGTTTACTTTAACAAAATCGTATTAGGAACAATAAAAAAAACGGTCGAAACCTTTGCCTAAGCCCCGCAGTGGGGGGAATGGAAGTGGAAGTTTGGGTGGGGCATAGTAATCAGTCTGCGGCTGAAACATTTAAAAAGGCAAACAACAAGTCTTCAACATAAATTTTATATGATTCAAAGGAAATCGTTGACATAAAATTTATAGATTTTTGTTTACCTCAAGGGGCAAACATCCATCCATACACCCATCCATCCTTAGGCAGCCCAGGTGTTGTGGCCATAAAATTCACCGAATTTCATGAGAATTTTATTAAATTTCAATGCATGTCTTATGAGCCAGGGGATATTGCTAACCGAAGCTTGGCTATAAAAATAAACCTAAACACCTAAAAGTAGGCTGTGCAAAGGTTAAAACAAAGTTATAAAAGTTCAATAGGCCCATTGATCCATGTGCATGTATGTATTGTTAAGCCTAAAAGTATGCCCCAAGGGGGTTGTGATCCCCCAACATGGAGGCAATGTTTTGTCTTTATTAAACATTTATTATTGCAATACTCAGTGGGTAACATTTAAGGTTATAAACTAAAGTATGTTATAAAAAATTTTTTGGAGTATCTTTAAAGCAATTTAAGACTTCATTTAAAGCAAATTGTTAAATCCCATTTTTTTCTGGGGAAGGATGATAAGTTTTTGCAGCGGGAAAAAATGTAAAACTGCAAGTTTTAAAGAATATTCCCCCATTCTTGATGACCACCAGTAGCGGACTTTTTGTTGTTCAATCGTTACTAGTCTTAATAAGAAGTTCGGGGAGCACGAGGGAGTCAGAAAGCTTTTTAATACCGACTTTTAGTGAGACCTCCGTTAGTTGAATAGTATGGCTATGGTTTAAACCCAAAGTCGGTCATTAGACCGGCCTGAGTAATGACCAATGGCATCTTGACTATATGTGTGGATCCTGTTGGTTGAAACATGGTGGATGTGTTTTAAAGCGAATTGCACTCTCTTCGCTCAGTGTGGAAAAATTATTAAAAATTCAATAGGTCCACAAAGCAAGCATTTCTTGCTTTGGAAATACGCGTGGGCAAATGCACTTTGGGAGAAAATCGAAAAAAAAAACTAGTCAAAAAATATGTCGTGTAAGAACGGGTAGATATATCTCTTTGAAATTTTATGCTTGGGGATTTCTTGTAAAAAAAATTCGGGCATAATTTTGTTTTTAGCCTGCCAAAAGGCGTCCGGACAACATAGGACCTTGAAATTTTGAAAACAAATTGTTTTCTGAAATTTTGAATACAATTTCAAATTTCAAAGAGATTCGTCTACCCGTTCTCACACGACATATTTTTTACTATTTTTTTCGGTTATATCCCACTGTGCGATATTGGGATTTCTGAACACTAAGGTTTAGAGCTTTATAATTAGTGTCGGTTTTAAACGTATTTTATATTGGTGTTTGTTCTTACGAGTATATCGATGTCTCAAACGAGTAAAAACGTGCTAAGTGCGATCAGGCAGAATCTTATATCACCATAGATCGTATTTGACAGGTTCTATCCCGGTATCTCTTTTTAGGCAAACAAAGGATAATAGATAAGAATTTCTATGGTAATGAAGTTTTATTAGGTTAATGGCCGATTCGGTCCATACATGTTTTGGATTTTGGGGACCATAGTAGAAGTCATTGTGCAAAATATCGGCCTAATCGGATAAGAATTGCGCCCTAGAGAAGCTCCAGAAGTAAAATCGGGACATCGTTTTATATGGGAGCTATATCAGGTCATGGTCCGATACAAATTATGTTGAAGGTAAAAGCAGAAGTCGTTATACAAAATGTTAGCTAAATCGAATAATAATTGGCCCCCACTAGAGCCCTAACAAAACATTTTATCCAATTTTTTTACTTTATTCGAATTTCAAACAAATCGGACAATAATTGCGCTCTTTAGAGACTCAAGAATTCAAGATCCAAGATCGGTATATATGGCAGCTACATCAATACATGGGCCGATATAGCCCATTTAGAATCTATACCGACCTACACTAATTGCAAGTATTTGTGGAAAATTTCAAGCGCCTAGCTTAACTCTTTCGAAAGTTAGCGTGCTTTAGACAGAAGGACGGACAAGGCTAAATCGACTTAAGATGTCCAGGCGATCAAGAGTATATATGAGGGAAGGTTGATTTTTCTTTAATCGAATAGCAAAAAACGTAAACTATATAAAATGCAATGTAAATTCTCTGACGGAAACATGTATCTAAAATAAAGTCCTGATTCGGGCCTCTCGACGTGCAAAAAAAAAAATTTAGAAATAATAGTTTTTCTAAGTCGAGAGGCTTGGCCTAGGGTTTGATTTCAGATCCAAGATTTCTGTGAAGAATTTTCTTAGAATTTAATGTAGGTTACGTTTTTGTTCTTTTTGTGGGACATCTTGAGGTAATTGATGTCTAGACACATCATTTGCCAAAGAAGTTGACTGCTACACAGATAAGGCTAGGTAATGCTTGGGAGATTTTCCTATATTGACCATTAGGAAGCTTAAAGAGCTTCTGTTTATTTCATTATACTCTTGATGATGATTATCATTTGGGGATTGAATTTTCTGATCTCATCCTTAATCTAAATGTCCACTGATAAGATATATAGCTAGTTCTTTAAGGCCAAGGTCAATAACTTTACTGAAAATGAAAAACGAACTTACCTACAAATTATGGTTCAAATAAAATCAGCATACTTATCTGAAAATAGAAAAATATAATTAGTATTCAAAATTTGTGAAGTTAAAAACAAAACATTGTATATGTAATTCAATTTTCAAAAATTTTAATATGAAATCTGGAACTTAAGTATCAACTTTTCCTACGATAACTATGCCCTACACCAGTACTGTGCTGCAGGGTATTATAGCTTAGTGTAACACCCAGAAGGTAGAGAGATAGACCCCACTGACAAGTCTAAGGATCGCCACAGAATCACTTTCTGATTTGATTTATCTATGTCCGTCTGTGTATTCACATTAATTGGTATCGCAATTTCATCCGATCGTCTTCTAATTTGGCACAGATATCTTTTTTGGCTTTGAGACGAAGCCCATTGAAATTTGATAAAATCGGATCAGATTTGGATAAAGCTCCCATATACTAGCAAGCAGTTTAGAAACAAGGCCACTTTCCGACAGACGAAGATTACACTATGCAAGACACTGATACTACCCGTGTTGCAATAAGTTGGATATTTGTGTACTTATCTTCAAAAAATTTGACACATAGGATTCTCTCATGACTCTAGAGATCTGTGCTACATTTAATAGAAATGGGTTCAGATTTAGATATAGTTTCCATATATAAGTATTTCCAGAGTTTCACTCTTAGAGTCTTTGCTAGAGGATTTATTAACAGCTCTTCTCAAAAAATCGCACAGCTATTTCCTCTATGACTTTCACAATGTGTATAGATTTTAGTCAAAATTCTTCATATCAAATATAAACAATTTGCCAACAACTTTGCCTGCATACCCAATGTAGAGTAGGGTATTAACCCATCCTTACACGTTTTTTATACTCAAACCATGAAATCACCATATAACTTTGATGATATCTAACCCCTACTGTACCTATTTTGATTGGTCAACATGTTGTACTACTTCTTTTAAAAGAACTTTTCCCAAATAACCACATAACATGGCCCACACTAGAGGGATTTGGAAAATATTAAAACTATTGCATACTTTTAGGTTGTTTCTTGAGTTGTTGCCACAAGAAATATAGCAGTGGGCATATCTGCCATAAACTTCATTACATATTTTCCTGTTTAAGCCAAAACTAAAACTCGAGTTCATTCTATTTGCTCCATGGCTAAAGCTTTGTGATAACTTCTGGCCCTTGCAGCGCAGTTTTGTTGAAAAACCTACGAAATTTCTATGTAATCTTAAGTAATATTAAATCAGTGGATTTATTTTGTTTCTCTCTTTAGTGGTTTTTTGTTTCTCTCCCCTTGCTGAGACTGCTGCTGACCAACAATAAAATAAATTTAATCAAAATAATGTTGAAGTTTTTCGTCTCCCTTTTTTTCATTCCTGGCTAAGCTGTCAATATGGCTTCCTGCTTGGATGTCCACAGCATCAGCATCATCATCATCGTCAACATCCTGCATATGGTACTTACAGCTGGAAGATATTACAAGTTTTGGGTCAATTTCCTCCATCCTATAGCTTTTAGTGGTCATATTCCCATCATAAAGTTTTTTTTACGCTTACTTTTGTTAATTTGTTTCCTGTTTCCCTCCTCTTAGTCTGAACGTTTATGGCCAGAAGGCTTTGGGGCAGCGGCAACTACAACGTTTCTTCTGCTTTGTCGACTGATTGTGTATGAATTATTAAGGATTAAAAGTTTTTTTATCCGATTTCATAAGGACATTAACTTTGCTCATAGCATGCCGCCAGCCCTTGTTTGTGCATGCTGTGCGGAAACTTTGTCTAATTGTTCTTGGCCATATCTGTGACAATTAGTTGTCTTTGTTGTCAAAGTTAAACGCTATAATTATTATCAAGGTTTGATTAGTTTTCCCCTACCTTCTGCCTCCTCATTTCTAATTATAGTTTAGCTCAGAGGGTGGGCTGTTCACAAAGTTCCTCAATGAAAGTTTGGCAAAAGTATCACTCTCATCATGCAGATCTCCTTCTGTGACTGTTGGCCATAAACAAGTTTGTTTTTTCGCTTCAAGCTTTAATATATTCCAACTATGAATATTCCATGGCTTTATAAACCCCATTGTTTGTAATTTGCTAATTATTCTACTTGTCTATATTGTGATGTATAGCCTATTTGGCTACTACCAATCACGTAGCCTTCTAACAAATGCCTATAAATATGCAATCCATATTTATTATTATCAATGCCTGCTGCCGCCATAGTGTTTGCCAAAACTCATTCATTATGCTGACACCAAATTATGGACATTTGTTTAGATAAATTTTTGAAAATCTAATCATTATAATTCTGACACCAAAATGAGTGGCCAAATTTACATAATGCCGATGCTGATGCCGATGCTGCAGGTATGTTATAACAAACAAAAAAACTATTAAAACCCTTCAAATTAAATAAACAAAATGGCCACATCATGCATAAATTTCATATTGCGGACCCAGTGGGGCCGTAGTCAATGAGAATAATCTGCGACCAAATTCTAATTTCGTCAATTTGCGCAAATAGAATTACAGGAAATCGTTGAGTGAGTGCGTCTGACGGCAAGGGCATAATTTGACAGATATTCAAAGCATACATTTAGGTGCAAATGCCTTGACCACAAATAATGAGCATATGTGTAGGATGTGGATGAAAATCAATAAACGGAATAATTTCATTAGCAGTAAAAATTTAATTTAGGCAGAGTATTTTTGCATAATTGAATAATTTTTCGAATTTCTTATAAAACTGGCGCTGTAGTTAAAACTCATTTTAATACAACATGACTAATGGTCTAACGATCCCAGTTATTTGGCACAACAGCTTTAAGATGCTGATATATTCTCTTGCTTTTCATTCATATACAGTAGGGTGTATCATACAACACCCTAACATAAAAGCATACAATTGTTGCAATTTCATGTTTTTTATGTTAATGTTATTCCCCTTACTTTGCTTTGCTATGAAAGCAAAACACATCAAGATAATGCCCACAATTAAGCAGCAATGTATAGCGTGATATGCTACAAACAAAACATCATATACCAGCTATACTAAGGTTTTATGCAGAGGCGAAGGAATCCCTAAGAGCGCAAATGGAAAAGAAGTATTGAGTTGCCCAAAAAGTAATTGCGGATTTTCTTAGCAAAAATTTATGGGGTTATATCATATCCTGATTACACGACTCTCAGTTAACGAAGCTGCCATTTACGAAAAGGTATGTAGATTATCTGTGTCACTGTATATGCATGTATATTAACCAAAATTTTTGGTATATATGATAATATAATCCGATCTAGACTATACTCGGTACGACTATCGAGATGCCTAACACAGCTCGTTGTGCCAAAATTCGAAGAAATTGGACCATGAATGCGCCTTTTATGGCCCCAGCACCATGCATCGAAACATCGGCATATATGGCAGCTATATCCAAATATAGACCGATCTGGACCATATTGGGCACGGATGTCAAAGGGTCTAACAAAGGGTCATTATGCCAAGTTTCAGCGAAATCGGACAATCAACGTGCCTTTTATAGGCCCAGGAAGTTAAATCAAGAGATCAGTATATATGACAGCTTTATCTTAACATAGTTCGATCTGCACCATAACGAGTTCGGTTATCAGGTGGCCTAACAAGGGTTGCGGAGTCTAGCCTTCAACTACGACCCCATGCGACCTATGAGCGGTTCAGAGTCGGGGCTGGCGTGATCAACTCCGAACCAAACTCCGACTACGGCTTAATAGTCCGTCTCCGACTTCGACCCTAAAAAATCGATAGGGCAGCTATATCCAAATATTGGAGGCCACCGTAAGGCCGAGGTTAGCATATGCGATTATGACGCTGAACGCCTGGATTTGAATGCAGGCGGTGCTTTTCCACTCCTAATCTTGGTGACAATTGTAAGGAACCATGACATGTAAAAACTTCTTCCCCATTAGGTTCGGACTTGGCTGTGGTAAATTTCAAGCCCCTTATGATTGAGCTTATACTTGAATCGGACAACACTCAACACTGTTTCTTAACGAAATGTTCATGGGCAAGTGCAATATGGTATGGCTCATATGGCTCATTTGAAATCCGCAGCAGCTTACAACAATAAAAAGTATATGTGGTAAATTTCAAGCGGATATCTTTATTCGTTCGACCGCTTTTCTTATTTCGACACACAAACGGACGAACAGACATGACTAGATCGACTTGGAAAGTCAAGACGATTAAGAAAATATACGATATATTATTGCATATTTTTAGGGATATTATAGAAAATTCAAACCCTCATGCTCTTAGGCGGACAGGAAAATTTTTAGCTTTTCTTTGCCCTTATAAGGGGACCTAATTTGTAAAATGGCATACCTTCCCTGGGTTATTATTTTTCTCACAATGTCATGAAAACTTTCTTTTCTTATGCTTTGCGAAAATGACAAATAAAATATAAAAGGAGACAAGAATATCTCCGTTAGCGGAAAAACGGTAGCAAGATTGTCTTCCTTTCCTCTCTCTCTCTCCCTCTCTGTCCCTCAATTCTCACACAAACTTATCATCACCATTAAGCTCAAACATGTTTATGCCATTGTCCTGCTGAGGTTCTTCCTCCGTTCGTATTTGTGCAGCTGCTGCAACACAATGGGTGTAACTTGCATATGCAGCAGCATAATGTAATGCCAAAGGGTTACACTTCATTCCTGCGGTAAGTTGCATGTTGTGAATGTTTGGAATTTCCTACTGGAGAAGGAAACTACCACTTCAAAAGAAATGATACATATATATGTAAGTGAATGGGAGACAAGTGCAAGAGGTGAAAAAGAGGAATACAATAATTTTCAGAATTAAAGCGTTGAAAGGGCGTGGAGGTGGAAGGTGAGAAAGGAGTTCAGTGGAGAAGGGAACATTTCTGTGGAAAGTAAATTCTTGTGGGCTAACCAATCAACTTATTCCAATTCGAAATTTTAAAAATTTTCTACTCGAAAGAAAATTAAAAATAGTTAAAGAAAAAAAAAAATAAAAAAACAAATATTTAAGTTTGGATAAGGAAAATGTTATAACAGTTTCCGAGGAAAAAGTAATCACAACTTCAAAAACATTATTAATAAAGTACAAGGAAGAGCAATTTTTGCAAATTTTAAACAAAATTTTTCAAAAAAAAATTTAAAAAAAAAAAATAAAAAAGCAAATATTTAAGCTCATATAAGGAACATTCTATTTAGAACATGATCAAAACTTCAAAAATATTTTTAATTAAATATAACGATGCCCTTTTTAAAGACAAAATTTTTTTTGGTAAGATAATTTACTTGCTATTAAGAAATTCTTATATTAAATTTTAGTTTAATAGGTGCTAAACTTATGACTTTAAGAAAAAGAGTTTTGGGAAAAGGAACACCTTTCCATGCTCAACAAGTCAGCACTTGCAGGTGCTCGAGAGAAATACTTTTCGATGAGGAGTAGTTCCATATGGGTGGTACATCCATGACTTAGCATGAGTACTTGAGTATAAAGCCATTAGAGTACTTGAAGTTTCCGAGAGTCATAATCTAGGAAAAGTCTAAACTGAACAAAGCATTACTCGCAAGTGTTTGAGAGAAAACCACTCTATCGATTTAATTCAGAAAAGATCCTGTACCAGCAATCCTGTGCCCACATCTGAGCATGAAACCGGTTACAGAGTCCTGATATTTCAGTAAACAATTTTTGAACAATCTTCTTTTAAACTATGCTAGGAATATAAACTCTAGAAGAATACATTTATTTATTTAGTTTTTAGAATGGGCTTTTTACAATTGACCCTAGATTCCTACTATACCAGTAATGGCGATACAAATTCCTTTCTACCAGCCTCTCTATATTTGTATTGGATACGCACTTGTTTTCCTTGGCTCTTCCAGTATCGACCGAAGCATGTTTTAAATCGCAAGGTATGAGTGATTTACTTAATTGCTTACTTGTATGCTTGATTTTTCTCTTCTGTGAAAAATGCAAGGTTGCTACTCCAAACACTTTCGAGAGAAATTGCAATACAATGTAGAAATTTCAGTCATCGTCTTTCAATGAAATGAAAGCAAACACCCACCCAACGAACAAACTCAGCCTCAGCAATGACAGTGGGAACTCCTGACAAATCATCATCATCAACGTCAACATCAACGTTCTCCCACAACTCCTCATCATCATCATTGTAGTCATTGTGAGCGTGATTCTTGCTCATCAACAGAATCCTGAATTGCTTTCAAATGCAAACTCATGCAAAAGCAAGCGCCATGATGTATGCTACAATTCTTTGGTTAATGTATAACGGTAAAATGAACACATATTTCAGACTTCAGCTACATGTTGAAGGACTCAAGAATGAGAACGAATACCAACAACATAAGCAACAGCAAGGGCTAAGGGATTAGTGAGTGTAATCGTTGGTGTATGCGATTAAAGGTAGAACAGGTGTAAGTACAGGGTTTGTACCCGGCTATTGGTTTGTCGGGTTTGCATTTGCAGTCTTTCATGTTGAAATGACTGGTTACATTAGCTTCAAATACCGAGGTGGTAGTCACAGTGGACGATTAATTTTTATTTTAGAAAGATTCAAAGTTTAAAAAAAAATCTTATTTCCTAAACTAGTTACCAACTCCAAGGCAACTGTAAACAAAATTGTATCTCATAATGTCAAGCACAACAGAATTTCTGATATAAATCTCTTCGGGGATACTTTTCGGATTGAGAGCATACAACGTGACGATTACTGGCTTAGGCGTAGGTCCGGATTAGAATCCACACCTCCTTTTCAACCTATTCTATCATGTCGAAATCATTGAAAAACTAGAAAGAAGGTGCATAAAAAGTTTAAAATTCCTTAACCCATACAACTGATAAAACATCATCTTCTTTTTTCTTATCTTTTTTCAATTTTCTACTCAAAGAATGAAAATTTCATTACTCTATAAGATACAGTTATTATATTTTCTCTACTAAACCTCCATTGTATCCTAGGTCCTTGTAATATATGAATCCTCTTCCTATGCAAGTATGTTGGAAGGCACTTCTCTATCACTGCAGAATATGTGTGGGTGTGTGATACAGAACGTTTTGTGTTTGCGTTGTGAGCGACAAGTTGGATTCATGTTGGACTCACGTCAAACATCACTTTCTGCTGTTATGAGCTATCCTTGTGGAAGAATATCCGCATTGAGGAATAATGACAAAGATGCAACATAATTATGTGTCGAGTTTAGCTCCACGTTGGTTGATGGTAAAATGATTTGATATTTACTTGCGCAAGATAATTGCGCCAGAAATACGTCAGCTTCCATTAAAGTTCTTCAAAACATCCACAAAGATCAAGAGTTAATAGTAGGGATAGAAAAAAACTGCGCAGAAAAGGTGAAAGAATTGCGAGGAGTGTAATGAAATGTTTAAGGGGATGCATGAATTAGGTTGAAAAGAGGGTGCGAATATTAATACGCCCCATGCCACTATGGACATACACCTTACCTTGTGTTGCTCTTTAAATACAAAAAAATTAACCTCGTAAAAGAAAATCTAAGTTAAAATTCCGTGCTACTTACAAAATCCTTAATTGTTTTCCATTTCACGCCCCTAAGTTGGTACACGTCTGTTATAATGTCCCCACCTAAGTGCTGGTATCTGTTAGGCGCTAAAGCCGGGCAATGACATAGCAAATGCTCCAACGGAGAGAAGAGTCTAACAAAAAAAAACTGAAATTCTTTGATATATTTCTTATGAAAAAAAAACCTTATATATCGGAAACTTTTGTGTGAGCTAAACCTAGAGGAACGGAAGAGAAAAACTTCTATATACTTATTGCCCATTTTTTTAAGCTAAAATAAAAAAATGGGAGGAAGGACTGATAATACACACAAAATCATACTATTCGCTATACGATGACACTAATCCTTTTCTTATCAAACATTTCTTTGTCTGATCGATCAATTATCTATCTCATTAAACTGCCCTTTGTATGATGAAACTTCATTGCAGTTTACACGATATCATATCAAACAACATATTTAATCAAACTTATGGATGATCAAATTATTCTTTTTTTGATCGGAGTATCTTTTGTTTGATCAAACTATTCTATGTTTGATCATACTATTCTATGTTTGATCAAACTATTCTATGTTTGATCAAACTATTCTATGTTTGATCAAACTATTCTATGTTTGATCAAACTATTCTATGATTGATCAAACTATTCTATGTTTGATCAAACTATTCTATGTTTAATCCAACTATTTAATGTTCAAACTAGTCTATGTGTCATCAAACTACTCTGCGCCTTACATTTATTAATGCCACATTAAGCTATAAGATATATCAAACTTTTTATTTTATGAAAGTATTCCATTTGTGATAAAAACTATTTTATGTTCTCTTTGTTTCATCAAACAACTCTTTATTCCCATCACCATTATCCGTTTGTAACATATCGAAATATGCATTTCCAACGCTATAAAGTACATATATTATTGATCGTTGAAAAATTCTAAGACGATCTAACCATAATCGTTTATCTGTCTGTCCGACCGTCTAATCGTTTGTTTGTAGTAATTACGCCACAGTGTTTAAAAATTAAGATATCGAGTTGAAACTTAAATTATTTTTTTTATTAAGCAAGTCTAATCCAACTACTATATTTTGGATTTAACGATTTAAATCAGGACACGCATATAGCGTGGTATAGTCTTAGCCAACTATGTAAATCTGATCCTAATACTTTAAGTCTGATCTGACAAGTCTGATTCAACTATTCATTGTCTGCTATATCTGATTAATGTAAGGTCAGATTGAAGGGCAGACAAAGAGAGTGAAAAAGGCAGACTAGAGTAAACACTACTCGGTAAGATTTATTCCAAAATAGTCAGCTACTTCAGACCCATACAGTAGTCCAGAATGACAAGAGGTTGTTGTTGTGGTCGTAGCCAAATTTTCATGTGGAGTTGGCGATCCTCGTCAAGCTCCTGTAGGCGAGCAAGATCATTCTGGTCCAAAGGACCGATCGTAGCCGGATAACTCAACTTGTCATATCGAGCATCTTAGCCACTCGGTATTTGTGCAAGAGCCGGTGCCGCCCGGCCTCTCATTGAGACTCTCTGCCTGATACCACAGATTGTCCGCGACTGCCGCAGCAGCTACTCCGCATGGAGCATTCTACTACCTGTAACCTGTGGACGCAATGATACCACACAGATTGGAACTCAAAGTTCCAGCCTGTTGGTACTCACAGCTATCCCGTGTCGAAAATGACAAGAGGGTAAGTGTTTGAAGTAAACCCAGATCGGAAAAGGGTGTTGACTCATAATCTTGTTCCCGTCATCCTGCTAGTAGGGAACATTGGTTTAAAACATACATGGACAATTCCATATCCCTTTTGATCTCCTCAAACTTTTTCAGAAGTTTGTATTTAACTGCGTCGTAAGTGATTGTGATGTGATGTGCCTCTATGAGCAGCAAGGATGGACGATTTGACGAGCACCATCCTATGGTGCTGGGTATAAAAAACATTTTTCGAACGACATCCCTATGTCATAATAATGACATTTAATGTGGCTTTGGAAGTAAAATTCAAAAAAAAATGTTTCTGGGGCACCATTCAAGGCCCCTGATATCATCAGAAGTGGAGGTATTTAGCATTATCAGTGGTTTGTTTCTGAATGGAAAAGATTGCGGCAACCATTAAGTTGATCACCATCATGACCATGGTCGCCTCAACTTAATGAGGCGACCATTAAGTTGACCACCATCATCGACAATTTCAATACATAAAATACCACAACTTATCACTTTTACATTATATTCAGATGTTTTAAAATGAGAAATCACCCTTTCAACATTTTTATGGCGCTGCATGAAATTAAACTCAGCAGTAAACTCCCCATGAATTATATGAAATAACTTAATTGCTATTTTTATTGCCATTTTGTGGAGTTTTCATTGAAAATTCTTCACAACTCCTCCTTAAACACACACACACACACACACATTAAAGCGAGCCATAAATAAAATTTAACTTTAAGAAATTACCAAAAGTCGACGACTTTAAAAAACACACACACATTACACAAAGCCCGCAAAGTAAATAGAACAACAGAAGAGAAGCACAAACCGCAGGCAGTGAGGCGCGTTCATAAATATTCTCTCTTTCCGTTTCCGGTTTACCCATCACACTCATACACAGAAGCAGAATAAACCATGCAGCCAATACTTTAACGTGTGATAAATTATGAGGCCAACAACAATAAAAACAAGCGAGAGAGAGACCAACATTCACATCAACACCACGGGAAAGATAAACAAAGCAAGGGACAAACATACAAACAATATGAGAGTGAGATAGACAGGGCACAAACAAACTGAATGTGAGATGCACGTGAGTAAGGCAAATCAAATAAATCAACAGGAACTAAATGAGTTTAGTTAAAATTTCAGCAGCAGCTAAGAGTTGAAAAATGCGTGAGCAACGGGGCAAATGCATTGCTCAACTGCTACCAACTGTAGGAATAACATTCGAGTCGCCAACGATACCCAACCCAAATGCTAAGTTTGGTCTTGGTTCATGAAAAATAGTTGATTTAGAGTCGTGCTTTTGGTGTTTGAGTGTGTGTGTGTGTGTGTATGTTCTCAGACCCAGTTTATAAATCATGTTTACGTTTTCATAAAGAAGTGATGCCACAAATGAGAAAGGGGAAGTAGCAGAGGAGCAAAAATACAAACGAGGTATTGTTGTGCTTAAGAAATGCTTCTCATTCTAAAACCATGAACCAGTAAACAAGCATTTTGTAAGGCTCCCACCCACCCCCACCTTGGGCCAAAGGCAAACCCTGCAAGAAAAGATAAATATGCCACATTTTCTCCAAAAAATGCCTTTCTTTTGTTTTGGTGTATTGCTGCATTTAAAAGTCCTTTGTAAAATTGTTTACAAATCTTAACAAAGTGTTTGTTTTTGAGATGTTTTTTTTTCTCTTCTTTATTTTGTGAACGAGTAGACCCTAAAGGTTTAACTTTCTCTTTATGCCAAATGTTTGCTCAAGGATTTCTTCCTTTGGCCACCGCAACAACAAACTTTAACTTGAATAATTTAGTTTGGAAAATACCCTAAACTCGAGTGAATACATTATCATGGCTTGGCTAAGGGCGAACAATGTTTTACCAAAAATTCTCATGTAATATGTATTCGCTTATGGATAATAATTTAGTTTTAACAAGGTACAATATGTTTACTTTTGGCAAAATGATTTAGAGGCTGCTATTTGCATAAAAACAAATTTCGAATGAGAAGACTTTCTTTAAACCTAAGAAAAAGACTTAGAAATTTCTTTAGAATGAGCAACGAATAAAGGAAATGTAACAAGATGAACTAAAACTTATGGGAAAAAATGGAGTGCCAAACTCAAATAAGATCTACGACTCGAGAGAGACTAGGTTTAGTTAAACTAACATTATCTCCATGCATGATCACACTAGTTAGGTTAGGTTAGGTTTAAGTGGCAGTCTGCATTAAAGACTCACTTAGACGTTTTCGTTCATTGTGATACCGCAGGAACAGAAGAAGGAAGATGCCTTCTAGTTCCCACCGATGAATCATCCAGATCGCTTTAAAAAGCCCAATCAAACTAGTCAGTGTTGTATCACACTCCTCAGTGTTGTATTAAACTATTATATGTTCTCTACATATTTTATATCAAACTACTCCGTGTTGCATCAAATTGCTCTGTGTTGTATCAAACAACTATGTGTTGTATCACACTCGATCGAACATTCCGTGTTGAACCAAACCACTCTGTGTTGTATCCAACTACTCTGTGTTTTTGTGATAATTTCTTTTTTGAGATGAGCGTTAGGACCGAAAATTGTTTATGTAATAGGAAAATGGAAGCCATTGGTAAGAGGTCATAGACGCGAAAGACGGGCAATGACAAAGGAAATGCTGCAACGTCTCATCATATTCACCGATTTTACATAAGTGAGCTCGTTGTCCCATGTGTCCCGTTATGATAGCAATAGCTATACTGACTTCCTTCTTGCTTCCTTTCAGTAACTGCCTCGTCTTCTCACGATCTGGATCCCCCCATAGGATTTTGGCCGTCCTACCGACCGTTTGGTTTGCGTTGTATTTTAGGGTAACTGAACTGAAATGCTTTAAACATTTGTTTGTGTCAGAATATTTTTTATTGATTCAAATGAAGAACAAGTAATAAGGCATTAAGTTCGGCCGGGCCTAACTTTGGATACCTACTACCCCACGGTGCACAGGCCGACATCCTCACATAGGCCACTATGCCAAATTTCAGAGCAAACGAATAATTAACGCGCTTTTATGGGTCCAAGATCTTAGATCGGGAATATCTTCATTTTTAGAGCCAGTAGCGTGATTTCAAAAGACAGATGGACAGACGGACGGAGGGACATGGCTAGATCGTCTTCGATTCTTATCACGATCAAGAATATATATACTTTTTAGAATCGGAAATGTATATTTCGATGTGTTTCAAACGGAATGATAAAATGTTGGTGTTGGGTATAAAAAGTGTGGAAGTAATCTTAATTTCAGAAGCAAATTTTTTTTGCTCGATAAGACCGGTATTTGCCTAGACTGGTGCTCTGAATCGGTTGAAAAATGAGTTGCAAGCTGCACAAATGTAATCTACCGGTATTTTATCCCATTTCCGTACAAAATCTCATCAACACATCCATATTGGCATATTTTTATACGCCATTGGTTGAGGGATAAACTAACCTAGTCATTCCGTTCGAAATTCCGAAATTACGATAGCGGCCGAACAAATAAAGATATCCGCTTGAAATTTTGCGCAGATAGTCCTTTTTGAGGTCGTCTTCGTTGGGAATTGTAAATGATCTATATCGGTTCATATTTGGATGTAGCCCCCACATAAACTCATCTCCGGTTTTTACTTCGTGAGCCCATGGAAACCTGCATTTTTATGCGATTTTTGAATTTGTATCCCAAAGTTTGTTCGCAAAGTACGTTTATACCCTCAAACTTCCACACAAAATCCAGCCCAGATGGGTCTATCAATAGATATTAATATAAACCGATCCCCGAATTTTATTTCTTGAGCCCCTAGAAGCCATATCTAGTTTGACTGAAATTTTATGCGATGTGAAAAGTATGTTTTAACAATAACCTGCTATAGCTCCCATATAAACTGATCTCCCGATGTTACCTCTTGAGCTCCTGAATCCCAAATCGGAATGTACCCTGAAATCTTATATATAAAAATCAATGTGTGTTTGATATCGGGAGGGGTACGGACCCTCCCCCTTACCCCAAAAGTTCTACCCAAAAAAAAAGTGGAGCGATCGGCACAATAGGGGATTCAAACGAAAGGTATTCAGGAGTAGAGTACGAATTTCATAATAAAAATTGGTTTCAAGTTACTGGGGCGCCGCCCCAGCCTCAAAACCCCCTAAAATAGGTTTATTTGACGATAATGGCAATATGGGTATCAAATGAAAGGTATTCGGTAGTAGATTACGAATATGGTCAGAAAGGAGGAATAGGCTCTATAATTTATTGATATCGGGAGAGGGGCCTGCCCCCTTACCCCAAAAACACCACCCAGAATCAAAAGTGGACCGATAAGGGCTATTTGGGTATCAAATAAAAAGTATGCTGGAGTAGATATCAAATATGGAATACAAATTCATGTCGATGTATAGGGGGTCACCTTACTCCCCAAAAACGACCAAAATGGGCACATTAGCCAATCATATGGAATCAGTTTTTTTGTTTGTTCCGTCTCAATAATGGCGGAACCGATTTTCTCGAAATTTTCGCAAATTGTGTAGGTTGGTCTGGAAGGAAACATAGTCTATATAATTTTTTGAATTTTTCGAAGGGGGCGGACCCTCCCACTTACGCCAAAAACACCACCCAAAATCAAAAGTGGACCGATCGGGACAATATGGGTATCAAATGAAAGATATTGGCGAGTATAATACGAATATGGTATTAAAATTTTAGCTTAACTACCCATAGGGCCGCCCAACCCCAAAACTCCCTCCTTATGGCAAAAACATCATCCAAAATCAAAAGTGGACCGATCGGGACAATATCATTATCAAATGAAAGATATTGGAGAGTATAATACGAATATGGTATTAAAATTTTAGCTTAACTGCACATAGCGCCGCCCAACCCCAAAACTTCCTCAAAAAGACATATTGGAGATTCATATCAATAAAGGGCTTAAATGAAAAGTATTCCGAAGTAGATTTCGTATCCGGCATACAAAATCAAATCGAAAAGTAAGGGGACTATATGGGACTCGGCTGAACCGATTTTTTTTAAATTTTCACAGAGTGTATGTTTGTCTGGAAGAAAACATAGGCTATATAATTTTTAGATATCGGAGGGGGGGCGGACCCTTCCCCTTACAACCACCTCGCCATTAAGGTGAGTATTCGGAAGAAAATATTATACCACACGTCACGTTGCAAAGAGTAAATTCGGGGGTAGGTTTGTATGGGAGCTATAAAAGATTTTGGACCGATTTGGAGCATTATTGCCATGAATATTGGAATTCTAAGTCATCGTCATCCAAATCGGATAATAATAGCGCCATCTAAAGATTCAACAATTCAGATCCGGAGATCAGTTTGTATGAGATCTATATCAAGTTATAAACCGATTTGGGTCATACTTAGCATGGATGTTGGCAGTAATGATAAAACAGCGCGTGCAACATTTCAACCAAATCGGACAATAAATTCGCCATCTAGGGGTTTAAGAAGACAAATCTGGAGATCGTTTTATAAGGAAGCTATAGCGGGTTATGAACTGATTTGGACTATAATTGGCACATATGTTTAAAGTCATAAACGAAGGCGACGTACACAAATTCAGTCAAACTGGTTAAACATTGCACACTCTAGAGCCTCAAGAAGTCATATTGGGAATTCGGTTTATATGGGTACAATATAAGGTTATAGACCGATTTAAGCATGGATATTGGAGGTCATACCAAAACACCACCAACAAAATTTCCGCCAAATTGGATAATAATTGCTGAAGTTGCTTTAATAATCTAGAGGCTTAAGAAGTCAATTCGTAGGATTTGCTTATACGGGAGCCACATATATCGGGTTCAGGCCCGATTTGGACCATAATAGGCACATGTGTTGTCGGTCATAACAGAAATAGACGTGCAAATTTTCGGCCACCTCCAGTGAATCATGTGAGACGTATGAGTGCTGGGCATGGGCAAATTTGCATTTGCATGAATTAACTACAAATTGTAGATTTTGTGGACCTGTGTATTTAAGACAAAATGGATATTCCAATTATTATGTTTTCGAACATAAGTAGAGAGTGTCGACTTTGATATGAATTATATTCCATTTTGTTGTTGTTTTATTTCTTTACAATTCTATGTTTTTCGTTGCTAAAAATAAGGCTTGTGCAATAAAGTGGCCGTTTTTTCTTGGAAGTACATACAAGTTTTCCAAATGTTTTATTATTTTAGTTCTACTAATGTTATCTATTCAACAAATACGATAACTTTTCATAAATAAAATAGTCTTTACTCTAAGAAATTTTCATTTATAAAAATGGGTGTAAAATTAACTACCACGTCCCTAAGTACGCAGAAAAATGTCACCTCACCAGTTAAAGGTTAAAGTTTACACAACAAATGCGAATGGTTTTCCCCGCTTTTCAATTCAATGAATTTAGGAAATTTACATTTATTCAAATTAACTGTAGCAACAATTTCAAGGACTACCACTCCCTTCATCTCGCTCTCTGTTTCTGTGCCTGTCTTTCGGTAAATAATTACAAGGCCCATGACAAATACAACACTCATTTGTCTATTTTATAATTAATTCATTAAATACAATATCAGACAATTGTAGGGACAGACACACCCTTTTCAAACGTTTGCAAGCAGTGGTAATTGCTGGAAATAAATACCCTCTAATAAGTGCAAATTACAAAATTTAATTGAAAATTATAATCCACTTGATGATGTTGTTGGCAAACAAGAGCCTGAAACCATACACACACAAACACATTCACACATACACACTCCCACATACACACTTGTATCAAGGTTTTCAAAAGCTAATTCACAGAGCAAATGAAATTATAGTGAAAGTGAATTTTATATAGAATTCATTCATTCGCGGTGGAGAATTAATTTCGCAAAATTATAATAATGCTTAAACAAAGAAATCAATCAATTTTATGGTAGCCACAGCCACTGCCACCTTTTGTTCAATTCCACCACCATTTATTCAATTGGAAACAATTTGCTGTATAATTTCACAAAGTTTTGTAAAAACCAGAAGCAAAGCTAAAGTTTTGTGCTTCATAAATAAATTATCAATTTCAATTGAAAACTGCCCTTTAGCATTTCAAACAATGTCCAATGTCCAATGCCAGTCATGGCCACAAAAGAATGGCAAAAATGCTTAAACAATTCATGCCAATCATTATGAGCCAACTCAGTCGGCACTATATTTACTTTCACCATATTCCATTAAACAGTGATTTTTTTCCTCACTTCCTGCTTCCTCAGCCCAAACACTTGACTGAAAGATTGGTCTATGCCTTACTTTTCGAAAGTATAGTTGATGGGATTTAATGAAAATGGATAGAATTGCATTTTTCTCTTTGCCACATAAAATGAAGCCATACTCGTTGTAATGGCAAATGCAATCTTCATTATCTGCATTTGGAGAGCGGGCAAATGTCTGCCTCTGCAATTCAAAGGTATCCTTCGCACAGGAAAGCTGTAGTCAATTTAATACATTAAAATCTTGTCCATATTTGACATTTGTTGCAGGGGCTGCTGCCACCTCCCCAGCTGGCTGAACTGCTGAGCTATTGCTGGCTGTTTTCTAGTGGTCCAGACAATTTATGTTAATCAACGTCAATCGTTTATTTTCCACTTGCATGCCAAAGTTTATTTCACTTCCCGAAAAACCTCACAGATGATGTATTAAATTGCTTTCATTGATTTCTTGCTCTCACCACAAATGTGGAGTTTGGTTTGTTGTTAAATTTAACCCATGGTGATATGCGCACTATTTGGCAGGTTCCATAGAACAGTCATGTAAGATTGCAAATTTTGCCCATGAACATTACACTAAGGAACAAGGGCGAACTTCTCACATATCAATGAGTACAGTCCGATTCAAGATTAAGCTCAATAATAAGGGGCCTCCTTTTTTTTTTAGCTGAGTCCAAACGGCGTGCCTCAGTGCGACACCTTTTTAAAGAGAAGCTTTATATGGCATAGTACCTCACAAATTTTGCCAGCATTAGGGGGGGAAAACCACCGCTGAAAATTTTTCAGATGGTCCCAAAAAAATTGATCTTGGAGAGAAATGTGGCCACCATGGCCCAAGGGAAAAAGATGACCCTTACAAATTTGTTCAGCAGACTGGTCTGGAGATGCTCTATTCAGTCATGTGAGATATTAGCCCAAAAAGATCTCCTAAAGAAAAACATCTTGGATAAAATGTGGCCACCATGGGCATATCGAAAAATATGCCCCTTCCAATTTTGGTCAGCAGACAGCTTTCGAGATGCTCTATCCAGTCATGTAGGTTATTAGTCCAAAAAGATCTCCTAACGAGGTCGAATATGGCCATTTATTAAAAAAATTGATCCTTGAGAGAAATGTGGCCACCATGGCCACATGGAAAAAGATGGCCCCTATAAATTTCTTCAGCAGACAGTCTGGAGAAGCACTATTCAGGCATGTGACTATTAAAAACTATAAAAATTTTTTCTTCAGAAAAATTTTCTTGGATATTTTTTTTGTTGAAAATTTTGGCTTAATGGAAATCTTCTACGTAATCTTGTTTTTAGGAGGCCACCATGGCGCAGAGGTTAGCATGTCCCCCTTTGACGCCGAACGCCTGGGTTCAAACCGCGGCGTGAGCATCAGAAACATTTTCATTTCCTGTTCCTTAATGGAGTGTTGATGGGAAATTTAGTAGCAATCTTGTTTTAAAGCAATTTTCTGGAAAATCTTGTCTTTGGAGGATTTTATCTTTTGCAATTTTCTTTAAAGCCTTAAACAATTGCAAATTGTATCGCCTTACCCACTACACCTTCATTTCCAAATTTTTAAGGGGTTAAAATCCGTTAAGTGCTTCACAATAAAAGAGGACTTCATTGTCCAGTATCAGAAATACAACAACAAAATCACTCTCCTACACAAGAGCACAACATTCAATAATGCATTCATAGCACACAGACAAGTGGTTTGATGCGGATGTTGTGCTCTTGTTGTTTGTTGTCCATGCTTCATGATTGTGCGGTTTTGTACTGTGGTGGTAGAAGAGTGAGAGAGCGGCAGGAGAGGAGCAGACAAGACGAAAACAAAATTTGCCCCACAAGTGGACCAAGTGGGTGTTTGAGTGTGTTGGTATGTTTTTTTTTTTTTTTGTTATTGTAGTGGTTGCGGTGCATTTGCAACCACACAGCTACAAACAAAATCAGCCACCTTCGCACACACACTCACACAATGATGTGCAAAACCAGCAAAGATTCCCATTTATTACACGTGTTCATAAATACATACAGCAGCGAATATTGGCCAACATCAAACATTTTTGTAATGAGCATTGGCGTGACAGGCCAAAACCAGAGATTGTGTATGTGTTCGAAAAGTACAGAAACCACTGTTCAGTGCGCTTGGCTCAAACTTCACATTTTTTGAGAGCCTTGTTGGCAGTGCAATGGTCTGGATTGGAGTGGACGTGGACGTGTACGTATACATAGAAGCCGAGTGTTTAATGCAACATTAGTAATTGCTTAATGAAATATTTATGACGACGGTAATTGGGCTGCTGCCCAACTGATGATTCAACGCCAGGCCACTGGTAAAGCGATGCTTTGTACACCTTTTTTTTCGTACTTTGGGCTTCACAAAATAGTTTGCTCCCCCCAGCATCCTATCCCAATGTAGTTCTTAGTGGTTGCCATTGCAGTGAGTGAAAATTTCAACGTGGTCAGGCATCATTTGCCAACAAAAATTTTGTGGTATCTAAATTTTTAGAAATGCAATGAATAGAATTCGTTTACCATTTTGATGGTCACACAGGGAATATTTAAACAGGTGAAATTAGCCAAATTGTAGATAATGAGCTGGGGTGAGAAAGTTGACGAAGAATAGGGGAAGGGAGGGGAATGACAAAGCAAAGAACTAAATGAAATGATATGTAACTACATTTTGCACTAAATGGGGTCATTAGAAAGCAAATATTCTCTGAATACTTGATGTTTTAAATGGCGAGAAGAATTCAAACAAAAGAGAGTTTCCTCTGTTGTATAGTTAAACAACTATTAGGAGCAGAGCAGTATTTGGTTGGAAATTTTATTACTAAGAAAAAGTAAAGATTCTTTTGAAGAGAAAATTAAATGATAATTTTTTACTTGCAAAATGTTGCATAGTTATTTAAAAACCAATTGTAGAAAGTCTTATCCTTCATCAAAATTTCTTAGAAAATGTGCCCCCAGAGAAAAATCTTACGAAAATACTACCTTAAAGATTTTTTTTAGAAATTTAAAAATTTAAGTAAAATTATGTCCTTACGAGAATTGATAATTCAAAGTAATTTTAGCTTCAGAGAAATTTTTTTCACAAAAATCGTTCTGGAACTTTTTTTGGAAATATCATAAAAATTTTGTTAGAAAAAATTGTATGGATGTTTATTTAAAAGAACATTTTTTGAAAATTCTCTCTATCGAAAAAAATTTTTAATTTTTTTTTTGTCTTTAGACCGGTTTTTTAAATTTTGCCTCTACACTCATAGAAAAAAGTTAGATGATAATAGCAGACTGCCTGCTTACTGTAAGTAGTTCATTTTGCTGCTATTACAGCAGTAGATCTGCTGTCATGACAACTTGTTTGCAATTTCAGACTAGCAGCCTGCCTGCTAAATAGTCTGTTGTTTGCTGAAAATGTCTGCTGCTCAATTTATTAAGGGGTTGCTATGAGGAGAGCAAAATAAAATAAAAAATGTAAAATAATCGAGATTACATGTTGTCCGGCTTTAGACCATTTTGTATCACGAAAATTTCACTCACGAAATTAATTGATCCAATTAATTTTTAAATTGAAACTGCATCAATCACAAAAGTGATAATATAATAACGATAATATTGAGTAAAATTTCAATTAAAAAAATTGCATATTCAATTAAAAAAATGATTGAAAATCTTTGAAACGTCCACTTAATATTTTAAGCGAATATAGATTCGGATCGTTATCTTGTTACAGCAAAGGTCCGCACTCGTTTCAACATGTCGAAGAACGTACGATCTGACACTGCACGAAAGCTGGAGATGAAAAATGCGGCGTACATGGGTACCGGAAGCCTCCTCCACGAAACCTATGGCACGAGAGCAACTCTGCAATCAGTAGCAATGAAAAAGAGGTATTCGGAGAAAAGGAGAGAGGAGAAAAGTTTATTCCGCAGAAAGAAAAAGGAAATGGAAAGACGTGAGTGTGAGCGAATTGAGATGTACAGGAGTCAGAATGAAGTCCAGAAATTTTACCAAAGAATTAAACATCAAACCGATGGTTTTGATGCAGGCACATCCTGCTGCAGAAACTATGAGGGAAATCTGGTAACTGATACAGATGACATGGAAAGATGAATATGGAAACAACATTTTACCCAACTGCTAGTGTACGACGTTGGTGGCGAAGAGGATACCGCAGAACCAATAAATGATGATGGTATAGAATATTTAACTCCTAGTTAGAATGAGGTCCAGGTAGCAGTGACCCGACTAAAGAACAACAAGGCAGCAGGAGCCGACGGGTTATCCGCTGAACTACTTAAGACCGGAGGCAACACGCTGATAAGGCGCATGCATCAGCTTATCTGCTCAATCTGGCTAGAAGAACGCATACCCGAAGATTGTAACCTTAGCATACTATGTTCCGTACACAAGAAAGCAGACAAGACGGAATGTGCCAACTACAGAGGAATAAGTCCCCTTCCCATCGCATACAAGATACTCTCGAGTGTACTGTGTGAAAGACTAAAACCTAAAGTCAATGAGATAATTGGGCCCTATAAAGGGGGCCTTAGACCTGGTAAATCCACCCTAAACCAGATATTCACACTGCGCCAAATCCTGGAATAAACCCGAGAAGGACAAATCAACACCTACCATCTCTTTGTTGACTACAAAGCCGCCTTCGATACTCCTTTATGTTCAAAGGTATTTCAAGCCATGTCTGAGTTTGGTATCCCTGCAAAATTAATAAGACTCTGCAGGATCACACTTGCTGATACGCGTGCCTCAGTAAGAATAGGAAAGAATCTCTACGAACCATTTAATACCAAAGGAGGTCTCAGACAAGGAGACAGCCTATCGTGTGATCTCTTTAATATCCTTCTGCAGAAGATTATACGAGATGCAGATGTGAATAGATATGGCACACTAATCACAAGAAAACACATGCTACTCGCCTATGCCAACGACATCGACATCATAGGTCGGTCACCGGAAGTAGTAACTGCAGCCTTTGAGAGAATCGAAAGAGAGTCAGTGAAAATGGGTGTGGCAGTAAATGGAAATAAGACGAAATGGATAGTTTCAAATCCCAAAACACCTTGTACAACCGAGCAGATAAAGAACATGGAGAAAGTTGGGAACCACAACTTTGAGAAAATCAGTAACTTTATCTACCTCGGCACCGCCGTAACAGAAACGAATGACACCAGTTTTGAGATAAAGCGAAGAATAATACTGGCAAACAGATGCTACTTTGGATTAATTAATTAAGTTTAGAAACAGGACAGCCTCTTACAGACGAAGATTACACTATACAGAACACTGATACTACCCGTGTTGTAATATGGTTGTGAGGCAAGGGTACTTGTGAAAGCAGATGAGGCAGTGCTTGGAGTGTTTGAGAGAAAGATTCTTCGTATGGACCAGTTTGCGGTTAAGCCGAATATAGGCGACCCAAGAGCTGCATGACGACGATGGCATAGTTACATGTATGCCTAGGCTAGGTCATGTTGTCAGAATAGGTGAAGAAGCTCCAGCAAAGAAGGCAAACACGCAAACCGGGAAGACCAAAAGCCCGATGGAAAGATAAAGTGGTGGGAGCCACCTCGAAACTTGGTGTCAGAGCTGTTAGAATGAGCGCACTACGCTCGGCTAGTGAAACAAATGTTCTGTCATAGCAAATTTAAGAAAGAATTTTTTAATTGATCCATTTACAAATTTTCAATTAATTTTTTAATTGATCCAATTGAAAACATGATTGAAGTTTCCGAAATACCCAATTAAACTTTTAATAGGATCAACTAAAAATTTAATTGAAAATGTGCAAATTTTCTTCGATTTCGACGCAATAAGGTTTACATATGTAAAATTCCTGGAACACGAATTTGAGGTTTATGTTTGGGCCCATGACCCTTAGAAACAAACACCTCCGGAGGTTTAACCAAAAATGCAGCGGAAAATATTGTTTCCCTTATTATAAAAAAAGAGTAGCGCGCCGATTTCAGGTCTAGCTACCGGCTTAGACTAATAGTTATAAATAGATTTGTTTTAAATAACTTTATGAATTACATACATTAGGGAAGTAAACCCAACAGAAAAACATTTCTCGAGAATGTTATAAATAATAGAAAAGCCGTTTTGCCATTAATATACATCTTTTGATCATAAATAAGATTCGAATTGGTTCTAGAAATTTAAAGAGCTAGTCGAAAGACTGTTTTTAGGGGAGTTTTATCTTCTAAAGGGTGATTTTTCAGCTATTATCTTTTTGGCAACACTGTTTAAATAACTCACGCTTTGTTTCACTATCAAACATCTTCAGTTTGGTCTATTATTTTTAACCATGAATCGTCTTACAAACGAACAACGCTGGCAAATAATTGAATTTTATTATCAAAATGCGTGTTTTGTTAAGTTCATCGCGCACTTGCTCCATTGACCGACCGATTTTTTGTTTCAATTGGTACGTAAATAAGCAGATTTGTCGATTTTGAAGTGAAGATCAGTCAGTAGCATTGCAAGAGCTACCAGCGCATCAAAAAAGTCAGTTTGATGCGCTTTATGGGCTGGTGGCATCATTGGAACGTACTTCTTCAAAGATGATACGAATCGTAACGTAATTTTAAATGGTGAACGCTATCTTGAGAGGATATCCAACTTTTTTTTGCCAAAAAGGCAAGAGCTTGACTTGCATGACATGTGGTTTCAACAAGACGATGCCACATGCCACACAGCACGCGTAGCAATGGACTTATTGAGAGGCGAGTTCGGTGAACATTTTATTTCACGTTCGGGATAGGTCAATTGGCCGCCTAGATCGTGTGATTTAATGCCAACATTGAAGCATTTATTCGTGAGATACTGGCCGAAATGTTGAAAAGAGTATGCCAAAATTGTAGTAAGGGGATGAATCATTTGAGGTGCAGTTACGGTCAACATTTGCATGAAATAATCTTCAAACATTGAATTATATCAGGCGCACTATCGATTCAAATAAAGATTTCATGCAATTTTCTGAATTTTATTTATTTTTGAACAATTTTCCTATAACTCTTAAAAAACTCACCGTGTACAATAAACTTTCACTGCTTCTCTCCACCTCAGTGGTTCTGTCCTAATAAGTCATACGCTTAGATGAACCTTCCCTCTTCATAGTCCCAAACCCTGTTTTTGTAACTTTAACTTATTAGCTCATAGTTTCAAAGTTACTCCCGCATTTTTTTTTTCGTCTTCAAAATTAGTCTTAAGTTTTCTTTGCAAACATTTCGCATTTATTCCACAATTATGACAATTTTTCTATAGTTCACTTTCACATGGTTGCCAGTAAGAAAGAGCGAATAAGAGAAAAAGTTTTCCTTAATCCAAAGTGGCATTCTTAAAAATGATGATGTATATTGGTTGGATGGTTAACTACCACATTTTTTTGCGCTTTCTCTTGCTCACGAGATCTCCAGACAATTACTTTTAATTAAATACGCATTTTTCATAATTTAAAGTCCCTAGTCCCCCAATGACTTTTTACAGCTCCCGCTCTCTCGCTCTCGTTCTCTCGCACCCTGTATGCCTCTGTGTTATCCGCATTAATTCAAGGAATTTTTGCCAAAATCCACTTTAGTTAAGAAAGAAATCAAGAGATTTTTGCGTCGTTTCCGAACATAAAAACTCACAATCACGAAATTATAACAAATTGCTTTATTCATCATTATTCTGGCGTTGTTTTTCATAGCAAAAATGTCAAAATGTTAGAACAGAAGACGTAGTAGGCGAAATAGGAGTGATGGAAAATTCTAATGGCTTCTAAGATAAATTTAATTTTGAAGGACAACAATATCATTGATGTTGGTAACAATTTTAGCTCTAATTAAAATTCTTGGAATAAATTTGATTGTTTATTTTGGCAGTCTTTAAAAATTGCTTCAAGGCCTATAGACAAATTGTGCATTAATTCGTAAGAATATCAAATATTTTGTAAACAATTTAGGGTGTGTGAAATTCGTAGCATCATCTTTTAAATTGATGTGGACATTAGCGAAAGGGGATTTAATAGTAGATATTAGGCTTCTGAAGACATTCTATGAAGCGTATGAGTAATTTTAATTAATTAATAACACTTATACGAACGGGTGGAAGGGGTCTTCAGTAAAAACATCTTTAAAATGCAAACTTTTTAAAAAGGTGCAGAAATATTGGACTATGTTGGTTCTGAAATGTTTTACAATTTCCTTTTTAAAATTTTCATCTTTCCCCCCATACATGCTCCTATTATCTTCTAAAGGAACCAGCAGAGATAATCCAGAGATAAAATAATTCCAAATGAATGTGAAGAGATTCATCATTTGTAGCCAAAGCATGGCAAAGCAAAGGCAACCAACCAACCAAAGAACTACTGTAAAAATAAACTTAACTTGTTAGGAACATCTCCAGACGCTTTGTAGTTCATTACTTAACAAAACCCCCAAGAACATGGAGCATCACAATCTTCAAACCATTCCTTTAAAATCATCTTTAAGATGATTCAAACAAAGAACATAGCAGCGGCATGAGCAATAGCATCAATCTCATTATACTCTTGAAGAAAACGCACTGTGCGTCTAACTGCTACTTAAAAGGAATTCTACATCATTACCATCATCATCCTCATCTTCGTGTGGGGCAACGAGAATCTTGCAAGTAATTATCTCGAATATTTCTCTGGCAAGAAAAAGGGCAAAAATTGCGTGTTTTCGCTTGAAACACAAGAGCATTTTGAGCATGGTAAGAAGTCATTGCCATGTTGGCATTGCTCACTTCAATTACCAAGCATTTTTGCATGTGGCCATGGTGGTGTAGTAGTTATCTGTCTGTATTCTTGAATGTTTTTATAGTTGCTTGGCATGTTTTTGTGCCATTGTCTCTGTTGTTGTCTGCCAGCTGTATGTTGGCAGTTTGTTAGGCTATGTTAGTCATAGATATCAGGATACAGATGTCGCGCATTTTCGTCTGCATCCTTGGCATGTTTGTATGACAAACGCTGGCGGGTGTATGTGTGAGTTCTTTTTATGGTGATTTGAACATTTAGAGGACTGTTTGCCTAGTTTCTTGACAGTGCGGCTGTTAAATATTCACAGTTACTTTAAGAAAGCTGCAGGCTGTTTTTTGTTAATCCAAAAGTGGTTGCAATGGCTGTAATAAAACTTTCGTTAATATTTCACAAAGTTTTTCTTCAGCATTTATCGTTTACTGATAGGTTTTCTGCAGCGTATGATTGATATTAATTGAGGTACTAATAGTTGAGGTACTTAGTGCATGTTGGCACATTCAAACACGAATAGAATTGCCAACTAAACGAATGATTAATAATAATTTTTTTATACCGTATAATGAATGTTAATTTTTTATATCCTATAATGATTTTTTCGTGATTTTTCGAATGTCAATTTTTAAAGACATTTGATCTAGTTAAAAATGTTGTTTATAAACTATTGGGTTGCCCAAAAAGTAGTTGCGGATTTTTCATATAGTCGACGTTGACAAACTTTTTCACAGCTTGTGGCTCTGTAATTGCATTCTTTCTTCTGTCAGTTATCAGCTGTTACTTTTAGCTTGCTTTAAAAAAAAAGTGTAAAAAAAATATATTTGATTTAAGTTCATTCTAAGTTTTATTAAAAATGCATTTACTTTCTTTTAAAAAATCCGCAATTACATTTTGGGCAACCCAGTATTTTTAAATTGATTGGGGCGTATAAGTAATATTAATTTTCATCCATAAATCTAGTTTGGAGTACTTATACGCCATACAGTGCAAACGGCAATTTAGCAGCTAAATCAACTCTCCAGTGATAAGAGCTCGACTCCCATCAACAGCTTTGGGGCATACATTTACACAGCTGAGGCATACAAGCAAGAGATGGGAAACTATCGATAATCGCAACATTCGATATTTTCAATATTTCAAATAACAAATATAGAGAGTATCGATACTTTCGTTAGTACCGGTATCGCTACCGGGCCCGCTTCGCAGCGCCTTATTTAACGCTCTTATACCTTTAATATTGCAATGGTCGATATATAAGTCCTGAGTTTTAAGATGGTAACATTTCGCCCCGAATGTGGATATCGAATTCGTGCCATTGAAGCGCAGAGGTAAGCAATCCCGCCATTGATGTTAAACGCGTGGTTTCAAATCCTGGCGAGAACATTGGAAAATTTTTAAGTGGTGGTTGTCTCCTCCGAATGTTGGCGACATTTGTGAGGTACTAAGGCATGCACAGAAGTCATGTAAAAACTTCTACCCATAGTGATGTGGCACTTCGTGACGCCGTTCGGACTCGGCTATAAAAAGGACGTCCTTTTTCATTGAGCTTACGCTTGAATCGGACAACATTTATTGATATGTGAGAAGTTTGCCCCTGTGCTTTAATGAAATCTTCATGGGCAAATTTTGCTCTACTCCCTTACAAATTTCTTTGGACTTTTATTTTGCAGTGGGAAAATATGTCCGGTTTGGGGTGCATTTTGGGATTGAGGTGGCCAACCAGACACCCTTAAAGAAAATATAAGCATCGTGCTTTACTCTCAAATACTTTTTATATGAGCCCCACATCACCACAGCCTTAAATAAGTCATGTTGTTGTTGTAACCACATTTTCATGTGGAGGTGGCGATCCTATTCAAGCTCCAGTAGGTGAGCAAGCTCGTTGAGGTACAAAGGACCGATCGCCGCGGGAACAGGGTGGCCATTGATTATTTAAAGGCGCCAATAACATGCCTTGTCATAGCGAGCATCACAGGCACTCAGCATTTGTGCAAGAGCCGGTGCCGCCCGGCATCTCACGGAGACTCACCGCTCGATATCGCTGATTGTCCGCGACTGCCATAGCAGCTACTCCGTATGTATGGAGCATTTCTCTATCCACAACCTGTGAACGCAATGCTCACCACACAGATTGGATCTCAATGTTCCAGCCTGTGTGGTGCTCACAGCTATCCTGTGCCGAGTAAATAAGTCCTGTTTCATTTGAGCCCTATATTGTCGTGTTTGGTCTGTATATCCAATTGACAGGAAGTGCCTTTTGGGGTTGGGATATTGCCTCAGATATTTCGCCCTAATATGGATGTCAAATTCATGCTTCACTTCCAGATACCTTTCATTTAAGCCCAAAATTGTCATGGTCGATAAATATGTACGGTTTGGAATGCGTTTTGAGGCTGTGGCTGGCACTCCGCCACTTTGCACTAAAAATAGGTATCCAATTCGTTCTTTACTCCCAAAAACCTTTCATTTGAGCCCCATATTGGTATGTTCGGGAAATAAATTCAGTTTTAGGGGGTGCTTTGGGGCCTACCCCCAAACACTTGGCTCCAAAACTGTATTCCGTGTCTACTCTCAAATACCTTTCATAATCCCATATTGTCATGATGGGTCACATAACCTATTTGAAGTGTTTCAAGGAGGTTAAGTGCCACCTACAATGAGACAAAAAAGTCTACATACCCCACCCAATAAACACGTTTTACAAAATGAGATTTTTGTACGAAAAAGTTTTTCTGCCAAATGTCTCTTGTTGCTAAAATTGTTTAGCATGTCCCAGTATTATAGTTAGTTAAAATTGTTAGGGTAAAATCTTATTCTAACTACGTTTCCACCAGTTTATGCAACTGCTATTTATGAAAACGTATGTAGACTTATCTGTGCCACTATACATACTTTAGCAATAATTTTAATGTCATTTTCCTAATCTACACCCAAATTGCTTTCTTTCCAATGCCATATAGTCGGCTAACATGCCGATTTAGAGGGATTTCGGAAGTGGGGACACCTCCCATTGCATGGACTTAATTTTTTTGCTATATTCGTAATCTTCTCCCGAATAACTTTCATTTGAGTCCCATATTGACATGAATGTTCAATATGTCTGTTGTGGGGTTGGAGCGGTCCGCTTGTTACTTAGGCTCAAATTATAATATCATGTTCGTATCCGATCGGAACACTTTTAATTTTGGGTGGTGTTTTAAGGGGAGGCTGCGCCCTCTTCTAATATCGAAATATTTTAAAGTCGATGTTTCCTTCCAGAATAACCTACACAAGCTGTGAAAATTTCGGGAAAATCAGTTCCGCGGTTTTTGAGTCTATACGAAACAAAAAAAAACAAATCGACTCCCATATAGTCATGGTTGACTAATATGCCCATTTGGGCTGTTTTTCGGGGGTGGTGTAACCCCCTCTTCTTTGACCTGATTTTTAATGCCAGATTCGTAATCCACTCTTGAATACCTCTCATTTGAGCCCCATATTGATATAAATGTTCAATTTGTCTGCTTTTAGAAGTTTTGGGGTTAGTTCAACTTCCTGGCACTTGGATCCATTTTTTTATTCCATATTCGTATTCTACTCTTCAATACCTTGAATTTGATATGCATATTGTAACAATCGGTCCACTTTGGATTTTGGATAGTGTTTTTGGGATAAAGGGGAGGGTCCGATCCGACACTGCGACCTCTATACGCGCAGTGTAGCTCAAAGAATACTTTTATTGTCGGATCGCTTATTTTTGTTCAATTTTGCTTCAATAGTAGTTCAATTTTGCTACAATAGTACTTCAACTTTGCCGATAGTATAGATAAGAAAAAAATCAATCGATATTTAAACAAAAAAATAAAATATCGATAGTGTCATCGATATTTTGCCAGCTCTAATACAAGCTGCCTATATTACCTTCCGTATGTCATTCACTAATACCATAAGGTATGAGTGATACAAGTTTTTGAAATTCTGTACAATTGGAACTGCTCATATGCAAATATTATTCTAAAATACCATAAGGTATGAGTGATATAAGTTTTAGAAATCCGCACAACTGATATTGCTCATACGCAACAGCGAATTCTTATAAGGAATTTTAGTTAGATTTTTTTACGATTTAATTAAAATTTCGTTGTGGCGTATTAGTAATAATAATTTCACCCCTTAAAATTAAGATAATATTACTTCTACGCAATACTAAATCTAGTCTATTCACTTCAAAAACAATGTACCTTGGCGACCACATGATTCCACAGACTCCTAATTTGATATTTGGTAATTTTCCAATTAAAAGTTAATCCAAACATTCCCTTCTCAATATTAAAAAAAAGTTTATTTCATTGTGACGTATGAATAATAATAATTCTTGCCTCGTAGTCCAATTAACATCACTTATACGTAAAAAAAAGAATTTCATGATTTAGAAAAACAGATATAAATCTTATTTAACTTATTGCTGTCAATAAGTTTGTAAGTAAGTTTGCCTCTTCATTTCTCAATATACTTAAAAGTTCAAACCAATTATTCTCCTTCCCTCAATGGGTTAATCTCGAAAACACATCTATCCCTAACATACTCCTACCCAGGGAAGTAGTATTAACTTCACATATCATTTATATCTGATAATTGTTGCCTTAAGCACCAGCAAAGAGAAGACATAAAAATCACTATGGCAATATCATTATCCTAAAGGTTATTGTCTCCTTAACGCATGACATCAAAAAAGGGAAATGATTTCAACAATATGCCGCTGCTGCTGCTGCTTCAAATTGTGGCACGAATTACCAGTTAAAGAATTTCCATGAAGGCAGACTGCTAAGGAGATTGACACATTCGAAATGCAGCTTTGCATTTCAGACAATTTAATCCAAACGACAAAAACGACAAAAAAAGTGTCAAGCATCCCATGAATCCTACAAACGCAGGATATATAGCCAGTGTAGGATATAATCGCTGTAACTTTTTGCTGTAAGGATGATGTAGAACAAAGCATGAACATGTCAAATAATTGTCAGTCACCACCAATGTCATAAAATGATGCAGCAAATACCCATAAATGACTACGCTACTATGACGACTTTACATGCCCGCTTTACTAGAGTCTATGTTTCCGTCGGATGCCGGACCTTCTTCCTGTGACATGAGAGCTCAACTATTTTCTTGGTTGTTGCTTTGAGCTGACTTTGGCATTCTAGCAAAGATGCCACACTAGTCGCCATTATTAAGTCAATGTGTTGTTGTCGTAGGCAAGCGGCTAGTGAGGTTCGCGATTCGGGATGTATTCAACTAAAGGAGCCATTTTCCTATGGCGTCACTTGGACGCGACAATATTTTTTGTGCTTCTACTCCTTCTTCTTTGCTGTTGCTACAATTTAATGAATGGCAATGTAAATTGCCGGCATGTCGAGAGTGTGTATGCGTCTATGCGACAATGATGATAATGATGATGATGTGAATGTTGATGAGCTTTATTGTTTGTGCGTAACCAAGTTATTCAGCTTCTTCCATGTGCGTCCCTTTTCCTGCCACTCCATAGTCTGTGGTGTATTGCGCTTTGGGAAACGAAGCAAAAACACAAGCAGCAATTGACGCCATTCTGCTCAGTCAGTCAGCCAGCCACAAAGCAGACGATTGGCTTCAAAACCCCAACCCAACTCATTGCTTAAGGTTTTGAATCCTTTGGTTTTCTTTCTGCCATGCTCAAATATGTATAAGCAGAAATTATTAAGGCCATGTGGAGATAATATTGGCCAACATTTATGCCAAATTGGTTTGTAGTCTGGCTTTCAATTGCAATGTTTCTATGGAATTATTTCAAAGGTTATGATCATGGAGTTTTTTAAAATATTTCGATGAGATTTAAAATTTTTAAATTCTTTGTTAGCCCTCAATTGGAAGTTGAAAAACCCAGATAAAATCGGGTAATAAATACGCTTGCTACAGACTTAAGATCTAAAATCGGCAGAACGGTCTGTATGGCAGCTATTAACAAAAATGTTCAGATCTGAACTATTTTTGGTTCGGATATCGACAGGCCTAATAAAACTCAATGTTCTCAATTTCAGCTAAATCCAGTCCCAACGCGTCTGTTATAGACTTAAGACCCTTAATCGGCACAGCGGTCTATATTGCGGCTATATGTAAATATGGTCCGATTTACAACATATTCAGGTCGGATGTCGAGCCCCCTAGTCAAATCACTAATTTAAATTTCAACAAAATCGGAGAGTTAATGCGCCTTTAATGGTCTTTAGTCCCTAAAGCCGATCTGGACCATTTTTTGTTCGGATATCGGAGGCCTAATAAAACACGGGAAATAAATGGGCCTGTTTAAGGCTTAAGACCCTAAATCGCCTGATCGGTCTATATGGTAACTATATCCAAGTATAATCTGATATGGTCCATCAAGAACTTAACTTGCGTATAGAAGATATACGAGTATGTGCAAAATTTCATCTCAATTTTTAAAGAATGTGGCGTCATTACAACTGACGGACACACAAATCGTTTTAGAATTTTACAACGATCAGGGTTATATATGTTTGTTGGGTCGGAAATGGATATTTCGATGTTTTACAAATGGAATGACTAAATGAATATAACCCCTATCCTATGGTGGTGAGTTTAAAGAAAATTTTATCGCACGTATATATATCAAAAGGATAATAAGATAAACATTCAGGTAATATAATAAAACTTTCTAATAAACGTTAGCGGTTATCGAATTCTATATTCATTAATTAATAAAATCGATATTTATCACTTATCGAAATAAATATTTACCACTTATCGAAATCGATATTTATGGTTTATTTAAATCAGTAGGTTATCAATTTGTATCAATTATTTGAATCGATATTTTTGAATTATCGAAATCAGTATGTCGATTATCGAAATTGATAACTATCAGTTATCAATATCGCTCGCTATCGTTTATCAGAAAGGATTCATTCTCTATCGATTACTGAAATTGATATTTATCAATTATCAAAATTTATCGATTATAGACTATCGAAATTGATATCTGTCAATGATCAATCTCGCTTGGTATTGTTTATTAGATTAATATTAATTAATCATTAACATCAATATTTATTCGTTATGGAATAAACTATATTTATCAGTTATTCATTATTATTGGGTTGCCAAAAAAGTAATTGCGGATTTTTCATATAGTCGGCGTTGACAAATTTTTTCACAGCTTGTGACTCTGTAATTGCATTCTTTCTTCTGTCAGTTATCAGCTGTTACTTTTAGCTTGCTTTAGAAAAAAAGTGTAAAAAAAGTATATTTGATTAAAGTTCATTCTAAGTTTTATTAAAAATGCATTTACTTTCTTTTAAAAAATCCGCAATTACTTTTTGGGCAACCCAATATATTCTTTACCGTCATGATATTTTAAATCGAAATATCCATGTCCATCCGTCTATCTGTCAAAAGCACGCTAACTTTCGAACCAGTAAAGCTTTTCGCTTGAAATTTTGCACAAATACTTCTTTTTAGTGTGTATCGGTTGGGATTGTAAATGGGCCATATCAGTTCATGTTTTGATATAGCTGTCATATAAACCGATCTTGGATCTTCTTGAAATTTAGCATGAGGTGTTTTATTATGACATGACCAACAACTGTGCTAAGTATGATTCAAACCGATTCATAACTTGATACAGCTGCCATATAAACTGATCTGGGGTCTTGACTTTCTGAGCCTCTAGAGGGCGCAACAATTATCCGATTTGGCTGAACGTTTGCGTGGAGTGTTTTTTTTTGTCTCGTAAATACTGTGCAAAGTGTGGTGTAAATCGGTTACCGGCTAAATATAAGATTCGGCCCGGCCGAACTTAGCAGGCTTTTACTGGTTTTCTGGTCTTCTCGCGAAGATTCGAACACAGGCGTTGAGCGTCATAGGCTGAGATGCTAACCTCTGCGCTACGATGCCTTAACGATTATTCATTAAAAAAATTGTATATAACATTTAATTACTATCAATATTTATCAATTTTTCATAAATAAAATCGATATCTGTCGATTTCTGATTAATACTTCTCGTGAAGAAACTAAAAATTAAAAACAAATATAGCTTTGAAAATTAATTATGGAAGGATAAAATAACAGGGGTTTTCTATAAAGTAAATATTTGACATCGATTATCGATAAGTAAAATCGAACATGTTTTTATTCAATTTCCGATACTTATAGCATTGAACATCATCAACTAAATTTTAAAATTTCCTACGAACATTAAATTAAGGACCAGGGGATACTTCTCTCATATAATTTAAGTTTAACCTCAATGATAAGCAGAGTCCAAACGGAGTGCCCCATAGCGACACCACTTGAAAGATAATTTTTAACATGGCAGGATACCTCACAAATATAGTCTTTATTGAGGGGGATAACCACCGCAGAAAATTTTTCTTATATTCACACTTGGGTTTGAACTCAAGCTTTGGGCGTCATAGGTGGACATGCTTACCACTACCTCATGGTGACCTAAATTTGTTTAATAAAATTGTAATCAAATCTTCATTAAATTGTTAAACAAAAATGAAGAAAGTTGATTACCAATTAAAAAAGATTGTCTATAAGAGATATTTTAAGACTTATCGATAATCTTTTGTGTAAGACAAATTTGATTTAAAAACCAAATGCTACAAAAAGTTTTTCGATAACTATTTGCCGTTCCTAACGACACACCCACAAAACCTTTTTTCAGAGAATATCGAATACCCTTAAAAACTATTAACTAAATCTCGGTACTTGATTTTTCCTATGTTTCAGCTACCAAAGTACTTTCTCTATACTGTTCCTACTTAAGTTGCTAATTACCCTTCAAAGTTTGTAAAGTAAAAGGCTTTCGTTTTAATAGGAATTGTTAGCATTACAATGTGGGCAAAGCGAAGTATTCTATACCTTTATTCAATGTAGGAGAAATCTTTCTTTACCCCTTATTTTAATCTACGCATAATCATTATAGATGTTAATGTTGTAGGCACTTCATTGGAAACTCTCAACCTGCTACGTCCTGTATTCTCTTATGAATTTTACAACACACACACAAACAGAAAGCCCTTGATCCTGCTCAACAGTAATGGCCAGTCTGAAAGAGTTAGTCTGTGAGTCATTTGTTGATGAAAAATTCTTGAATATTGCTGCTATACCAACAGGATTTGCTGTGGCAGTAGGAGCCAGCCAGGCAGCATTGTTTCTGTTGCCTTTCTTCTCTAGCCGACTGTTTGTTAGGGCCAAACAAAGAGCTGTTATTCTTTCATTCATCTAAAGATGTGATAAGTGGATAATGTCTGCCTTGTTTGGACAGGGAATTACTGCAGCATTGAGCTACTGCTGGTGCAGCCCATAAACAATTACATACTCATAAGCAATAACCATGACCATAGCAAAGGGTATGCTTAATGCACAAAGGAATTTCTTCAAGGAATTATGCTAGCCTTGCCCAAGGATGAGAAAAAGTGTAGAAGAATCAAACAACAACAACTTTCAACAGTGTTGGGGTAATGTCAATACTAGTTATTTACAAAAATTTCTACACAAAATCGCACAAAAAAATATCTTTGCATGTCCAGATCTTTACACAAATGAAAGTAATTTGCAAACTCTTACTTTATTGAAAACTCAAAAGAAAATCTTGGAAATACAAATACCACCCACATATCGAATATTAATGATTCTTCAAATATGAATAGCAAGCCATAAATGACTGCATTTTGCTCATTTATGAATGTCCGAATAGTATGTGAGTATAAGCGTCTTTAGTGATTACATTGGGAGAATGGCTTGTTAGATTCAGACAGGCTAGCCCACATATTGGTCCAAGAATACAACTAATAGAGTACAATTATTATTTGTTTATATGTAAGTTGTTGAGTACATTTAGGCTTATTAATTCTTTCTTTCATTCCAGCTTTCTGTCATTCCAAAATAAGCATCCGATAAAGATGCAAGTTTCCCTGACTTATTTTCCCTGCAACATTAGTTTCAACAATATTAAATGTTAATATGGCTGTTGAGGTTTTCCTCTATTCCTCCATCTGTTGAACCCACACACACACACTATCGATGATTTTTCTATTCTTGTCAGGGCCAATTGGTAAGGCAATGATTGCGTGTCGTGCAAGTCATTCTTGCATGACTTTAGAATACACACATATATGCCTCCACACACGCTTTGAAATGTATCTCTGCAAGAATTCAGAATACTGAATGAGACGAAGTTTACAGTGGGTTGCGATTTTAGCTGAAAGTTTTGAATTTTTCTAAAACAATCCTCATAAATTCATTGAAGCAAGGGTCTAAGAGTTTAGGTATAATAGTTACCTAATCAAAGTTTACCCCTGCGTAAGTTTGCTTTACCAAAACGATGAAAAAGGCTGATTTATTGGAATATTGGAATATTTTCAACTAGTACAACGATTTTTTTATTTAATTTTTTAAGGCGGAGTGATGAGGACCACGCCCACTACGGCACTGGAGACTATTCTAGATATCCGACCCATTGAAATACAGATTAAACGTGAGGCAGCCACAGCGACTATGAGATTTAAGGCGATAGGAGAATGGATTGAAATGGCAGCAGCTCATACTATCGGGGTATAATCGAGGCGACGATAGAAAACCTGGAAGGAAGGGAAGAGGCTTCCGATCGGATACCTGAGATGAATCTTAAGGTCGAGTGTGAGGCACTGCTGCTATTGTCACAGTCGTGGATTGACAGAACCCTAGTATTGCCATATGGAAGATCATGGATCTAAGCTAGAGGACAGAGTGATCCTGGGGGTCTTCATTGAGAACCCAGGGACTAAGATCTGTTTTAGACTGCCTGACCATAATACAGTTCTGCTGTCGGAGATCCGGGCGATGACGGAATGCGTGAAGTGGTGTGGTGCTAACGCGAGGACGTCGAGTGTGAACATCTTTACCGACAGTAAAATTGCGTTATTACGTTAAGGTCACGACAAGTCTTGCAGTGTAAGAAGGATTTAAACGCCTTCTCTGAGGATGGCCAAATCCGCATCGTTTGGGTCCCGGGCTATAGCGAAGTAAGGGGGAATGAAAGGACTGACGATTTGGTGGTGATGGCCAGAGGACTGCCGTCAACAAACTTGGTTAAACCGAAGCCGTTCGGGTCGACGCAGTCTGAGTTAATGGAGTGGGCGACGAATGCGCATGCATCCCTGTAGAACAGCGAAACGGTAGGTAGGACGGCGAAAATCCTATGGGAGGATGCAGATCGTGAGAAGACGAGGCTATTACTGAAAGGTAGTAAGAAGGAGGTCAGTATAGCTTCTGGTGTCATAACGGTACACCTAGGACTACGTGCTCACTTATGCAAAATCGGTGCGACAAGTTTTCATAGCGCACAACAAGTCGATTGCTGGCATAGGTGTATTTCCATAGTGGCATGGGGCGGATTAATATCTGCACCATCTTTTCAACCTAACCTTACTTAACCTCCTTTGATGTTATGTGATCGGCTGTCGTTTATGAAAGAGGCCGTGTCGAGTATAGTTCAGAGGACAACTAAGTATAATTGCCAACAATAATGACAAGTTACAATACAGGATTTACAGAGATGGGAAGAATTGGTTAGGGTTAATTATTTATTTATTGTTCAACAAATTTGAACAACAGGGTTTCCCCTCGCACTAGAGTACGCTCGCCGGGACCGTGAGTTCATCACAGAAATTTATTGATTTCTAGACAGATTTCTAAGATGAGAGAATGTTGGTTTTAACTTAGCTTTATGGATATGTGATGACTTAATCCTGCATAGACTAAAAAAGAATAGCACAAATCTCCGTAAGGCTTTGGTCCAGGTGCCTAATACAAGTGGGTAGGCTAGTTTCTTAGAAATGTCCAGCACATTCGGGGATAGATTCGAAATGGTGTTCTCGGGGACGTCTGGGCTATAGAAAACTTGATAAGTGCTCTAGACGGCCACAGGATCTTCTAGGTAAGGACTAGGATGTAGTGTAGAGTTCCGCGACTGGGCGACTTTAGTATCGGAGGAGTTAGTATCGTTAAGCTATAGCTCTAAGGCCATACTTAATCATGTAGCCATAAAAATATTTTCTCGAAAAATATTGAAAAAGGTTAGTATAGCTGATTTATAACAATTCGATAAAAAAAATGTATATGGAATAAGGTTTTTGAAATTATCGAAATATTATTTCGTTTTTAGTCTGTCTTGAGGTCATGTGAAGAATAAACCGATGTAATTGTTTTTTGTTGGTTTTAGTGCTTTTTATTACTGCTTATACTGCGAAAATCATAGATTTTTATAATCAGAAACATCTGTTTTTTCTTCACATGACCTCCAGCCAGACTAAAAAAGAAGTAATATTAACAAAGAAAAGTTCAACAATTTTCCAACATCTATTATCAAAATATTATTCGATAATTTCTTTATGAACAATTGCAGTCTTCATAAAATTTTATTAATCCTTAAACTAGACTAACTCGACCATAGTTTGAAGTCATATCTGACTATATAGTCAACTCCGGATTTTTTTTTGTATTGAATATATATTAAAAACATAGAGCAGCGCCTCAAGTATGTACGGTATACAATTTTAATGGAGATAAGTTACAAAAGAGTACCGATATGTTATCGATAATGCTTTATGGCAATCCATAACCAAATAACTACTCAAATCTTCAGAATAGTCTTTAGAGCAGCATCGAAAGTAGTTGCAACCACAGTTCAAAGTCATTATCTTACCATGTAGCCATGGGTTGCGGTCTCTTTATGTGCTGCAACTATAATTGTCTTGCAAATTGCGTTCAATGTCCTAGCCTCAGAAAAGACACATAACATTCCTTTCACAAAAGCTAGTCAAGTTCCAACTTCTTGCATAATTGTTGACTAACTCCACAAATGGCAGTTTATAAATTATTAAGGCATAAAAGACCTGCAGCATTTTGAGAAATTTAAGTTGCGCATTTATTGCGAAAACGAAACGACATTTAAATCACAAACACTAAAGTCGTTAAATCAATAGCCAGGTCTTTAAAGGTGGCTTTATTCAATTAAAGTACAAATGAAAACAGACAATAAAATATTGAGTTGAACATTTACTTTAAAGATTAATAATAAATGTCACTGCAGTTATTAATCGGCAGAGTAAAAGGGTACACAGAAATTGGGTGCTTGCAAGAACAATTTGATTTAAAATTTTTTCGATAAATATATATTGGTTATCGACCAATCGGTTCTTATTAACAGTTATTGCATGATATCGTTAACTTACAGGTATAACTTTGCACCGATATTTTATCCAGAACACCGACTTGTACAGGAGTAAAAAAGGTGTACCAAAATTGGAAGCGTGATATTGAAAGCGTGAATTGAATTTTGAAAATATATTCGGAAATATTTTATCGATATATATATATATCAGTTATCGATATTTCCTGTTATCGATAAATATTGCCACATGCGAAACAGTTATCCAAAAATACATAAAATTTATCGATAAATGTATAACAAACCTCGAAAAGTACACAACATTAATCGATACATAGTTTTAAGACAATGATGTATTCATAGGCACGAAGAATTATACATAATCCATAATTATAAAAACACACCGCTTAAAAAAACACATCGATGTTTAAATAAAAGATTATTGATCGGAATTATAAAAAGCCTGTCAACAAAATGGATGTTACTTTGAAATTTTATGCTGATTAAAATAACGCAATTTATCGATAAAAAATTTTGTTATCTATAAATATGACACAGATATACAGAGTACAGGATCTTAATAGTGACCTCTCTCGCGTATTGATTGACCCGATGGAATCCACATCGGCAAGGATACAATGTGCTACGTAAGGATTGGAAAAGACGTGGGGGATTGGCCTTTGCCATACAACATAGACCTATCGCGCCTGCGCCTGGCGATAGTGACCCTAACATGGAGTGAATGAGGATAGCAGTCAAGTCCGGTACGGCCGAGATAGAGCTATACAATGTGTACATACCGCCGGTTGGTAGTAGTGACTCAATTAATGACCAAGCTTACAAGCCCGACATAAATGGGCTACTGTCTGGCCACAATCGTCTGATTTTAGAAGACTTTAATGCGCATCACGATTAATGGCTTTCTCCCCTAGGTAACGTCCAGCTGGGCATAGCTATGGCAGAACAGAAAGCCCCACGTTTTACATGGTGAATGAAATTTGCGTTGCATACCCTGATCTCCTGAGTGATGATTCCTGGCAAGCAGTCATTTCTTTTGGATTCGACCACTTCCCCATAATTCTCACCATCTACCGATCCGACTTCATAACCTCTGAGCGCCGATTGGGTTGGCTTCAGAGAGTACACCAATTGCCGGTTCAGACAACTGACAATCCCCTCGAATTTGCTAGTTGCCAAAAGGAAATTCCGAAACTCATTAACGCAGAAGTCGCTCGTTTCATACCAGCCAGTCGAATACTCCAATTTTCCGGCGCAGGCAGTAGTACACGCGACGAGCGTCATGGGATTCGTAATGAGCTGAATCTGGAAATATACAGGGTAGTCAACGAACATAAGCGGAATTTATGGCTGGAACACTTGGATCAATGTGACTTAGGTACCGGTTTAGGCAAGCTGTGGCATACTGTTAAGTCACTCTCAAAACCCGGTTGATGGGATGACAGGACCTCAGTAACTTTTGGCGACGTTTGACTGATCCGAAGAGATGCGCCAGGTTTTTCAACCATCAATTTATTGTGCATCCCGAGAGTGACAGGGCTACGAGGAGAGCCATTCGTTGAATCCATGGTTTCCGAGCCGATGGACAGCCATCACAATTTAACCTAGCCGAAGTTACGAATGTCACAAGTGGCACCAAATCATCCAAGGCGTTGGGCCGTGACGGAATCTCCACACTGATGCTGACAATCTTGATTTGGCTGGAGTGGAGTACCTTACAACTGTCTTCAAACTGTCTTTGAACACTGGTATAGTTTCCGATGTCTGGAAGATGGGCAGAGTGATCCCTCTTCTGAAGCCTGGAAAGAATCCGAGTATGGGAGAGTCATACAAAACGATTTCAATTTTTTCACCAGTAGCTAAGATGCTTGAGACATTACACCTTCCGAGCCTAGTTGGAAAATTTCCATTCACCCCGCATCAGCATGAATTTCGAAGATTGCATGAACACATGAACATAAGAACTGCTTTGCAAATCATCACCCCACACATTTGCCATGGATTCAATCAGCCCAGGCCATGTGAAAGGACGGCACTGATCCTATCGAAGGCATTCGACATGCCTAACTATTTGAGGACATCGTCAATACGTTCCTACAGCCAGGCCTGAAACGCTGGGTCTCGAATTATCTGTGTGCTCGCCGGTCATTTGTGGAATTTAGGGATAAGAAGTCGAAGCACTGTAGAGTGAAACAGGGAGTTCCCCAAGGTGGGGTGATATCTCCAGCACTGTTTAACCTCCATCTAGTCACCATTCCATTTCGCCCAGATGGCATAGATATCGTATCATATGCGGATGATTGTACGAACATGGCATCAGGCCCCCGACTCATTGATGACATCTGCGATAGAATGAACGTCTACCTCAATGAACTGGCCTCATATTTCGCCGAAAGAAAGCTGAAGATATCTGCCACAAAATTTTCAGCTACATTGATCACTACAAATACGCATGAGGTGAATACTGAGCTGAAAGTGATGGTCGATAGAAAAATGATTCCGACCATCAAGTGTCCCAAAATACTTGGTATCACATTTGACAGCTCTTACACATTCCCCCACATGCCACAGCGATTATTTGCGATATAGTCAGAAATGGAAACAAGGTCCTCAAGTAATTTGCCGGCAGGACTTGGGGTGCTGACAAAGAAACCTTGTTGACCACATACAAAGCAATTGGCCGGTCTGTGGTAAGCAGCGCTAGTGTCCTCTCGTCAGTTCTGTGGCACGCAGTGCAATAATATTCAGATCTGTTACAATGCCTCTCATCGTAGTTAAAGATCTTCAGAATTTAAAGATCCTACCCTTGAGAAACCATAATTACATGCTGTCTAATCAATACCTTCTGGGCTGTTATCGCTGAGACCATCCAAATCATAATTTTGTGAATAGGTATCCACCGCCCAGAAGCCTTTCGATGGATCTACATGATCTAGAGCGTAAGGTTCGGCGAGATCCTCTAGATCAAGTGGTTCTAGACAACTTTCATGCAGACACTGTAGCAGATGCGGTAAATAGCTACCTGATGCATGTTGTCCTTGGAGAACGACCGCCTACTACTGCCACCGCCTCAACTCCTACAGGGTAAGGAATGATGCCGACGTGCAGGATGTATGTCCCTGTTGTGATCAGGGACCGCACGACGCACTTCGCCTGTTTAACTGCTCAGCCAGACCCACTCGACTCAGACACAGATCCCTCTGGACGCACCCCATCTTAGTAGAAATTTTTGGATCTGTATAGTCAACAGAATCAAGCAGGCGAAAGATAGAACACAAAAAACTGCTAAAACAACAACTACAATAAGAATTTTTCACTGCGAGACATCAATATACCAGAAAGTAAGGCTCGTATCAAGCGCCAAGAATCTTTCTACAACTCTCTTAGCTGGACAAACCATATAAACGCTGTCGTTGGACAGACCTATTCAAAATTTCGTGCCTTATGGGCGTTTTCTTAAACTGGAACAGCCTTGATAAAATGTTACTTATCGAGATTTACAATTTATTTAAGAAATAAAGACAGATAAAGGTTCAACCAGCAATGCTCTGGATAACTTTCGGTAATGATCGATAACCAAAAGAGAAATATACGCGCCTGAAGAATATCAATTCCCACCACTCGATCAATACACTAAAGGAAAATCTTAGTGAAAACTTTCGCTCTGTTTTATTTCTATAATAATTTTGAATTCTTTAAATTTAATTTTGAATTGCAAAGTTATCAAAGTACCGAAGATTATTATCATTCCAAGCAAATTTCAAATTCCCATCATTTTAACACATTTCAGCTTATTTTAAAAAGCCAATGAACAATCACATTTTTCATTGATAGTATGGTGCAGCAGCATCATATGCAGCATGTGTTAAAAAAATAAATGACATGGCCAATGCTCCACCAATCACCCTTTGGCGCGCGTTTTCTGAATTTTAATATGAACAAATAATGATTGGAAAACTTTTTTAATTAGCGATTGTTAAAATGAAATGCAAACAAAGAACGGTGGCTTTTCGAATGACCATCGATCGAATACGCTGCAAAGCAAACTCCATTGAATGGCAGTGGTGATATTGAATTTTCAGAAAAATATACGGGAGTGGGGAGGGAATTGAAAACATTTCTGTAATGAGAACAAATGATTGCAAATGTGTTACTTAATGAAAAAATTGACATATCAATTAAACAAGGCTTGCAGGGCTAGCACATATGTATGCTCCTATAGTGATGCCAAAGGCAACATTTTATTGTAAACAAAATTTCCGACAACGGTATCTCACAGATTTTGGTTTTGTGATAAAAGAAACAACGCAAAAAAAATGTACAATTACCTCAAAATGTTTAAAAATAAAATTTTCAATATATGTAACCAAGTTCTGGGACCACAAACAACTCCATAGTCTAAGAATTTTCTGCATTCCTTCCTTAAACTTAAAGGCTCATCAATACTTCCATCCCAATGGCCATTCAATACAACGAATGTCCTTTTTTCTGTGAGAAGCAAGAGGAAAAAAAAACTCCATTCACAATATGCTAACTAAAGAAAAGCAATATCATGAAAAGACCATTGCAGCCAGCATGGCATTCAATTGTTCCATCAACTAGTTCTTTGAATGAAAAATTTCCACTTTCTTGCATACTTCGTTAGAAATTTTTCATTTTTTTTCAATGCAACCAAAAAAAAAGGACGTCAAAAAGAAGAGCGAATGCCAGTGTATATACATTTTGTTTACAAAATACCTTAACCAATTGTTAACAGATCCACAGGCACACAAGTAGGAGGGCCCACACAAATGCACACAAACACAACACACATACATAGTGGTACAAAGACTGGATTCAACAACAGAACAGTCAGCTTATTGCGCGATTGCCTGCATTGAACGCAACGTCGCACTCAGTCATGCCAGCTAAGACGATCCAGGGAGGGGGTATGGCAAGGGAAAGGCAGGCAGTAGAAGGCCACGTAGAAAAAGTAGGTGGAAACGGAAGTGATGTGTTCTGGTTTAAATTTGTAGTAGTCCCGTTTGTTATTGTTGCCCAAGCAAAACTCTGGCTGTTGTGCTAATGTTGCCCAAGTTGTTCGTTGTTCGTTATAGTGAAAAGTCAATGAAGTGCATTTTTGCATGCAAAATAAGTTTGAAATTGCTTCGTAAATAAATGTGATTTCTGTTTAAATGTACGACTTTGGTAAATGTACACTTGTGACCATGTGGCAATGCTAATAAAGGGTGTTGTAATACGCTTGGAAGATAGGCTTAGAGAACTATATCAGGTATGGCAATATTCTTGTAATCGAAATTTATTTAGTAATAGACCGAAGTGAACCGTACTTGGCGCAGTTGTTTAGAGAACACTATATGCACAAGTTTAGCCAAATCGGATAAAAATCGCGGCTTATACGGGCTCAAGAAGTCAAATCGGGAGATCGGTTCATATGGGAGCTATATCATGTTCTTGACCGATTTGAACCGTACTTTGCGCAGTTGTTGGGAGTCATAACAGAACACAATGTACAAGATCTCAGCCAAATCGGATGAAAATTGCGGTTTGAAGGGTTTCAAGAAATCAAATCGGGAGATCGGTTTATATGGGATATATTGGTTGCCCAAAAAGTAATTGCGGATTTTTCATATAGTCGGCGTTGAGAAATTTTTTCAACGGCTTGTGACACTGTAATTGCATTCTTTCTTCTGTCAGTTATCAGCTGTTACTTTTAGCTTGCTTTAGAAAAAAAGTGCGCGAAATTTTGGCGTCAATTTTAATATGGAGCCCACAAAGGAGCATTTTCGTCATATTTTACTTTATTATTTCCGTAAAGGAAAAAACACGGAGCAGGTTGCTAAAAGGTTACGAGATGTGTATGGTGATAAAGCCTTAAAAGGAAGACAGTGTCAAAATTGGTTTCGCAAATTCCGTTCTGGAGATTTTTCACTTAAAGATGAGCCACGTTCAGGTCGACCAAATGAAGTTGATGATGACCAAATCAAAGCATTAATCGAATTGGATCGTCATGTAACTGAGCGTGAGATAGGAGAGAAGTTAAATATACCAAAATCAACCTTTCATTATCATATAAAAAGTCTTGGACTGGTGAAAAAGCTTGATATTTGGGTACCACATGTATTGAAAGAAATTCATTTAACAAACCGAATCAACGCTTGTGATATGCACCTTAATCGCAATGAATTCGATCCGTTTTTAAAACGAATCATAACTGGAGATGAAAAATGGATTGTTTACAACAACGTTAGTCGAAAACGATCATGGTCCAAGCATGGTGAACCAGCTCAAACTTCACACTTCAAAGGCTGATATCCACCAAAAGAAGGTTATGCTGTCTGTTTGGTGGGATTGGAAGGGTGTGGTATATTTTGAGCTGCTTTCAAGGAACCAAACGATTAATTCGGATGTTTACTCTCAACAATTGGACAATTTAAATACAGCCATCAAGGAGAAGCGACCAGAATTGGTCAATCGTAAAGGTGTCATATTCCACCAGGAAAACGCTAGACCGCACACATCTTTGGTCACTCGCCAAAAACTGAGTGAGCTTGGCTGGGAACTTTTGATGCATCCACCATATAGCCCTGACCTTGCACCATCAGACTACCATTTATTTCGATCTTTGCAGAACTCCTTAAATGGTAAAACTTTCGGCAATGATGAGGCTATAAAATCGCACTTGGTTCAGTTTTTTTCAGATAAAGGCCAGAAATTCTATGAGCGTGGAATACTAAATTTGCCAGGAAGATGGCAAAAGGTTATCGAACAAAATGGCAATTATATATTTGATTAAAGTTCATTCTAAGTTTTGTTAAAAAATGCATTTACTTTCTTTTAAAAAATCCGCAATTACTTTTTGGGCAACCCATATATCAGGTTATACACTGATTTAATTCATACTTGGCACAATTGTTGAAAATCAAAATAGAATGCTATATTTCAGCCAAATCGGATAAAAATTGTGGCTGCCATGGACTCAAGAAGTCAAATCGGTAGATCGTTTTATATCGGAGCTATATCAGGTTCTTGACCGGTTCGAACCGTAGTTGGCACAGTTGTTGGAAGTCATAACAAAACACCGTAGGCAAAATTTCAACCAAATCGGACAAAAATTGTGGCTTCAATGGGCTCAAGAAGTCAAATCGGAAGATCGGTTTATATGGGAGCTACATCCAAATCTGAACCGATATGGCCCATTTACAATCCCCCAGGAATATGCTTAAACAGGTTTAGAATTTTAACGCCCTTTTATTGATTTCAGCAAAAGTGAATATTTTCAAGTTGACAGGTTTTAAATGCATCTTTTTGCGCTCTCCTAAAAAGTTAAGCTTTAATGAGCGAGTTTAAAAATCCAAACCATACTTCAGACTCTAATCCTTATACGTGAGTAAGAGGAATTATGGTGATGACTAGTTGTAATACAGAAATCGAACCGAATCGTGACGGCTACCAAAGCAGTATATTGCTGTATTACTCTAGCAAATCCTTTTATGTTATTCTTGAAATATAACAGTTTCTCAACGATGACAATATGGACGACAAGTTATGATACAAAAAAAATGGTCAAGAATTAAACATGTTTTAATATTTCTCAAATTTGTACTCCTCACATATGAATTTCAGTTAATATAGTGACAAGGTGGAAAAAATCAATGCTTAAGGCAACGTTTTTATTGATTGTGGTCAACATCAACATCAACTTCAACATCAATATTGATTTCATGTCCTGTAGTCTTTAAACGATTAATGGCTTGATTAATACTATTCTGCTACACCCTTTATTTCATTGCCATTGTTTTGTAAAGCTTTTATGCGCAGTTCTTTCTGTTGGTTGCCATAAAACGAATCATTTTTCCACATTTTATTGCTTTTCTATGGCATCCTGATATTGGGTAGGATTCTATTACCCTCTTTCCCTCTCTCCTCTCTACACAGCACTAAGCGCCGCCAAGAGGCTTCGAGGAGAATCAGAAGTTTTGTGTCGGCACAGTCCAACACGTAAAATGTTTAAATATACGATTTGCACGTGAAGCCTTTCAATTGCAGCCAACAGCAAAACGCCCAAAGAAAAATGGTAAAAGTTACAACATTTTGTGCAAAAAAGGACTTTTTAGTCTCACAAAATAAAAAAAAAACACAAAATCAAAAGAAAAATGAAAATGAAAACAGATTTGGAAAAAGAGAACAACAGCAATTCTTTCATAGAAATTATTTATAGGTTTTCATTTAAGTCACAGAGTTCTTTACAAATCTACTGGTTTCCGGTATAATTGCAGAGCATATATTTCAACCATCGACAATGTCTGAAGGTACATTTCGCCAAAAAAACAAAGAAACATTTTAAAATGAAAAATTTATTTGATTTATAACAAAAATAGGGAGAGAAGAAAATTCATTCTACGTTTGCGTACAAAAGCTGGCCAAAATTTCGGTATTTAGAAAATTTCATTTGTCATCTCAGGTATCCGATCGGTAAGAGGTTTTTGATCGGATACCTGAGACAACACTTGAGTTGGAGTGCGAGGCACTGATGTCAGCGACACAGTCTTCGACTGACTAAATAAATAATGGACTAAAATAAAATTCAATTGGCATAATAATTTAAATTCCCAACATATCATAGACAATTTTCCAGCTTGTGACTCATGATGATGCCATGACAGGCAAACGGAATAAAAGTTTTTAATTTGAAGAGCTTACAACGAATTCTTGTTAGCCAAAACTCGCTTAACTCCCACCTTTGATAAGCATACAAACTTTATCAGTTTCCTGTCTCTCTCTCGCTCTCTCTTTTGCGGTTGTTAGTGAACCTAGGTTTTTGTGGCACCAACATTGACATTCCCTTTTACAAACAAAAGGACAAAGCTACATCATACATCAACCGCATGGCATATGTGTGCCATAGTTTTTGAACATATTTTTCCTGTTACAGAAAACCCGCAAAATTATCCTAAAGACTTTTTCCTGTTACCTCGATAGAACATGGAAAATATTTTAATTTACTTAAAAGTTAAGCTCAACTTTTTCCTAGTTGACTTTAAGTCTTCACCTAAAAGACAGAAACCACATGAAATTGTTTTTCGAGAAAGTTTTTCACTGTGACAAAAACCTCCCCTAAAAAAAAACGAAAGCAAAAAATAGCTCAAAGTTAAAAGGAATACCATTACGACTAAATTGGAGAAAAAAGTGAACAGCTTGAGATTGCGTACTTAGCAGCCATAATCCCAGATGAGTGGCATGTCTTTTCCAGTAACTAAAATAAAGGAAAAACAACATCAAAAGCATATCAGCCTTAGAAATGCCGAAACGTATGCAACCTACTCCTTAACAAACCACTTTACATCACTTTTGAGCATCTGAAAAGTGTTAATTTTCAAATAACCCTTAAAGTATGCTTCAATATTCATGCCATGCTGTGTGGGTGGTTAGGTATTTGAGTTGCCATTGAGGTTAATTAACTGAGAGCTCTTCATTAGATGGCACAAGCAAAGAATTTATTCAAAACACTACAACAAATACCAAAAAAAAAAATCCTGCAACATGACAAGCAGCAGCCAAACACTTTCAACTACATTATTATTAATATGTTTGGGCCAACCACAAATTTGTGGCTTCCCCGGGGTTTGTAATTATAAACACACGCCAAAAATTATGCTACAAAACTATGATGACATGAAAGTGAAAACCACAACAATGTGACACATAATATATACTATTGCGAGGAGGCAGCTGGGAATGCCTTTGGTAGCGCCACAAAGGAAGCCACCACCGCACTATCGCACTCCCGCACGCTTCATAACCACCAAGGTGGTTGTTGTTGTTCCTTAAATATTAAATTTGGATTTTTATTCTATTGCTACAACAACATATTGTAAGCTAAAGTGAGAGTAAAAAAAAAACTTGAATTATTACCAAACTGGACACCAAACTGTTGGAAACAGCAAATAGTTGTATGTTTCTTACTTTCAGCCAGAGGTGGTGGATTAAATAGGGGTAACTAGAGAATATTTTCGCATTTATTATTTGTTTTAGAACATTGGCTCAAAAAATATTTTCTACTTTTCACTCAAAAAAAAAAAAAAATTCAGATTCTCCCCGATGTTTTTTTACAAAAATTCGCAAAATACCTCTTTCGGGCAAAGGTGGTTTCAAAATCAGAATTTTTTGTAAATTTGCTGCGGAGGCTACAAATATGGTAAGGTGCAAAAAATTTTTTGCATAGTTTTAGGGGACATTAAAGAAAAAAAAAACATGTGCCTATTTTGGGGATCTGGGCTTTAGAATTTTCGAATTCGAGGGGTTTTCTCAATTTTGTAATAAAGAATTTCCTATTTTGAAATAGATATAGCATTGCTTTAATTTGGCATATCTTGTTTAAATGTCACTTAAAACGCATCTACAAATGGCCTCTTTACAAGCAATAAACGAAAAAACTAAAGTATTTAAGCGAGTTTTTTCAATAAAGACCAATCAATGAAAATGCCTTTTTTTGACCAAAAAATGCAAAAAATACACTTTTCCCCATTTTTGATTTACAAATTGTATAACTTTTAATTTTTGTTGTGGCACGGTCGTTGCAAATGTTGTCGCAAATCCAAATCATGCATATAAATGAAAATCGAACCACAAATGGCCAACTTTTTGTAGGGATTTTTGAGCACTATCCAGAATTTTGAGAATCGGGCCACAAATGAAAATTTGGAAGCCCGAACAATTTTTCGAAATGCCATGGTGACCAATTTTAGGGGCCTGCCAGGAGGCGCCCGGATCAGCTAGGGCGTTGAAATTTTGCACACGATCTCGATAACACCTTAGCTTACCCGCGGCATATCACAAATATCGCACGGCATATTTTTTACTTAGTTTTTTTTTTTCATTGGAAGAATACTGCGTTGTCTCTATAGGCCTACATGTCCGTTTATGGGTGGTTTTTGGGTTGGAGAGGCCCCTCGGGAATTGACTCCAAACTTTTAAGTAAATTTCATATTCCACTTCCAATTACCTTCCATTTGTACCCATATTGACCCTTGGGTTCAAATTGTTATATAAATGGTTTTAAATGGCTTTCATTTGATGCCCATATTGTCCCAATGGGAAAACATATCCCTCTGGGTGGGTTTTGAGGTAGGAAGTCGTCCACGGTTATTGGACCTAAAAGTTGTATACCAATTTCGTGTTCTTGGTTACCATAAGAGTGCAAACCAAATTTCGCTTAAATCGGTTCGCCCATCTCCGAGATCTAGGGTTTTTGAAAATTTTGGTAAGGGGGAGGGTCCGCTCGCCCCTCGGATATAAAAAAGCGGTAGCCTATATCCATTAGGGGTCCAAACGGTACCATCTGTGAACATTTCATGAAACTCGGTTACAGCAGTAGTTCTGCTGTTGTAGCTTGAAGTTTGCAATTTCAGAACAGCAGTCTGTTTTTTGCTGAAATTGGTTGCTGCTCAATGTATGATGGGGGCTATACCCAAAAATAGTCTGAAGTAAACTATACTCGACACGTAAGTCGAGTAATAGTGCTAAATTTCAGCAAAATCAGCTAATAAAATCGGCTTTTATTGGCCTAAGACCCTAAATCGGGATATCGGTCAACAATCTATATATAAATGTGGAGGCTATATATAAATGTGGACCGACCATATTCGATACAGATGTCGAGGATTTTAACACAAATCATTGTGCCTAACTTCAGACAACTCGGGTAACAAATGCAGCCTTTATTAGCCTAAAACCTTAAACCGGAAGATCGGTCTATATGGGGACTATATAAAAATATAGACAGATTTGGACCATATTAAGCACGGATGTCGGAGATCTTAAAACAAATCATTGTCCCAAATCGTGTAATTAATTCAGCTTTTATAAGCCTATGAGCCTTAATTTGGAAATCGGTCTATATGGGGGCTGTTCAAGATATAGTTCGATATAGCCCATATTCGAACTTAACCACCCTATGGACAAAAAAAAATCTGTGCAAAGTTTTAGCTTAATATCTTAATTTTTAAACACTGTAGATTTCAACAGACAGACGTATAGACGGGTGGACGGGCAAAGCTACATCGTCTTAGATTTTTCGACGACCAAGAATATATATAAAGATATATATTGAAATGAATATTTCAACGTTTCACAAGCTGAATGACAAAATGAATGTAAACCCAATCCTTCGGTGATGGGTATAACAAGCCTAAAGTATTTGGCGTTCCGAAATATGGCTACCCACCACCTATATATAAGAGAACAGCAGCAAGCAACATTAAAAATAAGTGCACACGATAGACATGAAGCAAATGGCATGCTCACACTTGCAATCGTTGTTGACGCTCAACAACACTTGATGTCTCATTCCTCTGCTTGATTTGGTTTTATAAGGCACTCATCGGAGTGGTGTTCATTTGCAAACAACATACGGTGTTCGTCAATCAAATTGAAAAACACATTCACTGAACGGTTACTAAAACTGTCGGGCATATCTCACACTATTGTATATGTGCGTGTGTTTTTAGCTAAATTGGATTTTAGGTGACATGCGTAACAAGCAATTGCTTTGGCCAAGGTGGATATTGAGTGCCAAATTTTGGGTCTCATGTATTGCTCTGTTCTAAACCTATAGCGAATATGTGTTAACCGCATTACTCACTATGTACGGATGTCATAGGGCCCTAAACGACTCACAGCGCTGAATTTCAGCTAAATGGTATAGTAAATGCATCTTTTATGGGCCCAGGACCATAAATCGAGAGACATGACTGCTTCATCCCAATATTGTCCGGTTTAAGCCATGTAAATACAAAATTTGCTCATGAAAATTCCATTAAGGAACAGGATGCCTTAAACCATGATCAGCATGAATGTTGATAGGCCTAAAACGGCTCACTGTGTTGAATGTCAGAGAAATCGGGTAATAAATGTGCCCTAAATCGGTCTAAAATTTATATGGCAAAAATTGCAAATTGCAAATTTTGCCCAGGAACATTCCAATGAGGAACAGGGGGCAAATTTATATGGCAGCTTTATTTAAATATAGTCTTATCTAGACTATACTTGGTGCGAATGCCGGGAGGCTTAATACAATCGGAAATCGGTATATGGGCGGCTCTATGCAAATATATTGCGACCCCGACCATACTCGGCATGGATGTCGAGGGGTCTCATTGTGCTAAATTTAAGCGAAATTAGGAAATAATTGCTGGCCCAGGATCATAAATTGAGAGATTGGCATGTATAGCATCTATATCAAAGTATAGTCCGATCTAAATCATACTCGGTACGGATTTCAACCATAAATCAAGAGATTGGTATGTAAAGCATCTATATTCAAATATAACCCAATATATATCATACTCGGTACGGAAATGAGAGGTCTAACACAACTCATTTTTAAAAAAATCTAAGCGAAATCGGTTAATAAACGCGCCTTTTACTCAGTAACCTAAATCGGGATATCAGAATATATGGCAGCTATATCTTAATACAGTTCGATCTGGACTATACTCGGTACGGATGTCGAAGGTCCAAACACAACTGCCAAATTTCGGCAAAATCGGGTAATAAATGCAGCTTTAATGGCCATAAGACCTTCAATCGCTAGATAAGTCTATAGGGGGGCTAAATCAAGATATATCTTCGAACATACCTGCCTATGGAAAGAATCCGTGCCAGGTTCCAGCTCAATATCTTCATTTTTAAAGAAATCCGCTTAAAATGTTGTCCAAAAACTTCCTATTGATGGAGGCCGTATGGGATTGGAAATGGACCATATCAGTTCAGAATTTGGCCCGTATAAAGTGGCCATTGATTTGATTTCATAAGCACTAAGAGAGGGTAATTCTTATCTGATTTGGTTCAAATTTGCCATAATGACCTCCACTATAACCTCTAACATAGTGACGAGTATGGACTGAATCGGCCCAAATCCTAATAGATTCCATATACACCTGATTGTACATCTGGAGTTCTTAGAGTGCGCTATTTTTAATCCGATTTTGCTGAATTTTGGTAAAATGACACCAACTATGGCCTCCCACATCCATGTCAAGCATGGTCAGAATCAATCCATAACCTGTAGTAGTTCCCATATAAAGCCCTCTCACGATTGCACTTCTTGAGCCCTTAGGGGGAGCAATTTTTGTCTGATTCGGCTGAAATTTGGATTTAACCCAATGACTAGCTTGGCCTGAATCGCTTCATAATCTTATATAGCTTCCATATAAACCCATCTCCCGACTGCACTTTTTGAACCTCTAGAGGGCGCAGTTCTTATACGATTTGGTCGAAATTTTGCACAATGACTTCCACTATGACCTCCAATCAACAAAAGCGATCCATGGGGGAATGCATATAAGATTCGACCCTATGGGGGCTATATTAAGATATATTCCGATAAAGCTCATCTTCGAATATAGCCTATGGACAAAAAAAGAATCAGTTCAAATTTTCAGCTTTAAATCCTAATTTTTAAAGATATTAAAATGTTGCACAGAAACTTCTGCTTGATAGAGGTCGTTGGGGAACCATACGGTTCAGATATGAATGTAGCCCCATATAAAATAGAGGCCACCGTAGCGCAGAGGTTAGCATGTCCGCCTCTGACGCTGAACGCCTGGGTTCGAATCCTGGCAAGACCATCAGAAAAAATTGTCAGCGGTGGTTTTCCCCTCCTAATACTGGCACCATTTATGAGGTACTATCCCATGTAAAACTTTTCTCCAATGAGGTGTTGTATTGCGGCACGCCGTTCGGACTCGGCTATAAAAGGAGGCCCCTTATCATTGAGCTTAAACTTGAATCGAACTGCACTCATTGATATGTGAGAAGTTTGCCCCTGTTCCTTAGTGGAATATTCATGGGCAAAATTTGCATTTGTATATAAAATGGCACTTGATTTGATTTCCTGAGCTCCTGGGGTTCACAATTTTTATCTGATTTGGATGAAATTTTGCACAATGATCTCCGTTATGATCTCCAGCCTCCATGCCAAGCATGGTCAGACTTAGTGCATAACCTCGTGAAGCTCCCATATAAACCCATCTCCGATTGCACTTCTTGATACCCTGGAGGGAGCAATTTTTATCCGAATTGGCATTATTACTTTTACTAGGACTTCCAACATCCATGCAAAGCATGACCTGTGTCGGTCTCTGATCTGGCTGATTTGGCTGAAATTTTGCACAATGACTACTACTGTGACCTCCAACATCCATGCCAAGCATGGTCATGGTATACAAGATTCGGCCCAACAGAACTTAATGCATAATTCAGAATAGATTTCCAGCGCCTCGACATTCTGCACTTTTTCTCCAATTTCGACTTTTGCTTCTGTTGACTTGTTAACAGGCTTCTTAATTATTCCTGAGAACATGACCTAGGCAATGCTGTATGCCAATCTCGTCATGCAGCTCGTGGTTCAAACGATCAATGTATAAATTTAGCTAAGAATGTCTCTCCCAAAAACCCCAAGTACTACCTCGATTGCTTCCAATACTATCGCCAGTATAAGTAATACCTTTAAAGATTGCTATTGAGGAGGCAAATTATTCAACTTAATTTTGTAGCAAAATAAAACTCTCCACATGACCTTGAAATGCTTAATTTCTCTGAAATATAACAAAAAAAACTGGCATAATGCAAAAGCTATGTTCACTGTGCATAACAGATTAAGGGCAAATCTCTCAGACTCGATTTGTTTGCCCCGGGTGTAAACCGGCCAATGAAAGGTTTTGCTTTATTTTAGCAAATATTTTCCCAGAATTCACACTTGCCAAGTGTTTTTCCAAAAGATAATTCCATTTTCTATTATGCAACGCAGTCCATACAGACACACAATAATAGAAAGTTGCCTTTGCCCTGTTACTAACCACCCACCCCACTTGCACTCACACACAATTGAATAAATCCTGCCTGCAGGCTGAGAACAATGCTGCTAGAGAGAGGGTGTCTAGCTGGCTTGTAGCTGAATATTCTACCCCCTAGCTGATGGCACATGTAAGCTTTTAGTTTTATGCAATTTTATAATACCCCAGAGACAAGATTCCGCTTTTATAATTATCAAAAGGTTGTGGCGTACACACGTTTCCCATTAACGCACAAATTTCAATTATAGCCCACAATTTCTTACACAACTCAGAATTAAAGGCGAAAGCCAAGGCGTTCGGGGGGGTGTGAAGCGAGATATGAGTGCAGCGAATATAGTATGTCTCCAGGGCTCCAGGGAGCAAATAAAATATTGTTTATGTGATTTATTTGAATGCCTATATAGTATGTTCTGTATGGCTTAATTGGTTGTTGCATAGATGTTATGCTAAGATACCCTAATCAAATAACGCCTTAAAGTAGACTTTAATTTAAACATTTTCATGTTGAACCTGCACCAAACTCCAGCCGACAAAGGGACTTAAATTTCAAATTAAGTGACTTTTGTTGGTAGCCCAACCATAAGCTGTGTTGAAAATTCCCAAATCAATAGCAATTTTGCACACCTTGGCCATATTTGCTGCGTAAGGCTATCAAATGTTATGGCTTGCCAACAAATGCCCCCAATTTAAAATGGCCTGTTTGGCCTGTTGTAGGCATTTGTGAATAGTGGCAATGGCAAACAAGCATTCGTTATTTTAATTAGACATTACACCTTTATGCACACACACACACACACACACAAATATATAGCAATAGCCATACCTATACATAGAACGCATGCAATGTCCGCCTAGATAGAATTGTATGTGTTGGCTTGCATATTCAGGTACACATACATACATGAGTACAAACAGCAATTACGTTCTGTTATTATGACACTCTGTGGACCAATCATTTTGCGGCATGCTAAACGATGATGGTAATACCTTAAGCCCAAGAAACCTAAATGCAAATTTTAAGTAGCCCAACTCTTAATTGCAGCTTTTCAAATGTTTGATCATAATTACAATAAAGTTGAAAACTTTTACTTAAAGGATTTCAAATGAAAATGTCTTCTGTTGAGGGAATGAATATAAAGTGAGCTTAAAGAAGATAAGCAGAAAATTAAGAGTTTGATAAATAACTAAAGTAACTTACACACTTATTAAATGTTAAATAACATCATTTTTGTGTTTATATTCTTTTATTATTCAATGACATTAAACGTCTTAAAATATGCAGCATTATATGCTAACTTGATAAAGCTCCAATACCATATAAATTTTTATCCATTATCCTTTGTTTGCCTTTAAAGAGATACCGGGCAAAGAACTTGACAAATACGATCCATAGTGGAGGATCTAAAAGATTCGTACCGTCCGAATTTAGCTCGTTTTTACTTTGTATTTTTTTTTTTTTTTTTTTTTTTTTGGTGCCTAAAAGTATATTGCAATTGACATAATTGATGCCTTATGGCAAATATAAGATCCTAAATTAAAAACAAGTAAGAAAAGGCAGAAGTGGGGCGGACCACCGAGTCCTTCTGTTTTTTTAATATATGAAACCTGTGTCCAAATCTGGTCAGACTTGCATTTGGTTTACCTATTGAAATACCAAACAGAATCTTGCCATATTACTTCCAATGGGATCTAAATTGTGGCTGTTGCTGTCTTAGTATCGCAAAAAGCATATATATGGTAATATATCTAAATCTGGAACGATTTTAATGAAAATGTGCACATTTGTTGGATTATAGAATGTAACGTTTTGTGCGAAAATTTTGTAAATATCGGACCGAATTTGTAACAACTACAGCCTTAAAGAGCCATATCTGAAGAAAGATATATTTGGAAGCTATATATAAATGTGGACCGATTTTGTTCAAACCCATTCAGCTGTTATCCTGGGACCAAAAAGAACAGATGACAAGAAAACATGAGAAGACAGGCTATATGAGTACTACAAAACAATAATAAGAACGTATATGTCTTAACTTTTTAAAAATAGGAATTAGGAGGAAAGGGGGAGCTCGGGTTTTTCTCCCCTTGGATACGTCCCTGGTGGGAGCTTTATTTAAATCTGAACCTATATGGCCCATTGGAATCCCCAACGCAATACATCAAACAGAAATTTCCGTATTGAAGTATCAAGCGGACATCTTTATTCGTTCGACCGCTATCGTGATTCGTGAGATCGTGAGACGAGCGTGCGGACATCGAATCAGAATGTCAAGATTATCAAGAATATATATATTGTATGGGGTCACAGATCAATATTTTAAACGCAATGACTAGATTGGTATACCCCTATCCAATGGTGGTGGGTATAAAACTTGGCACTTTGACCTTTGGAATCTTACGACAAAATACGAGTGCAGTTTGATAATCAAAACATTTCAGTTCAAAGCAAATAATAAAAATTTGGTCATTTTAAGGCAGAAATTTTTGTAATTCAGTTACAAGCTTTGTTTCCACCTTAAAGTATGCAACATTTTTTGTTATTTTATATATATATACATTTATTTATATTTAACTCCTAAACGATAGGCAATGTTTTTGTTTGTGTTCAGCCCGATTGAGCCCACCGCACCGATACAACACATTTGCAATCCCCATCAATCAGAAGTAGCAGTGCAGAAGTATCTAACGGATATCTCTATTCGTTCGACCGTTATCGTGATTTCGAGAGGCGGACGGACGGACATGGCTAAACCGAATAAGAATGTAAAGACGATCAAGAATATAAATGTTTTATGAGGTCACAGCTGAATATTTCGAGGTTTTGCAAAGGGAATGACTAGATTAGTATACCCCCATCCTATTAGTATAAAAACATGACACACAAATCTCATCTGAAAATTAAAAAAAAAAATTAGTTCAGTTTAGCAATCAAAACATATCAGTTCATAGCCAATAACCAAAATTTGGTAATTTTGTTTAAGGCAGAAATTTATTTTGTTCTGTTACAACCGTTTTTCCCTACCTTAAATTGTGCAACACTTTTTGTAACAAGCGATAGGCAACCCTAAATGATAGACGTATGTGTGTGTGTGTAGCCGATTTGGTAAAGTGCTTGGATTGTCAGTGCTGGGCTCGTGGGTTCGATTCCCATCGAAGGCCTTGGTTGCTCGCTACTGTGGTATAACAATGAACTAAACTTGTCCAAGTGAGTCTCTAAATGGTTTGCCACTCTTACCTAAAACCTAACCCCTAAACGATAGGCAATGCTTTTTGTTTGTCTCCAAACATGTTTAAATTTAAATTTATGTTTTAAATTAAAAATGAAATTTACAACGCTTTTTATGCATTCCATTTCCAACTCTTTGCCCCCCCAGCAAGGGCAAGTTCATTTTTTACGAGCTTGGCAACTGGAAGCAAAAAAAAAAATAGAGTTATTTATTTCCAGACTCTATTGCTATTATTATTATGAAATATTAGAGCCACCATGCGCCCATACTTGACATGTCATTATCACATCATAAACATACATTGACCTTTTCAAGGCAAAAGAAAACAACAAAGCAACAACAAACGGATGTGGGAAAAAATAAAGGGATTTGGTTTTTTTCAGTAGGTCCATTGTTTTTATTTACCCCCGGGGGCTCCTAATAATAAATAGTTGGTTGTGGCCATACTTTCTTTTTCTTTGGCTTTGTGTGTGTGCAAAATAAAGAGGGAAATCCGTTGAAACCCTGTACTACGGACTAAATCAAAGGGCTGCTTCTGCCACTCACTCACTTTTCTTAGTAGAACTTGGGAAAATCTCGGTGTTTTTTCCCTGGCACTAGTCCTAACAAAACGTTTCCGTTTCGTTTTTTCTTGCTGTTGAACCAAGTTTTCCGCCTGCCTTACAATGCCAGCGGATGTTAAGGGGAACAGAAAAACGAGGAGAAAGGATTTCCACTTGTTATTGTTTCAACGGAAAGAAGGAATAGAAAAATAGAAGAAGAAGAAGAAAACAACGCACAAGTAGTGGCTTTTCATTTTCTCCATTCACAAGGAAAAGAGGACTTCTTAGTCAGTGATGTGAGAGACCAAGTGTGTGTATGTGTGTGTGTGTAGCAGTTTAAGTTGTTTTTCCGGTTAAACTTATCCAAAGGATGTGAGGGGATAACCCAGCAAACACACACTCACACACACAAGCTTCAAGTATTTCTACATCATTCCCGTGTGGGTGACTGATGATGATGGCTTAAATGCTTGATTTTGTATTGTTTTTGTCATGTCATATGTCTGACAACAGAAGGAGGCTCCAATTCGCGGTTTACTTCAGCCACCGGCACCGGTTTTCAAGACAATCACATACACTTGGCGTGAAATCCAAGTTAGCTGCCATGAAATTGAGCTTCGCCATACGGTATCAGTCATACAGGGAGGGAGGTTCTGGCTGCAAATTACCATTCAAAGAGTCAATGACTCCTGGAGGCGAGAGGCAACAAAAACAAAACTAAAATGTTATTGTAGGAGACAGAGAATGAAATTCCTTCAAATATCTTTAGTGGGGGGATCCTCATTTCATGAAATTGCTTTTCTGGGAAAGGCAATAAATTTAACCTCATTTAAGATTTTTCTGCATAAAATTTCAACAAAACATGAAATATTCTTGGAAACGTTGCATGGGCTGTAATAAAAATATACATAAAACATGTTCCATGAATTGCTTAAGAATTATAACATTTAAAAAAAATATTTCCTTTCCAAGATTGTCAGTAAAAATGCTGAAGTATTTACATATCTAAAATGCAAAGACTACCAAAAAAATTTGTGGGGAATATTACCTAAAGATCCAGGCAGCCATTAAATCCCTGGAGAACGTATTTCTGAACACAAAAACCAACCTCGACTGTCGCCGATCTTTCAACGAGATGGCTGAACAGTTCAAAATTCATCGGTTCTGGGTGGCGGGCCACAGAGATATCCCAGGAACTACGCTACACATTCGTAGGAACTACGCTACACTTTCCAGGGATACTGGAATCTGTGAGTATGCCTCTAGCGACATGTAAGCTAAGTTTGTGGTGATAGATGGTCACAAAGAAGGGGCTGTGAGTATTCCAAAACTATATGGCCTAATCTAGACTTGAATAGGTCTATCGCTTAGCTAGAACAGATGTCTTAGTCTTTGAGTCCGTCATGACAGGTCACTGTGTAATCGGAAAACAGACTGAAGGTTTCCAGCAACGACTTTTGCAGAAGCTGTGAGGACATCGAAGAAGAAGAGACTATAGAACACCTTCTGTGTATGTGTCCCGCACTAGCAGTCAGAAGGAGTTCCACTTTAGGATCTCATTTCTTTGAGAAACTGTCTGATTTAGCAGATATGAACATTCGTAAGTTATTGGGCTTTTAAAAGCAATCTGGATGGTTCAACGGTAGGAACTAGAAGGCATCTTCCTTCTTCTGTTCCTGTGGTATCACAATGGACGTAAAAGTCTAAGTGAGTCTGATGGCAGACTGCCACTTAAACCTACCCTAATCTACTTAAACTACTCAAAAGGGAAATCAATACGCCCTCCATTTTTAGGTAACTTCCGATGACACCTTTAAATACCATTGGATGGGAGCATTCTTACTTCCCCACTCCCTTTCTAACAGCTCGAAATATTGGTCTAAAAGCCCATATATGTATATAGTCTTGACGTCATGACTTTTTTTGTCCATATAGCCTCCGGCTGTCCATCAGTTTATCTGTCCGCCAGTCAGTCAGTCCCTCTGTCTGTGTGTCCGTCCGTCTGTCGAAAGCAAAGCTAACTATCAAACGAGTAAAGCAAGCTGTTCGAAATTTGGATACTTCTTATTGATGTAGGTCCGTGGGGATTGGGATAAATGGACCAATTGGTCTATGATTAAACCCATATCCCGGTTATTCTTCTTTAGCCTACACATGGCGCAATTCTTATCCGATTTGACAGAAATTTTGAAATATGATCTGTCCTATGACTTCCAACTCCTATCACAATAAGTTTCGTCTAACCTTTCAAGCATAATTCCCTATGATAGGCTTAGGACTAAAGACAATATTATTGAAACAAAATTCTCAAAAACATTGAGTTTATAATATTTTTATTATTGGAATTAATAGTTGTAACCTTTTCCTATTAAAAAGCCTGCCTTAGCTCATCTGTGAGTTTATAAAAATTGCTGAAATGATCCAGTAAAGAACGTGGACAACTTGCAAAGACCTTATTGCAATTGGCACCTGAACGACCCATATATTCAGCCTGGTAATAGTCATTGTCACTGTGCTGAGACAACTTGTCCACCGAAGAGGAGGGCCTAAAATCAAACCAAATATTTTTGTAAGTCATTCAAGAAAGTAGTAGAGACTTACATTAGTAAAATATTCAACAGTTCAGCCCATAAGCCATTATCAATGTGAAAGGGATCTTTGGCTGCCTCGCAAATACTCTTCAAAACACACAAACGGCCATTTAAGCCTATTCTAGAGAAGAATACAACTTAAAATTAATTGCATTTTTCATTTAAATTATTTACCTTGTGGCCAAACCCTCCATAGTTTGATAAAATCCCCAACGATAACTGGTATGAACATATTTTTCCAATTCCAGACCATTTTTAAGTGCCCAGGTGGAATTACCTGGGAAATGATGCTCAGCATAATCTTCTGACCAATTATCCAATCTACGTCCAAGAGTTGTATAATGCCTATGCTTCAATTGCTGCAAGGATCCTGGTAGACGAAAATGCACTCGCCATACCATACCTGAAGTAATAGTTTCCACTAGCAAACCATCCCAGGGTACACCAAAGCCAAAAATCAGCTAAGAATTTTTGAATTTTTTTAATTTTTTATTCATTTTAACCTATTGGCACTTACCTTAAAAGCGCTGCCCACTTTTTTGGGATATATCAGGGGCAACTTGCAATTTGCGACGAAAATATTTGCCATGATTATAACAATTATCCAATATTTGTACTGCATTTTCTTTTATTGGCAAATGTTTCTATTTCGATTATTAATAATAAACTACTTCAGTTTGAATGTTCATCAGCAGTTGAGGCCCACAAAAGAAAGTTCTAAGCTTGTAGAGAGATTTTTATTTGCGGTGACACATTGAAGGTGATGCTACACATTTTAGATGGGTATTGTTGATGCAACATACCATAGAAATAACAAAATGTTTGCGTTTGGCGAAGAAACTGTCAAAGTCCAAAAACACCATATATGTCTAACTGTTTCTTTCGGAAAACCTTTATGTTTGCCCAAAAAATTTAACGGATAACTATGTTCATGAAACAGGAATTGAATTTCAAATGGCATTGATACACCATTCATTCAAATCGCATTGATACCAAGTTTAAAGAGCATTGATGTTCATCAAACGAGAGTAGGGTACTGAAATGATTTTGCATTTGCCTCAAGAACATTAAGCGAAATAATGTAATGTGATAACGACGATTTGCATAAATATCTTCTCAGAGAGCCAGGCAGTCATTAAATTCCTGGAGAATGCATTTCTGAATTCAAAAATCGACTTCGACCATCGGTACTAATCGTTTAAAATTTTTCCATACTAGTATTGTTTTGATACCAAGTGGGGTTGCAGCACAATCAACATCAGAAATAAGGACGTTTGGTATAAATTTTTCTATTGGTGTACATTTACTGAAATACTCCCGAATCCAAACATTAGTAAAAGCAGAATAATTGCTTTCAGATTTAGTCACAAATTCCTTCATGACCTTTCATTCATTAATTCATTGTAGCATGTAATACAGATTCGTAGTGGCTTGAATATGATATTTTGACTTCTTCTCAACATTAATCTATTTTAATTAACACTTTGCTGTGAAACTGAAGAAATGTCTCAATTCGAATGTAGAAATTCAAGAGTGACGTTTGATGTTTCATTTGAAAGATGAGATTAAAAAAAGATGCAGTGCTAATAAAAGCTACTGATACACCTTCACAAAGTTCTCTGATTTCAGTGTGACGCATGATTTGCATATCAATTGGCGAGTTGTAAGTATAAAAATAAATCAATTTCTTATTGCTTTTGGAGTTTATTTCACTCAATATGTTATTATGAAGAAATCCATTAAATCCCAATTAGATCTATGTCAGCTAAGCTATTGCTTCCCTAAGATAGTTGGTATGAGTTTTAAACATTTAAATGTCAGAATTTCCTTTCTGAGTAACTCCATAAAAACCTTCTCCATTGTTTATGTCAATTCCTATTGATTAGCAACAAAATAAAAAAAAAAACATTTGTTTGTTTTTTTAATGTTTTTAAGATTTGTTTTTTTTTTTATAATTTTTTAATAACCTATAAATGGTTTTTAATAAAGTTCATTAGTTCTGGTGGATATTTAAAATTGAAAACACATCGCAAGACATACATATGCATGCGTATGTATTATTCAAATGTAAGTGTTAATTAAATTTTTAATAGGATTTGTAATTGTTTTTGTTCATTCCACATAACACACACAAAAAGCTTTCCCATGTTCCGGAACATATTCATATACATAAATAAATTTTATGCATTTAAATTAAAATTGTGCATATCCATAACAACAATGTGGAGAGAGCGAGAGCAAGACAATTAAGCAATTCCACAATAGACATAGAATTTCATGGGGTTTGACATAATTGAATGCATTTCAATTGATTTCAATAAATAAATAGATTGTAGTTTATAAATATTTATACATTGTTTTCAGACATCTCACCAAATGCCAACAGATTTATATTCACATTCATTTGCCACACCATAGAGATTTCATGGCTATTATGATCACTCAAAGTGCATAGCATTACATGGTGAGTTGGATTTGGCACTTTAAAAGTGATAGGAGAGTAAAAATAAAAGATAAGGCTTAACATAAAGTAAAAAAAAGTGGGGACTCGGAATGAAATCTATGTTACAGGAAACTGGATGAAGAACAACAAGGCAATAGGAGCCGATGGATTGTCAGATGAACCTTTTAAGATCGGAGTCAACACACTGTGGAGTTGCGGATTTAGAATGGAGTCTATGTAGAAGTAATCCAGCTTAAGAACAATTAGGCAGCTGACGTTCAAAGTTGGCCACCTCGGCCCGACAAAATTTTTTTATGGTCCGATTTTCAAAATTTTTTTATTTGCTTGAAAGTGATTTAGACTGAAGAGACGGATATTTTAATATGATTATTGTGAATAATGTATCTCTTTATTGAGCGGGAATTTTTGAAATTTAAGAATGCGAATGTTTAAATACTTGGACATAAAAATTTATATACAAGAGGTATAACACCCATTTAACACGAAGTGAAGTTTCATTATGCGAAATTTCAGTCAAATCGGGTAAGAGTTTCGTACTCTAGGTATTCGAAAATCGGTGACCTTTACTTAACTTAATGACCTTTTTTTAATACTTTTATGAAAATTCGCAACGCCTCAATATTTGGGCTTTCTATCATCTATGTTATTGGGCGTTATGTCCGCCGGTATGGAGGTCACAATGCCCGAATAAAAATTGAGTGTTATGACCTCCTGTAAACCGGACATAGCGCCTAAAAAAAATGTTGGGCCTATTGTCCGTTGGGCGTGAAGACCGGTCACCGCAACGGTAATATCGGACAATCAACGGCATCGAGCGGAGAGTCTCAGTGTGAGACCAGGCGGCACCAATTCTTGCATAAATACTTATTGCCTATGATCCTCGTTCTGACAAAGCGAGTTATTGGCGACTCGCCACCAGAGATGGTCCGTAAGACGATTTTTTAGGTTTCCGACTGTCAAAAAGTTGTAAAAGTCGAAAACGTCGTATACTTGTATAAAACGTAGAAAAAGTCCCAAACGTCATAAACCTTAATAACTCAGTGCAAAAGTTTGATTTTTAACAAATATTATTGTCACTTTTCTGTTGTATATAGAAGAGTTTATATGTAAAAAAATTTCGCAATAAAAGAAATATTAAGTTTTTTTTTTAATTTTTGCATTTACATTTTTCACACAATAAATTGGAAATATACGCAAATTTCAAGTCAATTTATAAAGTAACGTTTAAGGATTTTTTTGTGAAGCAAAAAATCAATAAATTATTAGTTTTCATCAATTATATTTAGAAATTGCAATTATTTTGTATCCTTTTGCAAAATTATTTGCTTCTCCCGTTTTAATTTGCTTTTTGAAAGCTGTTGTAAACGACATATGTTAAAAATGCATGACATCTAAGGAAGTGTCAAGTGAAATGATACATGGAGTGTTAATTATGTTATTCAATAACAATACTTAAAAATAACATTACTTATTCAATAAAATACTTAACACGCCATCTTCCATTTCACTTGACATTACCTCACATTAGCATACTTAACACGCCATCTACCATTTCACTTGACACTACCTCAGATGTCATTCATTTTATAACAATATTGGTAAAAATCGTGTAAACCTACGGTAGCTTTTTCTAATTCTGAACCGATTTTTTCCAATTTCAATATTGTTCGTCTCCAGGAGGAAAAAATTACTTATGCCAAAATTTTTAGTTAATCAGATCAAAAATTCGACATATTTTCGTTCGAATTTTTTTTTCTGTCAGAAACCTAGTTTTTTGGCTAGGTTTACGACGTTTTCGACGTATGTAATATACGTCGGAAATGTATGTCATATACGTCACTGTTTCTGACAGGCCATCTCTGCTCGCCACCAATGGCCACCATGTACCTGCGGCGATCGAGCTTGCTCACCTATAGGAGGTTGAGGAGGATTGTCACATCCACATGCAAATGTGGTTCCAACAACAACATATCAGTTCATAGACCGATTTGAATCATACTTTGAACAGATGTTGGAAGTCAGAAGTTCATGCCCTTAATTTCAGACAAATCGGAAGATTATTGAGGATTTTGGGGGCTCGGTTCATATGGGGGCTATAATCAAATTTGAAATATATAAATGATTTTTTTTTTCTTTACTTTATGGAAATTTTGTTTAGATTTCCTCTATCCATAATTTCCTATCCTAATTCTGCAGGAAAAAATGTAATAATTTCCATAAAGTAAAATATTAAACAATTGACAGTTTAAATATCATTTTTATAAATCAAATCAATATTTAAAGCATTTTACATACACACGTGTTGAACGTACCGTTCAATCTGTTCACAGTGAACACCCCTAATTATGTTTTCATCTTATAATCTCTGACTCTAAGTTTCGAGGTGTCTCCCACCACTTGATGTTTACATCGGGCTTTTGGTCGTCCCGGTTTGCGTGTACCACCGTGTTTGCCTTCAAAAAACTTCTTTGCTGTAGCTTCTTCATCCATTCTAACGCATGACCTAAGCAACGCAGGCGTTGTATTTTGATACGTGTAACTATGCTATTGCCGTCATACAGATCGTGGTTCATACGACGCCTATATTCTTCATTAACGCAAACTGGTCCATATATTTTACGAAGAATCATTCTCTCAAACACTGCATCATCTGCTTTCACAAGTACACATGCCTCAGAACCATATAACAACACGGGACGTGTTGTCTTGTCTGTCAAGAGATGGCCTTGTTTCTAAACTACTTACTTAATCCAAAGTAGCATCGGTTTACCAGTATTATTTTTCGCTTTATTTCAAAACTGTTATCATTTGTTTCGGTAACGGCGGAGCCGAGGTAGATAAAGTTGCAGACTATTTCAAAGTTGGGGTTCCCAACTTTCTCCATTTTCTTCAACTGTTGAAACCATCCTTTTCATCTTATCTCCATTTACTGCCAGACCTATTTTCGCTGACTCTCTTTCTGAATTCTACGGATTCTTATTGCGTTTTTATTTAACAAAAGGCCAATCGTTGGTGAAATTTTAATTAATTTGAAATTAACCTGCATCTACTGATAATATACTTATCCCCATAATCCCACCTACGGCACGGGATTATTCAGTTAGCCTCCATGGGCAACAGATGTGCTTATTATTTTATTAACAAATATAAATTTACATTCAATGAACCAGAAAATCTCATTTGATACCAAAACGCACTACAGGTGACACTTTAAATCTCATTATAACATTAAAGCGTATTAGGAATATTGGGAACAAAATGTAAGCCAAATCCGGTATTTATGATAAAAAAAACTAAAAATTATTTTCATAACCTTAACTAGAAACAGTAACCAATTCACAAAAAGGATTATTTCCTGTATAAAAACAAAAACTAAGCTAATAATCGGCTTTTATAAAATAACTCTGTTAGTTAAACTTCCGTTTCCGTTAAATTTACAACAATTGCACGAGTTTGTTTCTCCCCCAAACGCAATTAATTTTTTTTTCATAAGCTCCCCTATCAACCACAAATATTAACAGGCCATAGTGTTATAATGAAATGTGAATGCTTTTAAAATTATGTACAACATGCATTAACTTTAAGGTCTCTTGACCTTTACGTATTATGTGTTAAATAGTAAGGCGGCATACGGGCTGCATGCATTTAATAATCACAAAGAATACAGGTAATATCATGAAGTAACAAAGTTACCATTATGGTATATTAGGGAAGATATTGCGAAAAAGAGAACATTTAATCGAAAAGAGAGGAAACATTTTCTATTTTTCATTTTAATCAGTTTGCAAAAGCAGTAAAAACCAATGTGTCGAAGCTACTGTTGTATTGATACCGTATGGTATCAATGGTATTGATAGCAAACCTACACCGTGAACCTATAGTAAAATAATGACGTATAGTATTTATAATGCTTATGTTATTACTTTACTATCAATACGGTTGGTATCAAATCTTCGTTCGGTTTATGGGATAAATTACTCAATATGTTTGAGTTTGCCCGCTAATTCATGCATTATGTAACCTATTACCTCCTTTATGCCTCCTCCTCTTTTTTGTTTCAGTCCATTTTCCTAAACCGCAGACAGTCTTTGCAGATGGAAGTTGGGAATGTTATTGAAGACATCAACGTAGTCCAAAAAGCAACAGCTAGATGGTCCTTTTTACCTTTTATATTAATTAGTTTAATTCCATATTTATACTTTTTTTAGACTCCCAGGTAAGCTAAGCTCTAAAACATCACACAATTATTATGAAGTCGATCCCATCTGTTACACAGCCACAAATAATAAACATCTCAACAAGGATTCATATTTTGAAGCTACATAATTTCCATTTGACTTCATTACAAATGTAAATGCAAATTAAGCAATAATATAATTAAAGTGAAATACAATACAAAAAATATGCGGCACAGCTTGCACAAAAGTGAAAAATTATTGTTAATAAAACTTTAAAATTTTAAACTATAAAGATTTTTATGATTTTCAATTTTTTTTTCCTGTCAGGGCGAAGATCATTAATTTGATCGGAGATTTTCTTTGCAACTGGAAAAAAGAAAGCCAGAGATCGCAACACACACCAGCCACTATGGGATGCGTTTCGTAATTTGGTTACAATTACTCATCAGCCATATTAGGTGTGAAGGCTTCTAGGGCCGTACGTTGGTTTGTTGTACTTATACCGAATTTATTGCGAAAGGGTCTCTATGATACTTATACCACATTAAACACGCTCGACAACCCTGTCCATTAGCTGTAGTTTCCCCCAATGCATGTGTTTTTGTGAAATGACAAATTTTCTGTCTGCACAAATTACACCACTTCCCTGGTAAGCGCAAGATTCTGCGCATCTATTGCCAGTTGTATTGAGGGCTTCGAACACTAGACGACGGCAACGGCTTTCGCTGTTGCTTCGTGAGCCCAAGTTCGAATCCCGGCCGGGCTCTGCCGAAATTTATCATTCTAAAGTTTTTTTTTTTTGCCTTTTAAGGCAGAGTATTAGAGAATTAATGGCTTTTCTTAGATTATCAAAATTTTGTTTCTATTTTGAATATATGCAATTTTGACAATAAATATATATATATAATTTCTTTCAGTGCATTGCTATGAGCAACAAACTAATAGCTTAACATACAAGTTTAACCATCTGAATTACGTTTTACAATTTCATGATAAATATGCAAAGTTAACCAGAATTTGCAACAAAATCATATAAACGACTAGTTGAACTATGTAGGGAAGGAAGACCTCAAAGTGATGCTTTTAGTTTTATAATAGTTTAATATTTCCCTCTGTTGAGATAGAATTTGCAAATTGAAATATGCTAATGAAATGACAAATAACTGAGTATGGAGTATAGTGTATTAGGGGGAATAATAAAATAGCTTGGAGAATAACTAGGTACCGCAAATGGCAACAAAGTTGAAAAGTGGTTTGTGATGAATACTTATTAATAAAATCTTGTAACAAAAATATTTATACTCCTTATCTCTTAAAAAATTAAAAGTTAGTAATAAATGTGTTTTTAAGACTTCATCTAATAATTGTACAAAAATGCAAGCGGACGATAAGATCGAAAGATCAACTTAGAATGCGAAGACAACTAAGAATACATACGAAGATTAATATTTTAAGGTGCTACAATCTACAACCAAAAACAAAACGTTGGGAATATCTGTGAGATAAACACGCATAAAACAAATCGTTTGGAATACCAACCAGATAAACGAATCTGTGTTATTCGAGAAATGTCATTTTATATTGGTCCTAGGTGGAAACTCGTTATTTAGAAATTATCTGGGAAAGTTGTTGTCCACGTAGTTCTTGGAGCGCAAGTTCGTTCGTCCGACTAAATACATACATATATTCATTTTTGATTTTTTAAAGACACTTTTGTGTACTTGACTTATAATCTCGTTTCAACTGCAGCAATTCGTAAATAGGAAAATTCACTCAATGTTCAGATGTTTATAAATCGATCTCCCTATTAGACTTTTTGAGTCCCCTACAGTCCACAATTATTATATGAATTGACTTAATTTTGCAAAGTTTTCTTCTATTACAGTCAATAATAATGGCCAACATGGCTCAAATTGATCCATATCCTGAAATGGTTAGGTTATGTTTAAAAGAGGGTGCAGATATTAATCCGCCCCATGACACTATGGACATACACCTAAGCCAGTAATCGGCTTCTGGGGCGCTCTAAAAACTATAAAGTAACCTCTAAAAAGAAAATTTTAAGTTAGGAATTCCGAGCTACTTACAAAATCCTTAATTGTATTCCATGCAACTTGCCGCACTGATTTTAAATAAGTGAGCTCGTGGTTCTACGTGTCCCATTATGATGCTCGTAGCCCAATGTGTCCCGTTATGATACCAATAGATATACTGACCTCCTTCTTACTTCCTTTCAGTAATAACCTCGTCTTGTCACGATCTGAATCCCCCATAGGATTTTCGCCGTCCTACACACCGTTTCGCTGTTCCACATTGTTGCAAGCGCATTCATCGCCCACTCCACTAACTCGGACTGCGTCGACCCGAAAGGCTTCGGGTTAACCAAATTTATTGAAGGCAGTCCTCTTGAATCCTCAGAGAATGCCTTAATCTCCTTCTCCTATGGCAATTTTATTCTCGGTAAAGATGTTCACACTCGACGTCCTCGGGTAGGCACCACACCGCACCACTTCACGCATTGCATGATCGCCCGGATCGCAGGACCGTATTATGGTCAGACAGTCTAATACAGATCTCAGTTTGTGGGTTCTCAATGTAGACCCCCAGGCTTATTCTGTCCTCTAGCTTCGATCCATCCCTGTAACATGATCTTCCAGATGGCAATACAAAGGGTTCCGTCCATCCAAGACTCTGCCGACGGCAGCAGTGCTTAGCACTCGACTTGAAGGTTCATCTCAGGTATCCGATCGGAAACCTCTTCCCTTCCTTCCTGGTTTCCTAATGTCGCCTCGATTATACCGCGATAGTATGAGCTGCTCCCATCCTCAATCCATTCGTGTTATATCTCCCAAATAAACCCATATTATCCGATTTGGCCGAAATTCGGCTCAATTATTTTTGCTATTTCCTGCCATATTTTTATTTATTTTTGCTATTCAGGCCATTTTTTGTTATGATGTTACAAAGTATGGCCTAAATTGATCCATAGCTCATATATATCGACTTGATTCCTTTAGCAATTCTTTTTAAAATAAATAAAAAATCCATAAACATAAACCAAAAACCAGCCCAAAACAGCAACACTAATGGCAACTGACAAGAGAGCAAAACCAAACTTGGGTACTTCTCCCTCCATATTCGCTTCATCTCGACCCACTAGACATCTAACTCTCCCCTCGGGAGTTTTTTTCAAATAAGTAAGTTTCTCAGGCGCACGCTGTATAAACCGACCTTGCGATCTAAATCCTTGAGGACCTGTAGAGTTTATTTCTTAATCGATTTGGATGAAAGTGTTGTGTTTAATGAAGTTTAGTAAATATGATTCTTATCATCCCAGCATATAGCTACCATAAATACTGATCTCCCAATTTGACTATTTTAAGGGCTAAGAGGGATCAATTATAACCGAAGTTATCAAATTTAGCATGTTGACTTCTGTTTTAACCTCTAATTAACCGAACCGGATCTATTTATGCTCTTTCGTTAAATTTTTCTTTCTCCTTTTTTTATATTTTTTTTCTTTCTCTTATTTATAAACACTTTCCTTTTACAATATTTTTTTTATTATTCAAGTATTTATTTTTAGTTCAAACTTCCTGGCTTCCTACACTGGAAAGTTACGGAAAAAAAACTTTTCCACGCGCCTAAAAATAGGCAACATTTGCTCGTGGCATTTCATTCCCAAGGGGGTATGTAATATAAACAAATCAACATGTTATTTTCGAAAATTCGAAAATAGGATTTCAGAAACTCTCTTTTAATGCAAAATGCTCGTCTTTCTCTCTATCGCTTTCTCTTTTATGTTTTGCGCTTTCACTTAGAAAGTTATACTCTCAATTTTGTGCGCATGAGTCAACATTTTGCTTGTTGTTTTTAACCCGCAACATTTGTAGCCTAAAACTATGCTACAACAAACACACATTCCTGCACATTTAATAGGACTTTATGTGTGTTTAAATTTATGGAGATAATAATGTTGGTGCTGATGATGATAGCGATGACATCATCCATGGCTTTTTGTTATGCCATCCATACAGGCATGTCGTCCATGGTTAAGGCAATCCTTTCATCTCTTGTTGTTTTGTTCGAGCAACAACAGCTACCAAAAATTGGCAAAAATAACATACCATACACACGTCCGCATTCACTCATTCTCACTCACTGATGTTTATACCACACACCGCCGCCAGCTTGTTCTCTTTAGATAGTCTATCGTGAGCTGCTGCCTTCGCATTAAAGGGGTTAAAGTTCATTGTTTGCAACCATGATGCGCTCTTCAAGGATTCAAATGAATTTTTCTTAAGAGCATGTTATCTAAGAGGAAAATAGCAAATTTTTAGGAATTTCTTTGCCGGCCTAAGAGGCCTCGTTACAGCACAAGTCTAAAGATGAAAATGCAAGTTGATCTATAGCAGATGTGTCTGTCATTTATTTTCCAGGAATTTTAAATTAGCCTAAAGCATTTGGATAATTATTACAAAGTGCTGATTCAAAAAGTCTCAGTAATTTAGGTCAATTAAATGCCGTCCATTACAAACAACTCAAATTTCAAACCTGAGACATTGTATTCCCAAGTAATAAAATGCATAACAATCAAAATCAATTTCAATTACATCAATCCCTTAACAAGCAGAAAGGATACAACATCCAGAACACAATGATATTGAATGTCTACGGACGGAAAGCAATCCAAAGTTGTATTCAAATAAAGTGAAGAAGGAGCTGCTGAAGAGTCTGACATGAGTTTACATTGAGGCGAAGCGATTACAATAACCTGGGGGGTTGTACCATATTGGCAGCAACAAAATACTACACCAACGAGGGAAGGTGGAAAAGCTCCAGCCCATACAGGTAAGTTGTACTCCATGGATGTCAAGAAGATTAGAAGGAGTGAAGTAATTCTTACACCGTTAAGGAAGGCTAAGCACTTGAATGCTTCTTTCGACACTTCAAATACATGTTAAGCCCAACGGACATCACTTTGTATTTTCATGCCCAGACCATCAAGAGCTTCTGATTGCTCTGCATCTAAACCGTTGATAGACAAAATGATCATAATGGGTCAGCGAATCGATTGTGTGACAACAAACAGCACTGAGTCTCCGTGCATTAAAATGTACTCGATTCATTTGACCCCACTCAGGAATGGCCAGCAAATCCTGTATCGTCCATAACCCGCCTCTTGTCCTCAATCTTTCGAAGACTCGGCCTATGGTCGCATTAGTACGAATGACAGAGATTACAGTCATCCGCAAATGAGTAGATCGGATTCGACGTCTGACTCAACAGATCGTTACAGATGAGAACCCATCTATAACGACTCGTATGGTGCAATCTCTGAGAAAGCTCGAAATAAATCGAACGAAGCCATTACCGACACCAAATGCGACAAGCTTTGATAGTAGTGCACCGTGCCAGACCCTATCCGCAGATATCCAGAGTCACAACCTTGATCTCACCAAATTGGTGGATTGAGCAACTCCAACGTTCCGACAGAAATGCCCATAGAGCGATTTCTGCGGAACGCATACTTTTACTCGCTAAGAACGAACGATCAAAAGCTCTAACTTCCTCGTGTAGAAGCAAGAACCTTAGTATGCAGGAAATTTTCGCGCCAAAGCACTTTGGCACACGAAGATCTTGCCTGCTTGCGCAGCAGCTCAGTATTGACATTTTTATTCAAGCGCCAGTTTCTGAATGCCACCTCTTTCGATCTGACAGTAACTCTGCATGTCTGGTTAAACCAAATTTTGTCGTCTGATTTACCTTCCTTTCATTTGAGTTCCACATTATCACGATCGTCCTGTGTATGACCGTTCGAGGGGTTAGGTTGGGGCCTTCCCCCGGTTACTTGATCCCAATTTTGGTATACATTAAAATCGCTCAAATTGGGGCAAGGGAGAGGGTCCCCCTTAAAGTGATAAAAGACGTCGCTTTATCAACACCCGCACGGATTCGCCAGTATGCAGAGGTGGAGGTTGCAGAGTCACTGATGTTGCAAGTATGCCAAATGAGGCAGTTTCAAAAAAAGGTATTGCATTTCTTGCTTAAATAAAAATGGGAAATTCCTGAAGTTTTAGCAACAAATTAAAACAAAAATTGAAAAATTGTTAATACAATAATTTAATTGTTTTTTTTGTCCCACATTTTTGTGATTGCAACCTCGTAACAGGGATTCTTCAATTACTTTACACCAAATACCTGCACATAACCAAGTCAAATAATCACAGATAAACACCAGCAAGCTAAGAAGAATAATGTCATTCTCTGCATGCGTACGCTTTGTAATAAGAAACGTACACAAGCGCTCACTCAAACGAAGGCAAGACACAAGAACCCTTGCACGGTAATGGAAATGGAAGGAATACAAAGAGCTCAGACAATTGTAACAATGAGTGGAGAGACGCCAAGGTTTTGGATGGCATGCAAATACAGAGATTGTCAGGATGTAACGTAAAGTTGAACTCATTGTACGAAAGGCCAGGGAAGGGGGTTGCAAGTTCGAATGCATAATCACCTCTAACAACTTGTGAGCATTTAATTTAGTTGTAGACCTGGCCAACGTCTCCCCCTACCTTTCTGTTACCACCTAGCCTATAACCCAAGAACATGATGACTCTGCCATTGCTGTTGTCAAATTGAAATATGTTCTATTATTGTAATGCCTTGGTAAAATCGTTTTGTTCACATACACTCGCTCACATACCGACATTGCCAGGGATACCCAATACGGGGCAATAACATTTCACAGCACTGGTTTACTGTTACTTGCACATATGATATATGTTAAATTACAAGACCCAAGATTCAGGAATGTGAATAGCAGCAGCTTCCATTGCAATTCCTAACCAGCAGCAAAGCAGCATTTGCCTTGGATAATCTCTTGTGTCTTGTCTGGTCATGGTATTTTGCAATTATGTTCTAATTTTATTCACTTGCACTTCAAATTACCCAAAACACATTCAACAAGATGAGAGAATTATAAATGACCAGAAGGGTCATTTGGAAATGTAAGAGGATTACTTTTATTGCAAATATATGATAAATTATACTGGGAGCTTCTAGGCGACAATAAAATTAAGCTCTTGGGAAGTTTATGTAAGGAACGTGCTACTTGCGAAATGTTCATAGCAGGGATTTATTCTAAGGACCCTAAGAAGACCTTAAGGAGAACCTAATGCGTTTAAGGGACTTCTTTCAAATTCTATGCAAGAGTGCAAGTATAGCTTAAATTGATAAATTTTCTACTCAACAATAGAGTCAAAATGGACAGGGAGAATTTCAAAGCAACCTCTAAAGCCTGTAGTAATTTTGGAATTAAAAAAAAAAACTAAACAAAGTAAATTTTCTTTGAATGGAAAGGACAGCTAAAAAATTAGCAAGCATTAGTGGAAAAATACCATATGGGAAGATGCCAAAAATTGCCAATTGTGGAAAGTCCAAATTTTTTTTTTTTATAAAAAAAATTTTCAAAAAGTAAAAAAACTTGAAAAAATTGTTTTAAAAAAAAATCTTCATTGGAAAAATCTTTTTGTACAAATGTTTAGTAGCCTTAAATAAAAAAGCTTTAACGAGCAACAAAACCTTTTATTGAAACAACTTTTATTAGAAAAAGCTTTTACACAAAAAACGAAAAGGCTTTTATTATTAGACAATCATCAGAAATACTCTTAAGGAAAAGGAGTTTGATAGAAAAAACAATTATTTGAAAATGCTTCTCTAAATAAAGTTTTCTAAGAAAATGCTTTTATAAGAAAATGTTTCTCTAAATAAGGCTTTATATGCGCCTTTACATCCAAAGGGGTACAGTTTTATTCAACAAATTTTGAATAGAAAAAGCTTTTGTAAGAAAATATTTTCATAAGAAAAAGCTTTCATAAGAAAAAGCATTCATAAGATAAGCTTTCATAAGATAAGCTTTCATAAGAAAAAGCTTTCATAAGAAAAAGTGTTCGAAAGAAAGAAACATTTTTCACAAGGAGATGCTTTTATAAGAAAAGACTTTTATAAGAAAAGGCTTTTATAAGAAAAGGCTTTTATAAGAAAAAGCTTTTATAAGAAAAAGCTTTTATAAGAAAAAGCTTTTATAAGAAAAAGCTTTTATAAGAAAAAGCTTTTATAAGAAAAAGCTTTTATAAGAAAAAGGTTTTATAAGAAAAAGCTTTTATAAGAAAAAGGTTTTATAAGAAAAAGCTTTTATAAGAAAAAGCTTTTATAGGAAAAAGCTTTTATAAGAAAAAGCTTTTATAGGAAAAAGCTTTTATAAGAAAAAGCTTTTATAAGAAAAAGCTTTTATAAGAAAAAGCTTTTGTAAGAAAAGCTTTTATAAGAAAAAGCTTTCATATAAATAAAAGCTTTTAAAAAAACCTTCAAAAAAATTATGTATAAGAAGAAATTTTTACAAAATAATGCTTCGTAGAAAAGCTTTTATAAGAAGAAAATGCTTTTCTAAGAAAAAGGTATTGTAAGAAAAACTTTTATACGAAAAGCCTCAAGAAAAAAAAGAAAGAAAAATTAAGCCTTTTGTCAAAAACTTACTCTTTTACCAGAAATGTAAACAAGCCTAAGCAACCCAGCGGGATAAGGCAGCGACTTGGAGGCCTGATATTATTCTTTGTTCTGCATCCGCCAGGCCTAGTCTCCGAATTCCATGTTTATATCTTTTTAACATTTTATCCCATATATTTTATGGGATATCTCAGAAGAAATGCATAAAGACGGTAAAGGCATTCCTTTATAAACTTTTGGAAGTTGCAAGGTAATCCTGTTGGAAAATTCATTAGATTACTATAAGGAAAGTGACTTGGGTCCACTTCCTACTGTATGTCCATAAACTTTCGGAAAAATCGGTCCCAATTGCATAACGCTCTACTTGGTAGATACTGCCGAAGGACTTAGTCAGAGATTTAAAGAGCTGCATCAAGAAGAAAAGCTCTAATTGGTTCAATACGCCTTAAGAAAGTTTAAAAAAGACGCATTTGTTGATCCAAAAATTGTTTTGATTTGCAAAGCTCCTAAGAAATTTTGTTCAACAGGAGCTTTGTTGGTTTGGGAGTGGTGGTAAATGGCAACCAGAGGCAGCTTTAGAGCAAATCGAAAAGTTTTAGAAGCAACCAAAGGCAGTGCATTCTTCAAGATATTATTTTTTGTGGGGTCAGTAGGCTGTAGTGCTGTCGCCACTGTGCTATCATAATGGACAAAAAGGTCGGAATCTCGTTTCCAACTGCCACTGTGTCCTTCTAAACCGAATTGGTCCCACTCCAATGCCGTTCGAATTTCAGCAATAAGAAGTATTTGCGGAAAATTTCAAGTGGCTAATCTCACTTGTTGAAAAGTAAGAGTGCTTTTGACCAAAAGAAAGGACAGACAGCGCTAAGTAGGCTTAGAATGCCAGCGTACAAATAGGAAACCAAAAAAATATTTCCTAAGAAAATTATTAAAATATAATTAAGCGCAACATGAAATCTTTGTTGAAAAAGGTAAGCATTTAAAATTGCATTAAGTCTTAGTACATGTGGACAACATCTTTTCGTAGGAACTAAATAATCACTTATTTTCTGTTGGTCAACATCTTCCGAAGGCCTTATGCTGCAGTGTATTTATCACACTCTAATGGGCTTTAGGCACTTTGGGAAAACATTTCACTTTAAAACGTTTTAAATGGTGAGATATTCCAAAAAACATATTTTTGGTCTCTCAAGTCGTGGTGTTAAACAAAGAAAAACAATGATAGGAAATAAGTAAAAACAAAAACAACGACAAAATATCCATTTGCAAAACGTAAAAAAATTTGTTAAACAGATTAGGACAATGTTTTGTCCATGACAACAACACTCCACTCAAAGAAAAATGTAAATCAAGTCTCTCTGTCTGTCTGTTACCAACGATATGCCGTGTAATTGCTGTTGCTGTTGTTTTTTTTTACTTCTTTTTGAGTTATGCAAACTGCGACAAATCGAATGGGCTGCCGCCAAAAGATGTCCCAACAGTACATATCCCCCCACTAAAACAAGGGATCCACCCTCGTCAAAACAACAAAATCAACTGCCCCCGGGCAGTAATTTCCGGTAGAACGCCCGTTTAACAGCATTTAAAGGAGATACAAATCTTGGGGATATTTTCGAGTACTAGGCAACAACAAGAACAACAACAGCATTTGCTAAGCTAAGGATTTGTGAGCAACAACTACAGCATTGGACTAAAGCAGCGGCGGCAGCAGGAACTCCTCAGCTGTAAAGGCAAATTAAGATTTATGAGCTATGCCAAAGACCGTTGAGGCAAAAGCATTGAAAATTGTTCGAATACTAGAGGATTGAGATGTTTGGGTGTGTGGGTAAGCGTCTACAATGGGGAGATGTGTGTTTGTTTCTATCTATGTGTATAAGGGTGTTTCGAGAAATTTTGAGTAAAAAAAAAATTAATTTCAAACATTACAATCTAATGTATTGTATAAATGTGGAAAAAATCCAAAACGATGCTCAAAATCATTCCACAAGAAAACAAGTAAAAATGCGTTATGTTCGGCCGGGCCGAGCTTTGAATACCCACCACCTCGGGTATATATGTAAACCACCTTTCGTTATAATCCGGTGAAAAATGCGCAATTTTTGCCCCCATAGCAGCTTTATTGAAAAATGGTCCAATTTGGACCAAATTCGACAGGGATATTTAAAGGTCTAATAAGTACAAGTCAATGTTTAATTTTGTAGAACAAAATATTTGTCTTTTTGGTAGCTATATCCAATAAAGACCGATCTGAACCATATACGACACGGATGTCGAAAAGCCAAACATAAGTCACTGTGTTAAATTTCTGCGAAAGCGGATTATAAATGTGCCTTTTAGGGGGCCAAGACCTTAAATCGAGAGATCGGTCTATATGACAGCTATATCGAAATCTGGACCGATCTGGGCCAAATTGAAGAAGGATGTCGAAGGGCCTTACACAATTCACTGTCCCAAATTTCGGCGAAAACGGACAATAAAAAAGTCTGTGCAAAGTTTCAGCTCTATTTTAAAGACTGTGGCGCGATTTCAACAGACGGACGGACGGACATGGCTATATCGTCATAGATTTTTACACTGATCAAGAATATATTACTTTATAGAGTCGGAAATGGATATTTCGATGTGTTGCAAATGGAATGACAAAATTAATATACCCCTATCCTTCGGTGGTGCGTATAAAAACTTAAGTTTTAGTATACAGACTTCAAATTTGATCGCAGAGACACTGATAACGAGGAAGAATTAAATGAAAAACCACCAAACCAGAAAACCTGGACAAATCTATTTCAAATAAAACCATAAAATAATTTTGATCTATCGAAAAGTACAGCTGACATCGAAAAAAACTTCGTAAAAACGAAGTGTTGGAGTGGGTTGTGTGATGGAATAAGAATTGGTCTTTAAGTAAACTAACCAAGAATGACTAACAAATCATGTCACCGGCATCACTTTCAGTCCAATTCGATGGACTTTTCTATTTGGTATATTTTAGCGAACAAGGTAAAAGCTAAGAAAGATGCCAGTGTGGATGTGCTGCAGAAAGCTAATGTAGTGGCAGATTACTGTATTGCAGCTTGAAACTCGTTTTTAGTCATATCGAACAAAAATTAACGGATTCTGAAATTTAGATTATTTCCATACATTTGCCATTTGAATCTATAAAATTATGTTCATATACAAAAAATATGGTTGTTTGAATTGGTAACACTTTGTGCCTGCTACCCTGTATCATCGTTACCTAACTATAAATTTTTGACTAGCCCGTGCAGAGAAAAACTATTTTTTTTGAAACGGAATTCACCATGACATATAAAAGGAATTTCTATGGAAAATGTATGGCAAACAACAAGCTATGATAGAATTTATAATCTGAGTTAGAACATACCATCTCCACCTACTCATGATAGACCACCAGATGCTTAGTGAAATTTCCATGACAAATACATCAACAAAGTTTAAAATTTGTATCCAACGTTTCCAACTACAATCCCAACAATTTTTAAGGAAACTTCATCGTTACACCCTTATGTCTATAGATATCTCTTGCCTTGCATGATTACACTCGATTGTGTGTATGTATAGATAGATAGATAGCTATGTGTTCTGTACTGTATTCTACGCCCAAATGATTACAAATGACTTAAATGACTCGTGTTGATATGTCAAGTGTGCCAGGAGTCTATGCTAAAATGTTCTTCAATCCCACATCCGGCATCCAATGTTCTAAGCTTTCTTGCATTTTCCGCACTCCATATAGCTTAGAGAATATTTTATTTACCCCTCCTTCGCAGAGATGTCCATATCATAAACGCAATTTGCAATGCGCGACCATGTTCCCCATTTGGATTTTCTTTTCCCCATTTCCCGCTTTCAACTCACATCAAATTACGTTTTGCATTGGCAAGTCAGAGGGGCTTGTGGTGGACATGGGGCATGTAAATGGGATTAGAAGGCCTGGTGATGAAGATGAATATATTGCTTGCTTTTAGGGCTTATAGTAGCATTTCGTCATCACTGAAGTATAATAACCAAAATTTGGTGTCCATGAAACTTTCGCTTGCAATTTCTTAGGAATTTTCGGCCATGTTCGTTGGACGCCATCATAATCATCAGCATCCATTGAAAGCTGCATTAATTTGTCTTTTCAGATGGCAAGTAAATGAATTTAAATGTTTCGTCCAAATTGTGGCCATTAACTTTTATAGAGATATGCTTATGGGCGAGAAAAGGGTGAAAGATATTTTTAAAAAGGGGGGAGGCTTAAAATGATGTCCATAAATTATGAGAAAATGAATATGAAACTCAAATATAATAATGAATGAACAATATTTTTTTTCTTGTAAAAGACGAATTTAATATTTAGGTGGAATAAAATATGTAATTCATGCTGATGCAAATTTGCCCATGAACATTCCATTAAAGAACAAAGACAAACTTCTCACATATAAATGAGTGCTGTCCGATTCAAGTTTAAGCTCAATGATAAGGGGCCTCCTTTTTATAGCCCAGTCCGAATGACGTACCGCAGTGTGATACCTCTTTGTGGAGAAGTTTTTACTCAAAATTTTTGCCAGCATAAGCAAGGGACAACCACCGCTGAAATGTTCCCGCCAGGTTTCGAACTCAGGCTTTCAGAGTCATAAGCGAACATGCTCGCATCTGCGCTACGGTGGCCTCCTATATGTTATTATACAGCAATAATTGAAAAGGCCATGGAGCATATCAGGCTCTACATCGCGATGTGCAACAATCTGAGAAAAAAAAGTGAGCTTCAAACGGATCATCAAACGAGAAGAGACTATCGAGAGATGGCGGCGGAGGTGGACGGAGAGTGGGGCCAGGTTTGAAGCGAAGACTTATCCCCGATGTACAGATGTGCATAGATAGGAAGCTCGGCTGTAACAGAGAAGTTGATAAGCCATGTTTGTATCAGGAAATACCTACATAGAATAGGCAAATGCTCTTCTAGCAACTGCATTCGTAAGGAGCTAGAAGTTGCAGACGATGTGGGGCAAACACTCTTCCATTGCGAGCGCTGGGTCGAAAGATCCAGGGAACTGGAAACAGCGATTAGCGATGTTTTAACTGGCACAATAGTCCAGAGAATGCTGGAGGACCAGAAGAACTGGGAGGCGGTGATAAGATACGCCAAACAAAAACTGCACAGAAAGAAAATGGATCTGGGCGCAGCAGTATAGAGTATGAATGCGGAAATCTGCACGCAAACACAACAAAGATGATATGTATAATCTCCAAATATGGGATTCATCTCGAAGTAATGCGAAAGCGTTTCCGAAGTGGAGTTAATCCCCAGGGTGACACAGGGTTGGTGTTTAGCCGAATACCGTTGATAACAATGGAATCCGGCATAGGCCGTTGGACGTGTACTCATTACTGACCATCAAAAAAAATGGTTGAAAATTTTGGTTTCCTAAACATAGATGGGAGAATGGATAGAGGATAGGAGCAGCTCATACCATTGCGGCATAATCAAGGTGACGATAGGAGGCTTGGAGGCAATGAAAGAGGTTTCTGATAGTATACCTGAGACGACACACTAGGTCGAGTCCTCGACACTGCTGCCAGTGGCAGTCTTGACGGATCTCTCATCTGGAAGATCATGTTACACGGATGGATCAAGGTTAGAGAACAGAGTGGGCCTGGGGATCTACATTGAGAACCCAGGGATGGAGATCTGTTTAAGATTGCCTGACCATAATACGGTCCTGCAGGCGGAGATCCGAGTGATCACGGAATACGTGAGGCGGTGAGGTTTTCACGCGATGACGTCGACTGTGAACATCTTTACTTTACTAGTTTACTTTGACAGTAAACTAGCCAACAAGGCAGTACGGTTAGCCCACGCACAGTCTTGAAGTGTAAGAAAGAGTTTAATGTCTTCTCTGAAGATGGCACGATTCGTATCGTTTGTGTGCCGGGCCATAGCGAAGTAATGAGCAATAAAACAACCGTTCGAAGCCATCAATACAACTTCCAATAGATTAACAGAATCATGTGTATACCATGGGAGCAGTGTAAACTAGGCCGACAAAAAATCTACCATTACACAAAAACACTTGTATCGGGAAAAATACAACTATCCGGAAAAATTCGGTGCAAGTAAAATATATCCAACGTAAGGCCCTTGAAGCCTTCACATCTAGTATTACGTGTTTACTATTACATTACGAAAAAACGCGTCCCACAGTGGTTGATGGCTTTCCTTCTCCATTTGCGAAGAAAAATCACCGATCATTGAGCTCATCTCGAAAGAGAAATAAACAATAAAAGCAGACGATTTGACAGTGAAGGCCAGAGTACTGCCGTTAATAAACTTGATTAACCCAAAGCCTTATGGGTGACGCAGTCCGAGTTAAGGGCGTGGTCAACGATCGCATATATAACTTTGTGGAATAGCTAAACGGTCAGTAGGACGGACGAAAATCCTATGAGAAGATCCGCATGGTGAGAAGACGAGGCTATTACTAAAAGGAATTAAGAAGGTGGTCAGTATAGCCTTTGGTATCATAACGGAACAAAGGACTTAGAGCTCATTTATGCAAAATCAGTGCGCCAAGTGATAGCATGTGTAGAGCATGCGGGGAAGATGAGGAGACGTTGGTGCATTTCTTATGTCATTTTTGAAGGTTACTTTTTAGTGTTTAGAGCGTACAATAAGACTAATACTGGCTTAGGTATATGTCCATAGTAGAGAAAATAAAGGGTGATTTTTCGGCTATTATCTTTTTGGCAACACTGGTTTAAACAGTTCACGCACGTTTCGTGTTTTGTTTCACTGTCAAACATCTTCAGTTTGGTCTATAATTTAACCATGAATCGCCTTGCAAACGAACAACGTTTGCAAATTATTGAATTTTATTATCAAAATGCGTGCTCTGTTAAGAAATTTCATCGTGCGCTTCTTCCATTCCATCGACAAAGTTCATTTTGGGCTCAATTGGTACATAAATAAGCAGAATTGTCGATTTTGGAGTGAATATCAGCTCCTGAAAAAGTAACAGTTTGGTGCGGTTTATGGGCTGGTGGCATCATTGGATCGTACTTCTTCAAAGATGATGCGAATCGTAAAGAAACTGTGAATGGTGAGCGCTATTGTGAGATGATATCCAACTTTTTTTTACTAAAACGCGAGAGCTTGACTTGCATGACATGTAGTTTCCACAAGACGTTGCCACATGCTACACAGCACGCGTAACAATGGACTTATTGAGAGGTGAGTTCGGTGAACATTTTATTTCACGGTCGGGACCGGCCTTTAGACTATTTTTGGGGCTATATTAAAGCCCATGTTTATACAGACAAGCCCGCTTAGATTATATATATTGAACTATTTCTCATTAGTATGTTATATAATGGTTAACTATTCTTGTATTGCATTTTTATTGTGAACGGGAAATTATAAGATGGGTGTAAACTCAGTCGTAATAAAACTGCATTTAGAAATATCAACCTCAAACATTTCCCTTTTTCTATTTATTTTGTGTGCTTGGTATGGCAGCTCAATGAATTTATTAGTTACGTTATTATATTGTATTTGTTCCCAAAGGGAGAAAGAGTCGAGCCAATTTGACCAAGGGAATGAACATCACAAGAAAAGGCTTTTTTATATGCTCTTATAAGAAGTACTTTTGTACTTTCCATTTTCATTACCAGTAATAAGTACCATGTCTAGTAATGCATTTTATAATAATTGCTTTCACAGGCTACTAAGCAAACACTGTTGCGTTCTTCAGACAACATAAATATACTCTTCTTCAATATTTTAAAATTCATATACATGTAAATTTACTTTAATTTATACCAACAAAAGTCTCATTGTCAAGTAAAGGCTTTCTTTTCTACCATTTCAGTAAACCCCTGCATGAAATGCTTTTTTTAAACCTCTGTAATTCACTTTCACAAAATCTGTACTATTCTAAAAAAAACACCCAAACAAAAAGAACACAAATAACTTCAACATCAGAGAGCTCCACAAATAATAGTTTTGAGCTACGAAATTAAACTTAAATTATATGTTAGAATTTCAGTACTTCCTGCCCCCACAATGCAGCAGCGGCAGCAGTATAGCATCCATTCGTTTGCCAGATAGGTTGACACAAAATTATATACCAAAATATTTCAACATGTCTTTTTCTATTTATTCCACCCCTCTGGTTTTTGGTGTGTCTATGCAACAGGATCCAAAAATAAAATGAAACACAAAAAACTCCATACGAAAGAGGAAGCAAAGAACAAAACTTTAAAGACATTGAACAACCTCATATAAATGTATGAAAAGTCTTTGTGCTGGTATGTGTCACAGCAGATATCCTAGCATGACATACAAATGTATGTACATATGTATGTTAAAAGCAACTTGCAACATGAAACCACCATCAACACACATACCACCCAAGGAGCAATGTTACACATATTCATCATATATGTACATACGTACATGGGTGATGCCATCCAGAATCTTTGATATGGCAGACAGTAGACTAGTATGCAGGCAGTGTTTTGGGTGTCAGAACAGAATGACATACGATGTTACTTATGATGTACCTTGTGGAGTTTTCTAATTTTTTTCGAAAATACCCTACCAGCGGTAGCTGATGAATACAAAAAAATACATAAACTTGATCGAACAATTAAATGTTGTACTTAAGAGGATCATATATAAAAAAAAAAAATTGGTATACAGCTTAATCCTAAAAACTATAAAAACAGCTTTTAGCATTCAAAAAGCACCAAGTACTGATGGATAGACATTCAAGTAGTATCCAACAAGCACCAATTACTGATGGAAATTCTGTTACTGAAGAAAAACTCATGATAACACAAGAGTGAGTATTAACTTCGAAAATAAACTTAGACTTTCATTATTTGTATGGATTTTCTGGAGTTAACACGTCTATTTTAATGATTCTTTACATTGCAGACTTAAGATAACTAAACGATTGCTCAAGGTGGCTCCCTAATGCTAAGCTTTAAACATAAAATAGGTTTAAATAGTTTGGAAATCTGGAAATTTGGTACTAACGGATTGCTATTCAAATCTTCATTTGTCATTAGTCCAATCAAACAACATTCTGATTAAAATCAAAGCAGAGGGTACTGACGAATTGCAGCATTAAATGAAAATAACTATATGACTTTGCACAAGTACATAAATGTTGAATAATTGATTAATCTGTAGTTTGCACTGAATCTTCTTTTAATTGATATGTTGAAAATCATAATTGAATAATTAAAAATCAGCAAAAAGGGCTTGAATAAAATGTTATGCACTGAAGCTTAGATTGATAAAATATTGATTGGTTTCATTTTACTTATATAGGGTATTGTAACTTGGATCATAATGTAACCTTCAATCAATTAGCACACCTATAAATTATTAACGGTTATTACATATAAACTCAACTCAAAATACTTTTTTAAGGATAATCATTTGGGCATACTTTTCAAAATACTTCACTCCTGACATACCTTGTAAGTAATTGACCCAGTTTTATCCATAAGTACGCCATAAAACTATGTACGGCCTTGTTGTCTGATAAATGTTAATAGTCTTTATTTCAGTAACTTGCTAGAAAATCTTGTAAGTGATATCTTTAATAATCTTGACATTGAGAATACTATTATTGTAGAACATTGAATAGTGTCAGAAAGTCCGACTAATTCTAAGTCATTTTATAATGGGAAAATACATAGCCTCGTCTACTAAGAAATTTTAAAAATGCCATAAACAGGAGATTGAAAATAACCTAAACACTGAATGTTGAAAGATGAACTACGGAATATTATATCACAACAAAGGTGGAGTACTTACCAGTTTTCGATGAAGCTGAAATAGAACAGAGAAATATTTATTAGTGCATAATTCAAAAAAAAATATAAAAAAATGAAAACAAGACCGAGCCAAAATTTGGATAATGACGACCATGGATGAATTAACCATCCTCTTTTATAATAACTCCACCATGATATCCATAGTAATATGTAAATGGGGGCTGGTCTGGATCATATTTGATTCAGGTACCTAAATAAATCCTCTTTTTATTGGCTCAAGACCCTTAATCGGCAGATCGCTCTATATAGCAGCAATATCTGAATAAAGACCGATCTGAACCAGATTTGAGTCGGATATAGGGAGGCTTAAAACAAATTTACGAGCTTAAGACCCTAAAAAACGTCAGAATCGGATAGTAAATGCGTCTGTTGCGTATAACGATCTATATGGGCAGCTTTATGGAAATATGGTCCGACATGGGCAATATTCGATTTGAATATAGGGGCCCCTAGTACAACTTCCTGTTTCAAATTTCAGCAAAATCGGACAAAAAATGCTGCTTTTATGGGCACAAGATCCTAAATCGCCAGGTCTGTCTATATGCCAGCTGTATCCAAATATAGTCCAATTTGGCCCATTCAAGAACTTAGCCTGCGTGCGTTCAATAAACCGAAGCCTTTCTGGTCGACGTAGTCGGAGTTAAGGTCGTGGGCGCCGAATGCGCATGTAACCCTCTAGAACAGCGAAACAGTCGGTAGGACGGCGAAAATCCTATGGGGAGATCCGGATAGTGAGAAGACGAGACTATTACTGAAAGGAAGTAAACAGGAGGTCAGTATAGCTCTCGGTATCACAACGGGACACATAGGACTACGAGCACACTTATGTAAAAAATACCGAGGTTACCTAATTCAGGGCCTTGCCATGAAGCACCAGGAACATCCAAGGTCTTAAGATTTTGCACATGATGCCGATAGCACCTCATCACTTTAAATTTCAAAGAGTTATCTCTATCCAATCTCAAATGGGATATATGTTACTAGATTTTTTCCATTCTTTTCCACTGTGCAACGTCTGCAAATCATAAAAATGTACTACAAAATTTGAGAGTCGATGACCGCTACTTTAGGAGAGAAATCAAAGCGGAATCCTTCTCAGTGAGAAATCTCTTTTTTTGGCTCAATAGGTGTGCTATGTGCTTCACAAATCAACACTTCATCTACAAAAAAAAAACACTATTTGGTGCGGTTTGCATGCCGGCGTTGTCATTGGGCCATGTTTCTACTAATTATTACGTTACCGTGAATGGACGGTTTATTCTTGGCCTGATTTGGAAGATATGGGCCCGGATGACTTGTGGCACACGTTACAATCGATTTTCTTGAAGAGTAAGTTTGATAAGCGCGTTATTTGAAGAAATGGCCTAGTCGATTGGCTTGCTGATTCATTAGATTTGACGCCTTGAAACTTCTTTTTTTCGGCTATGTCAAGTCATTGTCTATGCCAGCAAGCCGACGGCTTCGGTAGAGCTCAGAGTCAGCATTGAACGGGAAATAACGACCGTGTTGGCTGAAATGTGTGGCCGAGTCATCGACAATTGGGTCCAACGTATTGACAGATGCAAACTTGTCCACGGTGGCCATATGAACGAAATCGAGTTCCATTCATAAATGTTTTGAGTGTACTCTAAGCCCATAATAAAGTTGTTGAAATATCTCAAATGGCTTGCGTTTTATTAAAAAAAAGCAGTTCACAAGCCCATATTGGAAAACCCGATACTTTCGTTTCGGGTTTCCTACTCCTGTGGATCCTGATTATTGAGATCCTAGGAAAAATCTTCAACTTTTGATGTAAAGTTTTTAAAGTGTGTTCGTACCGTATTTTAAAGCCATTATTGCCTACACACTAAATCAACTACTCCTCTAATGCTTGTTTTCTTTGCTTTTATGGTGTTTATTCATTTTGTCTAGCTTAATAGACCTGTGGGTGTGAATGTGTGTTAATATTTAATTTTATATTTTTATCTAGGATAATGTGTCAAATAAAACATATTTTACAAGGTCTACCGTAGGCTTTCTTTGTGCTTAACATAAATGACTTCAAAATTCCTTTAATTCATTTTTCCTGCACCCCCCATTTCTCCCTCATGATTTTTCAACTTCCCCCCTTTTGGGAATTTTAGTAATGGCGGGGTTTCAAAGACTCAGCAGGGATGAATGTTTGCCAGGATGTGTTTCAAGTTTGTCACATACAAAGAAGGGGCGGCTGTTGCATGTCCAAGTATATGTAGGAAATGTTTGATGTATGTTTAGTTATATGTAGACATATAACATTCATCCATATGTATGTTTATAATAAAATTGACAAATTTTCCAAAAATTTGATAAGATGACGTTGCTTTCGTTTCCGTTTTTCATTTGTTTTACTCCTTGCTGTGGCCTTGTTGCTTAGCCATACATGCCATGAGGGAGAGCCTGAAGCTGCTGCTGTTCATTTCATCCATAATCAAGTAAGCTATAATTTTATGCACATCATGTTATTTTCCAGATAAGAAAGATGAACGATCTGGACGAGCGACAGATATATGAATAGACGGACGAACGGACAGACATAAAGTAATATACTGCCAACAGACTCCATATGGTGAATGTGTGTCAACCTATCCTGTAATTTCAATGCAAATCATATTGGGTGGGAACTGTGAGTGCTAAGGGCTATTGGAATTTATAGAGAATATATTGCAATTCATGGTGTGGAAAGCATATTCACATAGATATGTGCAAAATGACTGTTGAAATATCCCACAGATAAGGAAATATTCACAAGTCAGTAGAATATTCTAAGAATATTTTAGACTTCAGCTGATAAAGGAAATACTCGTAGTCGAAGGATAATAAAATATCAATTGATTCTTGGCAATCATCAATTCCTTATCATAGCTCTAGAGGTTATTTTGGTCTTTGTTATTCTGAGTCAAGCTGTCAAAAGGGAAAAAAATGCAGTAGTTTTTCATAAGCCAAAATAGAGGTGGCCTTCGTGGCGCCCAAGTACGCTGAGTTTCTATAGATCATAGACAATGTAAAATTTGTAAATAGTTTATAAAAGTATACCTTATACATCAGAGGTTAGCATGCCCGCCTGGGTGCAAATTCTGGCGAGAACATCATTCTCCTAATACTGGTGACACTTGCGAGGTATTTACCTTAAGTAATCAGCCTAGAAGGCACCGCAAATAAGAGGTTAGCATGTCCGCCTGTGACGTTGAACGCGTATGTCTCTAAGCTAAGTCGTTAGGATCAAGTCCGAAGGGCAACGAATGACAGAAGGTCACAAAGGTGGGTTTTGAACACTACAAAATTATGTGGCCACCGCAGAGGTTAGCATGTCCACCTATGACTCCGAACGCCCGGGTCCAAATCACGGCGTGAACAACAGAATATTTTCAATAGTGGTTATCTCTTTACTAAAGCAGGCTACGTCCGTGAGGTATCCTGCCAACTTAAAACTTCTCCACCAAGTGGTGTCGCTATTCAGAGTGCTGTTCCGTCTCTGCATCATAAAGGAGGCCCTTTATTATTGAGCTTAAACATTAAGCGGACTGCACTCATTCTCATATGAGAGAAGTGTCCCCTGATCCTTAATGGCATGTTTATGGGAAATTTAGTAGTCGTAGTAATCTAGACTGGAAAAGGTTTGCGTCTCTGCTGTCGCTGGCTAGAACAGACGTCTCAGTCATGACAGGTCATTGTCTGATCGGAAAACGTGCAGACTTCTGCAAAAGCTGTGGGGACGTCGGGGAAGAAGAGACTATACAACATCTCCTATGTGTATGTGTGTGTCCCGCAATGGCAGTCGAAAGGAGTTCCCCACTAGGTTCTCATTTCTTTAAGAACTTGTCAGATTTCGGGGATGGGAACATTCGCAAGTAGCGGTCTATTTAAAGCAATCACGATGGTTCCCTACCGTTGAACCATCCTGAAGGCATCTTCCTTCTCCTGTTCCAGTGGTATCACAATGGACGAAAGTGTCTAAGTGAGTTTGATGATAGACTGCCACTTATACCCAACCTTATCTATCCCCTCCTAATTCTGGCAACAGTTGTGAGGCGTTTACCTTAAGTAACCAGCTTTGCAAACTTCTCTAAATGATGTCCCTCTGCCGCAAGCCGTTCGGATTCACCAACAAAAAAGAGGTCCCTTATTATTAAGCTTGTATCGGACAGCCCTAATTGATGAGATAAGTTTCCCAAATGTTCCTTATAGAATATAGAATGTTCATAGGACTACATGAACAACTACTGTGATAAAGCATCCCAATGTCTAAAGCATCCTAAAAAATTCAGCTAAACCCAATGCTATAGATTTTGTTGGATTTTCTAGGTCTTTGCCGTGAACTTTACTACTAGTTCTGGATTTTTTGGGAATACAAAATGCATAATTGCATCCTGATCACACTAGTCTTTTGGTAAAGCAAAAATTTGTAAATATGGCATCTCTGGCCAAGCTGCAAAACATGATTACACATTGTGTAAGATATTAAGTATGTATTGAATTTATATTATCAGTTTAAGCCAACACACATATGTATGTACATACATTTACCTGAAAAGGAATTCGAATGGTGGCTGTATGACTTAAACACATGCCACTCACTCATTCCTCTTCCTACATGCAGCAGTCATCATATCGATAAACACGTATTTGTCCATCACTTTCTTTTCCTCATAAGCATGAAAGCTGCCGCCAGTGTATGTACTACAGTCACAGTACAACACCGATGACATTCGTGTAATTTTATGATAATTTCATGTAAATAAATTGATATTAATGATGGCATACTCACCAGCATTAATAACAATCTCATCATCGTCATCATTATTATCATTGTCAACAACAACAACATCGTCAATAGTGTTATTGGCATATGTAGCACCTGATTCACTCCTACAAAAATCGTCGAAGCCATAAAAAGTCCTTTGACACACTCACACACATTAAAATCCTGATGACGTACAATTGCGTTGAGGCGTGATATGATGAGAAACAGAAGAGGAATGAGTTCATTGCAAATACGAGCATTGCAGATGGTGAAAATAATGACACTGACATGTTATTAGGTTTCACTTGATGATATCATTATTGTTGTTGCCACTCTGCTATTATTGACAAAGTTCATGTCGTCATTACAGTTTTGATGGAGGAAAAAAACGAAATGTTTTGATTCAAATCTCTGCTAAAGTCATTAATAATACTAAGTGGGCCATTATGGCAAAAGGCGAATGGGGTATGTGTACTTAGCTGGGCCATGCAATGTCCTGGGAAAGAAGTCAAAACAACACACACACACACATAGTGTTGCCATAAATTTTCCCGTCAAATACAAACAATATTTGTCATCTTTTAATGTGTTATCAGAATTTAAGGGAAATCAAAGCAAATTTATTTTTGTAAATGATAAGGCAAACAAACAATGCATTTGTCGTTATCTGTTACGTTTCATGAAGATTCTAATCTCTTTCAAAAAAAAAAAACCCCGAATAATTGTTTTCAAGAAAATTTTAAGCTTGTAAAAGTTTAGCTCATTGATGTCAGAAAGTCAGTGATAAATCATTATTTCATTGATAATGCCATTTCAACAAAGGACAAACCAGTTCATTGATAAGCACACAATACAAAGTGTAACGAAAGGAAAGAGTTTGAGCGAAGGAACTTTAGCACACCTACACGGATTTTGAAAATAATGTATACTATTAGTTCAAGTGGATAACTTTGAATCGAATCAGCAATTAAATGAGTCTTCTGGGGACCCACGGGCATGGGATTGTATATCTCCAAATTTGCCCAAAAACCTTCAATTATGGAACACGTCAAGTCCGTATATGAAGCTGGTTTTGCAGATCCTAAATATCCTTAAAATCCACACCACATCCCATATTAGGCTTGTGTCTAGTATTGTGTCCCCACATAAGTGAAAATGTCTATTAGCCGCGGAAGCCGGGCACTGACATAAGAAATCCTTCAATGTCCCATCATTTTCGCCACATGTTATCACTGCCACACATACATTGCATATGTGAACTCATAATCCGATGTGTCCTGCAAATGTAAATTTGCCCATGAACATTCCATTAAGGAACAGAGGCCAACTTTTTACATATCCATGAATACTGTCCGCTTCAAGTTTAAGCTGATTAAAAGGGGAACCATTTTTAATAGCCGAGTCCGAACGGCGTGCTGCAGTGTCATACCTCTTTGGGAAGAAGTTTTTACATGGCATAGTACCTCACAAATGTAGTCAGAATTGAGAGGAGATAACCACCGTTAATAAAAGATTCCAAGGGACTCAAGAAGACAAGACAAGAAATTGACTATATGGGGTTTATAAATACGTAATACAAAAAATTATAGGCTGTATAGGCCAACAAGTTAGTCTTAGAGTGAGTCGGTGAAGTTGGCGATAGTGAACCGGTCGAAAAGACGACGAAAATCCTATGGATGGAACAAAATGAGCATATAAATGAGATGAAATAGCTACCAGGCCAGTAAGGCCGTATGACATGTTTGGAACATTTCCTGTATCAATGGCTGTTTTTCGCTGCTAAAAGACTCTGGTACTAAGGTACGGATACGTTATCAGACCGGAGAGATTTTCATAGCAATACGAAATTCTTGAACTAGATTTTTACTTTTAGGTATTTAAAGCGCACACCAAGTCGACAGGTTAGGTTGCAGTGAGTCTTTAATCAGACTTGCTTTAGACAGTTTCTGTCCATTGTGATACCACAGCGGCGACAGATCAAAACCTCTGGTGGGAATCGATTCCACGACACCACCAATAGTAATCCAACCGGGGATGCTCAAAGAGAGTGACAGGCGTTCAGCATCAAGGGCGGACAAGCTAACTTCTGTGTCATGATGGCTTCGTAATCCTCAAGGAGCCTAAACATACAAATCTCGGGTTCGATTTCGTTTGGTGCATGTCCGTTTAAGACCTTTGAATCCTTTTGAGAATTTCTTTAAACATTTTTCAGCTTTGTTCATCCTTACACAACATTGTTATGTATGGAGTTATAAATATATCAGTTGCTAAATACGCCACTACTCAATAAATTCGCTGTGTTTTTCCTTTCATTTCAATTTGAATCGGGATAGCACTCATTGAAATAAATTAAGTCTCTCTGGTGATCCTTAAAACTTAACAGACCGAAAATGTGGTTCATCCTGGAGGGGCTCAAGATGTAATGTAAGGTTTCAATCGAATAGCTTAATTGTTCGAAGGCAGTTGTTATTTTGACAGACAGACGGACACATTAGATCGGCTTAGTATGTCAACAGAGAAACTTTATGCTTCATAGGGTCCGTATCGTTATTTCGAAGGGTCTTAAAAGGAATGATGAAGTTATGTCAAATAATGTTAATTTTGAAAGTAGCGTGAATTTTATAATGAGTACCAGAGAACAATCATATCGGCTCTTAAACTACTATATAAATAATAAATTGCCACCATTTCATCATGGTGTTTAGTTTTACAATAACTTTGAATGCAAATGTATCCAAAGCATGAATCCCGTTCAGGTTTTTAGCATTTCCTTGCCCTTAGCTGACGTTAGTGAGAATGTTTTCCTTGGATTACTATGAGTCTGCAATATATAAATATTAATAAAAAAGAAATCATGGCACATTCTATTCATTATACATTTGAATACAACACGAGTCTTAAACGTTTTTATTCACCAAAGAAAATCGCCACTTGCACTTTTCCTAAACGAATTCAACGGGACAAGAGCTCATTGTTCTTAGCATCTATCAACTTTTAGAGATCTTTGCATAGTGGAGCAGGCAGGCAACAACTAAAACTATCTACAAAAAAGCTCATTTGTTATACAACACAAAGACATAAGAGGAAGCACAAATAGCAGACAGAAAAAACTTATTATCTCAAAACGATACAAAAAAAAAAAAACATTTAAGACAACAAAAGAAGAAAATACATTTTCTGAATGCTCTTGGTAGCCTCATAAATAGCAGTCATTGTCCTATTCCATACAAGGAATGAGGAAGAATTTTGGCGCCCTGCTTTAGCATGGGGTACAAGGAGCAATGAATGGTGGCCTGCCAAATAGGCAAGAAGAAGGAGGGGGACTATGAAAAGGTTATTATTGCTAAAGATTGTTTATTGGGTTTCCCATTGTGGCGCAGTTAAATGGTTTCTAAGGCGCCATCTGGAGTAGCAGTAGTTTTATGAGGCAAAGGACAATGACTTGGAAAGTTAAGTGATTATCAAACCAATATTATCCCATATTATTAAATTATAAAAGTTCAAACAAGAAGAGGACATCGTTTAAAAGTACAATTTATGTGATTGTCCATAAAAGCTTTTAGCCATATTCTCTCAAATGATTGCTTTAAGAGCCATCAAGTAAATGGCAATACTATTAGCATTCAAAGTGTTTCCCGTTTAATATATTATCTGTTGCCTGAAGGCTTATACAAGGCTTAGTTTTTCTTGAACAGATGAGGCCATCTCCTACTAATGTGGGAAGCCAAAGGGTATATGCACACACACACTCATTGGTGGAACATAAACTACATTGTTCACTTCATCGCATACAACCTTTAAAAGAGACAACTTCTAACAACACATTTTAAAGGATTTTCTAAGCTTGCCAAAGGGATCAAACGCAAAAGTCTGCACATGGCTGAATGTTGGCAAATATGTAAGCATACACTATATATTAACTTCTTAGCAGAATTTGTGTGAGTGAAATTTTAAAACCAACGAAAATCCTTTGAAAATTATTACAATCCAGTGTTGACTCCATTCTTTGAACCAGGCACAACTCAACTATCCAAACTGTGGCATATTTGGCAGTTTGTGCTTCTACGTCTCCGCTTTGTTTTTGGCAACCTAAAATATTTTTGCTGCAAGGAAAACTGGGACTCCAGGGCACGGAAAACAAAAAAAAATCATGGCAAAACACATACCTAGCATAAGTTAAGGTGCACCAGATAATGTCTTTACCGAATGAAGGACAAACGAAAAAAAAAACACAGTATCAAATAATGAGGTTGGGCTTAAGTTTTCTCTCACCTCGATTTTTTATTCGTTTTCCCTGGTGAGAAAAAAAGTGAACAAAAAAAAAAAAATAGCTTAAAACTTTTTCTTTTCAACGTCTTAACAAAGATGGGAAGAATGCGATACACAACAACCAAGTAAGAAAGCTCAAGTGGGGTATCTCCCTCGGACATCTCAATGAGGATACAAAGCAAAAACTTCCACTTGCCATTAAACTACAATAAGAGTAGTTTCATTGAGTTTTCAGGCGAACAAAGAGGTTCACAATCTACTTACATTGACAATAACTTCTATAGCTTCTGTTCTAGAAGATTTTTAGTTGTGCAAAAATCAATTAAAGCCTAAAAGGTTAACAATAAAATTTTCCAAGGGTTCAACATGTCAAACCGTAGGATCGGTTTATATGAGAACTATCCATTCATAATGACCGATGTGGCCCATTTGCCAACCCCAACAACTAACATTAGCAAGTGGTATCTGTGTTTCAAACGGATGGTGATTTACACAGACTGTCGGTCGGACATACCATGCATGTATAATGTTTCGGTTCAACCGAAACGGGTATAAGTACCTACTAAGCTTAAATGATTAACCAAAATTTGACTTTTTGTAGCAATGGTGCTTTCTTGCGAAATATCGGAACATGTTTTACATTTTCGTAATGGGAAATGTTTTTACAGTGTATATGCAATAAAAAATTGCTATAAACCATAAATTAAGCTATCAATTAACACGTTTTAGAACCCTTTATTTGTCTATCTATCAGCTGTCCCTTTTTTCCCCATAACTGTATGTCCGATTTGAAGTGGGGCGGCTCCCTAGGCACCCCAACCCGAATTCGGAACCCACTTTTTTTAGGTTGCTATAAAAATGCAAGCAATATTACGCTTAAATCTCGCTCATCATCTCTGAGATCTGACGTTACTGAAAACTATTTAATAGGAGGGCCGCCACCCTCCACACTTCCGATAATAAAAACAAGAAGTACCCTCCTTTTTCTCCACGGGACCATTCCGTACAATCTTAGGATCAGGCGTGTGAAGGAGGAGGCCACCGTAGCGCAGATGCAAGCTTGTCCGCCTATGACGGCGAACGCCTAGGTTCAAGTCCCGGCGTGAATATCAGAAAAATTTATCATTGAACTAAAACATTAATCGGACGGCACTCATTGATATGAGAGAAGTAGCCCCTGTTCCTTAATTGAATGTTCATGGGAAATTTAGAATTCAGTAGGTTCAGCCGTGATTGAGTCTACACACAGCACAAAAACAAAAAAATTATTTTTATACCCTACACCACCGCTGTGGTACAGGGTATTATAATTTAGTGTATTTATTTGTAACACCCAGAAGAGAGAGATATAAAGCCACTTGTAAATATACCGATCGACTCAGAATCACTTTCTGATTCGATTTAGCTATGTTCGTCAGTCTGTCCATGTTCATTTGTGTACAATTTTCATCCGATCGTCTTAAAATTTTTAATTTTTACTGGCATATTTTTCGACCTATAGACGAAGCCTTTGGAAATTGGAAAAAGTCGGTTTAGATATAGATATAGCTTCCATATATATATATATATATATATATATATGTTCGACCGATTTCGACATATATTGCAATAATGTGGTCATTTGTTAACCGATTCTATCAAAACTTGGTAGTAAGGATTTCCTCTTGACTCTAGACATTACTAGCGAATTTCATAGAAATCGGTTGAGATTTAGATATAGCTGCCAAACATATATAACGCCGATTTTTACTTCTAGAGCCATTGCAAGCGCATTTATTGAGCAATTTTGCCAACATTTTGTACAACGCTTTCCTCGATGACTACCACAATATCTAAAGAATTTAGTCAAAATCGGTTCAGATTTAGATGTAGCTCCCATTTATTTTTGAGATATATTGTAATAAAATGCTCATTTGTTACCCGATTCTCTCGAAATGTGGCAGGAACAATTTTCTTATGACTCTTAATATTATCGGTGAATTTCATAAAAATCGGTTCAGATTTAGATATAGCAGTCATATATGTACATCGCCCGATTTCCACTTCTAGAGCCACTGCAAGCGCATTTATTGATCAATCTTGCCAAAATTGTGCACAGCCCTTTCCTCGATGCCCATCACAATCGCTAAAAAGTATGGTCAAAATCGGTTCAGATTTAGATACAACTCCCATATATATTCGTCCGATTTTGCGTAATTTGCAATAATGTTGGCATTTGTCAACCGTAGTACAGTTAAACATATTTGCTCGAAATCTGATATGGATTGTTTAATAACCCATCTGAAAAGATCCGGAGAGGTCCATCAAAATTGGTTCAGAATAACATAGAGCTCCCTCTCTGTACTTATGTGGAAGGTGCAGGGTATTATAAAGTCGGCACCGGCGGACTATCGTCTTTTCTCACTGATTATTTATAAGATTTCAAAGGGGTTCATAGCGATACTTTTAGGCGTTACAAATGGAAGGACGTGACTTGAGTACTCTACATCCATGACGATGAGGAGTTGGAGAAGGTTGAGCACCTTTTAAGTCACTGCTTCGCAATTGCTAGGAAAATACAGGATAATGAGTGGACACGTCTTTTCGTACCTGGATTCCGTCCTCTTTTTATTCTGTATTTCTGAAGAGAATTGAATTGGCTAATTGGATCATACGTCGGTGGGATTTTCTGCTTGTGTTGGCGTTGCTTCCTTTTTTCTACCTTTTTTGTTGTCTTGAATCGTGCCGTAATGAAATTTTATCTTTGTCTTCTTTTCCTTCTACCTAGGGCTAACACAATGGACCTAAGGTCTCCCAGAGAGCCGGCTAGCTACAGAAGTTGCTGGTCGCGAGCCTTTCAATCTAACCCTAACCTGACCTATGGTAGTGAGTAAAAAAATAATATTTAGGATTCCTTCTCCTAATACAACTTTACCTTACTATGTTTTCTGGCTGGCTCATATGTTAAGAAGCATAACAAACAGAATACTTTTAGATTTTCTGAAGTCAATTACTTAAATTTTTCCAATTTTTACAATTCCTTCTATCATTAAAGAGTCTTTCTTTTTCTCAAAATTTCATTCAATCGTTATTATGTTCAGTTAAGCCCAATTGCATTTCATGTAACAACTTTCAGTATGCGCCCTAACATATGCTAGGGATTTTATCCAACATAGTCGCCTAAAACTCGTTTACTCTCTTAAGACTCAATTTTCTATTATCCTTTGGTGGAATGTAACAATAGTTTGGGCTGAGATTTTTTTATTTTGTTGTCATCCGCTCAAGGCTGCTCTCCTGGAAAATATCTGCAAGCACCTTAAGCTACAATGCTGCCAACTACTGCTAATGTTGTAATGTCGTAAAGACATCTTGGCTTTGGCATACGTTTGGGCGTTTGGCATCTTATACCAAATAATGCATATTTTTGGGGGCCACGTATCCCATACGCAATCAAACTTTATTAGCATGTTTTTCCTATAAGGCAGGGCTAGAGATGGCCGCTTGCAGAGGCTATGGGAATACCAAAAACAAAAACAAAAAAAAAAACCTTTCAACAAGTCCTATTGTAAGAAACACCCTGGTACTAGGCTAAGGCCTTGGCTTATTGGTCTCCTTTGCAGTTTCTCCTTTTTTCTAATTTTTTTTAGATAGTTTTTGCTTTGTTTTTTCCCTAGAAATTCCTTCTGAAGAAATTCCTAGTGAAAGGTGATTGTCGAAGATTGTTTTCCCTCCTGCCGTTGGGTAATAAAAAAATGTATGTTAAGGGTTTTTGGGGATTTTGTTAGGTTTTTGCATGGATTCTGGCAGTTTTACTTTTCTTTTCTTCTTCTTGCGAAATACCAGTGATTTATTCTTACAGTTGATGTGTCGTAAGGGAAATTGCCAATTTTCCTAGGATTTATTAGTTGAAATGGGAGCATGTTCATTTCTATTTGTTCCCCATTTTCTTTCTTTTCCTTTTTTTTTTTGAGTGGGCATCAAGAAAATGAAGTCATGTGAGTTTTATTTATTTGTGAGATGTCTGCCAAAGAAATATGAATTATACATGCAGTGGCAAGCAGGCGCGTAGTAGCATACTCCTATTAGTTCCAGATTGAATTGAAGTCAAATAAATAACTAGAGGGAGACCAAGCAAAAAAACCAAAATTACAGTTGAGGGATTTATGCAAATGCAAAGGAAACCATAATTATGTGCTTGGTGTTGATGTATCAGCTTCTAAGCGTACAACCACAGTTTGAGAATTCTGAATTATTGCCCCTGTAGTACTTTAGAAAATGGAAAAATTCCATTTCACTTTATAATTGAATCTAGGTATTTTGCTTAAAAGCAACTATAAATGAGATTCTTGGTTAACTCTTAACATCAAAGTTCTCTCATTGTGTATTATCTTCTGTTACCCTTAAAGCAGTTTTTACATTCACACTTACTATCCGCACTGAGTAAATTGCATACCTACACTGTTCTTGTGAACATTAATGTGCTTGCTTATTGGCAACCGTCCGTCTGTCCGCCTGTCTCCCTGTAATCCCTAGTACCAGTTTCAAATAATTTACATTTTTGGTTTAGACTCCAGTTCGGTGTACTTGTTTGCCTCTTCCGTCAGTGTTGTCGTCTCTTATCAGATAATGACATTTTACTCGTACACACTTTGATGATAGCATCACACCTTGATACACCACCTCAGTTTAATTACCCTCTAAATTAACCTTTCATTAAACATCTCTAGTGTTTTGTACGAAATTGATTAAGAAAATGTGTTACAGTGGTATACCCAAATGAAAGGAGTCTGCACAGAGAATGAGAGAAAGACAGAGCAGGTGAAAAGGGTTGCTGCAGCAGTATAAGATAATGAAATTAGAAATTGTGCCAGTGTGTATTTGAAGCATTGCATGGTGAAAGGTGTGGGTATACAATTTCATTTTCTTTGTAAATTTTTTTCAAGAGCTATGAAAATGACAGCCTAAAAAGGAAATTAGAAGTCTAAACATTACAAAGGGAAAACATGTGTTTTGTATTTAATTACAAAAAACAGTCAGATGAGACTTAAGCTGAAGGAAGCGCATGTGACTGAAAACATCATATATGACCTTGAAGATGTCCAAGGGGAAGATCTTTAGAGATTTTTTCCTACGATAAACATTTACAAGAGTTTGAGCATCTAAATGTTAATAAAAGAGACACTTTCTTCTAATTGGCCTTGGTAGACTACTATAGCGGCAAATCCCCCAAATCTGCTGTGCTAAAGCCAACATTTAAAGGATTCGTAGATTTTTTTTTAATTTACGAAAAAGTACCATGCAGGACATCATACACGACAATTTCCTCAACATTCTCATCGATGACAATGACCAGTGAATTTAGAACTATTTCCCGCAGCCTTATAATGGAGATTAGAAACGGTTGGAACCAAAAAAAAATTATAATCTTCTTGTTTAAAGGCTGCTACTATGTTTGATCTCCAAAGATGAAAACACATGTATTTCGCAATTACACTACAAACGTCTGAACGAAAACCTAATATTTTTATTAAAATTGTATCAATTCTTATGACGGAATGTCGTATTGAAAGAAATCAGCAAGTTTTTTTGCTTCAAAATCTTTTATCTTAGAAAAGTAATCACGAAAAATTTCGCGTAAAGCAAACGTAGCACCCACCTTAAAGTTGGAGTCTGAAACACAATAATTGTCTCTTGAGACGTCCAAAGGAAAGACATTTTAAGCAGCTTGCGAATGTCGTAATAAGCAGTGCCACAGTTATCTGCAGAAAGCCATCCTTGGAGGGTTTACGATTATTTTTAACATGCATACAAAAAATGTCTTGAAAGACATTTTAAGCGACAATTTCCTTTAAGTTTTCAACGATGACTACATCATTGTCAAATGTATCAAAGAATATTTGCAGGGACTATTTCTGTCCAAGCAAAAGAAGGAACACAATTTAGCTCTTCTCGGCTGGGATCTTAAGATAGGATTTTCCTTAAAGACTTTTGCTTTATTTTAAACAGCTTGCGGATACTCCAAATGACTGTATGACACATATCTACTTTTAGTTGGATATCGTTGAAGAGGCGAATTTCATATGCTTTGGCTGTCGCAAAGACAACATTTAATTTAAAAAAGATCTTGAACGATATCATGGGCGACAATTTCCCCGAAGTTTTCACCAGTGACTGTCAAGGACCGTTACCTACACCCGGGGCGGTTAAAAACTTTTTTAATTTTCCAGCAGCCTAAGCCTTTTAGAAGGAAAGAAACTACTAAAGTTTAAATTGCAACAGCACTGGGACACAACAGGACACAACATGAAAGACCGGATTATAATCGCGTCACTGGCAGAGGGTTCGATAAGAAAGGTTGTGAACAAAGGAACTCCACGAGGAAAGGGTTTAGCTCCTCTATTGTGGCTTCTGGAAAATCAATGAGATTTTGAGGTCATTCGGGAAAGGGTGAAGGTCATTGTCTACGTTGGCGGACCTTTGGCCATTTCTTCTCTACTATTATGAACCTCGTTTAGGCGTCGTTGAAGAAATTGTTTGGATGGACAAGAGCCAGCGAGCTTGGCATACATCCCACAAATACTGAACTAGCGCTTTTCACCAGGAGGAGAAAGCTGGGTGTTTTTAGGTGACCTTTCCTGGATGGGGTGGGCGTGCCGCTCTCTTGTGAGACTAGGTTACATTAGAAAGAGGGTGCGGGTATTTGTCCGACCCATGTCACAATGGGCATACACCTAAGCGAGTAATCGGCTTATTGTGCGCTCTTGAGAGACTAAGTACTTTTGCGTGATTCTGGACCATAAACTAAGTTCGAGAAGAAACGTCTAAGAAATTATCAAACGGATACTAAATGCTCCCTAGTTCTGTCGCAACTCGATAAGGTGGAGTTGTAACACCGTCCTGGTTGTTATTGCTCCAATTTACCCCACTCCAAACCGGGGTGCGACTATGACTCCGATTTCGCTTTCGACTTTAAAGCTCAGATTAAGATAAGTACAAGTTGGACCCAAATACGCCTACGATGGACAATCAACGTACATTTGGACACAGTGGAAAATCAAACATCCTTCTTAAAAACTCTTTACGATAAGCAAACTTAGTTTGACGACCAAAAAGCTAGTTTACAAGTAACAAGTTGTTAAAGCGTGCTATGTTCGGCTGGACCGAATCTTGCATACCCTCCACCATCGATCGCATTTGTCAAGTTCTTTGCGCCATATCTCTTTATAGACAAACAAAGCATAATGGATTCGAATTGCTATGTTCTTGGACTTGATTTCGATGTTGAAGACCTTAGTAAAAACCATTGTGCAAATTTTCAGCCAAATCGGATAAGAATTGCAACCTATAGGGGCTCAAGAAAGTAAATCGGGAGATCGGTTTGTATGGAAGCTATTTTAGGTTATGGAAAGATTCAGACCATATCTAGGTATGTATGTTTAAGGTCATTGAAGTCGTCGTTGTACAAAACTTCAACCAAATCGGATAAGAATTGCGCACCCTAGAGGATGAAGAAGTCAATATCCGAGATCGGTTTATGTGGGAGATATACCAGGTTATGCATCGATTTAGACCATATTTGGCATAGTTATTGAAAGTCAAAACAAAACACTTAATGCGACATTTCATCCAAATCGGATAGTAATGGGGCATTCAAAAAGTAAAATCGGGAGGTCGGTTTATATGGAAGCCGTATCAAGTTATGCACCGATTTAGACCATACTTGGCATAGTTGTTGGAAGCCAAGTCGAAACACTTCATGCAAAACTTCAGGATGGTTATCAAAATCGGATAACTATTTCGCCCTGTAGGGGCTCAAGAAGTCAAAATCAGCTTTATCAAAATATGCATCGATATAGCCCATTTACTTTAGCAACTAACCTACACTAATCGAAAGTATTGGTGCCATATTTCAAGCGCCTAGCTTTATTTCTTCGAAATTTGGAGAGCTTTCATCGAATGGACGGACGGACATGGCTAAATCGACTTAGAATGTCAAGACGATCAAGACTATATATACTTTGAGGGGCCTCAGATTAATATTTCGATGTGTTACATACGGAATGACGGAATTAGTATGCCTCCATCCTATGGTGGAGTTACAAAGTCCTATATAAATCAATTTGCCAATTTGTCTTGCGAAGGACACAGAATACAAATATTTCGAGAAGTTTTCGGTAAAGACCAAAACCGTTTTTCCCGAATTATCATTTTAAGAGCTTGTTTAATCCGATCTCAATGAAATTTGGATTTCTGAATTGTTGCCTCATCATTTGTTCTAGTTTTCGCACACACTCCAGTCCAGTTATCTATTTATCCTTAATTTTGACCTCCTTCCCAATTTGAGTCTCATTTATATGGTTTCGACTGTAGTCCAAACCCTTGGCAGTGTTTAGGATTGTGGAAGATCCATGTTGAAGGGTTAACAATATATCTCTCATTTGAAAACATGGCTTAAAAAATTTGTCCATTTATTCCTTACATGAGGACTTAGTTATGAGTCCTAACATCCGTACATCTCTTTTTGTCTTTCCGAAAACTATAAAAAAATTAATGTTCCAAAAACCTGTTGTGGCAATAGTTCCATAATGAAACCACAAAATAATTTACAGCTGCAACAGCTGTTTAACATTTCAAAATAATTTCTGATGAAAAACCATAAAAACGAGGTGCACTTAGAAAGTAGTGCGGGTAAAGATATTTTCAAATAGAGAACAAGTTGTTTGTTATGATAGGTTAGGTATGGTTGGATGAGGATGATACTAAACATAGACTTCCAGGCATCTGCCGGGGACATATTGAGATTCCTCAATAGCTTTTCTATCTAAAATCCAAGTAGTGCAACGGGCATCGCCAATGATACCGGCACATCACATTATTGCACACTCTCGTGGCATTTTAATAATAGGATGAAATATTTCAATCTATCTGTATTCATTCCCCTTAACGCTTCCAATGCCTGGACGAAAAAATATCCTAGTATCTCATTCCTACTATGACTTAATGCCGGACATTGGCAAATGAAATAGTAACTATCCTCCGCGGAGTCAGTTCCCTGACACCAGCGACAGATGTTGTCATTTCTAATGCCTATGCGAGTCGTGCGAACTTTGCTTATAATTGCAATAACCGTTCCTAGATGAATCCTCTCTCATGAAGACCACCGTGGCGCAGAGATTAGCATGTCCATCAATGACGCTGAACGCCTGGGTTCGAATCCTGGCGAAAACATTGGAAAAGTTTTCAGCGGTGGTTATCCCCTCCTAATGCTGCCAACATTTGTGATGTACTTTGCCATATTCAAAGTTCTCCCCAAAGAGATACCGCACTGCGGCACGCCGTTCGGACTCGGCTATAAAAAGGATGCCCCTTATCATTCAGCTTAAACTTGAATCGGGCAGAACTCATTGATATGTGAGAAGTCTGCCCCTGTTCCTTAACGGAGTGTGCATGAACAAATTTGCATTAGCATTTGCAGATGAATCCTCTCCATCGATAGTAGAGCACCTATGTTACGTTTCGAAAGATCATCCCATAGTTGTTTCGTATGCTCACAACCTGCTGTTGAATTCCATTTGTTAAACCACGTTTTCTTAGAACGTTATCGGAGCTCGTAGTAAGCATGTGATAGAGGAGGGCGAATTTCTGTTGTCGAGACAAGCAAAACTCTGTGTTCAGCGACCCAACATAGAGTCACTTTGTGTTGCCTGTGCAGTCGCTTCAAAGAGTCCCTACAACAATGCAACGTTTTAGATTTGATGCTCGTACCCAAAAGAGACTTAAACGCCGCCTGACTATCACTAAATAAGCGGATATCTGACTAGTCAATACTTCTTGACAACACTAACTCAGCAGCCGAGGCATTCGAAAAGACCTTCACCTGCAAAATACTGCATTCGTCCCTCGTGCATTAAGAGAAGTCGATTTGAAGTTTTGCGCAGTGAGTGAAAGATATTAAGTGATATACTTGATATAGCTCCTATGTAGATCAATGCGCCGATTTAAGGTTTTGGGCCCATAGAAGGCGCATTTATTGTCTGATGTAGCCGAAATTTGAGACATTGAGCTAGTTAGGTCTCTCGACATTTTTCAGCAATTGGCCCAGATCGGTCCAGATTTGGATATAGCCATATAGACCGATCTCTCGATTTAAGGCGCATTTATTGTCCGATTTTGCCAAGATATGGGACGGTGAGTTGTGTTAGGCCCTTCGACATACTTCTTTAATTTGACCCAGATTGATCCATATAGACCGATCTCTCGATTTAAGGTCTTGGGCCCATAAAAGGCGCATTCATTGTCCTATTTCGCTGAAATTTGGGACAGTGAGTAGTGTTAGGGCCTTCAGCATCCTTCTTCAATTTGGCCCAGATCGGTCCAGATTTGAATAAAATACGCATTCATTGTCTGATTTCGCTGAAATTTTGGACAGTGAGATATATAAGGGGTTTCAACATCCTTCTTCAATGTGGTCTAGATCGGTTCAGATTTGGATATAGCTCCATAAAAGGCGCATTTATAATCCGATTTCGCTGATATTTGACATAGTGACTTTTGTTAGGCTCTTCGACATCCGTGTCGCATAAGCTTCAGATCGGTCAATATTTCGATATAGCTTCCAAATAGACCAATATTTTGTTCTACAAAATTGAACAATGAGTTGTACTTATTAGAACACTCAATGTCCGTGCCGAATTTGGTCCAAATCAGACCATATTTCGATATAGTTGCTATGGGGGCATAAATTATGCATTTATGACGAAAGGTGGTTTACATATATACGCGAGGAGGTGGGTGTCCAAAGTTCGGCTCGAACTTAACGCCTTTTTACTTGGGTTTTGTTCACTTTACCAGCCTCACCTCCTATCAATTTGTCGCTCTCTCTCTCTTTATTTATTAAGTCATTCGTTAAACTTTTGTTTTGTCTGCAAAATTTATGTCATTTTGCGAATGTCAACGTAACGTAGCCAACATACCCAGCCCTTCATTCATGTACCTCCTGTCACAGAATTCATAAATCCTTGCGCAAACAGTATTAAAAGGTTTTCAAAAGTAAAGAAAAATGGAGAAAACATGCATATTTTTATCATAACGGTATGGTATGCATTCTTTATGGCATTTGTATGAGTAATTTTTGTTTAAACAAACTATAAACTTTACCAAGCAAAAGAGAATTTGTGCAACTTTTCTGTCCTTTTCTTTTTTGATAGGCAAAAGAGGAAGTCATTCATGCAACGAGTTGTTCAATAAACTTTTAAAAGCAGAGAAGGGAAAATTGGAAAATTTAGTGCAAGAGCCACAGGGTTTTTAAGAAAATTTTGAGGAACTTTTCAACTTTTATAAGATTTTAGACTTTAGTAAGGATAATGATATACTAAATCAAATTTAAGTCATAACTATTACCAAATGAACATGGCTTTAGTTTAACAATATGGTCGGGGAGACACTGATGTTACAGAACACGCTAAGCATCGAAGAAAAGCAGCGTCAGCTGACAGCCTAGGAAAAAATCAATAAATTGAATGAGTTCCGTTGCATAGGTTAAAATTATAATCATTCAGAAATATGTTTTTCCACAGTTATTGAATTTGCAAACTCGTGTGGATGCCCACTGCGTTCTGCATCATCAGTGTCACTACTTCCAGTTCCTTGTATTTATACGTAATATAAGGAACTGAAGGTAGTGACACTGATGATGCAAAACGCAGTGGGCATCCACACGAGTTTGAAAATTCAAGAACTTTCGAAAAAATATTTCTGAATGATTGAAAGAAACATCTGACAACAAATTAGTTCTCAATGGGGTGAAAAAGTCCAGTTACATGGGTTAACTTACTTCGTTAAGATAACTTACTTCGTTAAGAACGTGATCTTAGAGACACTCATGATACAGTGTGCATCTAAACTAAGTTGTGTTAAAATGATGCTGACACTGTAGAGTTGCTAAGACATGGCTATGGAGAATTGAATTGAAACAAGTTGGACAATGATGTATTGTAAATATGGATATAATTTTTGTCTGTCGCATTTCCTTTTACCGTTTTTTTCCTCACTATTGCCCACCCCTGAGTATTGCATGTCATAAAATAGTACTTTGCTTTCACCATTTTTCTCCATAGCCTCTTCAACAGCCGTTTCATTGTCAAAATAGTTTGTGAAAGCTCTTCAGAGAAAATGTTTACGAAAAAAATGTTTTATGGCTCTTTGGCCATGCTTTTGTTATGCACAAAAGCACAATTTGCTTCACCTCAATGGTGTAAAACGCGAATTTTTGTCATTAAAACAAGCTATTGTTGTTGTTGTTGTTACTTCAACCAAGAGCCAACCCCTTCAAAGACATCAAAACGAGTTGATGATGAATATTGCAAACCAACAATGGCACTAAAATTGAAAAGCAATTGAGAACAATGATGGCGGCACGGAGAAAATGTTAAAGAAGTAAAGAATTTAATCAAGGGATCATAAAGTAAAGCTCGTAGAGAATGATCTCTATTATCCTAAGAGAAAATGTCATTGAAATTTTGTTTTTATTTTGTCTTTAGAGCAACATTTTCTTTAGAAATTTGTCTTAAGAGAAACATAGTTGTGTGGGAAAATGTAGAATTTAGAAAATTTAGGGCTTAGAAAAATGTATCACTTTTCGTGGTTTTTCGAACACTTTCCAACTCGAGATCATATTCAATGATTTCTATTCAAAGAGTAGCATGGCAAAGAATTTATAAATGTTAGGCTAATGTGTGCTGTTTTCCAAACACTTTGACTGGCATGGCAGATCGTGATTTCTGATATGCTATGTATGATTGTTAACACCTTTGACAAAATGTTAAAAAGTGAAGAATTTAATCATGGGATTAAAAGGTACAGCTTAGAGAACGATTTCTATTATCTTAAGAGAAAATGTCAGTGGAATTTTGCCTTTATTTTGTCTTTAGAGTAACATTTTCTCCAGAAATTTGTCTTAAGGGAATGAGAAAAATTTTAAATTTAGAAAACTTACGGTTTGAGTGGAGCGGATGCGTTTCTATTTCGCTCCTCAAAGAAAAAAAATATATCCGTATCTCGGAATAGGTTCTACCTATTACGAAAAATTTTAAAGCCTTTTGGAGTAGGCTAGAAATGGACTCCAAAGACTTAAAATCCGCGGTGGTGGCGTCAGACTGTAGCGTGTTGTCCTTTCCTCCTATAGGTGTGAGTGCCTTAGCACTTGTAGTCGAGAGTAATGCTCCAAGCGCACAACTAGTCGTCAGGCTAATTAATGAGGAAGAGACGGATAAACCAGAGGGATGCACAGATCGTTCCCAGCCTTTAAGTAAAGGTGGTGTTTCCGAATCGGAATCAGACATCGACGGTGTCAATGAAATAGTCATCTAATGGAACATGTGTGGAACTTTGTATAGGGTCCATCCATACAAATGATGAGCTGCGATTTTAGAGGGGATATCTTTACGCTGCGTTTTGCGTCGGCGGAATGTATTGATATCGTCAAACAGCTCGTCGGAAGTATTACCGCTCCGTGGGTGGGCGCAAAGCTCGACCCGGTGAGAAAGATGGATTTCCCCTAGCTCACAAAGGCTACGGTCTTCATCAAGGGATGGGGCAGGCATTGATCAAGTCTCCATGACGAGTTTGGCTAAGACTAAAAGCATGACCAAAGCCGTCTTTTTCAAGATAGGAAAGACTAGGATAGGCAGAAATTCTCATTTTAAGACAACAGGCCGTGCAGTGGCAGGTGACTCAACAACGCCCAACGAACAAGGGGCTGACAACGAGACAATCACAGACTCTCTCAATATTGGAAAGACTAGGAGAAGCAATGATCCTAATTCTAAAATATCAGGCAGTGCAGTGGTGAGAGACCTAACAAACAGGGACCCAACGACGGACCCATCACAGATATCAAGATGTGCGGACCGATTCACTGATACAACCCTTGGACCAGTACCGGGTGAACCCGGTCCTTAGAGACTGGATAAACCATATGATAAGGAACAGGTGGATAAATTGTCTGTCCCATGGCATAAATATAAGGGAAAAAGTGGCACAAGGGACACCACAGGGGGCATTTTATCGCCACTCCTATGGGTGACCACCATAAATAACCTATTGCGGATGCTGACTGAGGAGGGATTTGAACCCTCCTCCTAGTCGTTGGGTATATAGAGTACCAAAATCAATTTGACAAAGGTGTTGATGATGATACATGGCGTATCAGAAATCGCAATCCACCATGCCAGTCGAAGTGTTTTGAAAATAGCACACACTTGCCTAACTTTTATAAGTTCTTGCCTATGATACTCTTCGAAAAATCTCGAAAAGATTTAAAAGATGAAAATAAAAGAGTACAAACAGACAAAAATGTATAACTTAATGACAGGAACCCAAGAACTCTGCCATATATTTTTGGTTCATTATGCGGATATATTCTCTTTAAGGTCTATAGTCAATATTAATGATGAAAACTTAATATTAATGATATAAGTATTATATATACAGTAAAGTATAAATTTGAACTCTGTTTAGGTTACACCAATACCAACAAAAAGTACAATATTTAATTTAAAATAGTTCACATTTATTTAATTTCCAATTTTATTGAATTTAGTAAACATCTGAACTCAAACTGAGTACAAAAAATTCCTGAATTCGGTATAGAAGATACCTAAAACCATTTTTCTCCATTTCATTCCCTTTTCGTTACCAATTGAACATATTGGTCAAATTGATTAAATATTCCAAAAAAATAACTATGTTGCTTTTTACTCCCAACCACACCCTCGTTTTATTGTCGATGAGAGTTGAGAGCTTGTGTGACGTATGTACATATGGGGAATTGTAAATTTAATCTAACTATGCATGATTAAGCATACATATTTATTAAATTACAAATGTACATGGATTGAGTGAACGACAATATTGTTCGACACCAAGCAACAGATGTCTAAAGTCAGATTTGCCAATATTTATTAAGGTTCAAGTCAAAGTTAAAAGCATGCAAGTAATGAATTGGTTAGAATATTAAAGGCAATCTATACATGACACATTTGTATATATAAATAAATGAATGTTTCCAGTAAGAGTGAAAGCCGAAATAATGAATGGTTGATTGATTGAAACATAAGTTAAGGCAAACTTCAAATAAGACCTCAATAAATATATGTAAGTGGATACTATAATTGAAAATATGGTGAACAAAAAATAAAGTTAAGGTGAGAATAGAATTTTTTTTTTTCCTTACCAAAAAATGTAGGTTAATTTAATCTGAGTTCAGTTTACAAATATCAAATCTTTCACTTTTCTTATTTTCCAATTAAAAGCTTTTTCTCTGTAGCAAACATTAAATCGAACATATTAAAAGAAAATGGGGTCAGGCTAAAGCATTAAAATTCCATTTGCTTGTAGCGAGAGTTGGACAATGCCCTTTTTGTTAGATTTTTTATAACCATAGCTGGGTCATTACTTTCGCTACCCCCCAAGCGGCAAGTGCGAGATATCAGATAGAATGCAATCCTAAGAAAATCTCCTTGAAATTGTTTTCTGCCTTAGTATTGCAAAGGTGTGTTTTTTTTTGAGGGGGATGCCTGCCTATGTCTCTATTTCTGCTCCCATTACTTTATTTGATTACATTTAGTTACGCATCTACTTTGTGTTGGTGTCTTTGAGCTTCGATTATAGTTTTGTTTCACTTTGCCTAGTGGCATGCCTTAACGATTTTTGTTTGGCTTTTGGATGTTACGGCTATATCTTGGGCACAGCTAGACTCATTCGCCTCTGATGATATACTGAATGCTTAAGGCTTTTGTTGCCATTTCCTATGACTATTGTTGATTTTTTCCCAAATAAGAACGTCGGTTTCCTTTGTGTGTATGTGTATTTAGGAAGCTAAAGATATTTACCTTGCTTGGAAAATGGCTAAAGCTTTTATAGTTCCCTTGTGGTTTGCATTCCTATGCTGGTACATCGTCCTGCTTTGTCTCTTCACCCCCTCTTAATGCAATGTTTTGTTATCCATTAGCAAAAATTTAGGGGGAATTGGTGGCAAGGGGAGTGAGCCCATTGTCAGATCTGCCGTTTCTCACTCCCAACAAAAGTAAACAATTTGGTTACTAAAAAACATCGTTGACACAAATCTTTCCTGGCAGACAAGAACCGCAACCAAAAACCTCCTCTACCCCTAACCCTGCTTTTGCTTTTTGCCTTCTCCCGTTGTTGGCTGCTGCTGCATAGCACCACAATACAAATGAACAACATAAGCAATGATTGGAATACATTGGCCCTTAGCTGTGGTCTTGGCAACCATTGGAGCCATGTTGGCTATGCATATGTGTATGTATGTGTGTTGCCATCCTTGGCTGGGGGTTCAACTCCAGGAAGTGGATTTCATTAGATTTGTATTGTTGATCTAAAGGTTAATGAGACACTTTTACACAAAACAGAAGTGCTGCTGTAGTACCATCAGTATATTCGTTTTTAGCTTTTGCTTCACACTCTTACCTATAATGTAGGACACGGAAAGACAGGGAAAGTGTGAATAAAGCCTAAACTGAAAAACAGTAGATTTGGAAAAAAAAGAATTTAGGGAATAAACATTTTTTATATAACATAACATAACATAAAATAACATAACATAACATAAAATAACATAGCATAACATAACATAACATAACATAACATAACATAACATAACATAACACAACATAACATAACATAACATAACATAACATAACATAACATAACATAACATAACATAACATAACATAACATAACATAACATAACATAACATAACATAACATAACATAACATAACATAACATAACATAACATAACATAACATAACATAACATAACATAACATAACATAACATAACATAACATAACATAACATAACATAACATAACATAACATAACATAACATAACATAACATAACATAACATAACATAACATAACATAACATAACATAACATAACATAACATAACATAACATAACATAACATAACATAACATAACATAACATAACATAACATAACATAACATAACATAACATAACATAACATAACATAACATAACATAACATAACATAACATAACATAACATAACATAACATAACATAACATAACATAACATAACATAACATAACATAACATAACATAACATTACATAACATAACATAACATAACATAACATAACATAACACATATTTTAATTGGATCAATCATTGAAAAGTTTTTCAATCACCTGTTTTCCAAATACTGCGATATTATCATTTTCGTGATTGAAACCGTTTCAATTAAAAAGTTAATTGGTCATTTAATTTTGTGACTGAAGCCCATTTTTATTTTTTCTCGGTGTATGATTAGGTTAGAGTTAGAGAATTTTAATCCATTGTGATACCCCAGACCAGACCTCTGGTGGGAAATTGAACCCACGACGGGTGGGTATAAAAAGTACACAAAATTGTTGACTATGTTTCCAAAGAAGGTTTAGGTGTCTCATCTCGACTATGTAGAGTTGTTGCATACTTTCGGGGGTTATACATTTTCTTGCTAAAAAACCAGTAAATTTTTCAAAAAATTACAAATGTATCCATTAAGGAACGGGGGAAAACTTTTCACATATCATTGAGTGCAGTTCGATTCAAGTTTGTCCCTTATTAGTGAGTTTGATAAGGGACATCTTTTTTATAACCAAGTCCGAAAGGCGTGCAGGATTGCGACACCTCATTAGGGAAAAGTTTATACATGGAATAGTACCAAAGAGTCAACAATAGAAGTCATAAAAACTTGCTAGCAGTGAAACCATATAAGAGACGAGAAGTTTGGAATCAAATTTGAGGGATGAAAGAGAAACAGAGAGGCTAGTGGTACAGATGTTATTGATTTATTACAGTTTTTACACTTTTGAATAAATTTAAAGTACACGAACTGTACTGCAATTTTATCACTTATTTATCATATAAGGCTACACAATTTTATCATATAAGGCTACCACACTTTTTGTAAAATTCTACGAAAATTTTTTGCAATGTAACGAATTTTCATGAAAAAGTGGAAAATTTTTCAGAGAGAAATTATTGAGAGAAGAAAACTTTGAGGGCGACGCTGTCAAAGGGAGCATAGATTCTATTTCAGCGTCATGACGCTAGACTCTGACTCTAGCCGCGGTTTTTTTTTGCTTTCCCATACAAAATGCATGTAAAACAACTTGAGGCTGACTCTTGACTCTTTGATTGGGTTTAGACTCTTAGGAGGGGATAAACAACGCTGAGAATTTTTTCGTATGCTCTCGCCAGGATTCGAACCCAGATGTTCAGCGTCAAAGGCGGACACGATTACCTCTGGGCAAGGTAGTGAAGGTTTAAGTAGTTTAATTTCTTTAACAAAAGGCTCAATTTCGATTTTTCTCTAAAAAAAACTTAAACATTCATCAAGGTTTTTACCATTGCAACCACTGTGGATTGCTAGTTTTGCGCCCATAGTCGGCAAGAAATGACACAAAACTTCCCCCCTCAAAAAAAAAAAAAAAAAATCGAGGTAATTTGATGTCTAAATTATGCTCTTTACATTTTGGTTGCTTGTTAGATTTTTGTATGCTGCCACATTGCTAAAGGCACAAAAAGGACCAGACAAATGAAAGAATGAAGACACTACACCAACGATAGACGCATGAAATAAAATTTAAATTTTATTTTAATTAAAGTCATTACTTTAACTAGTCTGTATAGCCGCCGATAACAACAATTTTAAAGGTAAAAAATATGGCAACACATAGAATGGCTTTAAAAATAACGAGCAATTTGAGCATTTCCATTTGATACGCTAGCATAAGAGAAAATTAAAAGATTTGCTCAATGGATAATATGCGGATGAATAAGGAATTAATAGGATAATTTAAAGGTTAATAAATGGAAAGTTTTTGCAGTAATAGTTACAGAATGTAAGGTCGCCACGGTTGTCAGTGCAGAGGGTAGTGAATTCGATACTCAACAGGGGCCTGATTTGTGGCTACCGTGATATCATTATGGACTAAAATAGTCTAAGTGGGTCTGTTTAGAAAATAGAATGTCACTTTTGTCTAACCTACAGGATAGAAAGCTAATCGGTACGATTTGGACCGTACTTGACACTACATGTCCAATTTTTGCAAAATCGGACAAAAATTGCGGCTTGTAGGCACACAAATCGAGAAGTCAAATCGAGAGATCGGTTTATATGGGAGCTGATTTGGACCGTATTTGACACAGTTGTTGGAAGTCATATCTCACATCCAAGAAATTTAAGAAAATTGTTTTACGTGAAATTTTTGATTTGATATAAAAAATTTGATTTTCGACAAGACAAATTTCCCCCAAAAACATGACTTTATACGACAGGAATAATTTTGTTTAACTAGTTTCGTTCGTCCACTTTACACCAATTAAAATTTTATTAGGATAACTTTTTTCCTAATTCGAGCAAGAATTTTTCTATGACAGCTCTATTCTTGGGTATTTTCCTAATAATTCATCGTTAATGGGTTACTTGTAATATTGTTTGCACAAAAGTTAGATTTTTGATGTGTGGAGCGCCTCCTTGATTTATAATTAATATACCTTTTAGTGTAGCCATGGTAGAATCGATCCCCCAATTTAGAGTTAGGATAAGATTCGGCAAATTTTTATAATGTAAGTTTTTTCAAATTTTGTTTTTTTTTTCTAATTTCTTTATGGATTATTCCTTATTTTTTTCTTTTTTGGTTATCGCCTAATATAATTTTTTTTTTATTATTACTCCCTTTTGCTTATGCCCTTATATAAAATTATATTTCAAGTAAAATTCTTTAAAGTCTTGCTTTTTGTATCATAAAGCAACTAAATTTGCAAGACACTAACATCTATGCATTACCAAGTGCCAACAACTCTTACTATTCTTTTTTCCCCTATTCAAATTTGGACAAGTTGCCAACAACCACTATAAATATTAACCTAAAATAGAACAGAACAGATCATCCCACAATCATGCTTTTGTTTAACATTTTCAACCTACTTTTGAATGCTCCTTAATTTTTTTTTCTCTTTCTGTTCCAGCAGCAATTATTGTATTTTTGGACAGAATCCCAGAAAAAAAACCCAAATTTATGATGTGGCTTTTCTTTTTCTCTTTTTCGTTTTCTTAGCCCGTAAGAAGATATAATTCATTTTCAGTGGCAAGTGCGGCAAGGAAATGTTGTGGCATTAAAATTATACTTTATGTACAGTGTACACACAGACATATGTATGTATAGTTCGTGGCCGGACTTTAATGAGGGGTAGAATACAAGCGAATATAAATCTGAAAATGATTATAGCAAAGATAAAGAAAACTTAAGGAACGAAATAAATTAATTGAATTCCAAATTTAAATACATTTAAGACAAAAGAGGCAAAATGTTAAATTTTTTGTAAAATTTAATAAGCTTAAGTGGTTATAAGAAGAGTTTTGTTTTTTAAAGGAATAAAAGAGATTATGATATTTATCTAGCAACCCCGAAAGTATGCTACAAACCACATATTTTAAGCAAAGATCCTAAAAGTATGCAACAAAATGTTCAGAGAAGACACGGAACAGAAGTAGTATGGAACTTATTACAAAAATGTTTGTATTTCTTTATGGAACTACAGAATTAATTAAACTAAAGATAGGGATTTATGTATTTATGTCAGCATTTGTACAAAAACACAGACCAAGGGCAATTTAATAGGGAAAGTGTATGTAAACAAAACCATAAGCTGGATCATAACATTTCTACATAATCATAAATCTCTATGGTAGCACGCGATTTATCTTTTGCCAGATAAGCTTGGCGTTTGTTGCAAATGATTTAATTAAAAGAATTCTCATACCCCAGAAACATTTTAAAATTCTCTGCCTAACACCTTATGCTGCTTTTAAGCAAATTAAGTTAGTTGATACAAATTGAATGTTGGCACCCAAATGTTGAAAGGCCAAAGTAATAATATTTGTTGTAAGTTTGACACGAACACCCTTTGAGGGGCTTTATGAAATACACCAACAACTTGTACAAATTACCAGCTATTATTATTCAAGATATCATCTCTCATACAACATGACCATTCAGGTTTGGGCTAAACATTTTAAGTCCTAATTACATGACTTCGCCACGCTATTGTGGTTAACCCTAAAATTAGTCTACAAAATTCCGTATCATCATAAAAGTTGAGCAGTAAAATGTTGGTCATTTGCTATGCCCAGATTGTGTTATAAAATTTTGTTAAACATTTACCTGCTGAATCACCAGCTATCGGTGCCCTTACACAATGCTTCAATATTTGCATGTATTTTTAAATCCCCCTCCTAATATTATGCTATAAAAATTAAATTCCCTACATGTAGCCATGGAGAAAATGTTAAAGCGAATTGCTTTGCTGTTGATTTTATGTTTCAGTACTTCAGTGCGATTTTTATGTCCATTGCGAGCAGGAAAGTTGTCAAACAAATCCTTTGGCAGGTGTAAAACACACAATACCGTCCGTAAGTCCGTGTGTTTTGCTTATAGGGTGAACATTTCACTTATTACTCTCGGCACGGCAATTACCCTTAAATGTATTTACAGCAAACATTTACTAATATTTATGTACCTGTCCCGTTCCAGGGAGGTCGTAATGGGAAATATAGCCTTTACCGCAAAAAGATCATATTTGAATGATGAAATATAAGAAAAAAAATCATTTAAGTCTACTTTCGCAAACAATTTGGAGACAATCTAATAGCTGTAGAATTGACAAAATTTTGGGTAAAAAAAGTTACAAACTTCTCTATATACAAAAAAAAACAAAAATGTTAGTTATAACAAACTAAAATTATTTAAAAAAAAAATGTTTCTAATATAAAAAAAAAAAAATTCTAAAAATAATATTTTCTATAAAAAAATAAGAGTAAAATTTTTAATAAAAAATGTTTACAAAACGTTGAATGAATTGATGATACTGAATGGTCCTGTGGTGAAAATAGGATACTTTGTTTTCCGATATCCGAAGGGGGCGGACACTCCCCCTTATTAAAATTTTCAAAACCGCCAGATCTCAACGATGGGTGAACCTTTTTAAGGGAAATTTTGTTTGCACACTTATAGAAATAAAAGTTTGGTATTAAAATTTTGGGTCGGGTGCCTAGGGGGGCTGTTGTACCCCAAAGCCCGACAAATTTACATATAAATTAATTATGATCATATGAGACTCTAATGGAAGGCATTTGAAAGTAGAAAACGAATCTGATACCCAAATTTGGGTGTTTGGGGGGCCACTTCACTTCCAAAACACAAAAAACCCCCAAACACACAAAAAAAAAAACAAATGAAAAGTCCTAAAGAGTAAAACACGGAATTAATATCCTGATTCTGGACCAAGTCTCTGGGGGTGAACCCCACACCCAAAATATCCTGCAAACTGGATAAAAAGTATTTAAGAGTAGAACATCAATCTGATATCTTCTCTATATTCAGATAGAAGTATCTGGGTTGCCGCTCCATCCCCACAACAAACCCCAAACCGGGCCTATTTACAGACCACGGCTCCAAAAACAGGTATTTGCGAGTACAGCGCGAATTTTATATCCACACTTGGGGAGAAATGTCTAAGGGACTGTCTCATTCTAAAAATAAAACTTTTTAATAAACTGGCACTATAAAGCTCAACTAAAAGGAATAAGAGAGTGAATGAATTCGCAGCGGAGCGGGCCCAGTCCAACTAATCTTATATAGGCCACTCCCCTTTATTTTGCTCTTCAAAAAATTTTCTATAAAATTAAATTTTGACAACATTTTGCCAAATTTTCTATAAAAATGCAATTAAAATCAAATTCTGAAAAAATTTTCTGTAAAAATAACTTCTAAAAAAATTTTCTACAAAATTTAAGTTTTGACAAAATTTTCTACAAAAATAAAATTTTGACAAAATCTTATATATAAAAATTAATTTGAGGTTGTTTCTTTGTTGATTTGTTTTCAGTATAGACTCAAAAACGTCCGAACCGAAGTTTTCTTGAAGTTTTCACAAATGGTGCATAATGGTCCCGTGGTGATAATAGAGTACTACATTTTTTGATTTCAGAAGGGGGGCGGACCCTCCCCCTTACCATAATTCTCAAAAACGTCAGATCTCGGAGATGTGTGGTACGATTTAAGCGAAATCTTGTGTAATCTCCTATAGCAATCTAAAAACATAAAATTGGTATCCAAACTCTGTACGGGGTACCTATGGGGGACGCCCCACTCCAAAACCTACTAAATATATATATATAGACCAATCACAACAACATGAGACTCAAATGAAAGGTATTTAGGATTAGAAAACATATCTGATATCCTAAATCGGACATACTTACCGACCATGGAAATATGGGACTCAAATGAAAGGTAATTGCGAGTACAATACGAATTCGACATCCAAACGTGGGATCAAGTTTATGGGGTCCACCCCGTCCCCAAAACACCCCCAAACAGTACTTATTTAATGACCATGGCAATATGGGGCTCAAATAAAAGGTATTTGAGTGTAGAATACCAATGCGATATCCAAATGTGAGACCAAGTGTTTGGGGCCGCCCGTCTCCAAAAATACCCCCAAAAGAGGACAAATTTACGACTATAGAATATGGGACTCAAATGAATGGTCTTTGGGAGTAAAGCACGAATCTGATATCAATATTCGGGAAAAGTGTCTATGACGCCACCCCATCACCCATAATAACCCCCAAAATAGGAAGTATTTGCTGACCATTGCAATATGGAGCTAAAAAAATGGGTATTTTAGAGAACACGAATCTGATATATTTTTAAGCCCAAGTCACTGAGTCATGCCACCTTATGGTGGCAAACAAAATTGGTATAAAACTTTGGGGTCAAATAATCGTGGGGGGACGCCCTACCAAAAACCTACCCAAACGGACATGTTCACCTATTGGGACAATATGGATATCAAATTATAGGTATTGAAGAGTAGAGTAGGAATTTGATACGAAAATTTGACACCAAGAGTCCCGGTGCCTGCCCCACCCCAAAAGAGCCCCGAAAAAATACTTTTTTACCGATCGGGGCAATATGGGTCTCAAATGAAAGGTATTTGGAAGCACAGTTCAAATCTGATACAAAATTTAGCCGAAAGTGTTTGGGCGCAGTAAAAAAGATAAACCACCAATCGCCAATTTCTCTAACTCAAAAAGAACATCTAGCAACAGCAACACACTCTGTGCCAAAAACCTGTTACCCAGCAATCTTCGCCGATAAAATGTGTATACACATTTTTTATTATCTCTGCATTTTTTATTAAAATAAAATTTTAGAAAATTTTTCTATAAAAACAAAAATTTTTATAAGTTTTGCTTGAAAATATGGAAAAAAATATAACAAATAAGGTATAACATTTTGTTACAATTTTACTTTTATGGACGCATTTATCAACATTTTATTCCTATAAAAATTTGTCATAGTTTTACTATCTTTCTTCTGAAGTGAACTCTCTCTCTCTTTCCTGTCTATCATCAGAAAACTTCCATAGATCCTTTTTATTGCTTTTTGCGTGTTCGTGGAAACGTGTACGAACTACACAGAACATAGCCAGTGAAACATGACAAATCTTCAAAGCGGGTTTGCCACCTCTAGTATGTTATGTCATTTAATTGGGTTGCCTTTGCTGACACACCTCTCGATGTCTGCGAATGTGTACATCCACATACAAACACACACGCAGAGGAAAAATTAATGCCCATTATAGGTCTCAGGATAATGGTGATGAGCTAGCAGTAGGATGCTGCTGTTGTTGCCGAGTCAGAGATGCTAATGGTGGTGTAACTACCTGGTATTTATTGTCTTATGGCATCAACTATTAGGGTAACTACATGGGAAGTTAGCCAATCATGGTTGTTAGCCATAATTTAAAGCCTTGTTAGCCACAATTATATGGGTAAAAGGACTTGTTTTGATAAATAACTTTCAACAAACTGGTCCAAGCCACAGCAATTGGAACGGGCCATAAATAATTGCCACAATAAAAGCTGCTTGTTAACTCGATATTGGATTTGGAATTTTACAAATTCGCTAAAATCAAGCACATGATTTATTAGACAATCATTGTTAGGGGAACGGGGATGGGGTCAACCACAACAATGCCCTTGGCTCTAGACTCTAGAGTACGACTTCAAACACCTTGGACAAGCATTTAATCTTATTTTACACAAAACCAATCCAATTGCAGGTCACCAAATTGAAGTAAACCGATTTCGGTTTGTTATTTTAGGCCTCGAACAATGAAAAGAGAATAAATGGAGCGACAGACAGACAGACAAGCAGTTTGTACCAGGCTAAATGAATTATGGTTATTGTTCTTCCGGCCCTTGTTGGTGACTGTTGCCACACTGTAGCAGACTTGAAGGGAAATCGGAGGTGATGGCGCCACCGTTGCCTTGTTTAAAACTAAATGAGAAATAAAAACAAAAGGGTAAGACACTATAAATAAGCGCCCACACTTTCGCTAACACAAATAAAAGGTGAGTGCTATCTGCCGGCTGAAAGTTTATAAAAATAATGAAGGTACACAACAAAAACCCTGAATAGATATGTGTGTCTGGGCCCCGAGCATAAACGGCAATATAAATAGACATTAGTCTAAAACATTGAGGTTGGAGAGCGAGCAGTGGTTTAAGGAAATGTATCTTGATATAAAAATCGAAATGTTTGGCACACCGTTTGGCAGGGCTACATTCTTAAATGGGACAAGAAACAAATTTCAGCCAAATCGGACACAAATTGAAGCTTTAAGTTGCTTTAATTTGTTCAATCAGTAAAATCGAGGAATCGGTCTATATGGGGGGCTATTTACTTTTATTTACCTGTATCGAGGGGATTTTTTATACCTGGTGAAGGGTATACATGTACCTCACATACCAAATATCAAACAATTTGGACAAAAATTGAGGCTTATGGGAGCTCAAGAAATCAAACCGAGGTAAGTGTACCTTAGATGTAAGCTAAATAAAGAACTTAACCGATGTGGCCCATTTGGGAATTCCCAACAATCTACACCAATATGAAATAACTTGCCAAATTTCAAGAGGATATCTTTAATACTTCGACCGTTCTCGTGATTTCGATTTCAAAACGATCAAGAATATGTTAAATAAAATGAGTAGGATCACAGATTAATATTTCAAGGTCGTACCAAGGAAATTCCTATGTTGTATAGCCGCCAAAAGAGCTTACCCTAAAACTTGCTCTCTTGTACTGTGCAACACCACTGTCTCCTAACATAGTTGGGGCAACCTCTATGCAGCAGTTGTCTTTAATGCCACTCACGCACAATACGCCAAACCCATTTACAATGAGTGCAGCAGTGTGCAAGCAACTATGAAACGATGTGTGATACGACCGACAGACGATATATTTAATGACGCAACTTAAACGACGTGGAAATATTATTATTACGTTATTATCATGTCTGCACCCGACTGCTGCAGTGTAGACAGAGCACAACTCAACTGCCACTTTCATTCCTCATCCTCAGATATATGCCAACAAATCAGCAACATCCAGCTTCATAGCTACCAGCAGCAGCAAGTCAAGGGAATCCTTGTATAGCTCAGTCAGGCTTTCAACCAGCAAAACAGCAGAGCATCTCACCTCCAGCCATGATAGAAGCTGCTGGCTGTGCTCAAGCATACATTGTCAGTTGGCCGGGAAGTTGCGAATGCATGCAACTAACATATAGCGAGTGCGAGTGTGAGTCAGTTAATCCTTTCGCTTCGCTTGGCAGAGTCTCTAACAAAGGAAACAAAAATGGGGTGATAGTCGTACTGCAGCTGTTTGGGGTTGATGATGGCTATGGCATTCCAGCAAATGTGTCTGTCTGCTTATAATAACAATAAATTTCTATCAACACTCAACTTACAATTTAACCTTTGGCCAAACACACGCAGTTACTCCGACACGCTGGTGTTTTATTCCCAAGCAATATTTTTTCCATTTTTGGTACTAAACGCCACTATAAACACCTACTTGTTCACATGCACGAGAATGCGCCACATATTTACTGCATATGCACCTCCATGAATAGCCAACTAGCCAGCCATTCATTCGCCTCCTCGGAATCGTAAATAAAACCCACCTCCCATATTCCTAGATCTCTCCTCTTGGCTATGAACAATTTCTGCAAGCTTTAATATCCTTGCCACAGACAATCTTGTAGAGCCACAATTGTTTAGTTTTTACTAGGAAAACACAAACAAGTGCAGCCACTGATCCTGCGGGAAAACGAATACTTGGAAAACTTGCAATCCATTGAAATATTGTTTTACAAAAATACTATGCTTTTTATATCCACCACCTAAAGTTGGAGGATATATTAAAATTTTCATTACGTTTATAGCATATCCCAATATCCATTTCCGACCCTATCAGGTGTAAGTATTCTTGATCGTTGTAAAATTCGAATAGGATCTAGCCATGTCCGTCTGTCTGTGGTAATCACGCTACTTACTTTTCTTTAATTACAGAAAAAAAGGATTCCTCTAGCCGAACATAGAATAGATGTCCAAGCGCCTCGTTCTTCTGCGCTTCTTCTCCAATCTCTGGCACTCAGTGTCGGGATGTCGCTAACAGCTAACACAGCTCGTGGTTCATATAACACCTATATTTTCCATTAGCGCAAACTGGTCCAAATATTTTACGAATGGACTTTTCTCTCAAACACTCCAAGTACTGCCTCATCTGCTTCCGCAAGTACCCGTGTTTCCGAGCCATACAACAGCACGGGTAGCCTACGAGCCTACTGCTACTACTGATAAAAAAATAACGGTACTTTGCCAATACCATATGGTATTATTTTGTTCGCGTAATTAGCAAAGATTTTAAATACCATTTGGTATCAATTCAATACCAGAGGCTTTTAAGAATTGAAAGCGTCACATATATATTCTTGTCATCGGGGCAGAAGTGTTGTTCAGCTTTGTGCTTAAAATATTTTCGACATTATAAAAGATTTGTTAAAGAAATAAATAAAATGTTTTAAAGCAATTTGAGTGCTTAAAACCTGTTCAAGTTCTCAAAAGCGGTAAAAATAGAAATCGCAAAAATTCTAAGGACATTCTATATCAAAAACCATAGTCCTTTGTGTGGAAAACGACCCTGTGTTGGTGTATTCGTATGAAAACTACTTCTGGGAATCGATGGATATGGAATCAATTGCCGAATACAAAGAATTGAGGTTGGTCACGGTGTAACATTATTTTTTTGTATTTATTAACATAAATAATCGTAATTGAATTATATTAAAAAAAAATTCAATGTTTTTTTTTTGTTCATTATGGGGTGGAATAATCAATAACGGTTTGGTACTGAAACCAATAACAGTCAGGTCCTAAAACCAAAACCTGATTGGTTTTAAAACCAATAGCAGTTCGGTAATAAGGCTAGTACCAAACGGTACTAATCTGTTGTGGTTGCATCTTTCCGATGTCCAGCTTCCCTGCAGTGTCAGATCGTACGTTTCTCGTCATACTCAAACGGGTTTGAACCTTCGCTGCAACAAGGTAATGATACGAATCGATATTCGCACCACGGATCGACCATACATCGGCCATATGGCCGATCGTGTTTTAATCGGCCGTATGGCCGTGAGATGTTGGAATCTAGTGCTGCTTACTACGACGTTTTTTGCCGCGGCGAAGTCTCAATTCATTATCGGAATTTTTTTCGTGTAGGCTAAATTTTCCGACTGCTTCCTTCCCTATTTTCGCATTAAAATCTCCCAGAACGATTGTAGTATCATGGGCGGAACAACGGTCATATTCTCTTTCTAGGCGCTTGTAGAAAATATCCTCGGTCTGTTTGTCCGTGGCTTCCGCCAGGGCATGGGCGCAAATAAGGCTGATGTTGAAGACTTTGGCCTTAATGCGGATTGTGGCCAGCCTCTCATCCACCGGAGTTAACCCGTTTTTTCAAACTAATCTCTTCAAGTTTTCCGGGTGATGGGCGACTAACCCGATGCCCCAACTCATCTTTGTATCATTCTACGGGCAAACTCGTGACACATTTTAGCCTCATACCTTTAGCACCCGTTAGCCCAGATTGGCTACCCAAAAGACACCGCAGGGAGGTTTGTGTCCACATTTGAGATGAAGGAAGGCCAAGATAAGCCTGAGATGAACGAAGGCCAAATAAAAGCGTGCTAAGCTCGGCTTGGCCAAATCTCGGGAACTCACCACCATGGATTCTGCTAAAACTTTATAATAAATAAATTACGTTGAAGGGCATAATTTTATTCAACATACCAAACTTCTGTCAAACCAGCAAAAATTAAAGCTTCTAGGAACCGAACAAGGATGATCGAGAAATTGATTTATATGGGAGCTTTATCAGGTTATAGACCGATTCGGACCGTACTTGGCACAGTTGTTGGAATTCATAACGGAACCACATGCAAAATTTCAGCCAAATCAGACAAAAATTGAGGCTTGTAAGAGCTCAAGAAGTCAAATCGCGGGATCGGTTTATATGGGAGCGATATGGCCTATTTGCAATCACCAACGACCTACACCAATAGTAAGTATCTGTGCAAAATTTCCAGCGCGTAGCTTTACGCGTTCGGCCGCAATCGTGATTTCGACAGACGGTTGGACGAACGGACGTATGGCTGGACAGATGGATGGACGGACGGACGCACGGATGGACGAATGAATGGAGATGGCTAGAACGGCTCAGAACGTCGAGACCATCAAGAATTTATAAACTTTATGGGGTCTTAGACGAATATTTCGATGTGTTACAAACGGAATGACTAGATTAGTATACCCCCATTCTATGGTGATAGGACTGAAAAAGTGACATCAGAAAAATTTTGTGATGATTGGATAACAAATGCGATCTCCGCCTCATTACAAAAAAAAACAGACGGACTATCAGCACAGAAGAGATATGCGGACAGACGGATATGGCTAAGCCGAATCAGCAGGAATTTCTCAGTCGAACTTAACATTAGCCACTGTAGATGTGCAGGGTATAGTTTCTGTTTTCTTTTTTTTCAATTAATTCCATATAAGCGCGTTTTTAGCTAACCAATTTCATGCTAGGACCTAAAATACGCAACTGGATTTCTTAGAAACTACTACATCCAACTTAGGACGTTGTGGTGGCAAGGCAAGATATCGTTAGTCCATCGCCATAATATTTCCTAGTTTGCTTATTGAGATCAACAGGAAAACAATGAGAATATGCGTTTGTTGATGTGTAAAAAAAATATATCTCCCTCATAGCATATGTATATAACCGAGGTGGTGGGTATCCAAAGTTGGGCTCGGTCGATCTTAATAATTAATATTCAGCGAAATATTGATTTGTATTCCAATTACCAAAGCGATTTTTTTTTGCTAAGACTCTAGTAAGAAAAATTGGGTACAACCATCGAAAGTTGTGTTTAGAGCCAATATCTTTTGAATTAGGTCACAATCTCTGCGTACCAATGTAATATCCCCATCATTGGCAACTCCTTGATCAAATAGAACGGCCATAACTTCCAACGCCTTATCACAGCGCTCCTAGGCAGTTATACTGTATTTTTTCCCTCCACATTATAAAACTAACCTCATTAGTTTTTCCATTATGCTGACAAAACAAGGATTTTTGCTTTGAAACAGTAACCCAAAAATTATCAACCAAAAAATAGCCTTAGGGACTTGGTAACAACTCATAATGCAGTGATCATACACCCAAAACAAGAAAGGAAGGCTCCAAGTATACCAAGATTTGAAAGTGTGCTACATGCCCCATTTAAGCATAAAACTCACATTTGAAGAAAAAAAACCAAATCGAAATGTAAAAGTTTTCTACTAAAGTGATTATGATGAATTTGGGAAATATTAAACTGTAATTCTAGTACTTTTGAGGTCTATTCAAGAATAAAAGCAAATTTGAGTTCTTGCACATAGAGAGTGTTTATATGCTTAAGTGTGTGTGTATGAAAACTACACAATAATGTTACACACCATTACACAAATCCATAAAATTATGCGAAACTTTTTTATAGCACTTGAAGCACATGCTATAATATCCTGCACACAAACATAAACACATACACACAGCCATTTGGGAATATTTACCACAGCAACAGACAAGCATTCACATTCCAGCAGATGATAAGCTACCGTCACCGCACATCAGCCAGCCCCTTGCCTTAAATCTGTTTGAGTTAGTTCAAGTTTCGCAATGTTGCACTGCAAACTGGAAATGGAACTGAAACTGAAACTTACAATTACCGCCCGCTCTACCACACAAAGCACAGCCTGTATGGCTCATGGAAAACTTTAAATATGCGCCTATGGCCAAATCACTTAAACTCAGTGCCTCTGACAACAATACCACTAACAAATACAACAATCATGCGAAATAAAAGAACATTTAGAGCTGTAGCAAATGTTTTAACCTAGTCTATCCAACACTTATCTCTCCTTTACCACCAAACTTGCTCCCACTATTCTCGGTGTATTGTAGAGGGCCAGAAAAATTTGTTATGGTGTCACCAACAGCAGCAGCGGCTGTAGCAGCTGCTGGCGGCATCAGTAGCCGTAAAACCGCTGATATCCCCACAACAAAAATTCAACATTGCCGAGTGAGTGAATGCAAGAACTATGAGTTTTCAGCTATTCCAAATCCACAGCATCATCATCGCCCTACGTCGCCCCACTACTATGTAAGGTTCTTATTCGGCAAAGTGTCCCCAATGCAGATGCTGGCAATGGTAAATGTGTTGCTGCTGTTGTTTGTCGCTTTATTTATGCCAAACATACACCCAGGAAGCTTGAAGTAACAGCTTTGTTTGCTGGCCACATAACGACAACGTGATGTTGCTGCGTCACACTGGAAGCAAAATCTTCATTCCAACAAAAAAGTGACTTTAAAATTTAAGACTTTTTTCTTAAATCCAGTATGCACCTCAAACGAAATTTTCGATAGCAAACACATGGTGACAAAAAACTATGGATTTGTTTGACCAATCTGCCACACTTTTTTAATGATAAAGTACTCATTCATAAAAATAAGGAGGTATTTTCTATAAATATATCCATTACAAAAAATTATCCAATGTGTTCAATGTCAGCATATGTCAATACATTTCTTATAGCAACGAAAATTTTGTTTGAAGTGCGAAGTGCGTACCGCCCTTTAAAAAAAGGTTTTTTAAAACAAATTCTCTTTCAAAAATTATTTTTGAAAATTTAATAATAAGGCGATAAGTTGAGGATAAGAAACTCAATTTTCTAAAATTTTAAAGAAAAAATTTTTCTTTGTGAAAATTTTTTTCTTGATATTATGAATTTTTTTTTCTTGTATCAAGTAAACATAACTTTTACCCAAGGAAATTTTTCTTAAAAACTTGAAAAATTTAAAAACGCTATCTGAAGTTAGCATGTCCGCCTATGACATGTCAGCGGTGGTTATTACCTTTTAATACATGGCGACATTTGTGAGGAACTATGACATTTGAAAAACTGTTATGACAGCCATGTAATAATGAGACCCCTTCTCATTGAGCTTAACCCATTTTAGACCACTACCCCTTCTTGTGGTGCAATTGCTTTAAAAGTTTACATGTAAGAAGCTTTCAGTTCCTGATAAATAAAAGGAGTTTTTGATGTCGTCGGAGTTTTTATGTCGTATAGTATAGGGTGATTTTTTTGAGGTTAGGATTTTCATGCATTAGTATTTGACAGATCACGTGGGATTTCAGACATGGTGTCAAAGAGAAAGATGCTCAGTATGCTTTGACATTTCATCATGAATAGACTTACTAACGAGCAACGCTTGCAAATCATTGAATTTTATTACCAAAATCAGTGTTCGGTTCGAAATGTGTTCATTCACCGTTCAGCGATGAGGCTCATTTCTGGTTGAATGGCTACGTAAATAAGCAAAATTGCCGCATTTGGAGTGAAGAGCAACCAGAAGCCGTTCAAGAACTGCCCATGCATCCCGAAAAATGCACTGTTTGGTGTGGTTTGTACGCTGGTGGAATCATTGGACCGTATTTTTTCAAAGATGCTGTTGGACGCAACGTTACGATGAATGAACACATTTCGACCGCAAAAATACTTGTTTCAAACAGCTGTGACACAAACAAAAGTGATTTGATGGTGTTGCTGATATGTATGCAGCGCTTTGAAGCAAACGAGCGATTCCTGAGATAAAACAACCACCGCAAACGCTAATGCTCTTGATTCTCTCGTTTATACGATGGTATAATGAGTGTTTGCCAAAAACAACTCAAACACCGCAATTTTGCAATTTTATTTTTAACATAAAACATTAAATATCAAAAAATTATGGAAATTAGTATTTATGAGCGAAAATTAATATTAAATTATATTTTATTGCATTGATTAAGTTTTGCGGTGTTGCTAATGTGTATTTAGCACTTTGAACAAACGAGCGACGCCTTAGTTAAAACTACCACCGCAACTACTAATGCATATGAGTTTCTCGTATATGCGATGTAAAAAGTGCCAGGAACAACTCAAACACCGCAATTTTGTTTTTAATATAAAAAGTTTGAACAAAAAATTTAAAAAAAAATTGGAAATTAGTATTCATGAGCGAACTTTAGTATTAACAATTTTGCAGCAAAAGCACTATTAATTATGACTCGAGTCAATGTATTGTATAGGTGAGGTGTTTGCGGTGTTTCCATTCTCAATTTACATTCACTCATAACACCGCCTTGGGCAAGGACAATGTTGAAAGCAATGGTACACGAAGCTTGAACATGAATATACGTGTATTCAAATAATCGCCTCTCATATTAGAGTGCTGAGCATAACACCGCATCAATTGCGGTGGTGATAGATACTAACACCGCAAATTCATAAGCAAACCACGAATAAGAAAAATACCACCGCTTGCAGTAATCTGGTTCATGTGTTTGTCCGACATTCTGCCGGTGTTTCCATCAGCCTTTGTCCGTCAGAAACTAGCCACGTATCCATATAGACCATTCTACCGATTAAGGATCCTTAGCCCCTAAAAGGCCCATTTACTATCCGATTTTTTGAAATTTTGGACGGTTAGTTATTATAAGTCGCCCGATATATTTGCCAAATAATGGTCACAACGGACTATATTTATCTTAGGGTGATCATTAAGCCCAGTTTTTTTCCTTGAACAGATTTTCGAATTATTCGAAAAATTAGCTTTTTAAAAAACCGGATTAAGGTTTTGATTTAAAAAAAAAACACGGTGATTTTTTATTAAAAACGGTCCCGGTTTATATCGGACCATATTTGAATTTAGCTGTCATATAGACTGACCTGCCAATTTAGGGTCTTAAGCTCATTACGACCGCATTTATTGCCCCATCCCACTGAAATTTGGAACAGATAGTTGTTGTAGCCGCCATGATGTCTGAACCAAGCGTTAATCGATTCCGCATTAATTGAAAGTTATAAAAAGCAGCCGATATCCGTCCTCGATCTATATCGAACAATTATCTGTCAAATTATGATCTTAAGCCCATTAGAGCCGCATTTATTGTCCCATGTCACTGAAATTTGGAACAGGGAATTGTACTAGGCCCCCTGGTGTTCGAAGTAAATATGGTCAATATTAAATCATAGTTAGGTATAGTTGCCAAACGGACCGATCTGCCATTTTGGTATTGATTGCATCAGGGCCGCATTTATTGCCCGATTTCGCTGAAACATGAAACAGTGAGTTGCACTTGGTTCCGCAATATCCGCATATGGCATCACGTTTAGTTGTAGCTGCCATAAGACTGATCAACTGATTGAGGATCCTGAATCCATTAAAGTCACATTTATTGTCCGATTACGCTGAAATTCAGAACAGTGAGTTGCAATAGGCTTCTCGACATCCACCCACAGAAATTATTGTCCGATTCGGCTCTCTGATTATACCTAACATGATCCAATTATCTTATTATTTGGATGTGGAAGATATTTGTTATTATAAAATATTTTTTTTTTTTTCTGGGCAAAAAACTATTTTTCAAGTTTTTTGCCTGTTTGGGCGAAGATCATTAAATTTTACAATTTCTGTTTGTTTCTCTTTTGAGACGTGCTTTTCCATTTGCAAATGGAAAAGGAATGCCAGAGATAGCAACACACACCAACCACGTTTCCACTTTGGTTAGAAGACTTTTCAACCATATAAGGTGTGATGGCTTCAAGGGACGTGCGTTGGCGAAAATTGCGAAAACACCTCTACGATACACATTAACCACGCTCGGCAACCCTGTCTATTAGTTGTACTTTTTCCCAATGCATGTGTTTTTGTGAAATGACAGACTTTTTTCTGCGACAAATACACTACTTCAGTGGTACACATGATTCTGTGCATCTGTTGGAAGTTGTATCGATGGCTGGCCACACGGAACAACAGCGAGAGCCGTTGCTGTTGTCTAGCGAACAAAGCCATCGATACAACTTCCAACAGATGCACATTGTTCAGCGGTGGTCATCCTCAAATCAATACTGACAATTTTTTTAACAGTTTCTACAAATGGTTTTACAAATAGTATAACATTTGTAATAGCTATAACCTCAACTGTTTAACCTTTTACGTGCCCACTGTTCTTTTAAGGACTTTCTTGCACCATTTCATACAAATATCTATGATAAATTAAATAGAATTTGGTACGCTCAATGTGCAAAATGCAAAACAAACTAAAAAATACAAAACTAGAAGACAAAACTATTATATTATAAAGAAAAAAATCAAAAAAACAATCTGAAAATGTTCCTTAGGCTACATTTAGAATGGAAGCAACGTTCCAAGTGTCACAGCGGCAGCCATGTATGCCAGCCACCAAATTTGGCAAGAGAGTGTGTAAGCACAAGATGCCTCTGGCCAGGACATGATGCACACCACTACCACTGGGAGCAACTATAGCAGCAAAATGATGAACCCGAAAAATGAAATGTAGTGCAAAAAACAAAAACAAAAATTGCCCGAATATGGCATGAATGAAATCGCATACACAAATTTTATTTTCTTTCGATCTGTGCAGACATTATCATATGCATGAATATGCTTGCAATTGTGCCTTTTACAGGGTAGTCCTTTATTTTTTTTTTTTATTTTTGGCCGCCAGCCCTCCATACATACAACAGTCTGTCCATCCGTGCAAATGTAAATTGGAATTGTCATATGTAGGTTATTGGTACTAACGACCTTTTACACATACACGCAAAGAAGCAACCAAACAATGGCGCAACCAAGACAAGAAAGGATATTCGCCTCAATGTACATATGAATGCACTCGCATCTATGAATGCATCTGTATTTGTCTGCCAATGCTCTCGTACTCGTACACATGCACACACACACACACACACATTCATTTGAATTTGTATGTATTTGTTGGCTGCCATTGCTGTTCCTTTAATATTGGGAATTGTTTATTTACATATTTATGACAATATGCGGCAGCACTGGACTGTTTTTCGCAGCCAGTTGGCCATTTCTTTATGATAACAGGAAAACATGTGACACAAAAATGCAAGACTCATAGCCTCAGGGATATTGAAAAGTAAATGTGTTTAAAGAGAAAAGAATATGAATCTATGAAGTATCAGTAAAGCATTCACAAATTATTTCACATTCAATGTTATTCTTTGGAGGCGTGTGTACATATTTTATTCAAAATATCAATCGAAGAGCCAATAAAGAAGGGATAAAAATTTTTTTGGAAATTTAAGAAAACAAGAAAATCGGAAATATTCCTTTGGAAATATTTCTTAAACAATGAGGCGTATACGTTTTATTAGTACGTCTACGCCCTAGTATACTGGAACGCATGGTTGATTAAAAAATAACAATGGTAAAAAGGTGGCCACCGTAGCGCAGAGGTTAGCATGACCGCCTATAACGATGAACGCCTGAGTTCAAACCCCGGCGTGAACATCAGAAAAATGTTCAGCGTTGGTTATTCCCCTACTAATGCTGGCTACATTTGTGATATTCTTTGCCATGTAAAAACTTCTCCCCCAAAGAGGTGTCGCACTGCGGCAGGAGGCTTCTTTTCATTGAGCTTAAGTTTGAATCGGAAAGCACTCATTGATATGTGAGAAGTTCGCCCCTGTTCCTTAGTGGAATGTTCATGAACAAATTTGTATTTGCAATGGAAAAAGTATTACTAAAACTTTGGATTGCAAATTGCAAATTTTGCCCATGTTCCTTAGTGGAATGAACAGGAACAACAAAACTTTGGATTATCTTGTGTTATTCTGCTGGAATTTTAAAAATTGTCCTCTGCGACCTTAATAAGTGTTTGTTTCATCAATGTATAAAAAGCGAGGGATAAATACAATTTGAATTTTCAGATGTAAATTGTAAAGCTTTATGTTGTCTGGGGTTTATTCTGTTGAAATTCAAACAAAAATGCCATTAAGGACATTGTTGCGTGTACGTTATATCAGTAAGTATACGCACTAGTTTACAGGAGCGTATGAGTTATATTGATTTTGTTCGTTGTTTAGATCTTATGTTTCTTTATTTAGATACAAAATATGGTAAGATGTAATACTTGTTTACAAAACGTAATGTATATTTGAAATAGGTTTATTTGACACATGCCCTTAATAGAACAGTCAAATAAACCTATTTTAAGGCTTCATAAAGTTTCGTGAATAAGGCCGTTAGGCTTTGAATGATGTTGGGCTCTACTGATGGTCGTCTACAATGCTTAGATTCCTTGGGTCAAGAGATTTAATCCCTTTATTTTGCCATTCTTCAGCCCAGAAAATAAAATACCAAAAAACCAGAAACCATCAAAGAACAATATTGTCTGTCTTCTGCACAATGATGTTCCATCTGAAACCCCTGAATCTAAATCTTTCTAGACTTGTACCTTTAAAGTCGGTTTTGGTTTATCATTTATCATTTCGCTAAACAGTTATTTTCTTTAAATAAAGTTACGTCCTATGATGTCAACATAACGAAATCAGTTTAAAATCCACAAAAACCAAAACATAACCGTTGATTCAATTTCGTTGTCATATGCCTCCATCGGCACTAAGCTTAGTAAAATCAATAAATTTTACCAAAATTGACCGCGAAAAAGAGCATTTACCAAATATCAACATTTGGGAAAATGTACAGCCAAAAGCCAACCAACCTCATATTCACCACAGTTCATTATTGATAGATGAGAAATGACAATATTAGGGGAAAAGTGCTTACAACTTTCGCAACCAAGAGCAAATTCTATACATAATATGTAACATTGTGTAAATATAATAGACATGGCGAAAAAAGCATAGCAAATGATTAATATGAGAAAAAATCTAAAAAAAAAAAAATTTTAGTCCGGTCAGGCCAAGTTTGGGAAACCCGCCATAACGTCTTATGCTTAAAACCTAAAGAATATGAGAGGGCATGGATCCTAAGGGCACATGAAAACGAATCGATAAGATCGGTTTTTCTTCCTTATGGATGCTTTGGAACCTGGTCCATGTTTGGAAGCGATGCTGAATATGCAGCCTATTGGAGTTCATATGCAGAACTGCTCCGCCAAGTTTGTTTTTTGGCTTTGGGTCCGACTACAGTTTCATTTGCAGACTACGTGACACCGAGAATGGTTAGAGATAAAACCTTCAGAATTCGCTGTTAAGATAGAAAGAAGCACACGGTAGACACGATGAGACTTTGGTCTTTACTGATGGTTCCAATTACGGCTACTCTATATCGGAAAGGCGCTTGCTCCTTTCTCTCCTCTTCTCTCATCAATAAGCATAATCTGAAAATGTACCGGGGTACTTTACTATCTTCTCCCTTGGATATCACAATAAGCTAAACTGCCCTCAGAGTAATATCCGCTTCCTATTTGGCATAGCGTGACCTAGATATTGAAGGTAATGAATATAGCAAACCGTGTCATAATGAGACAAGCTTCCTCAGAGTAAACTCACCTTGTTGGAGAGCAACAAATTTGAAGTAGCATGGCATGGGTATCACAATAGGTCAAACTGGCCTCAGCGTGATACTCGCTACCAATTTGGCATAGCGTGATCTACATATTGAAAGTCATAAATGTAGGCCATCGTGTCACAATGAGCAAAGCTAACTCAGAGCAAACTCACCTTGATGGAGAGCAACGAATTTGACGTAGCGTGGACCGGATGGATGTTGTAGGTCATAATTATAGGCCACGCTGAAGCCTCGTGAGACGGTCGGACAAAGTTTTCAACAGTGGTTATTAAATTTAAAGCAGTGGTTATTAAATTTTCAGCATTGGTTATTGTGGGAGAAATAAATGCTGGTGACATTTTCAGCCTTCTGGCACTTCTTTACTAAAAGGTTTGCTCTGGCGCTGCGGTACGCCATACGCACATGGCTATAAAAAGCAGTTCGCTTATCACTGGCCTTAAACTTGAATCGGATGACAAGAGAGAAGTTGGCCCGCTGGCCAAATTTCAGACGGAACAGGCAAAACTGAAGTATTATGGATCAAAAAGATGTATTGTTTATATAGGGGCTAGGAAAAGCGATGAGATCGGTTTATATAGGTGCTAGAAAGAACAATAATTTAATAATGAGAACAATAAATTAAACACTCGGAGACCAGTATTAACTCTTTGTGACATCCAAACGAGAAAAAAAATGTAAGTGGAAGAAAAACGATAAGTTTCTAGATCAGACCCCAATACAATAAGGAGAGAGTGGGAAAGCCTATGCATTACGTACGGCCGCGGGTGCAGGATTTTATCGCGTCCCCCGTCGAAACCACTTCGGCTGGTTCACGAATTAGGCCTTCACATCTACATCTATGGTTGAAAAGTCTTCTAACCAAGGACTAGACGCGTCCCATAGTGGTTGGTGTGTTTAGAATTCTGGCTTTCCTTTTCTATTGCAAAAAAATTTCGACAATTAAACTTGTCTTCAACAAAAAAAAAAAAACACGAAGCACAAAAATTATTGATATATTTTATATGAAACTAGCTTAACCCGGCCCTCTCCCCTGCACCACGCGAAAAATATGTTTTTGTCTTAATACCATATGTATCTCCCCACAATAATTTGTTTGCAAAATGCAAATTTGCCCATGAACATTCCCTAAAGGAACAGGGATAAACTTTTCATATATCAATGAGTGCTGTCCGATTCAAGTTAAAAGCTCAATGATAAGGGATCTCTATTTTATAGCCGAGCCCAAACGGCATGCCGCATACCAAATGGTACAGTACCACCACTGAAAATGTTCATGATGTTCTCGCCAGGATTTGAACTCTGGCGTTCAGCGTCATAGGCAAACTTGCTAACCTCTGCGCTACGGTGGACTACTCCCAAATACTATACCCTTTATTTGTACCCTAATAGCTATGATTCACAAATATTCCCATTTGAGGGGGGGGTTTGGAATCCCACATTGTAATGATCGTCGAAAATTTGCCCTGGGTACTTGGAACAAATTTTTAATATAAAATTCGTACTCTACTTTCGACCTTTCATTTGCGTACCATATTGTCCCTATCGGTTCCCTTTATTTTTTGGGGGGGGGGGTGCTTTTGGGGTAAGGGGGAGGATCCGCCCCATATCCATATTTGTAATGTACTCCCCAATACCTTTCACTTGAGTCCCATATTGTTATTATCGTCCCATATGCTTATTTGGGTGAATTTTCGGCTCGGGACGACATCCAAGGTACCTGGACCCAAAATTTTTTTTTATCAAATTAGTACTCTTCTCCCGAATACCTTTCATTTGAGTCTCATATTGCCCCGATCGGTCCATTTTTATTTTGGGTGGTGCTTTTGTGGTAAGGGGGAGGGTCCTTCCCTTTACGACACAAACAAATTCTATACCCTATTGCTGCTTCCAGACCATTTTCGTTATCTACTCCCTAATACCTTTCATTCAAGTCCCATATTGTCCCGATCGGTCCATTTTTATTTTTGGGTGGTGCTCTTGGGCTAAGGGGAGGGTCCTTCCCTTTACGACACAAACAAATTCTTTAGCCTATTGCTCCTTCCACACCATATTCATAATCTACTCCCTAATACTTTTCATTTGAGTTCCATGGTATGCTCTTCGAGACTAGTTAGTAACATCTCTCACAACCAAAACCTCCAACCGTTTTACCAACAATTCTTTTTTGCGTGTATGGCCATCATATTGCGTAGTTGCTGTGGTTTATCATATCACTACCACATGCGTATTTGGGTGAAAAATTATTGTAGACTAAAATCATTTTTGACCAAAAATTATGATTTCAATTTTTATATGGAAAAATGGATGTTGAATAAAAATAAAATATTGTACATTAAATTGTTTAGGCAAGAATATTTGGGTTATTAAATTTGAGCCAAACCAAAATCTGACAAAATGCAAAAGTAAAAATTTCTTCAAATTTAACATTTATTTAAGGTTTAATGTTCTCTTGTGCTTTTCAAAAATAATATAGACAGCCATTATTAATTATATGAACTGGCAGAATTATTCTCATTAATTTTTATTTATAACCTTTCAAAAAAACCTTAAGATTTATTTTATTTTTCCTGTGGTCATATCTGTCCATATTAAAAGCAGCTTCATAATTAACTTCGTAATTTTCCCCGCTGCCCGTAAATCCATCAGCATTTCATTAAAACTCACATATTGCTTGATTGTACTTTTTCGCTGCCACCTCCCTCCCAAAAAAAATACCTAATTTGCTAGTAAACTCCATATGGCCAATAAGCAATTAATTCAATTTCCCCCTTAGAAAAAAAAACAGGAAAAACAAGACAAAACCCCCTGCTAGTAAAACTCAATACGTTGATGTTGGAAAACCATTTTGGCAAAAAGAGCCAACAAAAAAATGTATAATCCCATTATTCTTTCAATTTTCGACACTGACTGTCATTACATATCCGATTGTTTAAATTTCCGTAGCATTAAATTTGCCTCGGGCTTATTTCTGTCACTTACCACAGTATTTGAAGCAACAACAAAATTGCTATGCTCAATTCAATTTGCCTTTCCCCCAAATGTTGTGAACTAAACAAGCAAGAAATTGCAAAATAAAATAGAGAGAGGGAGAGAAAGAGAGCGAGAGTGTGGGAAATTAATAAAGCCATTAAGTATAAATATCCACAAAAATTCATATACACTCGATAATGCCAAGTGCTTGAGTGTCTTGTGGAAAAAAAAAACAACAACCAAAAAGAAATCAGAGGAAACAAAATAAAGGAAACGGAAACCAAGCTAAATAATGTGTTGTGTTGTGTTGCTGCTGTCGCCTCTCTTTGTGTGTGCGGTAAAATATTAAATGTAAATAGCTCTTGGGGGGTTAATTAGCTGCACATCAAAAAAATGCTGCCAACAAAGCGATTTTGGCTACCAACAACCAAAGGTAAAATAATTGATCGGATGCAGTCCATGGTGCGTATGATCGATATAAGTATTTAGCAAGAGATGTGGCGTATGAGTTATGACAATTAAATAATCATTATACAGCACTGCCTATTGCCGAATTAGATCCAAACAAGTAAAAGCGTGCTAAGTTCGGCCAGGCCGAATCTTGGGAACCATGGATTCTACCAAAAATATATACAAACTACAAATAAATGATTCGACAGAAGTTGTTATGCAGAGTAACATAACAAACTTCTGACGAACCAGCAAAACTTAAAGCTTCTAAGAAGCGAACCGGTTTATATGGGACCTATATTAGGTTATAGACTGATTTAGACTGTACTTGGTACTGTTATTAGAAGTCGTAACAGAACACTATCTGCAAATTTTTAGCTAAATCGGACAAAAATTACGGTTTGTAAGGGCTCAAGAAGTAAAATCAGGAAATCAGATTATATGGGAGCTATATCAGATTATAACCGATTTGGACCGTACTTGACACAGTTGTTGGAAGTCATAACAGAACACTATATGCAAAATTTAAGCCAAATCGGACAAAAATTGCGGCATCCAGCGGCATAAGAAGTAAAATCGGGAGATCTGTTTATATGGGAGCTATATCAAAAATTGTGGCTTCTAGAGGCTCAAGATTTCAAATCGGGAGATCGGTTGATATAGGAGCTATTTCGGGTTATAGACCGATTAGAACCGTACTTGGCACACTTATTGGAAGTTATAACAGAAGACTCTCTGCAAAATTTTAATCAAAACGGTCAAATTTGCAGCATCCAGGGGCTCAAGAAATCAAACCGGGAGATCGGTTTATATGGGAGCTATATCAGGTTATAGACCGATTTAGGCCATAATTAGCATAGTTGTTGATAGTCGTAACAGAACACCATGTTCAAAAATTAAGCCAAATAAGACAAAAATTGTGAATTCCAGGGGCTTAGGAAGTCAAATCGGGAGATCGGTTTATATGGCTGCTATATCAGGTTATAGACTGATTTGGAATAATTTGGACTGTACTTGGTACTGTTATTGGAAGTCGTAACAGAACACTATGTGCAAATCGGGAGATTAGTTTATATAAGAGCTATATCGGGTTATAGTCCGATTTGGACTGTACTTGACACAGTTGTTGGAAGTCGTAACAGAACACTATCTGCAAATTTTAAGCCAAATCGGACAAAAATTGTGGCTTCCAGGGGCTCAAGAAGTCAAATCGGGAGATCGGTCGATATGAGAGCTATATCGGATTATAGACCGATTTGGACTGTACTGCCCATAGTTGTTGGAAGTCGTAACAGAAGACTCTCTGCAAAATTGAAGCCAAATCGGTCAAATTTGCGGCTTCCAAGAAGTCAAACTGGAGATCGGTTTGTATGGGAGCTATTGCTAAATCTTAACCGATATGGCCCATTTGGATTCCCCAACGACCTACATCAATAGGAAGCATTTGTGCAAAATGTCAAGCGGCTAGCTTTACGCGTTCGACCGCTATCGTGATTTCGGTAGACGGACGGTCGGACATGGCTAGATCGACGCAGAATGTCGAGACGATTAAGAGTATATAAACTTTATGGGGTCTTAGGTCAATAATTCGAGGTGTTACAAACGGAATGACTCGGTTAGTATACCCCCATCGTATGGTGGTGGGTATAAAAATATCTGTGAGCATTTAACGAAAATAAGATAAAATTTTTCGTATGTGATACCAAAGTCTAAAAAGGCTACTAATTTCCCAATTTAAAAAGCTATTGAAAAAAATTCCTCAAATCTTTTTTTTTCAAAACTTTTACAGAAAATTTTGAACATCTTTTATCCTCCTAAGTTAGTTGTCAACACTCGTCGCGTTTGCTGCTCTATAAAGGAGTGTCACAAAAACACATTCCCCAAGAATTACACCCTAATGGGTATTTGCTTGTTGAGGTTTTCGCTTTTGCTTTCCTCACTCACACACTCAACCGCTCCATTTTTTTTTAATCAAATATTCTCTTTCAACCGCCATTCACACTCTTCAAGTGGTTTTGTGTGATTGGATGGGGGGATACTTGACGCGTATTGGCAATTTTGTGGTTATTGATGGTGTAATTTTTGAAAAGGGAAATTAAATTCCTCAACTTCAATTGAATTAGAGGGTCAAAGCCAATATCAAAAAATTTAAGCTAAAAGATTTTTGCTTAAATTAAAATCTTTGCTCATAGCCATTAAACTTTATTTCAATAATGCAGAAACTTTGTTGTGAGTGTGGGATTTCTTCACAAAACTTTAATGCCTTTACTTAAAAATTTGTAACTCCCGCTAATCTTTGGCATAGCTCTACTTTTTTTTTTGCCTGCAAAACACACTCCTATTTTTCAACATTTTCCGGCGTTTTCTGTTTGGCTATGTGTTGTGTTGCTATGCAGTGTATACTCGCATTAAACATTAGTTTTGGTCTGCAAGGTCTCTTTATGCCAACCTTACATGGCTAATCTGGACAACAAATACAAAAGTACTGATGTGAGCTATTTCATATTTTATCCCGCTTTTGTATGGCATCCTTTTGCATTTGAGCCAGTATAAAGGACAGACGCAGAGAAAGAACCTGCATTCTGTTGAAGACCAACCAACAATGAAAGCGAATTGCTCAAAATTATAACATTACACCTGTGCTTTGCAAGGAGAGGAGCAAAATAATGTGCCAACAAAAAAAGTATGAAGAGACAAAAAGGGAATTTCCAGGGAAAAATAACCACACTCAAAAAAGGGGCACCCTATAAACTAAAAAATAAAAACATGGTGAAATTTCCAATTGAAAACAAAATTTCTCTATGAAAAAAAAATTAACAAAATTTTGACAAAATTTTCTATAAAAATAAAATTTTGACAAAATTTTCTACAAAAAATTAAATTTTGACAAAATTTTCTATAAAAAATTTAATTTTGACAAAATTTTCTACAAAAAATTAGGTTTTGACATAAATTTCTATAAAAATATAATTTTGACAAAATTTTCGACAAAAAATTAAATTTTGACATAAATTTCTATAAAAATAAAATTTCGACAAAATTTTCTATAAAAATAAAATTTCGACAAAATTTTCTATAAAAATAAAATTTTGACAAAATTTTCTATAAAAATAAAATTTTGACAAAATTTTCTATAAAAATAAAATTTTGACAAAATTTTCTATAAAAATAAAATTTTGACAAAATTTTCTATAAAAATAAAATTTTGACAAAAGTTTCTATAAAACTAAAATTTTGACAAAATTTTCTATAAAACTAAAATTTTGACAAAATTTTCTATAAAACTAAAATTTTGACAAAATTTTCTATAAAAATTAAATTTTGACAAAATTTTCTATAAAAATTAAATTTTGACAAATTTTCTATAAAAATTTAATTTTGACAAAATTTTCTATAAAAATAAAATTTTGACAAAATTTTTTATAAAAATAAAATTTTGACAAAATTTTCTATATAAATAAAATTTTGACAAAATTCTCTATAAATATAAAATTTTGACAAAATTTTCTATAAAAATGAATTTTTTGCAAAATCTTATATATAAAAATCAATTTTTGTTTGTTTGTTGTTGGTTTGTTCCCTACAGACTCAAACCGATTACCTTGAAATTTTCACAGGTTGTTTAGATTGGTCTGGAAGGAGGGCGGACCCTCCCCCGTTACCACAAAAACATCACCCGAAATCAAAAGTGGACTTATCGGGACAATATGGGTATCAAATGAAACGTATTGAAGAGTAGAATACGAATGGTATTAAAAATAGGGTCCAAGTACCCAGGAAGTCGCCCTAACCCCAAAACTACTGCAACTCGCAGACAAATTAAACGTTCATATCAATATGGGGCTCAAATGAAAAGTATTCGGGATTAGATTACGAATCTGGCATACAAAATCACGTCAAAGTAAAGGGGTCACCCCACCTCCCAAAAACCCACAAAATAGGAATATTGGCCAATCAGGACCATTTGGGACACGGTTTGTTTTTTTGTTCCGTGTTAGGTTATATAATTTTTCGTATCGGAAGGGGGGCGCACCCTACCCCTTACCAAAAAAACACCACCCAAAATTAAAAGTGATTGTTTGGAACAGTGTGAGTATCAAATGAAAGGTATTGGAGAGTATAATCTAGTATAGTAAATTGAGTCTAAGTACCCAGCTTGCCGCCCCAACCCCAAAACTTCCCCAGACAGACATATTGGATGTTCATGTGGCAATATGGGACTGAAATTAAAGGTATTCGGGAGTAGACTACGAATATGTCAAAAAAAATTAAGTCCATGTAATGGGTGGTTTCCTCATCCCCAAAAATCTCCCAAATGAGCATATTAGACGACCATGGCTATATGGGACTCAAATGAAAGCAATTTAGGAGTAGATTAGGAAAATTACATTAAAATTTGTGTTTAGATATCTAAGTGGTGCTAAATTTCCTTAAATCACCTCAAATAGGTTATATGGCCCATCATGATATGGGACTCAAATGAAAAGTATTTGAAAGTATTGGGTTGCCCAAGAAGTAATTGCGTTGACAAATTTTTTCTCATCTTGTGACTCTGTAATTGCATTCTTTCTTCTGTCAGTTATCAGCTGTTACTTTTAGCTTGCTTTAGAAAAAAAGTGTAAAAAAAGTATATTTGATTAAATTTCATTCTAAGTTTTATTAAAAATGCATTTACTTTCTTTTAAAAAATCCGCAATTACTTTTTGGGCCGATATGTTTACCGATTAGAGCAATATGGGTATTAAATGAAATGTATTTTTAAGTAGAGTACGAATATGATATGAATGTCAAGAAGGAAGTATCTAGGGCCCTAACAAAAAAATCTTCTACGGACACTTAGACCGATCGGAACAATATGGGACTCAAACAAAAGGTCTTTAAAAGTCGAATCTTAGATTAATATTGGGACCATCCCCCAAATCTCCTCCAAATGAACAAGTGGACCGATTGGCACAACATGTCTCAAAAGAAAGAGTATTTGGGAGTAGAAAACGAATCTGATTAAAAAATTGGGAGCCAAAAGTCAGGGGCCGCCCTAACCACAAAAAACCCAAGCGAATGAATAGACATGTCGGAACTATATGAGACTCGGATTAACAATCTTTGGGAGTGTAATACGATTTTGACATTTTATTAGCAAAAAGTATCTGTGGAACCACCCAACTCAAAAAAAAAAACCACCCATAAGGACACGTGGCTCGATCGGGACAAAGATCTTACGTACAAATCTGATATTCTAGCCAGCCGAACAATAAGGCCGACCGAGTCAATGTGGTACTTCAATGTTAAGTCTATGGGTGTAGTAAACGAATATAATATCCAAATGTGGGCTATGTCCCACCGCTCAAAAAAATCCCCTCATTGGACATGTTGACAGATCGCTACAAAATAAGACTCCAACCCTCCCAAATTGGGGCATAAAGTAACCAAGAGTTAACATTAGGGTTTTTCATGATGTTGTATTCAATGTGGTACCTTTATCACATGATTTTAAAAGTAAATAAGAAATGTGCTACACGAATTGAATACTGTGGATCTATAAAGGATCCATGGACCTGTATGTCTTGATCCTTTGGGACAAGCTTCAAAACTTTTTAAGCCCAGTTTTTTTTTAAGGTTTTAGCGAAACACGCCGGACAAGCTAGTTATCTCTAAAAAGATTTCTTAAAAAAATTAAAGTTCAAATAAATTCTGTTTAAAAAGAATTGAAAAAATCCCAAAAAAAAAATGTGTATGTTTTTTTTTTATAAGTTCGCCGAGTATAGAGTATCCATACCTAAAATCTCTTCAATATATCTGCATACCATGAAATTGTAGACTACCAAAAATAGCATAGCACAACATCGCTGCCCGCATAGAAAATCGCGACTTTCAAAAGTGGTAAAAAAGTCAAACAAAACAGGGCGAAGGTAAAAACGGGATATGCAAGGATACGGACAAGAGATAAAATGTTCTATCAAAATATTTAAGGTTGACACCATCGGGTTGCTTAAAGCATTTTCCGTGTTACACCATGCCTGTATTTAACTCACCATATTTTGCCGGTAAGGTGTATCTCTGGCATTCTGGCGATGCTGCTACTGCAGGGGATTTTTAACTTGGCTTAGGGGGTTTACAATGAAATATGGGTAGCAAGCAAATAAGGAAGAGAGCAAAAAAAAAGAGCAGGAAATTCAACTAACAAATAGAAAAGTAAATAAAGAATGAATAGGATAAACAATGTGTATGATTAAATTTTTAAGGTTTAAACATCACCATCATTGTGGAAATGGAAGCGAAACAACGTGAAGGGTTTAAAATGAAAATCTAATTATAATATGAAGGTAATTAAAGAGATTGAGAAGAACACCATAATGCTTTTGTGAGTACATTCATTATCATGGCTGGCATTGTTTTGAGGTTTGAGAACACTTATGGAAAGACATGAGGAAAAGGATTAAAATTTTAAAAATTTAAAATTTTTGAAAAATTATAAAACCGAAAACCAACACTTAAGGTAGCATTTATATAAGAAGTGTCTTAAATAATAAAAATCATAATAACAAGATCAGAAAATTATATAGTTATAATACCCTACACCTACACTATAGGTACAAAGTGGGAGCTATTATTCTGAACCAATTTTTATGGACCTCGGCGGATGTTTTCAGATGAGTTATTAAACAATGAGCATGAAATTTTGGGGAAATATGGTCAAACTGTAATAAATAGGTTGACAGAAGGACATAAGAAAATCCTTCTTGCCAAATCTTGAGAGAATCCGTTAACAAATGAGCAATCTGACGAACACATATATGGGAGCTATATCTAAATCTGAACCGATTTCTAGCAAACTTCTTAGATAATGTGGTAGTCCTCGATGGAAGTGTTGTTCAAAATTTTGGCAAGATTGGCCAATAAATCCGCGTGCAGTGACCATAGAAGTGAAAATCGGGCGATATATATATGGCAGCTATATCTAAATTTGGACCGATTTCTTTGAAATTCACCAGTAATGTCGAGAGTCATAAGAAAACCTTTCCTGCCGCACTTCTATAGAATCGGTTAACAAATAAGCACTTTATTGCAATATTTCTCAAAATGAGAGCTATATCTAAATATGAACCGATTTCAAGAAAACTTCATAAATAATGAGGAGGTCGTCGAGGAAAGCGTTGTACAAAGTTTTGGGAACATTGGACCATAAATGCGTTTGCAGTGGCTCCAGGAGTGAAAATCGGGCGATATATATATGGCAGATATATCAAAATTTGGACCGATTTCTATAAAATTCACAAGTAATACTCTATATCGGAAGATCGGTCTATATGGCAGATATATACAAATATGGTGCGATTTAAAATTTTTTTTCATGTTTCCCCTCACTAAACGCTGGCGACGATAATGAGTATTTCGGTAAAACTTCTCTACAGCGAATTTTGTATTAAGATCACCCTTTATAATCGGCTATAAATAGGAGGCCCCTTAATAAAATTGTCCCCATTTTCCATTTTATGATTGCAGGAAACTTGCCATTCGTATGTATTACTTTAATATTTCTTTAGTTTCCTCTCTCCTAGACTTTCTTATTGGATATTTTGCCCTACCTAACAATTGATTCAAAATATCCTCATTCCATCTTTCGTACCTCTTATTAACCTCATCATCGCAACACCAAAAACCACCATTACATGCCTTTGGTGCAGATTTCATTGTAAAAGATATTTCTTTCATTGTGGCAAAAGGAGGAGGAGGAGATGATGAGTAGCGAACATTGATTGAATTCAAATTGAAATCTTTTCCTGACCGAAAATTGATTCAATTTCTCTTTATGGCCAACTTCATGAATACCAGAATGGCTGGGCTAACGATGGCTACTCAAAAAATGCACCACCACAGTTCGATATCGAGTGAGAAGCTTAAACTCCAATATTTTCAAATAATTTAGCATGTGTTCGGATATGCAGACACATAGATTTTATACCCACTACTCCTAAGAGTACAGCAACGCAATGGAGTTGCAAGAGGCCCTTAACGGAGATAAAAAGCAACATAAAACAATTTTTCCAGTTTTCGAATGAAACTAAACAAATCTGTGTTTTATCTCTCTCACTCTCTCTCATTCTCTCTTTCTTTTTCTCTCTCTCTCTCTCTCTCTCTAAAAGCTGCGTTTCTTTCGTGTTGAAATCGAATTTTGAACAGACTATATGGACTATTTGTCATCCTTAATAAGGAGGTAGAACCAGGGTACTTTAAACTTATACCACGGGAAACAGTTAAAGGTACTGTTCTCTATAAGAGATGTCGTTCGAACTAGGTTATAAAAGAGTTCATTTATATTCTAGCAAAAACTTAAATCGGTAAGCACTCATTGACATGAGAGAAGTATCTCCTGATTTAGATGAAATTTTGAATATTCTTGTTTAGACGTAATTTTTTTTTTTTGACAAAATATTTTTTTTAATAATTATTTTAATTGCAGACTTTTGATAAGTCAATTATATTGGAATACCTCTTTCCTAACCCCAATTAGAATTTGCCTTAGACAGCTTTACTCTTGGGTATTTTTAGTTTTTAGTATATTTAGTCGGACTGGAGTACTTTTACCGGGCGAGTCGGGCGAATATACTTTTTGTTGAATGTGATGACTGCACTTGACACCCGAAATCTAGTTTTGTTTTTTACGAAAAGGCCTTTGCGAACAACATTTTATGCCTTATTGGCGCCACTGCCATGTTCACGTTATACATGTATGGCTTTTCATCAAATAATAAATATCATATTGAAGGAGAGAAAAAAGTAGTGATGAGAAGGGAGATAAAGTAAACTATGTGTGTGTTAGTGAGAACTAACATCCGGTGCGCAACAGTCAATAATGAATGGAATATCTACACTGAAGTTAGTAAATAGTGGAATGCTTACCTATGCGTGATGAGTAGAGAACATTTGAAGAAATGAAAGGATTTCTTCAAATGTTCCTCACATTTTGTCAAATAGCCCTGTTTGAAACATATAATATATTGGAGGTCATAAAGGGGCCAACCCACTCTCATACTCAAATTTTGAAAAGTGCACTTCACATCTCAGATGAAGTGCTTAAAGTGAACTTTTCTATGTTTATGTTGCATTCCAATTTTCTTCGTATCCATATTTCAAGCCAAAACCCTGATATACAAAGTAGGGGGTCAAGGGGAGTCCCCTCATTCAAAGCCCGCGGAGAGGGCATGTCTTTGGATCACCGCAATATGAGGCTCAAAAGCAAAGTGTAGATTACGATTATGAAAAAAAAACACAAATGTGGTCCCGGCTAGGAGCTGTGGATTAATCCAAATGTCCAACCGCGGGGATTCTTACATGAAGCGCAAAAAGCGCGCATACTTTCCTCTGCCCCAAGGTGGCCGCCAAGAGAGAGTGAGACTATGGATCGTCGGAAACTTGGGCTCTCGCTTACGGAAAAAAACAAGCATTCCTTTGCCTTTAACAATCAAATCGGGAGATTGGGGGCTTTATCAATAAATTGACCTATGTGTCCCATAGTTAAGTTGGGTTCAATGTGTCAACTCATCATTAAGTTGAGTTCACCAAAGGCTTATCTGGCCCATTGTGATACCTTAAATGTGATAAGTTAGGCCGGGCCGAATTTTTGGTAGCCACCTCCATGGATTCCGCCAAAAATGTACCCTATAAACTGAGTTTGCATTTGATTCAATGGTCTCATGAAGTCATATCGGGATATCGATACTTAGGGGTGCCTATATCACCATATTTACCGATTCGGATAAAACTTGGCACTCATGTTGTAAGTCAAAGATAGGGTTTTGAGTCAAATTTCCACCAAATAAGGTACAAATTAAGGCTTCTAGGGGCTCAAGAAGTCAAAACCGGGGATCATTTTATATGGGCGCTATATCTGTTTATCGACCTATTTGGATCATACTTGGCATGGCTGTTGGAAGTCATAGCACAAGTTTTGGTATACATTTCAACCGAATCGGATGAAAATTGAGGTTTCTAAAAGTTAAATCCGGGCATCGGTTTATGTGGGGGCTATATCAGTTTATAGACCGACTAGGATCATACTTGGCATGGATGTTTGAAGTCATAACACAAGTCTTTGCTCCAAATTTCCGTCCAAGCGGATCAAAATTGAGGCTACTAGAGAGTCAAAACCGGGGATCGGTTTAAATGGGGGCTATATCTGTTCATAGACCGATTCGGGTCATACTTGGCGTGGATGCTGGAAGCTCCCATATAAACCGATCTCCCGATTTGACTTCTTAAATCATTACAAGTCGCAATTTTTGTCCGATTTGGCTGACATTTTGCATAGGATGTTCTGTTACGACTTCCAACAACTGTGCAAAATACGGTTCAAGTCAGTCTATAACCTAATGTAGCTTCCATGTAAAGCGGTCTCTCGATCATCCTTATTCGTTTCCTAGAAGCTTTACTTTTTGCTGATTTAACAGAAGTTTGGTATGTAGAATAAAATTATGCCCTTCAACTAAATTCAATTTGCTTAAAATTTTTGCAGAATCCATGGTGGTTGGGTTCCCAAGATTCGGCCAGGCCGAACTTAGCACATTTTTACTTGTTTTTAGTATAAACAAGATACCAGGTAGTCCTGTTGGATTCCTACTTTTAAAATCTTGTAAAGGCTTCCATAGAGAAAAATTTTTTGTTAGTGTATTTCTACTTTTGCCTGCACCTGCACGCAAACCAATATATATATAAAGGGATTCACAAGTTTAATTCATACACACACATAGAATCAACACGAATAAATCAAAAAATATTTGTATGCAAGAGGTAGCAAAAACAAATAAAATTCAATTGAAGTCCAAATAGATTCGTAAAACCAGCGTGGGTGAGCGGATGCAGATAGAAAGGGGGTAAAAAATAAATTCAACCAGACGGCATGGAGCAGCAGACAGATGCAAAAATATGCAAAACGAAAAGAAAATAAAATTATTTAATTAATGACATTTATTGAATAATCTGCAGAATCGTTGACATATTCCAAAATGGGGAGGAAAATGCAAAAAAAATATTCGATATTGAAATGGACGAGACTAAATGGTCTCCATCAATTTTGGATGAGACCAATTAAATTATGCAATAAAACTGCACATTATGTTGGTAATTAAGATGAAGTCTAGCAATTTCTAGTTTATTATTTTGATGATGTTTGATAAAAAACCAGTAAGGAAAGGCAAAAGTCGGGCGGAGCTGACTATATAACACCCTACACCTACCCTACAATTTAAAATTCGGGCAATATAGAAATATATATGTATATGAGAGCTATATCTAAATCTGAACCGAATTTCAAACAGATCGTTTAAAATTTGTTGTTACCACGGTCACATAAATGCAAAGCCGGCGATAAATATGTATGGGTGCTACATCCAAATTTGAACAGATTTTGATGAAATCTCGCATATGTTAAGATCAGTAACAAAACAATTCATTCCAAATTTTGTGCAGATCGGTTGAAAATTGTAGCTACTACAGCCATTTAAGTGCAAATCGGGCGATAAATATATATGGGAGCTATATCTAAATCTAAACCGATTTTGGTGAAATCTCACAGATATGTTAAGATCAAAAACAAAACTGTCCGTGCCAAATTTTGTACAGATCGGTTGAAAGTTGTAGCTACTATGGCCATTTAAGTGCAAATCAGCCAATACATATATATGGGAGCTTTATCTAAATATGAACCGATTTTGATGAAATGTTGCGGAAATATTAAAATTAAAAACAAAATAGTCCGTGCTATATCTAAATCTGAACCGATTTTTACCAAAATCAATAGCGTTCGTCCTTGGCCCAAAAAAGGTAATATGAGCAACATTTTTGATGATTGGATAATAAATACGACCTGCACTTTGATTACAAAAATACATGGACTCACAGACGGACGGACGTGGCTAAATTGAAACAGAAAGTGATTCTGAGTCGATCTGTATACTTATCAATGGGTGTAGCTCTTCTCCTTCTTTGAGTTGCAAACAAATGCACAAACTTATAATACCCTGTACTACAGTGGTGGTGTAGGGTATTAAAATATATTGAGTAAGGAAAAATGTTCTTTACTTGGTAGGATGTTATTAGGAAACTCTGACTCTGTAATTGCATTCTTTCTTCTGTCAGTTATCAGCTGTTACTTTTAGCTTGCTTTAGAAAAAGTGTACAAAAAAGTATATTTGATTAAAGTTCATTCTAAGATTTATTCAAAATGCATTTACTTTCTTTTAAAAAATCCGCAATTACTTTTTGGGCAACCCAATATATTCCATTGACTATAATAAATTTATAAAATATGTATTTCTATGCTGTCAGTTAGCTCATAAATACAACACTTTATTCAAAGCGAATTTAGGGATTTTTTCAATATTTTTTGTAGTTACCACTCCATTTTTGAGTCCACTGAATTCTGAACCGCCAGTGCCTCTACGACTGAGCTTGATGTCATACCATCAGTATACCCTGCAACACTTATCAAGACTACGCTTTTCCTATTGCTTTGAAATTTTAAGTTTCTTGAATAAATTCAACATGAAATAAATTCTAGTCCCATATATATTCCAGCTACAGACTCTACACAGATAGGAAAAATATGTTTCAAAATCATGCGGCAACGTTGCCATTATCATTCACGGGCGTTGTTGGAAATATTGTCGACAATATTTGTGAACAAGCGTTGTTGATTCATGCAATGATCGTTGTGGACATCATCCCTTCGAAATGTGTATATATACCAACCTTAAGTTTAAATGACCTTTAAAACCTTGTATGTGCATAGCCGGCCGTGGTGCAATGTGGTAAGGCATTTGTTAACACACAATGAGATTGATGGAACACAGGTTCGATACTCATCGGCACACAAAATCTTTTTGTGATCTTTAAATAAACTGTGCACTAAAAGTTGTCAGAATGTGAACGACTGTGGACGTTTTGTTCGACATAACTGTTGTTGGTTTATAAATATTTGTTGTTGATCTAATAACATCTCTGTGTTGATTCACTTTTATGAACCAATGTGGCCACTTTGTCAACGCCGTGCTTGATTTTTTCTATAGTCTATAGAAGTCAAAGCTCAAAGAAGTAAAAGTTGGAAGATCGGTTTTTATGGAAGCTCTCGATTACTTAATGGAATCTGATTGGACTATATTGGAAAACCGAAAATAATAAAGCAAAGTTTCTATCCCCTCTTTATATCCCATCCAAATACATTAATGGCTGCCCATCAGAAAACATTTCAATACCTCCCACCCTATACAATCGACGAAAAAATTCAACGCTTATTGAAATGTAGTTCATGACTTTTCATTCACTTTCAATAAAAATAAATCCTTCCCCTCTCATTCAAATCAAAAAAAAAAAACTAATAAATAAACAAAATTCGCGCAAATAGCAAACGCATGTCAATTGTTATTGGTAATACAATTTATTGCAGTTTCGCCATAATTAAAAACTGCGGTTGATCCTACTGAATGCACCGAAGGATATGTCAATTATTTTTATCCTTTTCAGCTTCAGCAGCATAAAAAGTTTGTTGCATCATAACTGAAACGGGTTTCGCAATGATTGCATTTCCCATTTTTTGTTTCTGTTCAAGAGAATGAAACAAAAAACTTTTTATAACAACTTCCCTTTTGGTTTTATTTACACACCAAATGTTTATAACATTTTGCCCAAAGTGTCGTTTTTCCTTTGATATTTTTGTGTTGATTGCTCCAATGAAAGGTATTGAGAGCTTCCACTTGTCGTTGCTGTGAAAAAATTATGTATGTAGTGCAATCTTTTTCGTCCTCATAAAAACAACGCAAAATTTCATTACTTTGATGGCAACGTTGTTGAAAATAGAACCAACCATGCTTCAACTTCAATTATGACCATCGTTAGTTCCCTTTTTTGCCTTGGGCCAAACAGGCAACAGCCGCAATTGCTGTCACATTCAATCAGTATTGAGGGGAGGATATATTTATTTTTCTTTGGTTGCTTTTATATGCCAAATGCCGCACAAAGAAGATGGCAAAAATAAATATGAAATATTCAGTTTAAAAATAACAGCAAAATCTTGTTGTTAACAACACTTACGACACAGAAGTAGAAATGTACACAAACAAAAACAGTTTAATGCAGCTGTGCAATGCGGGGAGGGAGAAAGAAGACGAGAAATAAAATTATTGAACAGTGAAAAATGTCCTTAAAACATCTTTTATCCAAATGATTTTCATTGAAAAGGTTGCCAAATTAAAAATATTAAAAAAATTGTGTCCAAACATTTTCTGTAAAAGAAAATTTCGTCGAAAAATGTTGCCGAAATTATAGTCGCAGTATTTGTCAACATTTAATATTTATAGAAAAAATTGTCAAAGCACCTTTCGTCAAAATCCGGTGAAAACTGCATACCTTATGCCCCTATAGCAGCTATATCGAAATATGTTCCGATTTGGACCAAATACTAAAAGTACAAGTCATTGTTTAATTGTGTATAACCAAATATTGATCTTTTTAATAGCTATATCTAAAAATAAACCTATTTGAACCATATACGATACGGATGTCGAAAAGCCTAACATAAGTCACTGAGTCAAATTTCAGTGAAATCGGCCCCTTTTATGGGCCCAAGACTTTAAATCGAGATATCGATCTATATGGCAGCTATATCCAAATCGGGACCGATTTGGGCAAAGTTGCAGGAACAATTTTGAAGAGCCTAACACAACTCCCTGATCCAAATTTCGGCGAAATCGTACAATAAATGCGCCTTTTATGGGCCCAAAACCTTAAATCGAGAAATCGGTCTATATGACAGCTATATGGAAATCTTGATCGATCTAGGCCAAATTGCAGAAATGTGCTGAGGGGCTTATCTTAACTCACTGTCCCAATTTTCGGCGATATCAGACAATAAATAAGTCTTTTATGAGCCCAAAATCTGATATGAACATCGGTCGATCTATATGGCAGATATATTCAAATCTGGACCGGAGTGGGCCAAATTGAAGAAGGATGTCGAAGGGCCTAACACAACTCACTGTTCAAAATTTCGACGAATCGGACAATAAATGCGTCTTTTATACGCCCGAAACCTTAAATCGAGAGATCTGTCTATATGGCAGCTATATCCAAATCCTGCTATATACCAATCTGTGTCATATTGCAGAAGTATGTCGAAGGGCCTAACATAACTCACCGTCCCAAAATTTCGGCGACATCGGACAATAAATGTGCCTTTAATGAGTCCAAAACTTTAATTCGAGAGATCAGTCTATATGGCAACTATATCCAAATCTGGACCGATCTGGGTCAAATTGAAGAACGATGTCGAAATGCCTAACACAACTCACTGTCCCAAATTTTGGCAAAATCAGACAATAAATGCGCCTTTGATGGTCCTAAAACCCTTAATCGGCGGATCGGTCTATATCGGGGCTATATCAAGATATAGTCCGATATAGCCCATCTTCGAACTTAACCTGCTTATGGACAAAAAAAAAAGAATCTGTGCAAAGTGTCAGCTCAATATCTCTATTTTTAAAGACTGTAGCGTGATTTCAACAGACGGACGGACGGACATGGCTAGATCGTCTTAGATTTTTACGCTGATCAAGAATATATATACTTTATAGGGTCGGAAATGACATAATGAATATACCCCCATCCTTCGGGATTCGGATTCGGGATTGGACAACCCTTGTGTTGCAATCTGCCAACTGACAGCTCTACCGTTAAGCTTGACATTTTTGAGGTTATATGTACTCAGAACGTTTTGACATACGAGCGCTATTTGTGTTGTTTACAGTAACATAAAAGATTAACCCGCCCAAAATATGGAATTAAATCGTAAACATTTTTTTGCCATTATTTTTTACAACTTTCGACGTTGTTTAGCTCAACAACAGTGCATGGATGAACTTAATTCAATTTTTGACGATGAAGCTCCATGGTATGGTGAATTCAACCGAAGTTGAAGTTCGCTCCAAGACGAATTTCGTGTAGATCGTCCAAAATTAGTTGGACGCCAACTACTATTCCAAGATCATGTGACCTATTGTGAGATTGAGACAACCTTAGGCATTAGTGGGACCAGCATACATTCAATATTGCATGAACATTTGACCATCAAAAAAATTTGTTCGCGTTGGACCCCACACAATTTGTTAATCGCTCAAAAAAAACTCGCGCGATTGGTCGAAAAAATGCTCCAAAAAATACGAAACAAATGCATTTTTGAGCACTCAAAACATCGTTTTGATGAGTCATCCAGCGAATAGTCCTGACTTAGCACCGAACGATTTTTGTTCCCATACGTAAAAAACAAAATGAGATGTCAACGTTTTTCGACACCTGAAGAAGCGGTTGACGCCTTCAGAATGCATGTTTTGGAGATACCTAAATGAGAGTGGCAAAAGTTCTTCGACAATTGGTTCAAGCACATGCAAAAGTGTATAAATCTTAATGGGGAATATTTTGAAAAACAATAAAGCGTTTTTCGATTATTAATATTTGTTTTTGTGTTCTCTTATCCCGATATATAAAAGGCAACCCGCGGAGCAAAATTATCCTTTGAATATTTATTTTGACAATTAAAGAGCTTTTAGTGAATACCATGCTAAGAAAATAGAAAATGTACATCGCTTTACTAACAGTACAACAATATAAATGCCTTTATCTGAATACCATATGATCTTTATTGGTCTATGCATTCGCTCGAAGGGTTTAGGTTCATTTAAGTTTGGATGTTAGATGTACTCCATTCTTAAAAGACTTTATTCTAACCCGTATTTTCATGAAGTCCGATTTATGGGGTGTTTTTGGTGGGTGATATGGTCCCCCAGACACTTGATCCCGATAAAAATATCAGCATCGTGCTCTACTTCCAAATATCAATTATTTGGACCCCATATTGACAATGGTTTAGTGGGGCCAAACACTTGTCCTCAAAATTGGATATAAAATTCTTTTTTTAATTAAACCCCTTATTGCTAAAGTCAGAAAATCTGTCCGGTTTGGGGTGTGAACCCTAAAAACTCTTAACATCGTGCTCCACTATATTTGAACCCCAAATTCTCATGGTGAGCAAATACATCCTATTGGGGGTTTTTTGGGGGGTGGGATGTCCCCTATACAGTTGGTCCCGAATGTTGATATTAGATTTGTGCTCTATTCCAAATACCTTTCCTTTGATCCACATGTTTACATAATGGGCAACATGTCCGGTTTGGGGGTGTTTTGGGGATGGGGTGGCCACTGAGTGTCTGGCCCTGCAAATACATATCCGATTCGTGTTCTACTCTAAAAAAGAGCCCCATATTGCAATAGTCAGCATCAGATTCGTGCTCTTCTCCCAAACACCTATCATTTAAGCCCCACATTGCTGTGGTCTATAAATTTGTCCTCTTTGGGGGGTGTTTTGGTGGAGGGGCGGCCCACCAAACACTTTGTTCCACACTTGGATACCAGATTTGTATTTTACTCTCAAATATCTTTTATTAGAGTCCCATTTTGCATGGTCGATAAAGAAGTCCGATTTAGGAGTTTTGGCCCCCAAATACTTAGTCCCACATTTTGGTATCAGATTCGTATTCCACTCTCAAATACTCTTTGATATCAGATTCGTATTCTACTCTTTGACCGATTTTGGGAGTGGGGCGCCCGCCCAGACATCCCATCCAAAATTTGGAAACAAAATTTTTGTTTTTAGATTACTGTAAGAGAGCACAAAAAAATCGTTTAAATCACGCCAGCCATCTCAGAGTTCTTGCGTTTCTGAAAATTAGGGTAAGGGGGAAAGTCCGCCCACCTTCAGATATCAAAAATTGTAGTACCTTATTTTCACCACAGGATCATTATAACCATCTGTGAAAATTTAAAGAAAATCAGTTCATCCGTTTTTGAGTCTATACGGAACCAACAAACAAACAAATATTGATTTTACTGCTGTCCAATTTTCAGCAGACTTTCTGCTGTTATAGCAAACAATTTTGCTGTTTTTCCCAACAAGTTTCTCTGAGTGCATAATCCATTTGACGAAGCCCGCTGATAAAGATTTGTGACAAATCAGAAATCGCGATACAGGTAGCCGATCAAATGCTTTTTAGCAACATAGTTTGCCTTCAATTGTAGGAGTTCTTTGCTGTGCTATTCTTTGAATAGAAAGCATTGAACCACATGGCCTATAGCCCGACAATATCCTGCAATGAATCTTTATGAATAATTTTAAAAACAAGTAATACAAATCCCTTTATTTTGTAGTTTGCGAACAAAAAAGTTCTTTTCCCCGGTTAACTGAAAACAACGAACTACACTGGTTTCGCATTACCCATGGAAAAAATCAAGCACGACATTGTCAAATTCATCAACACACAAATGTTTAACATCAACAACCAATGTTCATAAGTCAACAACAGTTTTTTGTGCACGAAATTTTGGAAACGGTGTGCCTCGTTTTGTAAAAGTTTCTGCAAATGAATATAAAAGAAATAAAACCGTAGCTGTCACAGCACAGCTACGCAATACAGAAGAAAAGACAATACTCACAGTATTATCGAAGAATACAACGAACAATGCAAGTTCATGAAGCCACATAAATTTATAATTTAATCAAATATGAACTGTCGTTGTCGTACCCACTGTCCCAGGTTCCAATATATATGTGAAGCCTACCCACAACTTCCCAGGTCATTGCTGTGGCTCCGACACTCACACATTCACAAAGTGTCTTGGCGGGCTAGCAACAAAGCAAATTCCAAAGTTACTCTCAGATTCTGGAAAAGCTCTTTGCCACTCTTCTAGTGATGCACAAGTTTTTCTCTACTTTATTTTCTTCTTTTCTTTTCAGCAACATTTCAACGAAAGGAAAAACATTGACCAATGGACCATGGCCAGCGGCAATGGCATCGCAACATCGACAACAGGAACACTGGCCAAAACAATAACAACAACAATATTAACGACAATATGGAGCAATGAAATAGTTGCTCTGAAAGTGAAAAACTTGGCTTGCATTGGCAAACGCGGCCAGCGGAATGTCAACACAGCCGGAAAACATGGTTTTGCTCGTTTTTCCTCATGCTTTGCCAGTGTCCATGTCCATGTCCATGTTCAGCAACAGAGCTTAACAAAAATGTCTGCTGTTAAACGCTGCAGGGTTCAATTTCAATTTGACCAAACTTGTGGCAGCTCAGCGAAGATGTCTTTGTATGGTCGTTTTTCTTGTTCCTGCGAATCGCTCGCTTTCTTCAACTACTTCCTCTCAAATTCTCTGATGCATGAATGTGCATGCAGCACTTTTTCATAAATTCGTTTGTTTTTTTTTTTTGTTTATTTCAATTTTCCTTTTTAGCCATAGCTTTCCTTTTCCACTCACTAACTTCCGCCAGCTTGCATTCTCTCCCTCTCCGGTATCACAATTCAATGTATGGTTGTTTACTTGAGGGGACATTCTATGAAATAAATATTTATATGTGTGTGTGTGTGTTTGAGAGTGTGGCTGTGTGTTACTATCGATTTATGGCAGTATTTGTTACTGAGTTATTACAACAACCATTAACGTTTATTTTCTACGAAAGCCCAAGGTTAGGTGACAAATAGACCAAGTCAACTTAGAAAAACTATCATCATATCCTGTCTTTCAAGTTCAAAAAGAGATCTGAATAAGAAAGATAATGAAAAACCAAGACCTCCCATATAAATCTCCTTAGAGATTTCAACACATTTGCATTTGTGTTTAAATGTCGACCCAATTTAAATAAGATCACAACAACAAAAATGTGAAGCTAAAACTTTTTAACGAATATATGTTCCAAAACAATTTTTTTGTAATTATTTTTACCATAATTTGTCCGAAAGTTAACTCAGTTCAGACATTTTAGGAAGCTACTTATGAGAAAAAGGTTCAAGAAATTTATAGAAAACGTTTTAGCAAAATGTCGGGCAAACAAAGCTCCTTCTCTTAATCACTTTGTACAACTTTATCGTCATTACACATTTACACAAACTAGGAGGAAAGAATATCTTATTCTTTGAATTTTACGAAGGCAAACTTTGACCTCCATTAGGATGTTCTATGATCTTAATAGCCAGTTTTTATTGGTCAATAGGCAAATTTAAAGGTAAAAGAAAAATGTACTTACCTTTTGATTTCGCGATGAAATCTGCAATGATAATAAAAATCTGTTAAATTTTGCTACAATAACAAAAACGCAATAAAATATGCAGGAAAAAAACTTAAAATCTTATATATAAAAAGAATTTGTGTGTTCCGTGTAGACTCAAAAACGGCTGGGCCGGTTTGCTTGAAATTTTCACAGATGATGTATAATGATCCCGTGGGCATCATTATACACCACTATATTTTTTCATATCTAAAAGGGGAGCGGACTCTCCCCCTTACCCTAATTTTCAGAAACGCTAGATCTCGGAGTTGGGTGGTGCGATTTAGCAAAATTTTGTGTGCTCCCTTATAGTAACATAAAAACAAAAATTTGGTATCCAAATTTCGGATGAGGTACCTAAGGGGGCCGCCCCACCCCCAAAACCTGCCAAATAGATATATAGACCAATCACTACAAAATGGGACTCAATTGAAAAGTATTTAAGAAAAGAAAACGTATCTGATATCAAATTGTTGGTCCAAGTATTTGGGGGACCACCCCAGCCACCAAAACACCCCTATATGGGTCTCAAATGAAAGTTATTTGCTAGTACAATACGAATCTGATATCCAAATATGGGACCAAGTTTCTGGGGGCCGATCTCTTCCCCAAAACACCACCAAACAGGACTTATTTAGTGACCATGGAAATATGGGGCTCAAATAAGAGGTATTTAAGTGTAGAATACCAATCTGATATGTATTTTCAGGGCCAAGTCACTGAGTGACCGCCCCATTCCCCAAAAACATCTCCAATCCGGACATGTTTGCCGACAATGGAAATATGGGGCTTAAATGAAAGATATTTGGGAGTAGACCACGAATCTGATATAAACATTCGGCAGCAACTGTCTAGGGGACGTTCCACACCCATAACAACCCCACATTGGACGTATTTGCTCAGTATGACAATTTGGGTTTTAACGAGAGTGGAGCTCAATATTGATAGTTTTTAGGGCCCATTCCCCAAACCAGATATATTTGTTGACTTTTGCAATAAGGGGTTTAAATGAAACGTATTTGAGATTAGAAAACGAAAACGATTAGAAACGAAATGATATTTGAAAGTAGGGCATGATGCTGATTGATTTTCAGAGCTAAGAGTTTGGGGGACCACCCCACTGCCCACAACACCCCTAAATCAGACATATTTTCCAACCATGTTAATGTGAGGCTCAAATGAAAGGTATTGGAGAGTAGAGCACGAAATTGATACCCACTTTCGGGACCAATTTTTTGGGGGCCTACCTCTTTCTCAAAACATCCCATAGACAGCAATTATTCACTGACCGTGGTAATATGGGGCTTAATAAAGGTATTTGAAGTAGAATACGTCAGATATCCAAATGTAGGACCATGTATGGGGGCACCGCCCCTCCCAAAACATCCCCCAAAGAGTAGAAATTTACCGACCAAGGCAATATGTGACTCAAATAAAATGTATTTGAGATTAGAAAAGGAATTTGATAACCAATTTTGGAGCCAAGAGTTTGATTACCAATTTTGGGACCAGGAGTTTCAGGGCTAAGTGTACCGGGTCCTTAGAGACTAGATAAACCATATGATAAGGAACAGGTGGATAAATTGCGGGTTCCAAGACATAAATATAAGGGAGAATGTGGCACAGCGCACGCCACAGGGGGACATTTTATCGCCACTCCTTTGGGTGACCACCATACATAACCTATTACGGATGCTGACTGAGGAGGGATTTAAATCCTTCTGCTATGCAGACGATATTATAATACTTCTTAGGGATAAGGATCCGAACCAGGTATGCAGAAGGGTCGAAAGGGTCTTGCATATGGCATATGACAGGGCTAGACCCGAGGGTCTCCAGAGAAGTCCAGAGAAGACGAGGGAGACGAAGGCGGGCCAATTTGACGCACCACATTTCAATAAGACGATTTCGATATCTGACAAGGTCAAATACTTAGGTCCCGATGATCCTGGACAGGAAAGTGAATTGAAAGAGCAGCTCATACCACCGCGGTATAATCGAGGCGACGATAGGAAACCTGGGCAGAGGCTTCCGATCAGATCCCTGAGACGACACTTTAGGTCGAGTGCGAGGCACTGCTGCCAGCGGCAAAGTCTTGGATTGATGGTACCCATCTGGAAGATCATGTTACACGGATGGATAAAAGCTAGAGGACAGGGTGGGCCTGGGGGTCTACATTGAGAACCCAGGGACTGACATCTGTTTTAGACTGCATGACCATAATACGGTCCTGCAGGCGGAGATCCAGTGGATCACGGAATGCGTGAGGTTGGGTGGTGCTAATAACGCGAGAACGTCGAACATCTTTACGGACAGTAAAATGGCCATAAGAACAATAACAACCAGAACGGTAAGGTCACGAACAGTCGTGCAGTGTTGGGCGTTTGGTTGTTGGGCCATAATGGAGTAAGGAGGAATGAAAGGGAGACGATTTGGTGGTGAAGGCCAGAGAAATGTGGGCGACCTTCGAGTTAAGGGCGTGGGCGACGAATGCGCATGCAACAATGTGGAACAGCGAAACGGTCGGTAGGACGGCGAAAATTATATGGGGAGATTGGGATCGTAAGTAGACAAGGCTATTACCGAAAAGAAGTAATAAGGAGGTCAGTATAGCTATTGGTGTCATAACGAGACACATAGAACTACGAACTCACTTATGTAAAATCGGTGCGACAAGTGATAGCATGTGTAGGGCATGCGGGGAAGATGATGAGACGTTGGAGCATTCTTTGTCAATGAACGGCTTTCGCGTCTAACAGATACCGGCACTATACCAGACATGAATCAACTTAGGTGAGTGACATGGAAAACATTTAAGGATTTTGTAAGCAGCACGGAATTCCTAATTTAGATTTTCTTTTTTGAGGTTACATTTGTTTCGTATTTAGAGCACACAACAAGCCGATTGCTGGCTTAGGTGTATGTCCATATGGGGCGGGCATGGGGCGGATTTATATTCGCACCCTCTTTTCAACCTAACCTAAAATCTTTTCGTGATTTTTCCAACATCTTCTAGCTTGAGATCATATTCAAAGCTCTCTATTCAAAAAAAGCGTAGCAAAGAACTTATAAAAGTTGAGCAAGTGTGTGTTATTATTCAAAACACTTTGACTGGCTTGGTGGATCATGATTTCTGGTACGCCATGTATCTTCATCAACACCTTTGCCAAATCAAATATTTATAAAAGTTCCTTTAAGAACTTAATTTCTATGAAAATAGAAATAAAATTTAATTTTCTGTAAATTGTCAATATCAACAACACTCAAAGTCAAAAAAAAAAAAATTCTATAAGAATCTTTTTTAAAAAAATACAATACTCTGAAATTTATATAAAATTACAAACAAGACTTTTCGAGAAACGTCTCTATTCATATTATCCTTATTAAAATTAATTTTTCTCGTCTTTTTAAGTTTTAGCATTAAAAAGACGACATCTGCATTTTAAAGTTTTGTAAAATTCAAATTGATGGCCGAAAATTTGAAAAACGGGACTTGTTTCCTTTGACCTGATGAACTTAAGGCAGCATGTTTTTACAATTTGTTCCCACCTCCCTCCCCGGCCATTGTTTAGTGTAGTGGTGGTTGTTGTGGTGGTTATGGCTTTATAGTTGCATATCAAAAGTTTACTGCTTGCTTTTTTTAACGCTGTGTTTCCGATTTTGTTTTGCCAAGCAATTTTATACTGCAACCGCATGTTGTCAATAGCTGCTAACATCCCACTTTGTGTCGCCCTCCTCCCCCCCACTCCTTTCACCTCTGGCAATAGGAAGACATCCTGTTCAGCTCCCATAAATGCTGGCACATTGGCAATATCAATAAACGATGCTTTAGTTGTTCCTGTGGGCGTATTTTTTTGCTTCGTTTGACTTTTTGCTTTGATTTCTGTTTCCAATAGAATTTTTGTAGGTCTTTGTTATAAATTAAAATAAAAGTCCAATATCAATTTGAGTAAAAAGCAAAGTAAGTTAAGAGAGAGAGAGAGAGAGAAAAAATATGCGGAAACGGAAATGCAAGTAGTGTAGCCTCAATTATTGGGGAAGCCCTTTTTATGAGCATAATTGAAACTCAATGCATGCAACATTTTGTTAAGTATATCAAAGACTTGGCATTTTGGCCATTTCTGTCCCATATGGGTACTCATAGGCAGTTTTAAAGATTTTAATCGATGAGAAATGCAAAGTCGTTTGGGAAACGTTGAGTTTTTTGAGTTCAACAGAAATCTAATTTTGCTAATTTTCTCAAAGGGTAAGAGTATTGACAAAGGAAATGTAACAAATGTTGGACGATTAGAACTGACCCTACATTAAATTGTTCATATTCTTAACATCTTAAGAACAGAAAAAGGTATCCAAACAAGATTATTTCAATAAAAAAGATTTCGAAACTCCTTATGTTTTGTAAGATAAGTCAATTATATACAAAAATTGCAACAAAAACTGTTGAACAAATACCTGCGATATATGCACGTATTCTAGCCATGTAGAACTTCTCTACAAGAACAGCAACATGGTTCACAAGGTATGAAGTCGGCAATGAGATCCAGGTCACAGATTTATATAATCGAATAAAACATGAATTTTTGGTACGACAGAGCTTCACCTCTCATTTTGAATCATGTAAAAAATCAAACATTCGTTTTACAAATTGCAGTGATACCATTGATAGTTTTGTAGCGATGGACCAAAGTCTACTCATAAACCCCGTACTGATATGCCAACCACCAGGGATAACTCTTAAGTAGGGATTATGACCAGACACCTGTACAATCCGTAGCATGCATCACTAGCCAACTTCAGCTTTAGAAAATCTAATCCTTTGGCCATATTTGACTATAATAACGCATGAATTTCATGCTGTCAAAAAAATTTACGAAATGATTTCCTCATTTGCAAAAAAATGCAAGAACTGACAAAATTTCCTAATACTCGTAAGTGAACAACACATCACTCAAAACTCAGAATAATGCCGATTTGCCTCATATGCAAAATTGGATGATCTCAAGCAACAACAACAACAACTGCTTTATGGATTATGAACAATGCAATTCTACTTCGAAAGCAGCAGAACACAATTTTTGCCTCAGCAGACACACTAAAACTTACATTTCAATGAACTCGGAAAGATTTGAGTCTGCCATAAGGTGTGTGTGTTATATGACAGCACCTACGTGGACGTAGTATCTGCGGTTCTGACTATGACATTGTTGCACTTGTCAGTCTCTAAAATATGCAGTAAATATGTCAGCACTTCCGGCATTTTTTTTTTGACGGAACGAACACTGCATGCATACATGAGCAATCTCAGAAGTGTTCTAAGATCTGCTATGTTCAGTAGAATGATGGAAAATATAAATTCAAGGACGAACTAAGCGAGGACATAACAAATTTACAACCCAATTTTTTTACTCAGAAAAAATTTTATATTCCAGATGTTAAAGAAATCTTAGGATTAAATTTTCCTTCAAATTTGCGAAAACTCATCTTTAACACAAAAATTCTGTCAGAATTTTTTCATATTATTTCTTTAGAAAATGTATGTCAATAGGATTACGGAGGAGGTATTTGATATGTTCGGAAAATCTAATCGATCAGGTTCAGGATCGTCTCCATGGAACACTCTTTCTCTGACCATCGCTACATTAGGTTTAGAATAGCACGGCCAACGCCGAATCCGATTAGCTTCCGGAATAGGTTGAAAACTAACGGGACAAAATTCGGAAGAAGATTTGGGCAAGATAATTTAGATTGTCCTAGCATAGAAGACACTGACGAAAATGTCAACAGGATTACGACTGCACTGGTGGGGCCTTTGAAGATAGTTGTCCTCTTCGAGAAAGGAAATCAGCCCAAGAAAAACCCTGAATGGCCGGGTTGATTCGCAACATTGGGATAGCGGTCCGCAGACTTTATAACAGAGCACATAGTAAAAAATCGGAAGTTTATTGGGATGTATAAAACACACGGAACAGGGAATACAATGAGATAACCAGAGCGGCAAACGTGCCTCCTGGAAGCTTTTTGCGAACCGATAGCGTTAATGACGCCGCCATGATAAAAAAGTTTCGCTCAAAAACCCATGTCCAAACTGAAATTTTAGTAGTAAGGGGGAATTAAAGGGCAGAGGATTTGGCGGTGAAGGTCAGAAAACGGCCGTCAATAAACTTGGTTAATACGATGCCTTTCCGGTCGACGCAGTCCGAGTGAAGTGTGTGGGCGACGAATGCGCATGCAACGGCGAAAATTCTAGGGGGGATCTAGATCGTGAGAAGACGAGGCTATTACTGAAAGGAAGTAAGAAGAAGGTCAGTATAGCTCTCGGTATCATAACGGGACACATAGGACTACGAGCTCACTTATCTAAAATCGGTGAGGCAAGTGATAGCATGTGTAGGGCATGTTGGGAAGACGATGATACGTTGGAGCATTACCTATGTCATTGCCCGGCTTTCGCGTCTTTCAGATACCGGCACTTAGGTAGGGACACAATACCAGACATGAACCAACTTAGGGGCGTAGCATGGACAACAATTAGGGATTTTGTAAGGAATTCCTAACTTAGATTTTCTTTTTCGAGCTTACTTTTAAGTAATTGTAGCGCACAACAAGCCGATTACTGGCTTAGGTGTATGTCATGGGGCGGATTAATATCCCCACCTTCTTTTCAACCAAACCTAAACTGGCCTATAAAAAATATCGGGCAAAGAACTTGACAAATCCGAACTCTGGTGGAGGGTATATAAAATTCGGTCCAGTCGAACTTAGTAGCCTTTAACTTGTTATTTCTCTCACCATAAATACGGCAGATGTCATTTGGAAAGTTGTCAAAAGTCATTCCATTTGTATTCGAAATTATTAAAAAGCTCTTTAAGCTTCTTGTCACGCTTACAACCAAAGGGTAATAACCAACACCTGATGTTGGCCCCTCCAGTGCAAATTAAAGAGAATATCAAGGCAGAACTAAGGAAAAAAAAGGAAAAAGGAAAAAGAGTCAACAGAAAGGAGTAAAGCAAACTGCAGTTAAGTAAAGAAAGGTGTCACGTAGTAACAACAAAGATAAGTGGAGCATACCAACGAGAAATCAGGATACATCATCATGCTCGTACGTACACACACATAAAGCCATAACCATACAATTGCGGCGGTAGTCATACGGGAGAATTGAATAGAAACGAGATGAAGCAACGTATGAACGAACTAACATGAAAAAACACTACTCAAAAATGCAAATAAATGTCAGAGGAAGCATGCTAAAGTGGGTAAATTACAAGGCAAGCAAACACAGATGCCACCACATGGCAAACGCCAGTGGCCAGCATCATCATTCGAACCACTTGTCAACATCACATCTGCCAAGAGAGCCATTTGATTCCTATGACCTCTCTCGCCCTTCGAGTCGCGCAGTGTTACCTATGTACAAGCAACAGTCGGCTGGGGAAATGAAGAGTAGGAAACGCTGCATAGGACGTTGGAGAATTGGAAAAATTTTGTTGAGATTGAATTTGTTAGGCAGTGATTCTTTTGATGGTATTCAGTTGAGGTTAAACAAAAAAAAGGAATTATTTGAGATCAATTATGCAACGAAAGTAAGAGTATCCTTTATAATTTTATGAGGCATAAAAGTGACGATCACTTATAATTTTGTATGTTGTACTTAGGAAATATGGATGATATACTACATTTTCAATAGTGTACATAGAAATGGGTAGGTCATCCACAAAGAGGATTGAAATAACAGAGAAAATTTTGTGCTCTAAAAATTTGGCAGAAAATGTGAAGCTTTTAGGTGTCGGTAATAATTTTATTTTTCTGCAAAGCAAGCAGCATTGCCGAAAAAAAATATCCAATTTACAGCAGAAAGAAAAGAAATAAAAGAAAGAAATATAGACATACTTGTCGAAGCGGGCTCTCTTCGCTGCGCCTTCTTTAACTCTCTAATATCATTTAAGGGTGAATGTGACTGGCGACATTTGCGAGGTACCATGCCAATGCATGGTCATGTAAAAAATTCTCCCCAAAGAGGTGTCGCACTGCGGCACTCGGACTCGACCATTAAAAAGGTCCCTTATCATTGATAAACTCAACTTGAATCAGAAAGCACTCATTGATGTGTGAGAAGTTTTTATATTGCCGTATTGCTAAATATTTTCGGTGTAGGTGGTATTTCAGGGGTGGTTTATTGGCCATTAAAGTTAATATCAGATTCGCGCTCTACTTTCAAAAACATTTCATATGAGCCCCATAATATCATGATCGGTAAATAAGTTGTTGTTTGAAGGTGGGGTGGACCCCAGGGGGTTTGTCCCGAAAATGAATATCAATTTCCGAAAATCAATCAATTTCCACCCCAAATAGCTTGTATATAATATGGAGGTATTGTGGGGTGGGGCGGCTCTCCAAACACATGACTCTATATTGTGGTGATTGGTCCATATACCTATTTGGAAAGTTTTGGGCGGCCCCCGCAGCACCCGACCCCAACAATAGAAACCATGTTTTGATTTTGGTGGCCGTGAGAGAGCAAAACAATTTCGAACGAATCACACTGCCAATCTCCGAGATCTGTTATCTTCAAAAATTAGGGTAATGAGAAGAGCTTTTTAGAGGAGACATTTCGACTCAAATATGCCCCACTCCCAAATCCCTCTAATTTGAGCCCCATATTGCCATGGTCGGTAAGAATGAACCATTTGTAGGGTGTTTTGGGGCTGGGCCGGCCACCGGCACTTTGCCCTGAAAATAGATATAAAATTCGTTCAAATACGGTTGATTTGAGCTCCATTTTGCTTTAGTCGAAAGCGAAGTTCAGTTTAGGGGTTATTTACGGTGTACCCCCAAATACTTGGTTCCAAAATTTGCTATCAAAATCGTTTTCTACGATTTCCTGGACTTAAACGCAAATTTTAATGTCATTTTCGAAATCTACTCCCAAATATTTTTCATTTGAATCCCATATTGCCATGTTCGGCTGATATGCCAATTTGGGGGTATTTGGGGCGACCTCCCATTACTTTGGACCTGATTTTTATGCCATATTTGTAATTTACTGCCGAAAACTTTTTTCATTTGAGTCCCATATTGATAGGAATATATCTGTTTAGAGGAGTTTTTGAGGTTGGGGTGGCCCGCTGGGTACTTGGACCCAAAATTTAATACGATATTTTATTCAAACCTCCAATACCTTTCATTTGATGGCTATATTGTGCCTGTAAGCCCACTTTTGGATTTGGGTGACGATTTTGGGGTAAGAGGGAGGGTCCGCCACCATCCTATATCTAAAAATTATATAACCTTTGTATCATTCCACAATAACCTACAAATCTGTGAAAACTTTAAGAAAATCGGTTCAGCCATACAAACCGAGTCTCATATAGTCATGATGGGTCATATGCCCATTTTGGGGGCTGGGGTGACCCCCTACACTTCGATCTGATTTTGTATGCCAGATTCGTAATCTACACCCGCATAACTTTCATTTGAGGCCCACATCGATAGGGACTTTCAATTTGTCTGATTTTAGAACTTTTGGGGTTAGGGCGACTTTCTAAGTACTTGGACCCAATTTTACCATATTCTTATTCTTCTCTTCAATACCTTTCATTTGATATCCATATTGTCCTTATCGGTCCACTTTTGATTTTGGGTGATGTTTTTGGTTCAAGGTAATCGGTTCACAAACAAAACGACAAACAAGCACTAATTCATTTTTACATCCTACACGCCAACTGTGGTACAGGGTATTATAAGTTTGTGAATTTGTTTGCAACGCTAAGAAGGAGAAGAGCTAGCCCCTTAGATAAGCATACCGATCGACTCAGAATCACTTTCTGATTCGATTTAGCCATGTCCGCCTGTGAGTCCATGTATTCTTATAATCAAAGTGCAGATCGTATTTGTAATCCAATCATCACGAAATTTGGCACATATCACTTTTTTGGCCCAAGGACGCTATTGATTTTGGTAAAAAACGGTTCAGATTTAGATATAGCTCCCATATATATGTATTGCCCGATTTGCAATTAAATGGCCGTAGTAGCTACAATTTTCAACCGATCTGCACAAAATTTGTCCTGGATTGTTTTGTTACTGATCTCAACAAATCTACGAGGTTTCATCAAAATCGGATCAGATTAAGATATAGTTCCCATATATATGTATCGCCCGATTTGCACTTAAATGGTCGTAATAGCTACAATATTAAACCGATCTGCACAAAATTTGGTACGGATCGTCTTGTTGCTGCTCTTATTATGTCTACAAGATTTCATCAAAATCGGTTCAGATAAAGATATAGCTCTTATATATATATGTACCACCCGATTATCACGTAAGTGGCCATAGTAACTCCAATTTTCAACAGATCTGCACAAAATTCGGCACGGATTGTTTTGCTACTGATCTTTATATATCTACGAGATTACAACAAAATCGGTTCAGATTTGGATATACCCCCCATATATATGTATCGCCCGAATTGCCCTTAAATGGCCGTGATTACTACAATTTTCAACCAATCTACACAAAATTCGGTTCAGATTTAGATATAGCTTCCATATATACGTATCGCACAATTTGCACTTATATGGCTGTAATAAACACAATTTGTAACCGATCTGCACTATCCTTAATTTTCTATAGTGCAAATATTCTCATAAATCACTGCCAAAAAATGATATGCAATTCTCAATCTGTTTGTTATGTTCAAATATTTACATTATTCACCAAAATACGATAGCCAATGAATGAAAGCACAGCGGAAACGGCACACATTTTTCGCATATTCCCTTGGAGTTTGGGTAATGCAACATCTGTTGCAAATTGCTTTACAATCTCACAAAGGTTTCATTCATAGATTGTGAAAAAAAATGCAATCACTCGATTCTATTTTTCATTCATTTGTATACAAATTTATTTCAACATGTGAGTGTTATTTTCTTTATTTTGCTTATAAAAAATTGAAGTAACTCACTTTTTGTATGAAAACGATGATGATGATGATGCTGATGCATGCCAAAGCTTTTGCTACAACGTGCTATTTGCCGCAACCAAATTTCGAGCAAATATTCCAAAAAATAACAACTAGTCACGTTGCAATGTTGTAAATAATGTCTAACATCATATGGAAAATGTACGAAAAAAAATCGCTTATTCCTTAAAAGATTGCAGAGATTTGGATTATCTTGGCTATCGCATAACCCTCTCCTTTAAACCATGGTAAAGCTATCGTGGGTTCGATGGATTATCAACAAATGTACAAAAAAAAAATATTTTAATACTGATGCATACGCTCAAAATTGCGTTGGGAAAAAATGCTAGGAGTTGCATATGCTAAAGGAGAATGAAAATCAAATTTACATGTTTATGAGATTTTGACACCTCAATTATCGTAAAATGGTTATTTATACCAATGCAAAGCAATGGAAAGAAAACAAATTCTATAATTTTATTGAAAAAAAAAGGTGGAAACTATACGTCTTTTTTTTTGGCAAGAAGGGAAAATATTGGACTCTTTTTTTTGGCAATAAAAGTGATTATAAATGATATGTTATTCAGAAAATCTTACTTATTCATAACTAAAAGCATTAAAGACATCAAACCATTAATCAGTAATTTGGATTAATTTATATTCAACTGCAAATAAAGAAGATTTCTTTCCCAACCGACGATATCCCACGTTGGGCGCCAATAATTGCAATTACTGTTTGGTAAGAAGTTATAAGAATGTCAATTGAGAAGACAATAAATATTTAAATATTATTTCGATTTACTTTGGGATAGAGGAAACATCGCGAAGTTTTCATAATCCCAACGTATCACCCGTTGGGCGCCAGACCATTTGTGCGTTCATTTAAAGCAATTCCAAACCAAAACCAAATGCAATCAAAGATATACTATTTATAGGGTAGCTCACACGAAGTGCTAACAAGTTCACACTGGTATAACCTTAAAACTAGAAATGGAAGCTACATTGTAACGAAATCTGAAACCCCTTTGAATAGCAATAAAATGAAAAAACCCCTTTTGAATACCAATAAATAAAAGCAGGTCTCGGTCAAAATAGCAAAACAAAATAAATTAAAAGTCGAATATCCCCGAAACCAGTGGAGATATTAAAGACCTCAAGCGGACTTTTTTGTAGCGATTTTTGAGCACTATCCTGCAAAAATTTTGGAAATCGGACCACAAACGAAGATTTGGCAGCCCCAACAAATTTTCAAAATACCAAGGTGACCAACTTTAGGGGCCTGAAAAAAGGCATTCGGACAATCTAGGGACAATCTTGAAAATTTGCACACGATCTTGCGAACACTTCAACTACAACCATTCCAAATTTCAAAGATATGTCTCTACACGTTCGCACACGGCATATTTCTTACTATTTTTTTCGATTTTCCCTCACTGTCCATCGGCGCAAACCGCCGCCTTTTTTATCGACTAAAACGTCGAATTGATACAGCACTGAATTGACCCCTAATGACTTCTTTTGATTCCCGCACATTAAGATAAAAATGCTTGGTCAATGCTTTTCGACGCCAGAAAAATCTAATGAAGTTTTAAATAACCCTGTTTAGGTGGTGTCTCAATCGGACTAGAAAAAGTGCTTTAACAAAAAAAGTGCTTTTATATATGAAAAAGTGTATAAATTATGGTGTAGGATACTATGAAAAACAATAAAACCATTTTTTATGATAAAAATTTGCATTTTCATGAAATTTATATAGCAGCCCTCGTAACAAATATGCGCTTACGAAACCCATTGTACGGGTATTGGCCAAAATACCATTATATTACATTTATGCTTCTTGCAACTCAAGGAAAAATGTGGTGGTATCGAACAAAAAAGAATGGATTCTGAAATTTAGATTACTTCCATTTTTGCCACCCTGTAAGATGGTGTTCAGCATGGGACCCGAATGATATATTTATGTAAATATTTTGTTAAGAAGAAGTTACTCATTTTTTCCATCTTATACAGACATACCATCTTTGCCCCGTGTTGGGCGCCAGTAATTGCATAGCTGAGTCTGTATTTTTCGTTTTTTTATCTTCCGAGACGAGCTTAATGAACGGAGATTGCAATGGAAAAGGGAAACTAGAGATCCCAACACTCCAACCACAATAGGATGCATTTCGCCTTTGGTTAGAAGACTTTACAAGCATATTAAGTGTGGAGGCCAAAAAAATGTCTACAATTTTTTTAATTGATCCTAAAAAATGAATGGAAAATTTCAATCATTTTTTTAACTGAATATTTAATTGATGTAATTGAAAATATTTTTAATTTATTTTTCAAAAACGGTGATTGATATTATCATTCGTGATTGAAGCAGTTACAATTAATAAACACCTGGCTTCGAATTGGATCAATTAATTTCGAGATTGAAACCGACTTTTATTTTTTCTGTGTAATACAAGTTTGACACCTCTCACCCTTGGTTTTTTCTTACACCGCATGTGTTTTCTTTGTAGAGATAGACTTATTTTCTATACTACTACATAGCTTCCATGGTATACACATGTCATTTATACAACATAAGTTGTATGGATGGTTTCAAACGCTAGGCAACGGCTCTCGCTGTTGCTTCGTCTGTCCAGGTTCGAGTCCCCACCGGGCCCTGCCCAATTTTTTATTTTAAATCTGCATTAGTTTTTCTAAAAATTTTTTCAAATTTATTGAGGAGGCCACCTTAGCGCAGAGCTTAGCATGTCCGCCTATGACGCTGAACACCTGGCTTCGAATCCTGGCGAGACCATCAGAAAAAAATTTTCAGCGGTGGTTTTCCCCTCCTAATACTGGCAACATTTATGAGGTACTATGTCAGGTAAAACTTCTCTCCAAAGAGGTGTCGCACTGCGGCACGCCGTTCGGACTCGGCTATAAAAAGGTGGCCTCTTATCATTAAGCTTAAACTTTAATCGGACTGCACTCATTGATATGTAAGAAGTTTGCCCTGTTCCTTAGTGGAATGTTCATGGGCAAATTTGTAATTTGTTTTGTACAATGAACTTGAAGAATATTTTTCCAAAGAAAAGAATTTTGGAACACCTTAGTGTTCAAGTCAATAATGCATCATGCATTAGATAGATGCCTGCTCCTTAGCCAGTTATTGCTTTTCCTTTCTCTCTTTCATCTTTAAATATTTTCAAAACTAGGTAAGCACATATTATTACCCACTGGAATACCAATAATCAAACCAATATGGAACAAACATTTGCACCCAAGCATAGAAATTATTTGTAATTTTTTAAATACTAGCTGTAAAGAAGATAGTCAAGACCCTGTTGGATCCTTCCCGGGCAAACTTACAAAATTTTACGCATTCGTTATATTCTCTAAATTTCTTTTCATTTGAGTACCCTCTTGGACACTTTCCGGGATTCCTCTCTGGGAAGAATTTTGCGTACTCGCTATCTACACTGAATTTCCTTTCGTTTCCTTCGCGTAGAATGAAGGGGTTCAAAATTTTCAAATATCAAATTTTCAAAAATTGTTGGCCTAACTTCACGGTATTTGTAATCAATAGGAAATTTCCAGTACTTGAATAAGACATTGTGTCTGTTTTCCGGTTGAAGAGGATTTCCGGACGCCAGCGTCTGATAACCAAAACGGACATCAGATTCGTTATCCTGAATTCGAAATGTGAGGGAGCGCGAAAAATCAGAAAGAAAATCTTATTTCGAAATAGGAAATGGGGGTAGATTATTACCTACCTGCTTTTCACCATTCCTATGTGTATTGAAAACTGTATAACCAGGTTACACAATTCTCAATTTGGAGTTTTATTGGCATGTTTAGAAATAAGGATCAGAACGGACTCTTTTTTACTCCGACAAATAGGTAATATTATTGTCCAAACTTCGGTAAGTTTAGAGGTATGTCATTATTTTCAGTACTTCAGTATTTGTACAAAGAATTAATTATTTATCATCTGGTGGTATGTTTACTCAGAAGAACTTTCCTCCAACGACATGCCCATGTTAAAGTAAAATAGAGGATAAACCTGAACATAATTGGTTACTGAATTTGGTTTCGGGTTACCCACTGACCCGGTAATGTGACTTTTTGCTGGGTCCTCGCTAGGATCCTAGCTTAATGGTGGGCTACTCATTCAACCTGAACCTAAGCAATGAATAACATTTCCACATTGCTTGACGTTTAATATACCATGTTTTTTCGCAAAGCCTTTTAAAATCTGATTATCACATAAATCTTTCGTTTCTTGGCAAATATAAAGAATAAAGTTCTATATCCTCCCCTTACAACGTCCATTTGAAGACAGCAATTTTTCACTTTAAAAATTCCATGTCTTTTCGACGTTTTCACTTTACTTGAAAAAGACTAATTTGAGCACGTGACATATTCTTTTAATCAATTATTAAAGAGCTCTTTAACAGCACTGCCTGTATGATAGGTATTGTATGCCAAGTATTTTTCATATCATGATCGCGCTCAGTTGGCTGGTCTTATACAAAACACCTATGGGTTGGGGGGAAAGAGCACAAGTCCTTTCCTGGCGTTTATTGCAAAATTAATGTTAAACATTAAAGGACCTACTTCATTTTTTACCCCAGTACAGTTTGGCACATACTCATAAACTTTTCCATCCACCTCTCTCTCTCTCTCGTTTTTTGCAAAGAATGCCGAACAAAAAAAACGAAATCGTTTTATTAAAAACTGCAAATGGGGTATCACCGTAGCCAAAGGACATCCACAAAAAACAAAAACCTAGAGCAAAAGCATGCGGGCTTGTACCTATGTGTGTGAGGGCAGTTTCTAAAGCTAAAAATATTAGAGGATATCCGCCGACAGGGAATCTGGTGCTAGGCTTGCGTATGTTATAGTGAGAGGTACTCTACTCTACTCTACTCTACTTTACTTTCGTTTCGTTTCATTTTCTTTCTTTTTGTCAACATTTTTGATAATTTAACTTGTGCGAGAATACTGTCACTCACAGTGTTCAACTTCAGTTAACTGAGGACATAAGAGCCGAAACATGTTCAAGTGAGTGTTGGAAATATAAAACGGCTTGGCACTGCGTTATTGGTACTCCCAACTCCCCCAATTTCATGTTTGCCAGCAAGGATCTTAAGTGAATTAACTTCTTCTTGGCAAAGGATGTATGAATGGATGGATGCTGCAAAAATGCCTTCAACGCAGCAGGGTAGTAAATGTGTGTGTGTGTGTGTGACACAAGTATTATCTTTAGAAAATGGAAAATTAATCAAATCATGAATTTAGAAGAGCCATATTAATCGCTTATAGATTTCTCATTACAATGAAGCATTTTTCATTTGCTTCCTGCAAAAGGGAAGCAATGATCTATGCCTAATGTACTTGAGGGAAAGAACGGCTCTGCTGCTTGCTTAAGTAATTAAAATAATTAAAACTCATTCTTCTCTCTGCGCCTGGAGAGGAGTTTATCTAATTTATGAATTTCAACATAAAGTCAGTAGTTGAGTATCTTAATGGTAGTCATCAATTTGCAGATATGCGGCAATGCGTTGCATTTAAGGAAGTTCTTCTTCTTCTTCTTCGTCGTCGTCTGTTTGGAAGAGGCAATGCGCCATGACCATCAAGTGCTTTGTTAAAACACCAGGCGGCCAGCACAAGGGTATTTATTTTGACAATTAAATTAAAGCCAACTCTTAATGTGGCCCACAACACTCCCACAAAGCTTCATTTAAAAAGTGCCTGCGCAGAAACAGACAAAGAAAAATTGCCCAGTACAGCCAACACCGGCACCGCAAGTTTTTCGCCTGGTTGAGGCGTCAACAAACGGAAACGGAAGTTGGTAAACAAAAGGCGTAGTTAAATTCACTATTCTTAACAAAGAACCTACTTCTGTGGTTGTTCCTCCAAGAGAAGTTTCATGTTTATCAGAAGGCAAATGCCTACACAAGAGGGGTCTTAAAATTGAAACTAACTTTGCAATAAAATATTTTGATAGTTAGCAGACACAGCAGCAGCAGCTAAACGGCAAATTGCTAGCCATGTAACCAGAAACCCCCCAATCGAAACGGAAACAGTAAAACAGTGAACGGAAGTTGCATGTGATTTGAGTCCAAACACTACATTCGTAGAGCAGCAAAATGGGAATAAATTGAGGGAAATAGTTTATTGCGGGGATGAGCTATAACATTCACTAGTTAGCGAAAGTTACCTTTTGGAATATGCATAAAGCTACTTATCCCCAAAGAGGCACCCATTGAGGCATTCCGTTCGGACTCGGCTACAAAAAGGAGGTCCTTTTCATTAGCTTAAACTCTGCAAAATCACAACCGACCATTTTGGGGAGCTGAGTAATGACTGAAAAGAGACCTCCCAGAGGTACGTTCGCAAGATCACCCAGATCGCAGAAAAACCGCCTACCCAGAAAGGAGAGTCTGCGTACCTGCAGACCCAGACATTAACATAGCAAGTGCTGGGTAGTCTTCTCCTCATCCTCATAAAAGCAATTCTTGCAGAAGTCATTATGCGGTATTACCATGTGGCCTATGACACAGTGTGCGGTTATGGTCCTCATTGACTTCTTATCGAACGCCAGTAACTCTCTCGTCCTCCTCCGCCCGATGACAGGTCAGAGCGCCTTAGCAGTCCGGCAAACATCCGCCGAGTCCCATCTTGCCACCGACGCCGCTCTGGCCATCTCTTCTTCTTTGTTCAATAGCTCGACAAATGGCATGATTCGCAAGGCGCAGAAGAACCCCTCCTGGCGCATTCGTCCGGCCTCTCATTTTCGTGAATTCTTTCATGTCCGGGAACCCATGTCAGCGTCACATCGGAGACTCGGAGGCTATTCAAGAACTTCAAAGAATTTGTCCACATAAATCATTTGTTTTAAGGGCGGTTGATCCCTTACCAGAGTATTTCTTGGGGCTAATTTTATGAAAGAACGTACACGACTCCGGCAGTCACAGAGACATACCAATATCGAGTGCGTCGGAGTAGACCCAAAAAGCTGTCCCTGACTCCATCTTGAAGCCAAGTGAAGATCGAAGTTTCATGCACCTCAAACACAGCATTCGCCCTTCATTCATCCCTCCCAGGAAAATGAATCCTGAATGCCCTTATCCCAGTCGGTACCATTGCCAGGTAGTCGGAGATCCCTCTCGGTCTACCCTCCGCATCCGCAGAGGACAGTTTCAGCATGCCGAGCCCCCTCAGCCTAAGCTCAACCTTGGCGGTGCATGTCCTTCATCGCTTCCAGACCTACCTGCGGTGCGGATTTCAGTGCCCCTGAGACCACGACGAAGGCCAGTCTCTGGACTTTCTGGGATTCCCTCGTACGAGTCCTCTTTTCCACGATGCTCCATAGGTCAGAACTGGTCTCACAATGACCACATACATCTAATAAATCATCGAACATCCTCCCGCGGGAATAAAAATCGCACAATACCTATCCTAAGGTATAGGGTATAAAAATGCTATGAATAGAGGGTATAAAAATGCTATGAATAGAGGGTATAAAAATAGTCTTCAGAACATAGATATGATAAAGATTGACACCTTTCTCAGAAAAAATTTTGCCTAACACTTAAATACTTTTTGGCTATGAAACTCGAAATGACAAAGCTTGTTAAAGCGCCTTTAAATAACCAATGACCAAAAGCAGCGTCTGTTCCCAAACTAGGGACGCCTGGAAGTGGACATCGGATCTTGAAGCAAGCGGCTGAACCAGTAACCCGCACCCGGAAAACTAATCAATTACTGTGAAAACCATAGAAAAGTAAACACGAACTGCCCCAATGTTGGCGACCCTCGTAAACGTTCTAAGGACCATGATTTGCATATCCCCACATGGAATGTTCGGACTGTTTACAGAGAAGGTGCAATATACTGGATGGACATACTGGAAAGTACAGAGCCGATATTACCGCCACACAGGAAGTGCGATTGCTTAGGAAAGGAGTCACAACGACACCAATAGGTGATGCCCTGTATTACAGGTGTCATGATACTAGGCATGAATTTAGCTACGTATTTGTGATTAGTCGGAGACTGAAACACCTTGTCTCAAGGTGTACTCCGGTGGATGAAAGGCTAGCCTCAATCCGCAAAATGTGAAAATTCTTCAACATCGGCCTTATTTGTGCCCATGCCCCGAGGGAAGATAAGGACGAGCAGACCAAAGATATTTTCTACAAGCACCTAGCGCCTACAGAATACCACCGCTGCCCCGCCCAAAGAGAGAGAAAATATCTTTGGCCCAACAGTCGGAAAATGTAGTCTAAACGAAAAAAGTTCCGATAATGGATTGAGGCTAATAGGCTTAGCCGCGTCAAAGAACTTGGTAGTTAACAGTACCAGACTGAGCCGACATCGAAGGATTTACACGGGCACATGATTGTCAATCGATCAAAATACGCCAAACCCAATGGAATCAATTTTTAATAAAAATTCAAGGCATTCAGCCAGCGTATTAGACGTACGATCGACGATCACTCCCTGTCCAGATAGCAGAACGCGCAATGGCAAATCATTGCCCCCTTCATGGAAAGAGCTGCAATATCCGTACTTTGGTACCATAAGAAGCCTCCCCCAAGGAACACATGGTACAACCAGGGCAACTTTACAGTAAGTAGCAACGCGACAGGCGAATCAGAGGTACCGGGAGAAAAGAAGAGAGGAGAAACCTCCCTTTAGCAAGAAGAAAAAGGAAATGGAAAGACGTGCATGTGAGCGAATTAACCAAATTCAAACTGATGGCTTCGGTATAGGCTTATCCTCCTGCAGAGATAAAGAAGGAAATCTGGTAACAGATAGGTGCTGAGGATATGGGAAGAACATTTTTCCCAACTGCTGGTATCCGACCAACCCCTAATGAAGGTATTGGGTTGTCCAAAAAGTAATTGCGGATTTTTCATATAGTCGGCGTTGACAAATTTTTTCACAGCTTGTGACTCTGTAATTGCATTCTTTCTTTTGTCAGTTATCAGCTGCTACTTTTAGCTTGCTTTAGAAAAAAAGTGTAAAAAAAGTATATTTGATTGAAGTTCATTCTAAGTTTTATTAAAAATGCATTTACTTTCTTTTAAAGAATCCGCAATTACTTTTTGGGCAACCCAATATATAATGTATATCATCTAGTCAGAACGAGATCCCCGTAGCAGTAACCTGGCTGAAACCAAAAAGGCAGCAGGAGCTGATAAGTTACCGGCAGTGCTGTTAAAGACCGGAGGCGATACGCTGATAAGGCGTACGCATACGCCAAGACATTATGAAACTGGGTATCAAATATTGGAAAGAGCGCAGAAGATCATGCGCTCGCAAAACTATTCTACTTTCGGTTATTATAACAAATGTTCTTTAATGGCCACCTAAGTAAGTAACATGTTGAGCAGAAATATAGTAAGGATTGGGAATGCTGAAATATAGCCTGAAATAAAATTCAAATCGCAAAAACTGCAAACAAGGAGCAAACCGTCTTCATCAGATAATGCTGATAAGTAGAAAGGATAGTTAATGACGAAAAAGATTAAGAACGCATGCATTCGACTCATGCGTTGGACGATCCAAAAACTTTTTGACTTCTTACAGATAAATGTCCTTTGTCCTTGTTTACTGACTTTTTCTGTTTAAACCATATATGCAAATAATGCAACTCTCTCCCCTTATCGCTACGGCTGCCTTCCCCACAATTATAGCGAATCAATTGTGGTCGCTTCAAACCGCCTTTGAATACCTTCCTCAAGAAACACTCATCTAGTCGGTTACTCTATTTCTCTATTCGTTTCATTCTAAAGAAACCACGTTGCTTCATTATGTACTGTTAATGTTTATTTGCAAAATATAACCGGGAAATGTTGTGGCTTTACGAGTATGGCACAACTATGTAAACCAAGTGTAAAACTCCATGGCATATCCGTGACATCCTAAGGCATAACCATTTAAAGGTTATTGTTGTTTCCTTTGTAATCATCGAAGGTAATGACTTTACGCTTTCTTTATGTGAGCTCGCGCACACTTCTAGGCGTTTTACAAATGTTTCCGTTTTCCAGCATTTCTATTAATTTCGGGCTGTTTTTGCAGCGTTTATCGTCTGCCACCAGCTGCCTGCGTTCCTTGCTTGCCAAACAAGTATGGTAGAATATTTCTGTTTTGTCTTCTTTCGAAGCCCAGTCTAAAGAGATTTTTGTGTAGGTGGGTATCTGACGATACGATGGAAGTTTACTTTTGGTTTCGTTGTTTGTGCTGGCATTGCCTGGGAGCCATTTAAGATGCCACATTGTGATAGCACTTATTACAGTGGTAATGAGCAAAGTGTGATAATCGCATTGCTCTCATTTCAGCGTGTAAAATTGCCATCGATAAGGTTGCAAATGTTTGTTTCCAGTTTATTTGTCTATTTTTGTCTGTCTTCTATTCGCAGTCAATGGCAAATAGAAAAAGCGAATCGTTGTCACTTTTTCTTTGATTGCTAATGTATCAGCAAGCGTGATTTTCCCCCTTTGGTAATGTGTACATTACTGCAAACATGGGGCAATTGAGATTTGAAGAGATTAAGGCTGCTGTGTAATATTTGTATTGTCTTTAAGCGTTTCTTATTGGTTTGATTTGGCAATGGAATATGATTTTAACACTTTAAATGGTTGGTTGACATCGGAAAGTATTATTTTGGGATCATTGAAAACAACAAAACGTGGAAAAATAGGCATTTATTTATTCCACAACGAATGCCTAAAAGTATGCAACATATTTCAATTATATCTCTTTTAAACTTTGCTGTGCTATAAATTTTAAAACCCTTTGAAATTTCAATCATTTCTATGCTTATAGCGCCATTTCAACTTTGTAGTCTCTCTCTCACACTTTCTCTGTACTTTTCATATGAAACTGCCCTACCGTTTTAATTACCTTATTAACATTCTCTGTACATACCTTGGCATACTTTTAGAAGAGTTTTAAAACAAATTGAATTATTTCCTTTCCAAGTTTCTGCACACGCACACAAAAGCAACAAAGCTCAGGCAAGCCAGGATTGCACATATCCCTGCATTCGCCTCAGCAACAACAGCACCAACTACAGGCCCTCGAAACTCACTAACCATAAGGAATTCTTTTCACTTTGTTTGAAAGGGGAAAATTTACACAGGGAAAACATTTCCTAAATGCTTAAAATGCAAGTGCATATGTTAGTCAAAGTCTGGGGTAGCGGGAAAAACTTTTTCATGCGTGATATGTGTTTGGCTCTAGACAGAGTTCTGTATGTGCAGCTTTCGAAACAGTGCTGCACAATAAAATGGACTTGAAGAAAAACGAAGAAAAGGGAAAACTCCAGTTCTCTCTCAACGTATGAAATGATAAAAACCTTGGATTATAGTCGAAACAAAATTGACCGGCCATCGGTTTGCTTTCATCGGAGGCGACATCTACTGGTATGGGACCTATGTCAAGTTATGGACCGGTCACAGTAGAAGTCATTGTGCAAAATATCAGCCAAATCGGTTAAGAATTGCGCTCTCTAGGCTAAAGAAGTCATATCGGTTGAACGGTTTATATGACATTGAACGCCTGGGTTCGAATCCGGGCGAGAACATCAGAAAAAAATTTCAGCGGTGGTTATCGCCTCCTAATGCTGGCGACATTTGTGAGGTACTATGCCATGTAAAAACTTCTCCCCAAAGAGGTGCCGCACTGCAGCACGCCGTTCGCACTCGGCTATAAAAAGGAGACCCTTTATCATTGAGCTTAAAATTTGAATCGGACCGCACTGAGTGATATATGAGAAGTTTGCCCTAGTTCCCTAGCGGAATGTTCATGGGTAAATTTGCATGGCTATAATGTTTCCGCAACATTTATTCACCTTTTCATTGTTTCTTTTCTATCAAAAGCAACATGCACTTTCAGTTTATGGCCAGCACTGTATTTAAATGGATGATAGCATGAATTTGGCTTTTAAGCCACACAAAAATATTTAGCTGCCCCATAAACTCAACCGAGTATATGTGGTTGCCTCATTACCATTGTTGTTGCTGTGGTTGCAATGACCACCACAACACTATCCGGATAGAGGGACTCTATAGAAGTTGTAAATGTTGCGGAGTTTGAAGTTTCAATGTTATTTTGTCATTGTCAAAGGGATTTTAGTGATATGAAACTCAAACAACTTTAGCTCATGTAGGGCAGGAAGCCAGTATAGTCGATTTCAGGATATTTTTATACCCTCCACCATAGGATGGGGATATACCAACTTCTTTATTCCGTTTGTAACACATCGAAATATTATTCTTAGACCCTATAAAGAAAATATAACCTTGATCGCCATCCATCCATCTGTTAAAAGCACGCTAACTTTCGAAGGAGTAAATCTAGAAACTTGAAATTTTGCACCAATTCTTCCTATTAGTGTAGGTCGGTTGGGATTGGACCATATCGGTCCATGTATTGATATAGCTCGCATATAAGCCAATATCCCGAGTATACTTCTTAAACCGCTAGAAGGCGCAATTCTTATCTGATTTGACTGAACTGAACTTCTTCTACGGCCTCCAACATACTTGCCAAATATGGCCTGATTCCATCTAAACCCTGATATAGCTCCGATATAAACCGATCTCTTGATTTCACTTCTTAAGCCCCTATAGGGTGTAGTTCTTATCTGATTTGGCTGAAATTTTGCACGACTTCTCCTATGCTATGTTAGGTTATTGCTTGAATCGCTCCATAACCTAAAATAACTTTCATATGAATGGATCTGTCGATTTTACTTCTTCAGCCCCTATATGGCGCAATTCTAATCCATTATCCTTTGTTTACCTATAGAGAGGTACCGGGGAAAGAACTTGACAAATGCGATCCGTGGTGGAGGGTATATAAGGTTTGGTTCGGCCGAACTCAGCACTCTTTTAATAGTTATACCCACCACCGAAGGATGGGGGTATAATCGTTTAGTCATTCCGCTTGGAACACTTTTTTAAAATATCCATTTCTGACCCTAAAAGGTTCGTCTGACCTATAAGGTTCTTGATCGTCGTAAAAATCGAAGACGATCTAGCCATATCCGTATGTCTGTTGAAATCACGCTACATGCTTTAAAAATGATGAAATGCAAATTTCCACTGACTCTTTTTATGTCCATAGGCAATTAAAGTTCGAAGATGGTCTATAACGGACTATAACTTGGTATTGACCCCCATATACACCGACTTGTCGATTTAAGCTCTTTGACCCATTAAATTCACATTTGTTATCCGATTTCACTGAAATTTGATACGATGTGTTGCGTTCGGCTTCTCGACATTCGTACCGACTATGGTCAAGATGGGGCTATATGAGGAAAAAGCTGCCATATAGACCAATCTCCCGATTTAAGGTCTTGGGCCATAAAAGGCGCATTTTTTCCGATGTTGCTGAAATATGCCACAGTGAGCTATGTTAGGCTTTTCGACATTCAATGCTTATATGGTTCAAATCGGTCTATATTTGGATATAGATGGCATATAGACCGATCGACAGATTTAAGATCTTGGGACCATAAAAAGCGCATTTATTAATCGATTTGGTTCCCAGGCCTTCAGCGTCAAAGCAGCAGATGGTTTATTACATGGTGTGTTTGAGAAAAGGGTTATTCGTAGAATTTATGGACTAATCTGCGTTAGTGGAGAATAGGGGCGTCGAATGAGCCACAAACAGTATGGTGATAAGGGCACACTAAATACTAAATTTCCCGTGATCATTCCACTAAGGAACACTCATTAATATGAGAGATGTATCTCATATCAATGAGTGCAGTCCGATGACAGTTTAAGCCTTTCTTTTTATGCCGAGTCAGAACGGCGTACCGCATAGTGACACCACTTGGTAGAGAAATTTTAACAAGACGATAATGGCATAGTCATGTATAAATGAACGAATAACCCCTAGCCAGAAAATCATTTGAAAAAGAATCTTAAGGTACACGTAGACCTAAAACACCAAGTGCAGAAAGGCATCTCGAAACTAGAGAAATAGCGCAGAAGATGCTTGGAAATCTATTCTAAGTTCGGATAATGGAACAAACGTTCTGTAATAGTCAATTAAGTAAGTAAGCAAAGTAAGTGAATGCTTATTTAACTCGATTACAATATTTGTGACCTATAAAAAAGAAGTGATCAATAATCGGGTAAGGACTTGACTCATCAAACTTTCCTTTCAATCAACCGATTGTAAAGTGTGCTGTGTGGCTTGTGGCACCGTCTTCTTGGAACCACATGTCGTGCAGGACCACATCTTCCAATTCAGGGTTAAAATAATCAGTGAGCATGGTGCGGTAGCGTTGTTCATTTACGGTAACGTGACGGTTGCCATAGCCGACGAAGAAGTTAGGCCCAATGACACCGCCGGCATGCAAACCGTACCAAACGGTAACCAAATTGTAATGAGTGCTATATGGCTTGTGGCACCGTCCTGTTTGAACTACATATTGTGCAGGACCACATCTTCCAATTTAGGGTAAAAATAATCAGTGAGCACGGTGCGGTATCGTTGTCCATTCACGATATCGTGACGATTGCCATAGCCGACGAAGAAGCATAACCCAATGACGCCGCATAACCCAATTGACTAACCCATTAAGCCAAAAAAATTGAAGCTAACGCTCTGAAAGTAGACGTCACCAACTCCGAATTTCGGGAGTACATTTTTATGATTTACAGACTTATGTACCATAATGAAAATGTAGAGTTTACTGAATAAGTTGAGAGTGACAGTTTGATGATTAGTGTAAAAGTGCGCTCACAAAATAAATTCAAAGTTGTCAAGTCTTTTTAAATTAGTATATGTAATTTGAATTACATAGCAAATTGGTCAACAATTTTTCGTTCAAAATTAAAAATGCTTGTAAGTCTTCAAATGTGAACTAAATTTCCTATGAACATTCCGTTAAGTATCAAAGGATACTACTCTTATATCAGCGAGTGCAGTCCGATTAAATGTTAAGATCAATAATAATGTGCCTTGTTATGAGTCCAAACGGCGTGCTGCATACACCCAGAAAAATGTCTGTCGTAGATATGAGGTGATTACATAATACACGTTAGTTCATGATCTTTACTCACTTTTAATTAAAAATACATAAAAATATATATTTATAAAATTAAATTTGTGCAAATAAAACTAACTTCCCATGTGTATAGATGAAATAGTTTAAAACTCAGGTGGTGTTAGTAATTTTACTTAGACTATTTTTTTTTTTGGAATAAGCAAGCAGTTTACCAAACATGGGTAAAAGTGAACTATTTAAAGAAAATTGAAATTCAATATATGTACCAACAAGTTTACAATTTTCTTTTCTTGAGTTCACAGTAACATGCTTAGAAGTAAGCATAATTTAATAACTGTTAGTTAGTGTTGAACTAAAATTGAATTTGATGACTGTGGCATATACTATGTAAAAACTATATGAGCTGTTAAGAAATTGTTGAACTAACATCGAGCATATAATTCTTTGGCGCTATATGAAGTCCAATCTTGCACAAATTTAGTTTATTTTAACTAGTCTTGAGGTCCAAAATTTTTTGAGTGTAACGCCACCTCTTGGTAGAGAAGTTTTAACATGGCAGGACACCTCACAAATGTAGCCAGCAGTAGTAAGGACATACAACCACCGCTGAAAATTGTCATTCATATTCATATTTAAGTTTGCAAACATTTTGTATATGCTTTCCTTTCGTGGGAAATTTAATTATCCAAAATATTAAAATATGTTTACGCTTTGTTAGAGTTATAATAGGATTTGAAATGTAGTCCAATTCTTAAACGTAACAGATCTATTTGTTACAATGCATTTCATGCGGAAAATATTTCCTTCTATTAATCCACAATCCTATTGCATAAACATACATGTATTCTATGTCAAGTTGCAATGAGGACTTCAATTTCCTTTCAACCATTTGGAAATAATTACAAAACAAAAATTTAGTCCCATTAACTCTTCAAACTGTAAAAGTCAAATGAAGTGGAAGGCTCTTAGAATTGGATTAAGCATTCAATTAAACAACTCGAATAAGTTTTTGGTATGCCAGCACTAGCGTTGTTAATTGAGATACAAATGAAAGCAACAAATTGTTAAAACAAACAAAAAACAAGTCCTAATGGAAGCCAAATGTCTATGCAAATTACGATGGGCATCAATGCAAATGGAAAACCACACCATAGGATCAGGGAATAATTTTACAAAACTACTTAAGAGAGTGAAATAAAGAGTGAGGAGTAAAAGGTTATAAAAAAAAAAACTAAAATATTCATAACTAAATATGGACGGGGTATAATCGCAAATAGTTTTCAAGTGCCCGGCCATAGCGGAGTAACTGGGAATGAGAAAGCAGAAGAACAGAGAACTGCCGTCAATAAGCTTGGTTAACCCGAAGACTTTCTGGTACAGTAGGTGACGAAAGCGCATGTGGAACAGCGAAATGGTTTGTAGGACGACTAAAATCCTATGGGGAGATCCAGATCGTGAGAAGACAAGTCTATTTCTGAATGGGTATCATAACGGGACATATAGGACTACGAGCTATAATCGGTGCGGCAAGTGATAGCATGTGTAGGGCTTGCGGGAAAGATGACGAGACGTTGGAGCATTTCCTATGTCAATGCCCGACATAATACCAGACATGAACCAACGTAGGGGCGTGGCATGGAAAACAATTAAGGGTTTTGTCAGTAGCATGGAATTCCAAACTTGGATTTTCTTTTCGAGGTTATTTTTTAATATTTAGAGCGCACAACAAGCCGATTACTGGCTTAGGTGTATGTCCATTGTGGAATGGGGTGGATTTAAAACCGCACCCCCTTTTCAACCTAATCTAAACGGAATAGACATTAGTAGAATGCTGGTCAATGCTCCTCCAAAGGTGCACATTAATACTCTCTAACCTTTTGTTTTTGTTGTATGATCTTTGGTCTAGAGATTTACTCTTTTTCTTTCTCAACACTTTCATCCCTCTAATTAGAGTATCACAATGGGCCAAAACTAACCTCTGAGGAAATTGACCTCTACCAACAGAGCAAGGATTGATACCAACGTGCAGAATGTGTGTCCCGATTGTGACCTGGATCCACACGTCACTTTTTTGTAACCTTAGCCACAGAGTTTCTGTATCTGGATATTCAACAGAACCAAGCAAACGAGAGATATATCACAACACATTACACAATAAGAACTAACCTTCGATTACACTCATCTCACTGGAGGCTATTCATCATTGGGCCAAACTTGATTTATTCTTAATGGTATATTACATTCCATATTTTTTAATAAAAACCATGTTTTTTAGCCCTTCTCTGATAAAAATACCAAATATAAAAACTTTTGCAATATGAGCCAATAAAACCCACACAAACTGTCAACGAAACAAAAATCCTGTTTTCCATTTCCCAGAGATCAAATTGATAAAAATTTTAAAAGCCACTACCCATTAACACTTCGGTAACCTGGTAACTAACCAGCCACTCCAATCATTGCTAGACATCCCCGCAGCTAACATGTTTTCAATTAAAATTCCTCGCAACTACAGCACATAATTCCCTTTCAAACCAGCAAGCACACCTTTTAATAAATGGCAAGTATTAGTTGCAAATCTGCGAAATATTGCTGCAGTTATATGTTGGCCAAAACCAAATCACTCCCCCCACAATCTATTGAAAAAAAAAGATAGGATTTTCCGTTGGACTATGCATACCCGGACTTCATTCATATCGTTCACACAGAAAGCGAACATGGCCGAAAGGGAGAAATGAATACCAAATGGGCAAACAGACAGACAGGCGAAAGACCATTATCAAAGTGTCCATCGCTAAGTGGATGTTGTTAAACAGCAACAGTATCACCATCACCTCATCATCATCAAGCTGTTGCCATCGGATACAGGAAATGTTAGATTTAAACCGCAACAAATACCCAAATAAAAAGTAAAGCAAATGGATGAAATAAAACCAAGGGCATTCAACGGATGAAAAAGCCAAAAGGGGATTTGTGTGAGAAAAAAGCACGCTGATAGACTGCATACATTTAGGCGTTAATTAATCAAATTACACTGTGCTGACAAACATCTACTGGTTGCAAAGGAGCACGGGTTGGCTTCTTTCAGAGACTCTGACATAATTAATTCAATTAAACAACGTCTAGCACAAAGCGAAAGGAAACAACTTAACCTCTTATACCATACCGGCGACATTGACAATGACACGTAAACAAAAGACCTTTAATGGATTCCTAAATGTTGTTTCATTGTACCGTCTTCTAAGTTTGTGACACTGCCGAGGCGACGACAGTCATGACTGATTGGTCCATTGATTCAAATCCTCTTAAATGCTACAAAACACTAGAAATTTGTTTAAAGAGTTCTATTTCAATTGCTGTACGGTTTGGTTTGCTTCATAAATATTTTGTTTTTAATTAAAATACAAATGCAATTCATCAACACACACACACACACACACAACTCAGAATTTCTTAGCTGTGCAAATTAATATGAGCAAATGCACATGAAGTTTAAACGTTTGAAGAATTCCTTAGACACTGCTGGTATTCTTCAAGTCTTTCTTTAGTAACTCTAAGCACAAGGAGAATGTAAATAATGTATTATGTTACATGTACTTAAAGCTACGAGACGAAAGGGAGGAGCTATTTAATTAGCACAGTGTTATGAGACACGAAAATGAGAGGATGAGGTACATATGCGAAATCCAAAACCTGTCTACATGCAGCAAATTCCTTAAAAAAATTCCAGGTTGCTTTATTAATTCATTGATGAGCACAATCCTCTTCTACTAAAATTCTTTAGTAGTATTTTAGTAGAAGAGGATTGTGCTCATCAATGAATTGATAAAGCAACCTGGAGTAGTATTTTAGTTGTTGTTGTTGTTGTAGCAGTGTGTTGTGCACTGAGGCGGCAGCCCTTGCCGATGGAAAACTCCATCGGGTCAATCCGGTACGTACAACCGGCTGCCATGGGATTGGTAGTATTTTAGTAGATGTCTACATGCAGCAAATTCCTTAAAAAAATTCAATGAATTGATAAAGCAACCTGGAGTAGTATTTTAGTTGTTGTTGTAGCAGTGTGTTGTACACTGAGGCGGCAGCCCTTGCCGATGGAGAACTCCATCGGGTCAATCCGGTACGTACAACCGGCTGCCATGGGATTGGTAATATTTTAGTAGAAGAGGATTGTGCTCATCAATGAATTGATAAAGCAACCTGGATTTTTTTTTTTAAATTAAATTAAATTCTTTCAATCCCATGGCAGCCGGTTGTACGTACCGGATTGACCCGATGAAGCCCTTCATCGGCAAGGGCTGCCACCTCAGTGTACAACACACTGCTACAACAACAACTAAAATTCTTTCAAGATATAGGAGAACTGGGACAATTATGGATCTTCCGCCAGCATCGCTGATTGGAAAATCAGAAGTGTTGCTTCAAAAAAAAGTTAGCTGTTATTTCTGAGTTATAGAATATAGGCTCTGAAAGGGAAAAAAACCATCAGGAGTACTGTAAAAATGCAAATTTTGCCCATGAACATTCCACTAAGGAACAGTGACAAACTTCTCGCATATCAATGAGTGCAGTCCGATTCAAGCTTTAAGCTTAATAAGGGGCGTCCCTTTTATAGCCGAGTCCGAATGGCGTGCCGCAGTGTGACACCTCTTTGAAGAGAAGTTTTACATGCTGACATGACATAGTACCTCACAAATGTTGCCCGCATTAGGAGGGGAAAACCACCGTTGAAAATTTTTTCTGATAGTTCCGTCAGCATTCGAACCCATACGTTCAGCGTCATAGGCAGACGTGATAACCTCTGCGCTACGGTGGCCTCCGCCAGGAGTCCTGTATTAATGGCAATTTTATAAAAATGTCCCTTAAAACTCTCTGTACCCAATTTTAGACGAATTTCGTAAAAAAATATGCCAAATTTAAAAAAAATCGGCATTTTTAAAGCAAAAATCGGAAAATTGGCACTTTGCTATTTCTGAAGCTAAAAATCAGCAAATATCCGAAAAATCAGTAAATCTGGCAGCCCTGAAGAGAAGTTTAAGCTCAATGAGAACGAGCTAACATTTTTTATTTTCGATTCCGAACCGCATACCTCAGAGCGACACCACTTGCTATAAAAGTTTACAGGGCTGATTCCCAAGGTAATTTCCTCACAAGTGTGGCCAACACTTGAAGGGGAAACCACCGCTGAAACATTTTTAAACCAATGATGGGCACACTAACACAGTTTAAATAACAACAATGCTTCGACCGAATGATGGATGTGTGTTGTTGCCTATCTATGGTTTAAATCCAGGCGTTGAGCGTCTGGTTGCAGAACAATATTTTGAGATGTTACAAACGAAATGACAAGATTAGTACACTCCCCATCCTATGGTGGTGGGTATAAAAACAACATAAATGCATGGTAAATTCAATCAAATGTTTAGGTTGCTATCTTTGGTTTTCCTTTTCCATTTGCATCTCCAATCATTGAGCTCGTCTCGAAAGGGAAACAAACAAAAATTGTAAAATTTAATGATCTCGCCCTAACAGGCAAAAAAAATTGAAAAATTAAAAATTCCTTTGCCGGCCAGGATTCGAACCTTGGTGCCCGGAGCAACAGCGAGCCATTGCCGTTGTCTTCGCTTTCGATGCCATCAATACAACTTCCAGCAGATGCACAAAATTATGTGTAGTACGGAAGAAGGGTAATTTGTCACAGAAAGAATGTCTGTCATTACACAAAAATACATGCATTAGGAAAAGTACAGCTAACCGACAGGGTTGTAGAGTGTGGTTAATGTGGTAATTGTATAATAGATGCGTTTTTGCTATTAATACGATTCAAGTACAACATACCAACGCACGGCCCTTGAAGCCATCGCACCTATGGTTGAAAAATCTTCTAACCAAAGACGAAACGCTACCCATAGTGGGTTGTGTGTGTTGCTATCTTTGGCTTTCCTTTTCCATTTGCATCTCCGATCATTGAGCTCATCTCGAAAGAGAAACAAACAAAAAAAGTTAAGGTTTTTTTGCATATTTTATCGATTGCAGTGGCATCATCAACCCAATATACCTAGGGCCTCAGAGCGAAGGGGCTAGCAAACCAAATTGTTATTTGCGTGCCCTTCAATCCAACTGAAATAACTGTATACATAAATAATTTATCAGACTACAATCCTTTAAATATCAATAAAATTAATTAATTTTATCGAAAACGATGAAATTTTTAAAATTCTTGGGAGGTTTAAACTTTTTGAGGGGTGGGCTAAGCTCCCTTTTCGCTTTCTACGCTTATGTTTATTTTTTGAGATAAGGCTCAATGGACTTTTTTTTAAATCGGGGGCTTTAAGCGCTTCAAGATTATGTGGCCCAATTCAAACCTGAAGGGGTAGGTTTTTGTAGTTATTGTAGCCACATAAGTATACAGATTGATTCGTTAAAAATTATTCTGACCCAGCTACCGTCTCCAGATCTGACCACTTCAATTGGAGCAGTCCTTGGTGATTCTGCAGTCAGATTAGTAGGTTTTTGCGGGCATATAAATAGGTTTAAAGGGTCCTGTGTGTTGGGGATAGGTTCGTCTTACCTACACTATCCGGATCTTTATTGGCCCAGAGTATATCTAGTTTTTCTAGGTAGGACTTTTTCCTCATCTGCTTTGGATGGTGCGTGTCAAGGATTATCAAGACTGTTCCGGTTTACGAAAATGGAAAACGAAAGATTTGTTTTCCTTATATCTTATCTTGGAAGCCTTGCCGTATCTATGTTGGATTGCACTCTTATCAATTTTTATGTAGTAAGTAACATCGTCGTCAAGGCCTAGAAAATTTAGGCAAAACTTTTGTTTTGAGAATTCGAAAACCGAAACAGGCCTGTATATACAGGTGATACCGATGAAATCGCATTGGTAACAGTAACCTAATGAACATCCTGCAAGCCGGCTCTTTGTGAATGGATCGGTGATGTATTGTCGGACCGCGTCCCTAAACATCCAGATATTCCTCCTGACATGTCACGGAGTTGCGTGATAAGGGTTTTCACTTTGCTTTTCTTGGCAAAAGTCTCATTCGCCCTTATTCCGGTTGGCAATGGCGTAGTCGAATGTTGAAATTTTAACAAAATGGTATTATGGTTGTTGAAGACGAATATTCGTTTACATTTTTGGCATAACGTAAGTCGAATTTGAATGTCAAATTTGAACTTCATTGGGTCTGTTTGTCAAAAGAGTATGGAACATGGAACTGATTTTACAATACATTACTTTTTCTTTTATTTACCACAATATTTTTCTATTCTCAAATTGTCGAACGCGTATAATGTGATATTCGGCTTCGACAGCAACAGCTGTCGATTTTCGCCTTCGACAACGGGAATAAGGGTGATTGTGTTGGTGACGACATATCACTTTGGAAGACATGCTGAAGACCAATGCTTTGCTTCTGGTTTTGTAAGGACCTCCAATAGTGCCAATATGTTTTGTGGCCAGTCCTCTCTCTCTCTCTCTCTCTCAGAGAAATCCCTTTGGAAGCTTAGATTGCCACCTCAAGCCATTAAAGGTTTATTTTTATTGAGATAAAAAATTAAATCGTTAATCACCTTTTTTGTGGGACAACAACACAAAAGACACCACATTGAGATAGGGTAAAAAGCTACCCAATCTCCACTACATTCAAGTATGCGTAACAGTAACAACTTATGATTATTTCTGCAAGCAATTCGTTTTATAATCTTGAAACCGTGTGTCTTTATAATAAGTCTTATTTTCCACAATTTCCATCACAATACAATAACACTTGGAAACTTTGCAGCTTAGTTAAACCAGAACACTGTTTGAGGAATGTGTAATTATTGTATTTAACTTATCTACCTGTCAATTTTTGTAAGTAGTGCACAGCCAGTAGATCACATACCACACACAATTGTTTTATCATGCTGCCTTTTAAAAATTGAACACAATTATGCCAAGACTTCAAATATCCAATTAAAATTGTATGCATATGCTAAGAATCATATGCATGACTTGGTAATGACAGTTTCATACACACATAGATTCAATGGGGAGAACCATTTGATTGTTAATTATCAGTGGGATAGGAAAGGCATTAACATTCCTTAAACGTTGAGAAGTTCAAGTACAAAACTGTCAAGCATACGTACTACATATATACCAAATTGATTCTAGGAAATGTATACTACAACAACAACAAGAAATTTCTCGTTGCTTGGTTTGGTCAAGCTATGGTTATAGTTGATTGTATTTTACTTACTGAATTATAGAGTTAGAGCTTTTTATCCCAAGGTTGCGTCACTTTTTTGGCAACTTCATCAGGGGATTACGTCTATTTACATAAATTTCATCTGCAGCGAAGGGAAAAAAAAGTCACTTACCTCACGATGTTGGTATTGTTCTTTTTCTTGCTATTTTGGTTCTGTTATTCATATTTTATCTTTGATTCTCCTCACTTAGACTAGTCTTAAATAGCTTATCTTGATTGCTTGAGTTAGTTTTGGCTGGGTTTTTTTCTTGTGCTATAAATGTAATTAAAAATATTTCCTTTAGTATCGTAACAAACATGTAAGGGCTATTGCTTATAGTACCATTTTATATTCTAGTTCTTAAATCTACGCATATATCCACCACCACCACGGGCACCCACATTGGCTGCCGCCCCTCTTCTAAAACGAGAATGAGTGCCCATTTGTTTACTAGCCGCCAAAATAGCTGCCGAACCAGACACTTCATCCTTTTCCGGCAGGTGGGCCACATGCAAAATGTCCCATAATAATTTTGCATTTTCTTTTGAATCCAAAAGTGCCACGAGCTCATCCTAAAACCAAATTTTTAGACATTATCAGAGACATTCATTGTCATGCTGTCAGTGTTTATTTGAACACTTACCTGTGACTTTTTTAATAACTCTTTTAAACTGCCTCCATGGCGCATAAGCTTGTGCACATTCTTGGTATTAACACCTGGCAATCTTAAAAGGAAATCATAGACATTGGCATTGAATTTCAAATCATCATAAGCCCCTATATCATCTGCGCCTATGGCAGCTGCTTGTTTTGCATCCGGTTCTTCTTTGCCCAATTTTAATTCTTCAAAGAGCTGGGCCGTGGCATAGGGACTTGGAGACCATATTAAACGTAATTTGGGAAAATGCAAAGTTAATAACTGCAGTTTTTGTACGATATCGGCATTGGTGGTGCTTGTATTTTGGGATACCATATATTTTCCTTGCAAATGAAAGGGTTTATTCTGGTCAAACTCAATCAGCAATATGGGCTTGGCATAGTATCGCTGCATTTGTATGCACTGATTGTACAAACGACCTGAGTTTAGTGAGCCGATTAAATCAGAAATAGATTTGCGCTCAACGCATATTTCTGGAGTAAGAATATAATCGCCAATCTGTAGGAGAATACATAGTGGATTATTATTTTGACCTTTTAATACATAAAAGGAGATGTAAATGCTTACCGTTATTGTAACAGGCAGAACTTCAATGCCCCTTTTATGTATTAGACATGGCAAATCCGAACGAAATTCTCTCATATCTACAATAATTTTGGGTGTAGGTTCTTCTTCGCCCAGTTTGCTTGTTTGACCACCAGCTTTGCGACTTTGGGCATTGGCAGATTCCACAGCATCTTCAGGGTGTTTGTAGGCTTTATACAAATTAAAAGCCTCATCGGTTTTACCATCTTGATAGTCTGGTATAACCATTTTCTGTAAAGGTATTTTGAATTGTTAGTCGATCAGCGGGCTTAGCTTTTCTATCTACTTACACTTTTTGTCTCTATGATTAATTCGAAAGCCTGTTTCTCCCTACGCAAGCTGGTAAGATATGACTGTTCTTCAACTGTGCGGGCGTGTATTAAAAAGAAGACTTTCATGCGATCCTTGAGCTTTCTTTTCTGGCGAGCTTCGTAAATTTCCAACTGTCTGATGGCGGCCACATTGCAGTGATACATTACAACATACTGTGGATTTATCTCCTCCAAGACCCTATCGAGAGCGGCAGATCCCTCTCTTTCCGTTTTAAATGTTTGCAGACAAATTAAGGGTTGTTTCCTTGCTGCTATTGCCGCTGTTATATCGAGATTCTCCATTTCCGGAAAAGGTTCAAACACAGAGTTATCCACGCTGGTGTCGGCTCCAGTGCCGCTGTCGTTCATTTGACCTAAATCCGAATCATCAAATTGAGTCTGGGTCATGGTTAGCATATAGCTTTCTTGGAAATAGTTAGCCTCCATGACTTCCACATCACCCTGAGTCAAAAGCTGAGCTAACTCGTCCACCTGCGTCTCATTTGGCGTTTCATCAGTTTCTGGAGCTGTGTCCTTCAAATTCGGTTTTTTAGTCTTTTGAGAATATGACTTCATTGGTGGCTGCGGCAAAGACAATTCCAAATCTTTGTTTGCTTGTATCTGTTCGAAAGACTTTCCAAGTTTACCCACAGGAATTTGTTGCCTCAATGCCGTATACAATAGGTATCGTTCTCCACTTTGGGTTAGAAACTGTTTTAGCTGATAACAAGTGCGAGTATCTTGGCAGAGAATGAGTACTTTAGGTGGATCATAACAATCTGGCTTGGTGCGTTTCATATCGGCAGGTATTTCAACTTTTAATATTTCACTGAGGTACTTCCATTTTGGGCAGGGTTCAGGTTCAAATTCTTCTCACAAAAATCACTTTAGATGAGGATATACAAAAGAAATTCAACGCGTTGAAACTTACCTCCTAGCCCGTTGAACACCCTTTCCTTGGACAACTTGAAAATCTGCTCGGCTGAATCTAACAAGGTCCATCCCGAGTTGCTGAGGGCATATTCTGTGGTCCTATATCGTTTTATCAAGGCATAAGCACTCACAGCATCATTGTACATGGTTGAGCTGCAATGAGTTAACTAGGAAAGTTTCTTTTTAAGCCCCATTAATTTATACTTACATCATAAGACTCCTGAGTATCTTCAAATCGGCCACTATGAGCTTAGTTTGCGAGTTCAGCTGATGCCATATACAGTCCAATTGGGCCTGCAGTATTTTATGAAATTTCTTGGTAACACAATTCTCTACCGTTATTTCCTCCATGTCCACTGTGCGATTTATGCGCTTAATTTCCCTCACCAAATAGTTCATGATATCCAAAATGTGTGTCTGCATCAATTTCATTTTCTCGGACAAAGGCACATGTAATTCGATGGTTTGTGCCTCGTAAGGCTTCAGCGAAGCTTGCACCACCGCATGGAAACGTGGCCAAATAAAAAGTTCCTTCACAAACAGGTTGCGCATAATACGCTCAATATGTCCATAGCCTATGGTAAAAGCCTCAGCGCTGCTGGAGAAGGCTTTGATAAAACCAGTCTTGTTGCGTTGTCGGTAGAGGCGTAATGCGAAGGCCTCTTGGCAGGATTCAATTATGGTATGCGCATGCAATACTACGATGCCGGTTATTAGTTCTATGGGAATTCTTTGCTTCAGCAAATCTACAACCAAAATTCGTGTGCTGATAAATTGTACGCCACCCTCCAAATATACTCGCTCTCTGCAAAGCAAGAAGCAACCCACTTATAACCATTTGGGCCAAGAAAGGAGTTTGCTTACCTCTCTGTTGCAGTATTGGCCACGTCGTGTATGTATTTCTTTTCCAGCCTATTCTTGTAGTACTCTTCTTCCCAATCAGAACTATTGATGACCAATATTAAGTTGCCGGCATCACTGTAAGCCTTCAGTATATTAAATAATACTCGTTGATATGTAATGCCCCTGCAAGAAAATGTGCACCATAATGTTAGGTCTACCTAAAGACAAATCCTTTTCAAACTTACTTGGCACAAACCATTAGAGCATCTGCATGGACCATGTCCAAGAACATTTGTTTCTCGTAATCCAACAGCACAACGTCCTTGCGCATTAAGTATTCCTCGGCCGTTACTATGTTGGCGAGGTCTTCATCTTCTTGTTTCTGGTGTTGGTCTGCCAAAATTTTACTGCAACCAGGTTGCTCCCCATCGTCACGATGAGTTGCAGCTTCTTCTGTTTCTTCCATATAATTGTATATATATTACGGTGTCTTTTTTGCAGAATTACATCCAGTTTCCCAATTTCGCGAAACGACGCTTTGACAATTGTAAATTAAACAAGCCAAACCGCGGTCAAACTACACCAGGGATGGAATTTACAATGGTACTAAAAAAGTAATTTTTCTACGGCAAGAGTACTTTTCAGTTATGGTTCGTTTATCACCGTTGAAAATCCATGTTTTCGCGATTACTTTTTTGAAACACTACACATATCATAAATAATGATTAAATAACAATTTTATTAAAATTTTACCATATGTAACATGACGGAACAATTGGTTGTTGTACTAATGAGACCTCCTTTTCTCATTAGTACAACAACCACAAATAATAAGGTGCAATCCGTCATCTTCATCAAGCTGATCAACGTTTTGCCAACACACACAAATATATATTCATTAACAGATGCACTATCTGTCAAAATCAGCGAATAGTGAAACTCTGACTTTGTGTATCTAACTAATTCGCGCCATTTGTTGTTGTTTGTGTGTGTATGGTTCTTAACTATAATACACACACACAACCAAAACTCGTTGACAGATAAAGCACTTCGCGAGAAAAAATTGTGCTCAGCTGTTTACGTTACACTACCTGGTAATTATGTCATGAGTGTTAAGCTGAGTATTCTGTTCAGCTTTTCAGACGGAATGCTCCATATAAAAAAACGTCGGCGAAACTCTGAAGGCAAATAGGCGAAAAAGTAGCACTCTAAGGAAAATGGCAAAAAGAAATTTTAGTGGCAACGCTTGACATCATTGTCGGCATCATTTTTGTTTTAACGGTTTCAATGGTTCGTTTTTTCTTTTTGTTATTTTATTTATTTGCGAAAAAATAATAATAAAACCATAAGTGCAGATAAAAAATGTCTTTTAGTATGAAAATAAAAACAAAACATAATCGTCGATTTGCGATAGCGGAATAATTGAAGATTTCCGCTACTATTCCGAAAGCAGAATAGAATACCAACCCTCAGTTAGTTGTTTTCTAATTTTTAACAGACAAATTGCTCTGTGTACAACCGTAAAGACCGTGAGCAAACTTTATCTCTTTCGTTCCCTTTCGTTGATTAATCTCATATAGCAAGTAGCTTATATTCAGTGACAAAGAAGGTTTGAACAAGACATAAATAGTTATAAGGTTTTAAAGGGTGATTTTTTTGAGGTTAGGATCTTCATGCATTAATATTTGACAGATTACGTGGGATTTCAGACATGGTGTCAAAGAGAAAGATGCTCAGTATGCTTTGACATTTCATCATGAATAGACTTACTAACGAGCAACGCTTGCAAATCATTGAATTTTATTACCAAAATCAGTGTTCGGTTCGAAATGTGTTCAAATTTTGACAAATTTTGTTCAGCGATGAGGCTCATTTCTGGTTGAATGGCTACGTAAATAAGCAAAATTGCCGCATTTGGAGTGAAGAGCAACCAGAAGCCGTTCAAGAACTGCCCATGCATCCCGAAAAATGCACTGTTTGGTGTGGTTTGTACGCTGGTGGAATCATTGGACCGTATTTTTTCAAAGATGCTGTTGGACGCAACGTTACGGTGAATGAACACATTTCGAACCGAACACTGATTTTGGTAATAAAATTCAATGATTTGCAAGCGTTGCTCGTTAGTAAGTCTATTCATGATGAAATGTCAAAGCATACTGAGCATCTTTCTCTTTGACACCATGTCTGAAATCCCACGTGATCTGTCAAATACTAATGCATGAAAATCCTAACCTCAAAAAAATCACCCTTTATATGTTAATCATTCGATATGCATGTCTAATGTATTGGGTTGGCCAAAAAGCAATTGCGGATTTTTTTAAAGAAAGTAAATGCATTTTTAATAAAACTTAGAATGAACTTTTATCAAATATACTTTTTTACACTTTTTTTCTAAAGCAAGCTAAAAGTAACAGCTGATAACTGACAGATGAAAGAATGCAATTACAGAGTCACAAGCTGTGAAAAAGTTTGTCAACGCCGACTATATGAAAAATCCGCAATTACTTTTTGACAAAGTAAGAAGAAGTCTCAATAAAAGCATTCTTTCATTTATTCATACCGGTAAATTCAGAGAAAGAGAATTGTTTTGCTGTGATGTAAACACAGTACTGCGTATAATGCACACACATAACCAAAACTGGTTGACATATAATGCACTTCGCGAGAAAAAATTTAACTCGGTTATTTGCTGTACACTACCTGGGTTAATGTATCTTTACCAATCTGCCACAAAACAAATGCAGTTTTTTGTCACCATGTGTTTGCTACCGAAAATTTTACTTGAGATGCATACTGGGTCTTAACAGCTGTTTAATCTCATCGAAATCCTTTATTTATAGGACATTAAAGGCATCCTGCAATTACGTTCACGTCTGTGGGGATAGGGTGCCAAGTTCCTCCAGGCATTGGGCCAGCTCACCCACTGACGCCGGAGAAGAATCGCAACCCCCACATGCCCACTCGGAAGTATGTTGGTGGAACGCAACAAAAGGAACCATAAAACTATATAATATTCGAATGTTTGCTCACTGGTGATTTTAATGTATGTTTTTTAGCTGTAAGAGACTCGCAAGCACCCTAAACCCTTTTGACTTGGCCTTTTGTAGGTGCAATCCATTCAAACATTCGGCAGACGTGAAGATGCCATCCGTTCCTCCTTATACTGGTTCTATGTACAATAACGTCCCAGCTCCTTCCAAAAAGATGACAAAGAACCTCAGCCACCACATGGCAGTATGTGGCTGTAACACAATCAAAGCGACCATAAAATATTATTCAATTTGGTAAGTTTCTTTAATAGATTTACACAAATTGGAGGCAGGGAGTGAGGTTTACGTAAAAACAAAGTTCTGCTTAAGATGAAACATATAATTTTAGTCTTATTTGGGGCCCGCAACTTGGGCCTTTGGAGGAGGGGAAATTAAACATGAGTTAACACAAATTTTTCTTTTTTCGTCATGGGAGAGGCACATCCCGGAGTGCCTTCTCCGTACGCTTCTGGTCCGTGCCGGGATTGAAAAGAACCCCGGACCCTGGTTCTGTTCGGTTTGCCAGAACCGCCTTCATCATCGGTCGGTGACGGTGAGGTGTAACCGGTGCTTGGAGTGGGTACATTTCCGTTCTTGCTCTGGCCTAACTTCGCTACGGGAGTATAGTCATAGGTGCTGTGCGAACATAGCCAGCAGTGGGTCACGAGCGTCGCCGTCGTCGCCTTCGGCGTCCTCGTCGTCGGACTATGTGACCCCCCCGACCTCTCCCGTACGGCAATTTATGCAACGACAGCACCCTAGCCCTACTATTGCCAGGCCAGTGCCGGGAAGTGTATCGTTCTAGCAGTTAAACTGCAATGGACTGCGAGGCAAGATTGATGAGATTGTAGATTTTATGAGTCGGAAGAGCATATCGGTCGCAGCGATCCAGGAGACAAAGCTGACTAATACCTGCAGCTTGCACAGTTGTCACGGCTACAATGTGCTACGTAAGGATCGCTCAAGGAATGGAGGTGGGGGATTGGCCTTCGTTATACACCATTCCGTGCAGTATAGACCTATCTCGCCTGCGCTTGACGCTAGTGACCCATACATGGAATGTATGGGGGTAGCAGTCAGGTCTGGTACTGCCGAGATAGAGATATACAACGTGTATATACCGTAGGTTGGTAGCTGTGTCCCGATTAATGGCCAGGCCTACAGCCCCGACATAAGTGGGTTGCTATCTGGCCATGGTCGTCTGGTTCTGGGCGATTTTAATGCACATCACACGTCATGGCATTCTCCCCTAGGTAACGACCAGCGTGGCATAGCTTTGGCAGAGCAGATAGATAGCTCCACGATGAATGAGGATGACCCCACTAGGATTACGAGGAGGTGCAGCAGCTCGCCAGACATCTCAATTGCATCCCCTGATCTCCTGAGTGACGTATCCTGGCAAGCCGTCATCTCTTTGGGGTCAGACCACCTCCCCATAATCCTCACCATCGACCGACCACCCGACTTCATAACCTCTGAGCGCCGGACGTTCATCAATTATAAGAAGGCCAATTGGACTGGCTTCAGAGAGTATACCAATCGCCGCTTCAATGAACTGCCACCCCCCTCTGATGTGCTTGTGGCCGAGAGGAAATTCCGAGACATCATCAACGCAGCAGCCACTCGCTTTATACCAGCCGGTCGAATACAGCAAGTGCGACCCAATTTCCCGGGGCAAGCAGTGGTACTCGCAGACGAGCGTGATGGGATTCGTGCTATGGACGCCGCTAACCCCAGAATCTGCGAGCTGAATCTGGAAATAAACAGGGTAGTCAACGAACATAAGCGGAATTTGTGGCTGGAACACTTGGAGCAATGTAACTTAGGCACCGGTGCAGGCAAACTGTGGGCCACTGTAAAGTCTCTCTCGAACCCCGGTAGACGGGACGACAGGACCTCAGTCACTTTTGGCGAGATAACCGTGACTGATCCGAAGAGATGCGCCAGGTTGTTCAACCGTCAATTGTGCATCCCGAGAGAGACAGGGCAAGGAGGAGAGCCATTCGCCGTATTCGTGGTCTCCGAGCCGATGAACAGCCATCACAATTTACCGTGGGCGAAGTTACGAATGTCATCCGTGGCGCCAAATCTTCCAAGGCGTTGGGCCCCGACGGAATCTCCACATTGATGCTGAAGAATCTGGATATACCTGGAGTTGAGTACCTTACCACTGTCCTTAACCTGTCATTGAACACTCTTATAGTTCCCGATGTCTGGAAAATGGCCAGAGTGATCCCGCTAATGAAGCCTGGAAAAGACCCGAGTTTGGGGGAGTCGTTCAGACCGATCTCCCTTCTCTCACCAGTGGCAAAGACGCTTGAGGCATTACTCCTCCCGAACCTCGTAGGAGAATTTCCATTCGCCGAGCATCAACATGGATTTCGGAGACTGCATAGCACAACAACAGCTTTGCATGCCATCTCCACACACATCTGCCGTGGCTTCAATCAACCCAGGCCATGTGATAGGACGGTCCTCGTGGCACTGGACCTATCGAAAGCATTCGACACGGTCAGCCATTAAACGTTGGGTCGCGAATTATCTGTGTGGCCGCCAGTCATTTGTGGAATTTAGGGATAAGAAGTCGAAACACCGTAGAGTGAAACAGGGAGTTCCCCAAGGTGGGGTGATATCTCCGGCTCTGTTTAACCTCTACCTATCCTCCATCCCACCTCCTCCAGACGGCATAGAGATCGTATCATATGCGGACGATTGTACGATCATGGCATCAGGCCCCCCACCCATTGATGACATCTGCGATAGGTTGAACGTCTACCTCAACGAGCTTGCCTCATATTTCGCTGCAAGAAATCTGAAGATATCCGCCACCAAATCACTACAAATACGCGTGAGGTGAATACTGAGCTGACTGTGATGGTCGATGAAGAAATGATTCCGACCATCAAGTGTCCCAAAATACTTGGCGTCACATTTGACAGCTCCTACACTTTCTCCCCATATGCCACAGCAATCTGCAATAAAGTCAAAAGTAGAAACAAGGTCCTCAAGTCACTCGCTGGCAGCACTTGGGATGCAGACAAAAAAACCTTGTTGACCACGTACAAAGCAATTGGCCGGTCTGTGGTAAGTTATGCAGCGTCAGTGTGGTCACGTCAACTTTGTGACACGCAGTGGAATAATATTCAGATCTGTCAGAATGCCGCCCTCCGAACTGCGACGGGCTGTCTCCTCAGTTCTCATGTGGACCACCTCCATCAGGAGACAAAGATCCTACCAGTGCGAAGACATAACTACATGCTGTCTAAGCAATACCTTTTGGGCTGTTATCGCAGAAATCATCCAAATCATCATCTTGTGGATAGATACCCACCGCCCAGAAGCCTTAAGGTAGATCTACACGATCTAGAGCGTGAGGTCCAACGCTACAAGAGAGAACCTCTAGATCAAGCGGCATATCAAGCGGGTCTGAACAACATTCATGCAGACACGGTAGCAGACGCGTTAATTGGCTACCGGGTGAATGTAGTCCTTGGAGAACGACCGCCACCCATTGCACCCGAAGAAATCGACCTCCCCCGGCAAACCAGAGTAGTTCCGGCAGATGCAGCCGCCTCAATTCCCACAGAGCTAGGATTGATGCCGACGTGCAAGATGTATGTCCCGATTATAATCTGGGACCGCACGATACACGTCACCTGTTTAACTGCCCGGCCAGACCCACTCGACTCAGACCCAGATCCCTGTGGACGCACCCCATCTTAGTCGCGGAGTTCCTGGGTCTTGACACTCAACAGAATCAAGCAGACGAAAGATAGAACACAATAAACTGCTACAACAACAACAACAACAACTCAAATTTTGTTGTTGCTGTATGATTCTATTGGGACAACAAAATTATTAAACAATTTTAAAACGCATATGGCCCAATCTCAACCATATTGGATTAGATGATCATAAATTGATGATCATACCACCCACTCACTGTTCTAAATCACATCGAAAGGGATATAAATTCGCCTTTTATGGGGTCTAGACTTTAAATCGAACAGCAGTTATATATGTATGTCCGATCTAGACGATATTCAGCAGGATCCACAGAATAGCGGTCTATGTTTCAACTTTAACCAAATATGATCCCACTGCAATAAGTATAACCTTCACCCCATGGTAGTGGGTGTAAAAACCATTTTACGCTCATTTGCTGTTCTTTTTTGCATATCTTCAACTAGGTATTATATAGAAAAATAGAGGGAATTTACCATGAGCTACAACTGCCCACAAAAATTTCGGAAAAAAACTTTGCTTGTGTGCCTATCTATGACTATCTTGTGACTATGACTATCTTGTGTAGAAATTCATTTGTATAAAAGCGCGGTCTAAATTTGAATGAAAATCAGTTTGAATTTAGCAAGGGATTGCTTAACATCTGCTACATTTAATTAATTTAAAAAGTTAAAAACAATATAAATGTTCTTCTGTATAAGTTTGGCAAAGGAAAAGATTATCTGTGAAACAAAAATTTGGTGGCATCGTTTCTCGGTGAAAACTAAGTGAAATAATAATCGAACAAAGACAAAAAGGATACTGTGTAGTATCCTGTGCAGATTACACCAGTTTGAACACTATCAGGTAATTTTGTGAAAAGCTATATTACATTCTATTTTCGTAAAATTTTACTTTGGCTGATTTTATTTTTCATATATCAAGCCAGAAAGTTGAGTTCTGTTTTTTTAGCCATATATATATATATATAAATACATGTGTATTTGTATTTTTTCAATTCTATTACAATTCTAACAGCTACAGTCACAAAGAACTGAAGCAGAGCCATAATTTGAAAATGGACTGAAGTCCTTTTGGTTGATATCAAGTTAGAGTATTTGAAAATTAATTTAGATTTTAAATTGGCTAAAAAGTTTTAGTTCCTTATTGTGCCACAAATAAAGTTTGCCTATTGCTTTCAGTGCTATCAGAAATTTCATGAGTAAGAACTTCATATACGTACATACATGCAAATGCAAACTTCTTCATGAACATTCCACTAAGAAACAGTGGCTAACTGCTCACATGTCAATGAGTGCTGCCCAATTCAAGTTTAAGCTCAATGATAAGACCCCTCCTTTTTATAGCCGAGTCCGAATGGCGTGCGACACCTCTTTGTGGAGATGTTTTTACATGGCTGCCATACCAAATGGTACCTTAACTCACAAATGTCGCCAGCATTAGGTGGAAAAAAACCAACGCTGACAATTTTTTCTCTAATGTTCTCGCCAGGATTCGAACCCAGATAGAATGAGATGCGCTACGGTGGCCTACACAAATATGCATGTAAATGCTCAACCGTGAAATCACACCAATTTATTAGGGCTATGCCCTCAACATTAGTCACCGAAGGGAGCTTACCAATGAGTAGCAATCTGATGGCATTGTTTTCCTTTATGATGTATGTTAATGCTCACGCCTGGTTTCCCACAAGCGGCAAATGTTGGGAAAATCCCCAATTTATTAGGGATATGCCCTCCACATTAACTGGCAACTGATGCAGTCATGCCAATGGGTAAAACATTGATAGAATTGCTTTGTACCACAGAAAAGCTCTCGTCTGTGGCCTCAGACAAACTGTGCGCTTAAATTCTCAACACAGCATGACTAGAACGCAAACGTGACAAAAAATAAAAAGCCGCAAACGAATAAAATAAATTTATTTAATTAAATTAGATAAACATAACATAAACACACAGCAGCAGTAAAAAGACATACAAAAAACAAAAACAATGAGAAAACTGTTCCAAGTGATCGCTTAAGGGCGAATGCTTTAAGAGAACATTTACCGAAAGCAAAGCAAATCGTAGAAAGTGTAGTGGGTGAGTGTTTTTTGTGGATATGTTAAGAGAACATCGATAATACTGAAATGAAGAGATTAATTGGCTTTAGCATATACAGTTGTTGTTATGGTAGCCACATATTCATGTGGAGGTGGCGATGCTCGTCAAGCACCTGTAGGCGGTCCGGTCCAAAGGACCTATCGCCGCGGTAACAGGTTGGCCATTGGTTATTTAATGCTGCCAATAACTCGCCTTGTCATAACAAGCATCATAGGCACTCAGTATTTGTGCAAGAGCCGGTGCCGCCCGACCTCTCACGGAGACTCTCCGCTCTCTACCAGTGATTGTCGGCGACTGCCATTGCAGCTACTCCTTATGTAGCATTCCACTATCCGCAATGTGTGGATGCGCCCGGTGGCTCGCAGCTAAGCTTCTCGTGACAGCAATGAACACCACACAGATGGGACCTCAATGTTCCGGCCTGTGTGGTGCTCACAGTTATCCCCTGCCGGCATAGTATCATCGGCACAAGTATTTTGACAAACTAATTTTCAAAGGGTTTAGCTTACATATATTTTTTACAATAAAATTAAAATTTCCTAATATGACTAAAAGTAGTCATAAATGGTTTTATTTTTTTAATTGAATTTAAATTTATTTAATTTTTTTTATCAAATTTATGAAAAATAGAGCTTAGAAGAGGAGTGGTCGCGATTCAAAGCGATCGTTTGGAGTGGATTTTACTATAGTTTTAGGCGCTTGTCAGCATTTTTGCTAGAATTAAACCCAATAAATTTCTAGATCTGGACTTGGTGGCCAACAATGTAATGTTTTTGGCATAATCTTATAGGAAAAACTGGATCTTTATGGCATAGCGCATTGCCTAGCCGTTAATTAAATGACTCGCCAATGAATCTACCACCAGAGGAAAGTGAAATTTCGTTAAAAAATGTATCAATATCTTATCTTAATCCACTCTTCGATTCATTTTGACCAAGTTTCCGCGCATATTATATGTAACCTATGTGGTAAGGCACCACTGAGCCAACTCTTGGTCCTATACTTTCTTAAATGGTGGCCATTATTTTACTTAATTTTTTCAAAATTCTGGTTATTTTGATACCAAAAAGTACTTAAGACACAATTTTTGCAAAGAAAACAATCTCAATGTTACTCTCCTGCATTTTTTGTGGTTTAGACGTGGTGTTTTCCCGTTCTTTTTTAAACCAAAGTTATCAAATAAAAGATAAGTTTGATAAAAAAATTAGACAATTCCCGGTTAAAAAAGTAATAAATAAAAAATAAAAAATGTGCATTGCGTGTTTGGCCGAAGCATATACACTAGGCCGGGTCGATTTTTTTTTTTCAAAAAATCGTATAGCAAAAACTTAAACTACATACAATTCTAAGAAGTTTCTCCGAAGAAACCATGCATAAAAAATAAAATCCTTATCCGCGCCTCTCGACTTCAAAATGTATTTCTTATTCTTTCGATATTAGTTATTTTATATTCTTGTGATCATGGCACAGGTCGCATTTGTTGTTCGTTTTTCGTAAGATTTGGCACAAGTCACGTTTTTGGTCCAAGGACGGACGCTACTGATTTTGAATAAAATCGTTTCAGATTTAAATATAGCTCCCACATATATATTTCTTCCGATGCGGCCTTAAAGGCTCCAGTAGCCATAATTTTGATCCGACCTTTACAAAATTTTGTACAAGACGTCCTTTTTAACGTTCCAACATGTGTGCATAATTTTATCGAAATCGGTTCAGTTTTAGATATAGCTCCCATATATATCCTTCATCCGATATTACATTTTTAGGCTCTATTAGCCATAATTTAAGTCCGATCTTTACAAAATTTTGCTCAAGACGTTCTATTTAATGTTCCAACATGTGTGCATAACTTTATCAAAGTTGGTTCAGATATAGATATAGCTCACATATATATGTTTCATACGATATGACATTTTTAGGCTCTAGTAGCCATAATTTTGTTCCTATCTTTACTAAATTTTGCACAAAACGTACTTTTTAATGTTCCAACAAGTGAGCATAATTTTATCAAAATCGGTTCAGATTGAGATATAGCTACCGTATATATGTTTCATCCGATATGACATTTTTGGGCTCTAGTAGCCATAATTTTGTTCCTATCTTTACTAAATTTTGCACAAAACGTACTTTTTAATGTTCCAACAAGTGAGCATAATTTTATCAAAATCGGTTCAGATTTAGATATAGCTACCGTATATATGTTTCATCCGATATGACATTTTTGGGCTCTATTGGCCATAATTTAAGTCGTACAAGACGTTCTTTTTAACAACATGTGTGCATAATTTTATCAAAATCAGTTCAGTTTTAGATATAGCTCCCATATATATGTTTCATCCGATATGGCATTTGTAGGCTCTAGTAGCCATCCGATCTTTACTATGGATAGATTCAGACCATATTGCACACGTATGTTGAAGGCCATGAGAGAAGCCGTTGTACAATATTTGTACCAAATCGGATGACAATTGCGCTCTTTGGAGGCTCAAGAAGTCAAGATCCCAGTTCAGTTTATATGGCAGCTATATCAGTTTATGTACTGATTTGCGCCATATTTATCACAGTTTTTGGAAGTCATATCAAAACACCTCATGCAAAATTTTAGCCAAATCAGAAAAGAATTGCGCCATCTAAAAGCTCAAGAATTCAAGACCCAAGATCGGTTTATATGGCACCTATACCAGGTTATGAACCGACTTGGACCATACTTCGCGCAAATGTTGAAAGTGATACCAAAACATCACGTGCAAAATTACAGTCAAATCGGTTAAGAATTGCTCCTTCTAAAAGCTCAAGAAGTCAAGACCCAAGATCGGTTTATATGGCAGCTATATCAAAACATGGACCGATTTGGCCCACTTACAATCTCAACCAACCTACACTAATAAGAAGTATTTCTGCAAAATTTCAAGCGGCTAGCTCTACTCCTTCAAAAGTTAGCGTGCTTTCGACAGACAGACGGACGGACGGACAGACGGATGGACATGGCTAGTTTGACTTAAAATGTCACGACGATCAAAAATATATATACTCTATGGGGTCTTAGACGCATATTTCAAAGTGTTACAAGCAGAATGATGAAATTAGTATACCCCCATCCTATGGTAGAGGGTATAAAATTATCTGTAAGCTAAACTCTTCGAAAATTAGTTTGTCAAAATATTTATGACTAAGACTGTATATTGAGGAATTTTTTCCATTGTGAAATACATATGTATATTGTCTAATATTCAATTTGGCTATTTTCTGGAGGTCGTAGTTCCAACCGATTCGACAGATATATTTGGACCTTAGTTTTTGAGCACTTTCACTTATTCAAATTTAAAATGCATGTACCTAGTGTCTGTTGCGACTTCCCATTCATGTTTTGGGGTATATGTATGTATGTACATGTATGCTTCGGCCAAACAGACAACGCTTATTTTTTATTTTATTATTAATTTTTATTAACCGGCAAATGTGTCAATTTTTTTTATCAAACATACCTTATATCGGATAACTTTTGTTTCAAGAAGAACGGGAAAGCACCTCGTCTATCCACAAAAGACCTGTTGGCGTATTTTGCCGACAAAAAATACAGTAGAGTAACATTGAGTTAATTGTCTTTGCAAAAATTGTAAGAAAAAAGTATAAAAACAAGAACGGCAGTAATGCAAAGAGGATTATACGTTTCTACATTACTCTGTGTAATTCAATTGGGGAGGTACCAACCGTTTGTTATACCCTTCACCATAGGATGGTGGGTCGCGTCGCGATGGCGTCATCCTATTTGTAATTCCTCGAAATATTCGTCTAAGACCTCATAATATATATATATATATATATATATATATATATATATATATATATATATATATATATATATATATATATATATATATATATATATATATTCTTGATCTGTATGATATTTTAAGTCGATCTATCCATGTCCGTCCGTCTGTCTGTCGAAAGCAAGCTAATGGGCTATATCGGTCCATGTTTTCATATAGCTGCCATATAAACCGATTTTCGATCTTGACTTTTTGAGCCACTAGAGGGCACAATTCTTATCCGATTTGGCTGAAATTTTGCATGAGGTGTTTCGTTATGACTCCCAACATGTGTGCTAAGTATGGTCTAAATCGGTCCATGTCCTCATATAGCTGCCATATAACTCGATCTTGAATCTTGACTTCTTGAGTTGCTAGAAAGGGGCAATTCTGATCCGATTCGGCTGAAATTTCGCATGATGTGTTTTTTTATGACTTCTAATAACTGTGTCAAATATGGTTCAAATCGTTCCGTAACTTGATATAGCTGCCATTTGAACCGATCTGGTATCTTGACTACTTAAGTCTGCAGAGGGCGTAATTATTTGCCGAATTGGCTGAAATTTTGTACAACGGCTTTCCCCATGATCTTCAACATACGTGCAAAATATGTTTCGAATCGGTCTATAGCTTGCTATAGCTCCCATATAAACCGATCTCTCTATATTACTTCTTGAGACCCTAAAGGGCGCAATTCTTAGTTGAATTGGCTGAAATTTTACACAATGACATCTACTATGGTCTCCAACATTCAACTCAATTATGGTCCGAATTCGACTTGATATAGCTTCAATATTATAGCAATTCTTTTCTTTTATCCTTTGTTTGCCTAAAAAGAAATATCGGGAAAAGAACTCGACAAATACGATCTATGGTGAAGGGTATATAAGATTCGGCCCGGCCGAACTTAGCACGCTTTTACTTGTTTTTTTGTTTACATCGTGAATTGTTTGAGCATAAGCTTCTGCATTACTCAGTATATTTCATTTGTTTATAGTTTTCTTATTGTCAAAGGAGCGACAATGCGAATGAGAATTAAATTAATCTATTATTATCCCCCGTCCCCCTAGATTGGAGGGTATACTAACTACGTCACTTCGATTGGTACTCATTGAAATATTGATCTTCTTTACAACCTCATATCTCTGTATCATATTTTAATGAGTTTTTATTTAAGATTAAATAAAATCTTATATTTAAGGTGATTCAAAAAAAAATCCTCACGCCTGAAATGATTTTAAAATTTTTATTTCAACATTTTGGGCAATTTTTAGATGTTATACAATTGGACACAAGCTATAGAGCCACATATAAACATATAAGTAAAATTATATAGAATCGTCAAACACACAAGGGACGTTAGATATTCACGTTGTCATTGGAAAGGATGAATCTTAGTGGAAGGTTGTCCCTGTTGGGGTAAGAGTTGTATAAGTCTTACATAAAGAGTTGTATAAGTCTTACTCCACTGTTTGTATCGGGCAATGTTGATGGATAATTATTTTTTTCAGTGGGTCTTCAAGTTTTGAGAGCTTTTTGGTTGTTGTTGTTGTAGCAGTGCGTTATACACTGAGGCGGCAGCCCTAGCTCATGAGGGAATCCATCGGTTCAATCCGGTATGTACAACCGAGTTTGCCGTCATAGTGAATGCTGCACTCCCCGAGCTTTAGGCGCTATTACATGGCATGTAGATGTCTTGTGTCATGTCACTTTTCGTATGCACATGTAATTGAAAATGTTTGTCAAAATTGTCAATTTACATTCCATTCAACATTTTTGCTATCACACCTGTATGTTATTTTCGTATGACATAACCTAAAAATTTTTGCAAAAGCTTATGCGTAAAAATTTTAAAAGTTGTGAGAAAGCTGGTTTAATCATAAATTTGTAAAAACAATTTAATTTGGGGTTACTTTCATTCGACAGACAACAAAAACAGCTGATTTCTCTTCCGCCATCTTGCCATCAAGCTGATCGAGTTTTGGCGTGAGGCCACGTTTTTAAATCCGCCTTGGCTCTAATCGAAAAAAATTACATGTGCTATTTTGAAAAGTGATTTTCATATGTTAGTTTCGTTTGCATCACACGACATGTACAACTCAACATTTGCTAAATTTGACATGCCATAAGAAAACTACATGCCGTGTAATAGAGCCTTTCCCAAGTAATCATTCATCCGAGTAGCTTTCTTTTAGATAGCCTCGTTGATTCCTGACTAACATGGGATTGGGATTTCAATGCTCTCAATGGAAAGCTGATTGCACACCGTTGTTGCCCAGTGTGACGACAGCTTTGAGCTTGTCTAATTGCATTTTCCGTTACATATCTATGGAAATGGTTATCCATTCTTTGAGTATTCTTTCTTTTAGTAACCACAGCATAACACGAAAAAGCAATCCACACCCATTATGTTGCCTCCATCAGGATTAAGGCAAAAATTATGTGATCGGACCATGCACTACAGAGAGAATTGTTTTTTCGCAAGGACGGTTCGTATGTGAAATCGACTTCCGGCGGATGTTTTTCCCGCTACTTACGACATCCATAAATTCAAAGCAAGTGTCAATAAATACTACTCCCTCTTTCCCCCCACCTATCCTTAACTATCCTCTCCAACGCAATGCACTGCATACATAAGGGACATCCACTGCGTGTTGATTGAAAAAAAAAAAAAAGTTTTGAAATGTCTTTCACCACTTGATTTATCCATCGGGCTTTTGGTCGTTCCGGTTTCTTCATTCATTCTGATTTAGTCAACGCCACCGCTCGTTTAGTTTTTTTTAATCACCACCATCTCAAGTATTGCTTGTTGATATAATTCCTTGGATTTATATTTAAACAAGTAAAAAGGCATTAAGTTCGGCCGGGCCGAACTTTGGATATCCACCATCTCGGGTATATATGAAAACCTCCTTTCGTCACAATCCGGTAAAAATTGGATAACTTATGCACCCAAATTCGACACGGAAATTGAGTGGTCTAATAAGAATCAGTAACTGTTAAATTTTTATTTAAAATTTCAACAAAATCGGCACATCGGTCTATATGACAGTTATATTTAAATACAGTCCGATTTTTACCACATTTTAGTCGGAAGGCGGGTGGCCTAAAACTACTTAATGTTTCAAATTTCAGCGAAATCAGATCAGATCAGATAAAAAATAAAGCTTTTATTCGCTTTAGACCCTTTATCGGGATATCGTTCGTATGACAGCTATATCTAAATATAGTCCGATTCGAACCATATTTCGCACATATATCAGGTAACAAATAGAGATTTTATGTGCTTCAGACCCTTTATCGACAGATCGGTTATTTTGGCAACGATATCTAAATATAGCCCGATCTGAACCTTATTTGGGTCCTGTGTTAGAATGAGTAAAACTACTCAAAGTTTCAAATATCACCGAAATTGGTTAAAAAATAAAGCTTTGATGGGCTTCAGACCCTTTATCTGGGGATCGGTCTATATGGCAGCTATACCTAAATACAGTCCGATTTGATCCATATTTAGATCAGATATCAGAAGGCTTAAGATAACCCTCTGTTTTAAAAAAAGCTTTTATGGGCTTTAGACCCTTTATCTGGGGATCGGTCTATATGCAGCTATACCTAAATATAGTCCGATTTGATCCATATTTAGGTCAGATATCAGGAGGCTTAAGATAACCCTCTGTTTTAAATTTCAGCGAAATCGGGTAATAAAAAAAAAGCTTTTATGGGCTTCAGACCCTTTATCGGAAAATCGGTCTATATAGCAGCTATATCCAAATATGGTCCGATTTGGCCCGTTCAAGAACTTAACCAGCTTGCATCAAAAAGACGTATCTGTGCCAAATTTCAGCTCAATATCTCAATTTTTGAAGGCTCTAGAGTGATTACAACTTGGAATACATATACTTTGTAGGGTCGGCAATTAATATTTCGATGTGTTGTGATCCCACGGTGGTGGATAGAAAAAAGGATCGTTTATTCCCTGTAAATTTTATAATTCACACCAACACGGTCTGGATTTGTCTTCTAAACCTACTATAAGGCTCATTTTTTATCGCAATTAACTGAAATGGACCATTACGTGATATATAACGGTTAAAATCTAATTCCTTCACACATTTAAGCTAGCCAACAAAAATCATTTCATTCCTTTATCAACCATAGCAGTTTTATTTGCTACGTAGACACAGCAAAACATTGTAGAAATTACTCATTCTAGGTACATATATTCCCTATATGCACATACCCATATTCGAAGAAAGGCAAGGCAGCGTATGTATATACTACAACACGAGATGCTAACATTTGTCACTCTTACAACTGCATGTGGGGATATGACTGATGGTTGAGCGCCCAATAATCAACACTCAAGGGACAACCCCTTTAACAGATATTCAGATATTCACCCATAAAAACTCACCATTGGCTAAAAGAGAGATCATTCGATCGCCTGCAGTCGGTGGATAAACGTCGTTAAGCCTTGCAAAAAAAAAAACAGAAAAGAAACGCAAAACGGGCAACGACTCAAACAAAGAAACTAAAATTGATTTATTCAATTGAATAAATAGAAAAATAAGAAAAAAAAAATAATAGTGTTTCTAAGAATTTGTTTACACTCTTGAGAAAAAAAAAGAATCCTCATCACCCCCATTCCAATGGGAAACTTACGCGGTTTATTCAGTTTTGAATTTTTAGCCAGTAACTGAAGTGTCACAACCCGGGGATTTACCACTCGTAAGAAGTTCAATTACTCCCCAACAGAGTGTGAATGCGTTTTATCGTCTTAATAAGTGTCTAGAATAAATAAACGTTCCAACAAAGGAATCAAATTAAATAATTACTACATAAACAAGTGTGCAGACTAGAGTAAATGATCTTCTTGGTTTTGTGTAGCCAAAACAGCCGCAAAAACCTAAATAAAGGTTATTGGTGGCATCATAACGGCTGGTATCGGTGGTGAGATAAACGTCAAAGAGCAATTGTCAAAGAAATTTCAAGAGAAATCAATTTCCAACGGTGTGTTTACTTCGTCATAATTTGTGCTCTCTGGGAGAATTTTTTATAAGGTAATATCCAAGAAAATTATATTCTACCACTATAGTTTGCAATAGCAATGTGAGCAAGAAAGAAAAAAACTGCAGTATGTGAAAAACAAAAATGAAAACGAATGAACTGCTTGAAACGCCGGTTGTTATTATTGTTGTAGCCTCATTTTCATGTGGAGATGGCGATCCTCGTCAAGCTCCTGTAGGTGAGCAAGCTCGTTCCGGTCCAAAGGACCGATCGCCGCGGAAACAACGTTGCCATTGGTTATTTAAAGGCGCCAATAACTCGCCTTGTCATATCGAGCCAGTGCCGCCCGGCCTCTCACTGAGACTCTCTGCTCGATACCGCTGATTGTCCGCGACTGCCGTTGCAGCTCCTCCATCATATTTCCATTCATGTGGACGCGGCCGGTAGAACGCAGCTAAGCTTCTCGTGACAGCAATGAACATCACACACATCAGACCTCAATGTTCCAGCCTGTGTGGTGATTATGATACAAGATTGTTAAAAAGGGACAAATACGCTCAACAAAAAAGTTAATAGTAACTGTCTATAGCGTATTAGATACAGTGTTGCCACTCAAGAAAATTATTTCCTACCAAACGCGTTCAGACCCTTAATTGGGTCTGTCCCACTTACCTAACCCTAATTTTCCGAAACGCCAGATCTCGGAGATGGGTGGTGCGATTTAAACGAAATTTTGTGTGCTCTCATATAGCACGCTAAAAATAAAAATTTGGTATCCAAATTTCGGATGGGGTACCTAGGGGGGCCGCCCCACCCTTAAACCTACCAAACACATATTTAAACCAATCACGACAATATGGGACTCAAATGAAAGGTATTTAGGATAAGAAAACATATTTGATATCCAATTGTGGGACCAAGTGTTAGGGAGAGCACCCCAACCCCGAAAACACCCCTAAATCTGACATATTGACCCACCATGGCAATATAATATCCAAATGTGGGACCACGTTTCTGGGGGACCACCCCAATCCCCAAAACACCCCCAAATTGGGCATATTTATCGACCATGTCAATGTGCAGCTTAAATGACAGGTATTGGGGGGTAGAGCAAGAATTGATACCTAATTTCGGGACCAATTTTCCCAAAATACCCTACAAGCAGCAATTTTTTACTGATCATCGCAATATGGGGTTCAAATAAAGGTATTTGGGGTAGAATAGGAATTTGATATCCAAATGTAGGGCCATGTTTTTAGGACATCCCCCCCTCCCTTAAAACAACCCCAAAAGGTAACAAATTTTCGACCATGCCAATATGTGGCTCAAATAAAAGGTATTTGAGATTAGAAAACAAATTTGATAACCAATGTTGGGGCCATGTGCTTAGGGGACGCCTCATCCTGTAAACTCCCCTTAAACCAATGCCAATATGGGGTTAGAACATTAGAAAAAATAGGCTAGGGGCTATACAATCCGATTTCGCAGAAATTTTGCTCAACGAGCAGGGTATGGCAACGATTAGCAGCAAGCCACCTTAAAAATAGGTGGCGAATGGCCATCTCACACCTTATACCTGCGATCGTTGTTGACGCTATAAAAAACTCCTTTAAATTCATTGAGCTATTGTTAGTGTTTTTGCTGATGAGCATAAAATGATAGCTGGTCGTATTTTACATTTTGAGCAATACTAACGAGGGCTCATATTGACCGCAAATGAATAGAAGACACAGGTTAGGTAAGAGCGGCAGTCCTTAACAGACTCACTTAGACAATTTTAGATCCATTGTGATACCACAGTAGCGACAGACCAAGGTTCTGGTGGGAATTGAACCCACGACCCCTGCACGGGTAATCCAAGCACGCTGCCAACTCGGCTACCGGGGCGCCCTATAGAAGACACACACACACTGTTACCGTTCAAATTTTAAGAACTGAAATAAATTTGCGTGCTTTGTAATGGCTTGGGTAAAGAAAAGAATAGAAGTAAGTCTGACACTTTTGAACATACGGAGACAGACAGCATGTTCGTTACTGATAAAAGCAATTCTCATTCAAAAAAAAAAGAAAAAAAAAAAACGAGTGCAAAGAAACAACGGAGTGTATCTATGCCGCTCAACAACACTTGATGTTTCATTTCTCAAACCAAAGCAAGGGCTTCATATGACACACATCTTATTTGCAAACAACACACGATGTCCGACGACCTAATTGGAAAAAAACATGCCTTTGGGTATCTCTCACTCAATTGTTATATGTGCGTGTGTTTATAACTAACTTTGTTTTTAGGTGGCATGCGTAACAGACAATAGCTTTGCACCAAATTGAAAAATAAAACATGCCTTCGGGCATCTCTCACTCTATTGTTATATGTGCGTGTGTTTCTAACTTTGTTTTTAGGTGGCATGCGTAGCAGTTAATGGCTTTGGTCAAAGTGGCTATTGGGTGCCAAATTTAAAGTCTCATGCAGTTCTCTGACAACGAGTTGTGTTAGGCCTCTCAACATTCGAACTAAGTATGGCCATATAGCGCCGATATAACGGCCATATATACAAATCTTGCGGTTTAAGGCCTTTCGCCCGCATCCACCACGATACGATTTCACTGAAATTTGGGACTTTAAACTTTGCTAGCCTCTACACATTCTTCTTAAAGGTAGTGGAAATCGGACTATGTAGCTGTAGCTGATGTAGCTGCCATACAAACAAATGTCTAATTTTACGGTCTGACGCATCTTTTTATAGGTTTATGACGAAATGTTGTTTATATAGGGTAGTGCTTATTCAATGTTGGGTCATTTTACTTTTTTTAATGTTGCTTTTTACTATTTTTTACATATAACATTTCTGCAAATCAGCTCATATTTTCAAATGTGTCCCATATAAAACATTTTTCCAAGTTGACTCCCTTTTTTTGAGCCTGTTCTGTTATTACTTTCGACATCCAATTCAAGCTGTCAAATCAACATATTTTTCAATGTAATTTTAAAACACCTGGAAGGTGATTTTATCAGATTTCAATGAAATTTCGCATTTTAGTTCCGCGCTTAGTCCCTATATTCATACCCAGTATGCCATATAAATCGATTTCCGGATTTGATTTTTGATTATTTGGACAAAATATTCCTATTCACTTTGATGAAATTTTGCACATGTGGTACTAACATGTTAACAAGTGTTTAATATAGATCAGTCCTACGGATTTGCTTTCTTAAATACTTTTTTCACAATTCACAGAATTCCTGTGATAAGACCATGAATGCCATAACTTTCTTGCGAATAAAGCTAGCTTCCTTATGAACCCACTTCGGTTTGACTTTTGAGACATTAGCAGGAAAAAATATGTACGATGTAGTTTTAATTTCCACGTCGAAGACACACGTATGTCCATCAACACTCAGACTAATACCATCCAGATTGGTCCATTGAAATAGTAAATCATATACAAGTTTTCGAATTACATATGTCTCTAATTCAGTTTTCTCTACCCATATGCATATATTGGCTACAAATTTATATACTAGAAATATTTTTTATGAAATAATTTCTATATCTGCGGTTGTTATGTGTCTTGAGTTATGGTACTTTGAACAAAAGTACTTATTTTTATACAAATTAATAACAAAATCTTTCTTGGACAGACAAACATTAGCCATAAAAAAAAGAAAAATATATCTGAAGAAACTAGTAATTCAATCGCAATCATTTAACCCATTTAGGCCTGACCCTCAGTTTCCTTGTCCGTTTTTGATGAAATTTCATATAGGTATTTATTGGAGGCCACCGTAGGGCAGAGGATAGCATGTTCCCGCCTATGACGTTGAACGCCAGTGTTCGAATCCTGGCGAAACCATCAGGCAAAATTTTCATCGGTGGTTTTCCCCTCCTAATGCTGGCAACATGTTAAAACTGTTTTCTACAATAAGTCTTATAACAATTTTTTGATTTGAATGCAATGTGCATGCATATTAACAATACTTAGATGACGTCAGATTCGGATATATGACTTTAATTGTGACATTCAATACAATTCTACATATTATTTATGTCTATTGTAGACACAAAACGTCGACGCTAGCTGGAAGGGAATATTTCCGTCTAAAGCCTAGTACTAAGTTCATTCGCAGCGAAATTTGCATAGATTCATTGCGAAATCTGACGGCAGACGGATTGCGAAATCTGACAAACAGCTTACTTATGCCGTAGGCAGTTCGTACTATGCGTCCTAGAGTGAAATGGGCCTTAATTCGTGCCGCCTTTAAAATTTTACCGAAAATCCATTAAAAATCGAAATTTCTCTTGGAAACTTAAAATGGCATAGTTTGCGTCCTAGAGAGAAAAGGACCTTAATTCGTGGCCGAAATCTGACGGCGGTCGTATTGCGAAACCTGACAAACAGCTTACTTATGCCATAGGCAGTTCGTACTATGCGTCCTAGAGTGAAATGGGCCTTAATTCGTGACCCCATTAAAAATTTTAAAATTTATAAATCCATTAAAAATTTTAAATTTCTCTTGGAAAACTTAAAATGGTTGTATCTCCTAAACTATGCGTCCTAGAGGGCAAAGGCCCTTAATTCGTGACCTGTATCTCCTAAACAATGCGTCCTAGAAGGAAATGGCACTTAATTCGTGACACCATTAAACATTTAAAAATTTCACTGAAAATAGAAGAATCCTTCGATGACGAGACATACACTTTGGCGGTATGCATTCGCATCGAGGGGGCCTTTAACAGTGTGGATCTGTGTGGGAGGATCTGTTCCTTAGGGACTGATGTCATATAAGATAAAGGCCAAAAAGGGTATAGGGCATCCTACTGGGGGCATTTTATCGCTACTGCTATGCTTGGCTACCATGAATAACCTATTTAGGATGCTGACTGAGAAGGGATTTGAAGTCGTCTGCCACGCAGACGATGTTATGTTAACCCAAAGACGAATATGGCCAATTTGTCGCACCACGTTTTCTCAACAGAACGTTTGCGATATCCGAAGAGGTCAATTACTAAGCAGTGATCTTGGACGGGAACATGGGCTGGAAGTGTCACATTCAGGAGCAGGTCACACCATCGCTGTATAATCGAGGCGACGATAGGAAACCTAGAAGGAATGGAAGAGGTTTCGGATCGCATTCCTATGACGACACTTGAGTTGCGAGGCACTGCTGTCAGCGGCACAGTTTTGTATTTGCGGCTCTGAAAGTTCATGCTTCACGAATGGATAAAAGCTAGAGGACATGGCCTGGGAAGAACGTTGAGTGTGAACTGGACATCAATGGTGAAACAACCAGGACGGTAAGGTCACGAACAGTCTTGAAGTGTAAGAAGATTTTGACGCCTTCCCTGAGAATGGCATACCCGCATTGTTTGGGTGCGGCATGAAAGAATAGAGGATTTGGACATGAAGGCCAGAGGAATGCCGTCAATAAACTTGGACATGGGCAACGAACGCACTGTAAAACAGTGAAACGGCCAGTAGGACAACGAAAATCCTATGGGGAGATCCGGATCGTGAGAAGTCGAGGCTATTACTGAAAGGAAGTAACAGGGAGAACAGTATAAATTTCGTTATAATAACAGAACACATAGGACTTCGAGCACACTTATGCAGTTTAGGTGCAGCAAGTGATAGCGTATGAAGGACATGTAGGAAAAATGATGAAACGCTGTATCATTTTCTATGCCATTGCCCGGCTTTTGTGGCTAACAGACTCCGGCACTTAAGTGGCCACACAATACTAGACATGAAACGAAATAGGTGAGTGGAATGAAGAACGATTAGGGTGTTGCACGAAATACCTGGCTTAGATTTTTTAGGACCCACCCAACAGGACACTTACCTTACTTTGGGTAATATGGGTATAAAATGAAAGATATTTAAGAGTAGAGTACGTACTTGGAACAAAAATGTCATCTTAAGTGTCGGGGGGGGGGGGGGGTTCCCCACCTCCAAAAACACCACCCAACAGGACACTTATCGCTTTGGGCAAAATGGGTATTAAATGAAAGGTATTTAAAAGTAGAGTACAAATCTGACTTAAGAATTTATTCCTTGGTCCCTGAGGGGCCTTCTCATCCCCCAAACTCCCCAGCTGGACATATTGGGACAATATGTATATCAAGTGAAAGGTATTTAAAAGTATAGTAAAAAGATGATATAAAATTTATTCCTTGGTGTCTGAGGCGCCCCCCACCTCTCAACTGGACACATTTACCGATTGGAACAATATGGGTTTCACATGAAAGGTATTTGAAAATTGAGTACACATCTGTTATAAGGATTCCGTCCAAGGTGTCCACGTTGCCTCTCCAACCGCAAAAACCCCCAAAACGAGCATGAATGTCCAACGTCATAAAATGGGTATAAAATGAAAGGTCTTTGAGAGATGACTACGAATCTGATTTACACATTTGGGACAGAGTCTGGGATCGGCCACCCAATACGCTTCAATAAGACGTGTAGTTCGATCGGAAAAATATGGTAAACGAAAGTTCTATGACAATAGAATTCGAATCTAATGTTGATATAGGGATTCAAATATCTGGGTCATAGGCCGAAAGGATAAACTCGGCGTCTCGGTGGGCTACACATCAATAAGAAGTATCTGTGTAAAATTACTCGGTTTAAACGCCAACATTATTTTGACAGGCGGCTGAGACAACAAGGGTGGTTGGACTTAGAATCTGAAAATAATTGCGAATATGCTTTATAGGCTCGTTCATCAATATTTCTAAGTGTTACAAACATTATGACAAAAGGTGCGTGCTATTCACGATATGTAATCTCATGGTACACATCGTGTGCTACGCACGAAATATTAAATATAAAAAATTGATTTTCAAATGAATATGCATTTCTCTCGACTAAAGCGATCTCTTATTTATCTTTTTTTTTTTTATTGAACATATAAAGTAGACACATGACTGTAAAAAGAAGTACAATTCTTGAGAGAATACATGCCTTTTACAGAACGCTCTACTTGTATTTAACGCACATAAGGAAAGCCTTGTGGATACAGAAAGTGACAGCAAGTGAAAGTAAAGCACATGTTGCGTAATAACACCCAGTAAAACCGCCATCCTATGCAAATGCAAATTTTAGCCATAAATATTCCACTAGGGAACAGTCGATTGGGATAACTCATTAACCAAGGGCTTATATTAAGGAACAGTGGCAAACTTCTCACATATCAATAAGTGACGTCCGATTCAAGTTTAAGCTCAATGATAAGGGGCTTCCTTTTTATAGTCGAGTCCGAGCGGCGTGCCGCAGTACGACACCTCTTTGGAGAGATGCTTTACATGGCATAGTACCTCATAAATGTTGCCAGCATTAGGAGGGGAAAACCACCGCTCGCCAGGATTCAAACCCAGGCGTTCAGCGTCATAGGCGGACATGCTAACCTCTGCGCCTTCCGCCATCCTATGGCAATTGTTTTTTACAAACATTACCCCCTCTCCCCTCCAAACCTGAACTTTCCAAACGTCAACGAAATGCGCTGCATATATAGGGGACATCCCCTGCGTGTCGGTTACGAAAAAAATATTCGTTCAACTGACGGGAAATGATATCGAGTTGAGTATTGCAAACAAAGCAAATAAATACATATATTTTTATTTCTTTTACAATTTTTTTTTCAACAATAGTTTCCAAAGCGCCACTTTATATTGATAAAATCTACTAAGGGTCTTTCCCTCTACTACGGTTTTTATCTTTGTACTCAGAACAAATTTATTGGTTAATCATGGATAGCTAGACAAAGTATGACTATACAATTTAAAGCAAAGCAACTTATGGGCACATTCGCAAAGTACGTGATTTTTTAAATTCAAATTTGAATAATAATGTTTTTTGTACAAGGATAAAAGGTCATATTGTAGTCTTGATTGTGTGGTATTGCCCAGGATATTTTACTTTTTATGATGGAAGTATTAACATGTACAAATACATATGTACTTAAAACCAACAACATATCTTCGTCTCATTATACTATGACTTAACCAACAAATGCTTTTAGAATGATCTAACAGACCAAAGGCTGCTAGTTTGAACCTCGCTCCTAAAATATTTGCTGTACGACAAGAATCAGGTCCGCACTTATGATTGTTGCTAATGCCCAAATTCACAAAATTTATTGTAGCTTCAAAGTAGGTTTTTTGACAGTTATATAAAGGAAACCTGTCAAATAAACCTACTTTAAAGATTCAATAAGAATGTGGACTTTTTTTATTTAAGTCTATAGATAATAAATACCCTTACAGACTTATAACAAAATATTTTTACAAATGTATTAACCTAAGAATTTAAAAATAATGTAATATTCCTTTTTAAATTTTCTCGATTCTCATATAGATCTATTATATCTTTCAGTTGATTATATTGATAACGTAGGTGCCGAAAAGTATTGGCATTATTGGCATAGTTGGTTCTATAATAAGAAATTTTCAAAAGATCAAAATATCTGGTAGGTCTGATAGGAACGTTGAAGAAAATTCGACTCAAAAGAACGCAAAAATCTATTTGACCATAAATTAATTTAGTCAAAAACGAAATGTTTAGCATGGTGCTACGACTTTTTAATGTATGGAGCTTTATAAGATTTAACCGGCACTCCTACGAAGGTAATGAACTTCTGTCCTACCCATTTTGACGGAGACAAACTAATAGAAATTGTTTTTGAACCGATTCTATCAAATCAGAATGAATATTGTAGTACGTATCCCATACCACTGAACCGTACTCGAGAATACTTCTGAATAGCGACGTATATAAGTTTTTTGTCACAGAGAAATCATTAAGTTCTTTACTCCAGCGTTGCATAAAACCAAGAGCACCACGTGCTTTGTTTACAACCATTGAGATGTGTTGACGGAAGTTTAAGCGTTGGTCTAGAAGAAATCAAAGGTCTTTAAAGTTTAGACTACTTCAAGTTTTAAGAGAGGCTATTCTTGAATATTGAATTCCATAAAGTTCTGGTTGCACCATTCGTAAAGAGTATCAAGGTCTTACTGAAGATAACACTGTTTTTCAGAGTCTATCGTTGATCTGAAGATCTTTACATCATCTGCATACATCAAAATTTTCGAGTGCTTTAAAGTTTAAAGGGAAATCGTTTATGAACAAACAAAACAGCACAGGGTTAAGATGACTATCCTGTGGAACACCTGAGGAGACAACAATTGATTTGGAAGCTGCAGTACCAAATTTAACTCTTCGAGTACGTCCAGTCAGATATGATCTGATTCACTTAAGTAAAGAAGAACTGAAACCAATAAGGTCTATTTTTCTTAACAGAAGGTTGTGGTTGTCTTTATCAAATGCTTTACTAAAATCGGTATAGAAAGTATCGATTTGGTAGCGTTCCCTGAAGCCATCGTTGACCGAAATAAATAAATCCGCAATTACTTTTTGGGCAACCCAATATGTTGAAGGTCATGGGAGAAGCCGTTGTACAAAATTGTAGCCAAATTGGACAATAACTGCGCCCCCTAGAGGTTCAAGAAATCAAGATCCCAGATCGGTTTATATGGCAGCTATATCAGTTTATGTACCGATTTGCGCCATACTTAGCGCAGTTGTTATGAGTCATAACAAAACACCTCATGCAAAATTTCAGCCAAATCGGATGAGAATTGCGCCCTCCAGCGGCTCAAGAAGCCAATACCCAAGATCGGTTTATATGGCAGCTATATCAAAACATGGACCGATTTGGCCCCTTAATAATCGCAACCGACCTACGCTAATAAAAACTATTTGTGCAAAATTTCAAGCGCCTAATACTTACTCCTTCGAAAGTTAGCGAGCTTTCGACAGACTGAGGACAGGCTAATTGGACTTAAAATGACATGACGATCAAGAATATACATATATACTTTATGGGGTCTTAGACGCATATTTCGAGGTGTTACAAACAGAATGACGAAATTGGTATACCCCCATCTTATGGTGGAGGGTATAATTTGTTGTTGTTGTAGACACATTGCATGTGGTGATAGCGATGTTGGTTGAACTCCTAAAGATGAGTAAGCTCGTTTTGGTCTATAGGACCGTGCTCAATTTACCAGTGCGAGTGTCGTGGGTTCGATTCCCACCAGAGACCTGGTCTGCCGCAACTCTAGCATCACAATGGACTTAAAGAGTTTAAGTGAGTCTACTTAGAACATAGACTCTAACCTGGCCTATAGCAATAGGAACCATTTGTTGAAACATTCGGGATATTACACTCATATGAAAGAGTGCTGTCTGATTCCTATAGTGGAGTCTATGCCAAATAGATATTAGGATATGGATCGATAGTACTTGACATTTTGGTTAACGTTAAACGTCAGATGTTGATTTCGGTCTACAAAAAATGTCGATATATTCCCAAATATCTGTGGCCACACATCAAAATCTAAGACTTCTTGCTTGGATATGTATCTACTCCATCAAGTGGGCTCATTTGTTAAGCATAAACATACGCTTCAATTCATTCGATTCTCTGGGAATCGCTAGGACTTGGATTTTTGTGGTCATTTTAAAATCTTAAAAGTAGTTGCGTTGTCGGCATCTTTGGCCAGCCGACCGGCTCATTTCTTAGGTATGTATAAACAATAACACCCAACAATTCATTCACTTTACTGTGAAATGGAAGATCAATGAATAAAACCAACTCGTGTTAATGCCCACCAACACTTGCCAATTTCATCGCTGCATGATTGATAATGACCATTTGAGTGTTTTTTTATGAGCGATGGCTTTGTTTTGGTCTAACTTTAGCAATTTCTTCGAAATCGTCGTATCGCCATATAGTGCATGTGTACATGCGTTTTGTGGAATGCAGTAATTTTCTCGCTGTACTTGAAATTGTAGGGAAAATCGTGTATATGGAAAGCAATAAAAAACCAATCACGTATGCCTAGCTTAAAAAATATGTTTATTTCTGAAAATTATAGATGGATACATGAAAAGAACGTTTATAAATAAAACAAGTAAAAGTGTGCTAAGTTCGGCCGGGCCGAATCTTATGTACCCTCGACCATGGATCGCATTTGGCGAGTTCTTTTTCCGGTATCTCTTTTTAGGCGAACAAAGGGCAAAAGGAAAGAATTGCTATGCTATTGGAGCTATATCAAGTTAAGGTCCGATTTGGACCATAATTGATTTGAATGCTGGGGACCCTATTAGAAGACATTATGTACAATTTCACCCAATTCGAGTAATAATTGCGCCCTTTAGGGGCTCAAGAAGCAAAATAAGGAGATCGTTTTATAGGGGAGCTGTATCAGGCTATAGACCGATTCAGACCATATTTGACAAGTATGGTGAAGGTCATAAAAGAAGCCGTTGTACAAAATTTCAGCCAAATCGGATAAGAATTGCAACCTCTGGAGGTTCAAGAATTCAAGACCCCAGATCGGTTCATATGACAGCTATATATGGTTATGGACCGATTTGAACCATACTAAGCACAGTTGTTGGAAATCATAACAAAACATCTTATGGAAAATTTCAGCCAAATCGGATTAGAAGTGCAAATCGGATTGAACCATACTTAGCACAGTTGTTGGAAAACATAACAACACGTCTTATGCAAAATTTCAGCCAAATCTGATAAGAATTGCGACCTCTGGAGACTCAAGAAGCCCAGATCGATTTATATGACAGCTATATAAGGTTATGGACCGATTTGAGCCATATTTAGCACAGTTGTTGGAAATCATAGCAAAACATCTTATGCAAAATTTCAGCCAAATCGGATAAGAAGTGCGCCCTCTAGAGGCTCAAGAAATCAAGATCCCAGATCGGTTTAAATGGCATCTATTTAAAAACATGAACCGATATGGCCCATTTACAATCCCAATCGACCCACAATAATAAGAAATATTTGTGCAAAATTTCAAGCGGCTACCTTTGCAAATTGCAAATTTTGCCCATAAACATTCCACTAAGGAACAGGGGCAAACTTCTCACAAATCAATGAGTGCAGTCCGATTCAAGTTTAAGCTCAATGATGAGGGGCCTCCCTTTTATAGCCGAGTCCGAACGGCGTGCCGCAGTGCGACACCTCTTTGGAGAGAAGTTTTACATGGCATAGTACCTCAAAAATATTGCCAGCATTAGGAGGGGAAAACCACCACTGAAAATTTTTTCTTATGGTCTCGCTACCTTTACTCCTTCGAAAATTAGCGTACGTTCGACAGACAGACGGACGGACGGACATGGCTTAAAATCGACTTAAAATGTCATGATGATCAAGAATATGGGATCTCAGACGAATATTTCGAGGAGTTACAAACAGAATGACGAAATTTGTATACCTCCATCCTATGGTGGAGGGTATAAAAAAGTAATTCTATGTGTCATTGGCCGTTATCAAAAATATTTCGTTCGTGTGTAAAATTTACGTCAAACGCAGACGCGGGCGGGCTTATTAGATTTTAAGTCGATAAAGTGAATTCAGGCCATAGGAGGCCACTGTAGCGGTTAGAGGTTAGCATGTCCGCCTATGACGTTGAACGCCTTCGAATCGTGGTGAGACCATCAGAAAAAAAATCGGCGGTGTTTTTCCCCTCCCAATGCTGACTACATTTGTGAGGTATCCTTCATTTATTCGTCCTCTTTAGGTTTACCTAAATTTGAGCTTGAATATTTCTGAGGCAGCTCCATTCTTGGGTATTTTTCTTTAATTCGTGTTAAGTCATTTGGTTTATTTTATTTTTGGAGTAGGGTTAGATTAGGTTGAAAGGGGGTGCGGAATCCGCACCATGCCACTATGGACGTTTTAAACGAACCGAAATCGAAATAAATTTTTACCAATAATGTGATTTAATAAATTTTACCACCTCTTCCCTGCAGTCTTCAAAATGGACGGCGCCATCATACCGACCAAAGAGAATCCCCGCCTGCACGCGGGTATATTTTCTCAGCTCTTTTTCAACTGGATAATGTCGTTGTTGTACAAAGGTTCGAAAAGAGGTCTCACTGAAGAGGATTTACCCAAGTGTCTGCCAGATGATGAGTCCAAAGTGTTGGGCGATAAATTACAAAAGTAAGTGTGCGGCACTGGCGATGTTTAGAGCATTAGGCAGTACAATTCAAAAATTTACATCATTTACAGAAATTGGCTTAAAGAGCTAGGCAAAGCTGCAAACGGACATCGCCTACCTAAGCTACGAAATGCAGTTTGGCATACTTTCTGGCCCTTGGCGGTGACAGATGGTTTTATTTGCTTGATCTATATAATGCTAAAGTAAGTCACATATCTGATGAGAAACTAAGTTCAGACCATCGTGAAACTGAAAAAAAAAAAACAATCATTTACTTGCAGATCCCTAATTCCCTTGTTCTTGGCACAATTGCTTGTGGAATTACCCAATGCCTATAAGCCCGATCTTTTGGAGGTGGGAATTGCAAATACTACATATGTGGCCGTTTCGACCCTCGATGGTGATGCATGGAGCCCTTGGGACTGGCTGTCATGGCTTTGGCATGATACCTACTGCTTGGGTGGCCTTTTGGTGGGCTCCACTTTGATTGGTTGCTTCATGAATCACCATGTAGATCAGAGACAAAAACGTATGGGTGCCAAAATGAGAATTGCTTGTTGTTCTCTGATTTTTAGAAAAGTGAGTTGAGCAGAATGCATTAATGCCCCGAATATTTTGTGTGAAAGTTTTCTTCATGTTTGCCATAGGCTACCAAACTCTCATTGAAATCTGCAGGGGACATTTCTGCGGGTCATATAGTCAACCTTCTATCCAACGACGTCAATCGTTTGGACATTGGCTTCGTTTTTGCCCACTACTTGTGGATTTTACCCATCCAAACTGTACTTATTGGCTATCTGATTTGGCTGCGCATGGGCTATGCCGCTATTATTGGCGTTGTTGCTCTCTTATTGCAAACGATTCCCTTGCAGTTAAGTCTAAGCAAATGGACCGCCAGGCTGCGCAAACGCATTGCCATACGCACTGATGATCGCATCAGCAAAATGAATGAATTGATTCGCGGCATTCCGGTTATTAAGATGTACTCTTGGGAGAAGTCATTCGAGAAGAAGATCAAGGAAGCTAGGCGTTTGGAGATACAGGAGACTCGCCGTGCTGCCTATTTGCGGAGCTTCTACTTGAGTAGCATGATATTGCCAGAGCGCATAACCTTGTTCATTACCATTGTTGCCGCCGTTCAAATGGGAGTTACTATGACGGCCGATATGATATTCTCGATTGCCAATTTGTATCACGTCTTTCAGCTGGTAGCGGGTATTTTCTGTCCCATGGGAATTTCTTTTGCCGCCGAGGCATTTACATCTTTGAATCGTATTGAAAAGTTTTTACTCTACCATGATAAGAAAACGATAGAGGGTCGTGCAAGACCAACTCGTTTCAATGCCATTGAAATGGAAGATGTCGAAGCATCCTGGACTGCCAACAGTGACACTGCCATACCCATTGAGAATGTCTCTGCAAAAGATCCAAGCATGCAGAAACTGATACCTCTTGCAAAGACTCCTAAAGCGACGCTGCAGAATATCAGCTTGGTGATACCTCATGGAACATTATGTGCAATTGTGGGACCAGTTGGAGCTGGCAAGGTACTGAACCAATGCACGTTTGATTGTGCAAAGCAAACTTACTGTCATTTTTTTTTTCTTTTCAGAGCTCCATATTCCATGTGATTTTAGATGAACTTGAGCACCAAAGCGGCAGCGTCAAAGTAGACGGTCCAATTTCTTATGCTTCGCAAGATGCCTGGCTATTTCCGACATCTGTAAAATCGAATATTGTATTTGGACAAAGAGAAGATGCTGATCGTTACCAAAGCGTCATCGAAAGTTGTGAGCTGCTAGCCGATTTTAAGCAACTGCGTCACGGAGACAAAACCTTGGTGGGAGAAGGTGGTGCCTCATTATCGGGCGGTCAAAAGGCGAGGGTAAATCTAGCACGAGCTGTTTACAATGAAAATGCCTCCGTATACCTATTCGACGATCCCTTAAGTGCGGTGGATGCTCGTGTTGGACGAGAACTGTTCAACAACGTTATTGGTCCAAATACCAGGTTGCTGCAAGGCAAAACCAGAGTTTTGATAACACACCAGATGCAGTACTTAAAGTACGTAGATCAAATCATTTTGGTTCAGGAGGGCAAGATCACAGCCGCGGGCAATTGGGAAAATATGCGAGAATATCTTTCGGATCAGGTTTTGGATTTGGCAAACAGTAGTCCTTTGGAAGGCGAGGTAAATCAAATTAATGAAACTGACAACCAACTGCTTGCCAATGGCGTGTCAGAGGAGAAGGAAAACGGCTTCCACAAATTGGTAAGTAGAGCAATTCGAACTCATTTTCAAGTCTTTCAAATATTCCACTTCAATTGATAGCTTCCTGCAAACGACTCCGATGACAATAAATTGGTGGCCGAAGATCAGGGTAAAGGAACTGTTAAGGCCGCAATCTGGTGGGAATATTTTCATGCAGGCAATAGCGTTGCTGGTTTGCTGTTCATTGCCTTCATACTGTTGATATCGCAGGTGATTTGTAGTGGTGCGGATTACTTTGTCAACGTGTATACGAAAATAGTCTTCATGGATCTTTTGAATCAGACAATCGCCATTTCCGAGGACACGTGTCTCATTATCTACACTGCCCTCATAGCAGCTGTAGTTATTGTAAGTTGGAGAGCATTATTGATATCCTCCATTGTATGCTCATTTGCCATCTACTTACAGATGATCATACTTCGTTGCTATCTCTTCCTGAAAACATGCATGCACGCCTCCAAAGTACTTCACGAACGAATGTTCTCTTGCATTCTGAAGGCAACCATGAGTTTCTTTGACGAAAATCCCTCGGGTCGTATCTTGAATCGCTTCTCTAAAGACATGGGTGCCATGGATGAGAGCTTGCCCAGATTTATGTCGGAATTCACGCATTTGGCCCTAGTAATGTTGGGTGTTTTGGTGGTTATATGTATTATGAATCCCTTGCTTCTGGCAGCTGTGTTCCTTGTGGCACTGATTGACTATTTCATCATTAAACTTTACCTGAGAGCGTCTCAAGATCTTAAGCGTTTGGAGGGAATAAGTAAGGTGGCCAATTAGTTGATGTTTTCTTTTTTATTCAATGTGTCTAAACAAAATTTTCAGGACGCAGTCCAGTCTTTTCGCACGTATCATCTTGCCTACGGGGCTTGGCTACCATAAGGTCACGCAATTTAGAAAATAGCATGGTCGAAGAATTCGACAGACTGCAGGACCTTCACAGTGCAGCCTATCACCTGACTCTCACTTCTAACACAGCATTGGGCTTGTGGTTGGATTGTGCCAACGTTTGCATACTCTTGAATTTCGTGACGTTCTCTTTCATTATTTTTAACAACGGTGAGAAAGGTTTACTTCGCTATAGGAGGTTATAATATTTCAATCTTTCTCTCGCCCGTTTTTTTTTTCAGGAACCTACAGCGGCAATGTTGGTCTTGCCATTACCCAGGCTATGATGTTAACCGGCATGGTACAATATGGTCTACGCCAGTTGGGCGAATCTTTCCAGCAAATGACTAGCGTTGAGCGAATTTTGGCCTACACTAAACTGGAGCAAGTCGAAAAGAATGAAAACAAACTTAAGCCCCATAACTGGCCACAATCTGGCAAAATCGAATATCGCAATGTCTCATATCGACACAAAGAAAATGGAAAAAAGGTTTTACAAAACTTGAACTTTGAGGTAGAGTCTGGTTCGAAAGTAGGCATAGTGGGACGTACAGGCGCTGGAAAGACCTCAATGTTATCCTCACTGTTTAGATTATATGATGTCCAAGGACAAATCAAAATAGATGGTCAAGATTGTGCCGACATTGATTTGCACCAATTACGCTCCAGCATTGCGGTGATACCTCAGGAGCCGGTGTTATTTAAAGGAACCATAAGATACAATTTGGATCCATTCCAGCAGCAAGGAAATGACGACAGCAAACTGTCGGAAGCTTTATACAAAGTGAGAACACACAATGCAAACCCGTTAGAATATCAAAAAAAAATATATATTTCACATTTCTCTCTTTAAGGTTGGCCTCGGCGCAACCTTAGCTCTTGACTCTGAGGTAGCCGAATCTGGCAGTAACCTGAGTATTGGACAACGCCAGCTGCTCTGCTTAGCCCGTGCCATTTTGCGTGAAAATAAGATTCTAGTCTTAGATGAAGCCACTGCCAATGTTGATGAAACGTAGGTTAACAAGACAAGAAAAAGGTTGGGACTCCAATCCATTAATTCTCCTCTAAATTTTTCTTTAGCACTGATTCAGAAATTCAAAAAACAATTCGCACCCATTTCAAAACATGCACTGTTCTAACCATTGCCCATCGCTTGAAGACGGTTATGGACTCTGACCGTATACTAGTATTAGATGCTGGCAAGCCAATGGAGTATGATGTTCCCTATGTACTTTTGCAAAATCCCAGAGGCTTTTTGCGTCAAATGGTTAATGCTACTGGTGATGGATCTGCAGTATTATACCAAATCGCAGAGGAAGCCTATAAGAAATCTTAAAAACATGACAATTTCGCATCAGTTTTCCAAATTTACTTACATTAACGATATTATATGCAATATCGGATTCGGATTACTGATCCGAAAACGCCAATTAAAATAAAATATGTTGGCAAAAAAGTAAAAAAAATTATGTGTTTTTATGTTTAGCTAAAATATGTACAATTTCAAACTAAGGCCAAGGTGTGATACTATGTACAGTTTGCGATAGCGACATTTTATTTTGGAGATGGCAACTACTTACACATTTCAAAGATTTTAATACCGCTATTCACAAAACCTAACGAAGTTTTGAATTGTAAAGCATACTTTCAGGAGCAAATTGTTTTAATCTTTCAGAATATTTGCTATCGATAAATATGATTAATATCGCACGTTTTTTTTTAATATTTGTTTTGTTATGATTCAAATTCAAAATAATGATTTGCTATCATGTAGACATTTACAGCCACATTCAAAAAACTTGCAAATTTGAAATAGGGTTATTTGACCGATTTCCTTTAAGAACTTTTAGTAAACCTATTTTAAGACTTCATAAAGTTTTGTGAATAAGGCCGTTGGGTTTTCCGGAAAGGAAATGTGCATACAAATGAAATTGAGTTACATTGCAGCTCTAAAGTATAGTTGTTACAAAAATAGGTAGTGAAAAATTTATAGACAGTGAGAAACCCAGCCTAAATATGTCGCGAAAATCGAACGTAGACAAAAAGCTGATACGTTCTCATGGCGAAACAATTGTACAACACTCACAAATCATATGGTGCAATCCGCCATCTTGTCATCAAGCTGATCGACATTTCGTTTGTTTCTCTTTTGAGTCGAGCTCAATGATCGGAGATTTTCTTTGCATATGGAAAAGGAAAGCCAGAGATGGAAACACACGTCTTTGGTTAGAAGACTTTTCAACCATATTAGGTGTGATGGCTTCAAGGGCCTTGCGTTGCTATGATGTATTTGAATCGTATTTCTTGCGAAAACTCCTCTATGGTACAATTAACGCATGAACCACACTCGATAACTCCATCTATTAGCTGTACTTTACCAATGCATGTGTTTTCGTGTAATGACAGACTTTTTTTGCGACAATTACATCACTTCCATGGTGCGCATGATTCTGTGCATTTATTGGAAATTGTATCGATGGCTTCGAACGCTAGGCAACGGCAACGTCTCCCGCTGTTGCCTCGTGTGCCCGCTAACAGCTAATCGCGTGAGACCACCTTTTTAAATCTATATTTCTACTACGTTTACGTGAGTAAATAACAATTTGCCAATGAATCCTAAAGTATGAACACCCCTTCATAGATAAAAATCAAGGCCTACTTTGACAGACGTCATTTACTGCTGACTACTGTTTACATTCTCGCACGTGTAGTTTTAGCTATTTAGATACCCTTATCACAACAATTACAATTTTGCAATCTTGTACATTTAATTAATTCGCACATTTCGTTGCAAATTGGAGCGATTCCCTGACCATACTATATTTAACAGCAAGAATTGTAGATACTGTCAAAAAATGTCTGAAAATGAGCCGGTCTCTGCCTTTGGGGCTTTTCAGGCGACAAGATTGCTGTCAGAGTCCAAAAAGAAGTCTAAAAAGCAGTCCAAGGAAAGGTCAGCTAATGGCGTTAGCAATGGGAAAAGAAACACACAGGCGGCAGCTGATGCAGTGGCAAGAAAACACAATGAAAGCCAAAAAGCAAAAAAATCAGTTAAATCAAACAAACTAGAACAGATAGCCCAAATGAAGGAGTCGCTAAAACACAACCAAAATAAAAATAAATCGAAGAAAAATAAGCATAAGGGGGATAAATCCAACATGGAGGAACAGATGTTGGCTGCATCAACGAACAAAATGACCAAAGCGGAACAGAACAAGAAACAAAAGCTTGAAAGCTATCTCGCCAGACAAATGGAAAAGGATCAAGATAATAGCTCAGATGATGATTTCAACAGTGATGAAGACGGAAATGGTGTTGAGTACTTGGAATCTTATGAATGCTCCAATGAAAATACCATTGACGATAGTGGCAACAATGGGGCTGGGTTTTGGGGAGGTGATCCAGAAACAGATGGCACAGTGAATGGTAAAAACAAAAGAAAACGTAAAAATTCTGAAACAACCTTACAAAATAAAACTACCAAAGCAGTTTCTGTTAAAAAATCGAAGAAGACCGAAGAGCAAAAGGGCCTTAAGTCCGATGAACTCCAAGTAGAACAAAACAAACATAAAAAGTCTTTGCCTACTTTTAAAGAAAAATACCCAACACCCAAATCGGAATCTAAAAAGGTTCCCATAACATCTTCAGATGTTAAACTGGAACCCTTGTCCCCTCCCAATAACATAGGCAAAGTCAGCAGCATAGATGAAGGCAAGCGAGCTTTTCAGTGGCTGCTTAATCCCTTATCTGTTGATGAATTCATGGACAAGTATTGGGAAGCCAAAGCTTGTCTTATTAAGCGCAAACAATCAAATTACTTTTCTCATTTAATATCTTTTGAAGCTATCGACAAGATGTTGATTAAAAATCATGTCGAGTTCACCAAAAATCTTGATGTTACCTCCTATGTAAATGGTGAGTTATCTCATGTTAATATATGTGTGCCACATACTAATCTCCTGCTTTTAGGAATACGCGAAACTTTAAACCCTGAGGGCCGTGCTATGCCTCCTGTTGTCTGGGATTTTTATGGTCAAGGCTGTAGCATACGCTTATTGAATCCGCAAACATTTTTACCCGAACTTTATACTTTGAATACGACCATGCAGGAGTACTTTCACTGCCTGGTGGGAGCCAATGCTTATTTAACGCCACCAAATAGTCAAGGTTTTGCTCCTCACTACGATGACATCGAAGCCTTTGTTATACAAATAGAGGGACGCAAGCGATGGAGGCTTTATAAACCACGAACATCGGCTGAAATACTACCACGTGAATCATCGCAAAATTTCACACAAAAGGAAATTGGCAAACCCATTTTAGAGGAGGTAATTTTCCCTATATCTTTGATAGGAAAAATAAAACCAAATTTCTTTGTGCCTTTAGGTTTTGGAGCCCGGCGATGTTTTGTATTTCCCTCGTGGAACCATACATCAGGCATCTACTGAACCTGGCTACCATTCTTTACATATAACACTGAGTGTTTACCAGAAACAATCATACGCTGATTTGTTTGAAAAAATGTTTCCATTGATGCTTAAAAAGGCCATATCTGGCAGCGTTGATATGCGCAGAGGACTTCCTCTTACAACTTGGCAAAATGCTGGTATTGCATTTAGCGAAAACGATACAAAAGACCGTGCCAATTTGGTGGAGAAAGTAAAGCAACTTTTACACAGAAGTATTAAAGAGTTGCCTTTAATGGATATTCTGGATGCCGCTGTTGATCAAGTAGCCAAAAAATTCCAACACGAGGCTTTGCCTCCAGAGATCTTGCCATACGAGAAGGCACGAACTGTTTTTGGTTCCCGTAATCATACGAATGAGAGAGGGGAATGTGTTTGCGATTATGACATCGATGAGCGCACTAATGTCCGTTTACTAAGGGCAAACATAATGCGTTTGGTGGATGAAGAGGAAAAGATTCGGATATATTATTACTTGGACAATTCCAAAGAGTACTGCGAGTACGAGCCCAATTTTATAGAAATAGAAGCTATGGAAGCAGCAAGTGTGGAAGTATTAATCAAGTCATATCCGGCCTACATAGGCGTTTCCCAATTACCTTTGCCCAGTGATGATCAGAAAATTAATCTAGTAACAGCTCTGTGGGAACGTGGTTTACTTATGATGGAGAAACCATTCAAATAAATTATTCCAGTTCAAAAAAATTAGCTTCTAAGACTTTGTTCCTTTTTTGTTTGAAATAACATTTGTTTTATTTGTGAAAATAAATTCCTCGCCTTGATGAATTTCTTATATATCTTGCATGTATCCAGCGCAAGACCAAAGTCCTGACAATACAATGGCTTTTCAGTACTGAGTAGTGGGAACGGCAGCTCCGTCACATCTAGGAGAAGTCCCCTGAACATACCAAGTTACCTAGGATTGGTGAATAGTACCAACTTAATCTTTCGGGGGTTTACGTCAAGCCCATTGGCTTATTTTGGCAGTATACTATATGCACTTTGAACGGCCACACATCATGATGACAACGTCATCCTCGTAGCCAACAAACCTTAACCGTCATTTTCAAATGACCTGAAAATCCCTCAGATATTCAAGAGCCAAAAAGGGGTACACAACCCCACATTGTGGTGATTAAGCTCTTACCACAATCTTCCTATTTGAGCCATACGTTAATTATCCCGCCTATCAACATCAGCATTCACTTGGTAGCTATCTACAGCTACAACAACCTAATGAAAACTATTTAAACCTGCCATCTTGGTGGTTTTGTGGGTAAAACCTCTGGAGCTAATTGGAATTTTAAACATTTTTAAAAATGCGTTTTCTTGCTGGACAGTCAAAAATTAATAAACTTCTTTCTTCTTGCTCTGATTTTTTATGTCGAGGCAAATCGAATTTTATTCGCCCTGTTTACAAATGTTGACATATCCCAAAGTTCCCAAGAAAGATGCTTTGTTGTAGCAATTCGCCGATGCGGCCACCTAATACGCCTTGCCGACGCCGTTAACATTTAATTGACAGCTCTGTTTTCTAAAACAGCTGTTCAATTTGTACAATTCTCAAAATCTTTGCTCCTTGCACAACAATATTTTTGGTAATTTCCTATTTTCTTCTGAAACTATGCGTCTTACAAACATTTTGTTGAAAAAAGTCAAAAGCAAGTAGGTATTTGTGTTTACGCCATTGATTTTTGATAATAATTATGTAGTATTTCATTTACGAAATGTTATTTCAATTCGCAGGCGTATTATGGTTGTGGTAGAAAGTGTGGTCAGTGGCCACAAATTTAATGCCGTTCGCGACAGATTATCGGATAAATTGGAATGCATACGCTTTGATCCGTACAGTAAGTATTATTATGTAGGCATAAATTACTAACAAACCTACTATGCACTAATAGGATTGCGGCTTTGGCATGTTTTTGCATTTCCATTAAAAGTGTTATGAAATAAAATCAGAAGCTTAGTCAAATCGCACTTTTAGACTTGTAAGGCCGAAGTTTTAGGATTGGAAGAAGAAAAAGTTACACGGTACACTATGGAGCTATGTGAATCATGTTTGATGCTATTTGGGATCGCAGAATCTTTAATAAGTGTCGCAGAGTTAATTGAAAATTGCAGGTAGTGGAATGGGGCGCGTCCACAGGTTGCGGATAGTGGAATGCTTCATATGGCGTAGCTGCAATTGTAGTCGCGGACAATCAGCGGTATCGAGCAAATAGTCTCAGTGAGAGGTCGGGTGGCAACGGCGCTTGCTTAAATACTGGCCATCATGTACCTGCGGCGATAGGTCAATAGACCGGAACGAGCTTGCTCACCTATAGGAGCTAGACGAGGATCGCCACATCTACATGTAGACATGTGGCGACAACAACAACACAGGCTAGAGCTTTGAGGTTCGATCTGTGCGATGTTCATTGTCCACAGGTTGCGGATAGTGGAATGCTCCATACGGAGTAGCTGCAAGCGCAGTCGCGGACAATCAGCGTGACGAGCGAAGAGTCTCAGTGAGAGGCCGGGTGGCAACGGCACACTGAGTGCCTATGATGCTCGATACGACAAGGCGAGTTATTGACGCCTTTAAATAACCAATGGCCATCATGTTCCCGCGGCGATCGGTCGATAGACCGGAACGAGCTTGCTCACATAAACAAAAATGTGACTACAACAACAACATTGTCAAAATAACGGGCCTAATCTTATGTACCCTCTACCATGGATAGCATTTGTGAAGTTTTTAGTAAGGATTCTTTTTGAACTAGAAACTGTATTTGCAAAAGAATTACTTCCTGTGGGAGCTCAATAAGTCAAATCGAGATATAGGTTTATATGCTCTCTCATGCTATAGATCGAAGCGGGCCAACTTGGCACGCACATTGCAACTTGTACGTCCTTCATCGGCAAGGGCTGCGCTTCAGTGTACAACACACTGCTACAACAAAAAGAACTGCTATACTGTTGGAGCTATATCAGGTTATTGGACAATTCGGGAAGTGCAAATGGGAGATCGGTTTTTATGGGAGCTACATCAGGTTATAGACGAGTTCAGCCCATACTTGGCAAATATATTAAAGGTTATAGGAGAAATCATTGTGATTTCAGCCAAATCTGATAATAATTGCGTTTTTAGAGGCTCAGTAAGTTAAATCGGTCGATCGGTTTATATGGGAGCTACATCAAGTTAATGACCTATTTGAACCGTATTTGGAACGGCTGTTGGAAGACATAGATGTCAAATCTGAAGATCCGTTTATATGGCAGTTACATATATCAGATTTTCGCGCCTAACAGATATCGGCACTTAGGTGGAGACACAATAGCAGACATGAACCAACTTAGGGGAGTGGTATTGAAAAGAATAAAGGATTTTGTAAGTAGCACGGAATTCCTCACATAAAATTTTCTTTTTAGAGGTTACTTTATAGTTTTTAGAGCGCACAACAAGCCGATTACTGGCTTAGGTGTATATCCATAGTGGCATGGGGCGGATCTTTTCAACCTAACCTAACCTAACATATTTCAGATTATGGACTGATTTAGTTATTGCAACACAACTTGTGCAAAATTTTAGCAATTCAGATAAGTATTGCGCCCTCAAGATGGTCAAGAAGTCAAGATCCATGATAGGTTTATATGGTAGCTATATCAGGTTATGAAACGATTTGCACCATGCTTTGTACAAAGTTACACTAATAATAAGTATTTATGCAAATTTTAAAGAGCTTAGCTTTACTCCTTCGAAAGTTAACGTGTTTACGACAGACGGATGGACATGGCTAGATTGATTTCAAATATCATAACGATCAGGAGTATACATATTTTTGCGGTCTTGGACGAATATTTCGAGTTGTTATAAACGGAATGACAGAATTAGTATACCCCCATCCTATGGTGGAGGATGTAAAAATAATTAAAACAAATAAAAATGTGCTAAGTGCGGCCTGGGCGAATCTGGACAACCTACCACTATAGGTTCTGCTAAAAATTTACTCAAATGAACTTAGTTGAGAGTCATAGGTGTGCCCTAAGTCAAATTTCTGCCAAATCATGCAAAAATTGAAGCTTCTAGGGGCCGTATAAGACTAATCGGGAGATCGGTTTAGAAGCTATATCAGGTTATAGATCGATTTGGACAATACTTACCATGGATGTTGTTCTGTCTTAGTCAATTAAAAGTAAATAACCATGAATGTTGGATGCCATAATAAACCGCTAAGAAAAATATTTCAGCCAAATCGGCTGAAACAAACAATTGCGGCTTCTAGGGCCTCAAGCAGTCAAAGCAAGAGATCGGTTTATATGAGAGCTTGTATCCAAATCTGAACCGATATCGCCTTTTTGCACTCTCTAATGTACTGCATCAATAAGAAGCATCTGTGCAACATTTCCAGCGGCTAGCTGTACGCGACCGTTATCGCGATTTCCACACTTCCCCACACGGACGAACATGGCTAGACCGGCTTAGAATTTCTTCCTATGGTGGAGGGTATAACAAATTATCAAAAGATACTTATTTTTTCAAAAGGAAAAGAAATATGTTATTTGACTATTGCCATTCGCTCCAAATAAGCCAGTGAAAGTCGATTGAAATACCTTTACCTAGGCGAGGTTTACGTAAGACTTAAGTCTACAATCATACTCACTAAGACGTTTTTATACCCACCACCATAGGACACCTAGCAATATTGATCTAGGACCCCATAAAGTATATATATATTCTTGATCGTCTTGACATTCTGAGTCGATATCACGATTGCGGTCGAACGCGTAAAGCTAGCCGCTTGAAATTTTCCACAGATACCTTATATTGATGTAGGTCGTTGGGGATTGCAAATAGGTCATATCGGTTCAGATTTGGATATAGCTCCCATATAAACCGATCTCACAATTTGACTTCTTGAGCTCCTGGAAGCCTCAATTTTCACCCGATTTGGCTAAAATTTTGCATGCGATGTTCTGTTACGACTTCCAACAAATATGCCAGCTACGGTCCGAATCGATCTATAACCTGATATAGTTCCCATATTAACCGATCTCCCGATTTGACTTCTTGAGCCCCTGGAAGCCTCAATTTTCATCCGATTTGGCTGTTATGACTCTCAAATTGCTCATAGTGTTCTGTTATGACTCTCAACAACTGTGCATTGTACGGTCCAAATCGGTCTATAACCAGATATAGCTTCCATATTTTAGCAGAAGCCATGGTGGTGGGTTCCCAAGATTCGGTTCGGCCGAACTTAGTACGCTTTTACTTGTTGTTCATTGCGAAACTAAAGTGAAACTTCTTTTGCCTACCAGTGCGGGCAGCCGCTGTCATGAGTTAAAACTTTAGTCAAATTAAGCATATCATTTTAATAAACGCTGTTATTTAAACCCAAAAAGATTCTTTGTGAGCTATTTATTTATTTTAAATTTTTTATCTAATACATGTGTTATTCTCCTTTTATTTGCAGTTCAACAGGATTGTGTATATCGGGAACGCAAGAAGATTCGAAGCGCTTAATTATTTTTCCATTTTTGTTTTCATAGTTCAAGAAAATATAAAACAAATTAAAAAAAGGTATGACATTTTTGGTTTTATCATATTGTAGCCAGATAAATTCTCATTTTGTAAACAGGAAAATTCTCTAAAAAAATGCCTTTAAATTCGGGGTTGCCTATATTTCTTAAATTTGTCCTTGTCTGGAATATAACATTCAAATGAATAAATTGACTTATATTGGTTGTTGTTGTTGTTGTAGTAGCAGTGTGTGGTACACTGAAGCGGCAGCCCTTGCCGATGAAGGAATTCATCGGGTCAATCCGGTACATACAACCGGCTGCCATGGGATTGACTTATATTGGTGATCTAATGCATGTACATTTTCCGATATGGGAAATATCCAAAATATGTGGAAATTTTTTAACATATTTTTTTATTCACCCGTTAATGACGAACAGGTAGATAAATACCCAAAAATAGAGCTGTCTTAGAAAAATTCTATCTCGAGTTAGGAATGAGGTATCCTAATGGAATTTGGATTGGCGTAAAGTGAACGAATGAAACCAGTAAGGCAATGCAAAAGTCGGGCGGAGCTGACTATTTAATATGCTACACCACCGAATCTACGCAATACTTTTAATATATAGCACTTATTTCCAAATCTAGTCAGACTTTACAGCCTTAAAAGTCGAAACGCATAAAAGATATATATATAGAAACTTTACCTAAATCTGGTTCGATTTTGATGACTTTTTTGCATGTAGTGCGACGTCAAATAAAACAGCTGCAAAATTTTGTAAGAATGGGACCATATATAATGGGAGCTATATATAAATCTAATCCGATTCTGATGAAATTTTGCATACATCCTAGGACTTCAAAAAAAACTCTTCATGCCAAATTTGGTAATGATCAAACTAAAATTGTGCCTTCTACAGCCTTAAAAGACCATATTGGATTAAAGATATATATGGAAGCTATATATAAATCTTATCCGATTCTGATGAAATTTTCCGCACATATTGGGACGTCACAAAAAGCACTTCGTGCCGAATTCGGTAACGATCGGACCAAAAGTGTGCCTTCTACAGCCTTAATAGGCCAAATCGGATGAAAGTTATATATAGGATTTATATCTAAATCTGAACCGATTTTAATTTCGCACACGTATTAACACGTCACACGATACATCTCATGCTGAATTTGGTAAAGATCGGACAAAAATTGTGGCTCCTACAGTTTTAAAAAATCATTTTCTTAATTTTTAATGAGCAATTAGTTTTTCTTCAATAAATGCTCATTAAATATTAAGAAAATGATTTGTGTTGTTGTAAAAACAAAGCGACTTAGCTAATATATATATATATATATTTTTTTTTAGTTTGGGATATATTTTTTTTAATTCATTTCAAAATTTTAAAATTTTTTAAACATATTTTTTACAAAAAATTTTTAAACAAATTTTAAAAAATTACTACATCAATATAAATGCTCTACATAATGAGTGAGTATATGAAATTTCATCAAAATCGGACAAGGTAATCGAGGTTCAGGAGTTAAAAGGTTAAACAAAAAAAGAGGTGCCGTATGATTAATGAACTTGCCATATTGCTAATACGCCCTGCACTACGTGCCAAGTTTTTAAAAATGACATTTCAATGAGTGCTGTCAAAAGTAATAGGCTTGTCGCCCTAAATTTATTTTTTTATTCACCACCATGGGATGGGGGCATACTAATGTAGTCATTTCATTTCTAACACCTCGAAATATTGATCTAGGACCCCATAAAGTATACATATATTCTTGATTGTCTCGACATTCTGAGTAGAACTAGCCATGTCCATCCGTCCGTCTGTCGAAATCACGATAGCGGTCGAAGGCGTAAAGCTAATCGCTTGAAATTTTGCACTGATACTTAATATTGGTGTAGGTTGTTGGGGATTGGAAATGGGTCAAACAAAGTGGCTTAGGAAATAAAAAGAAACATTTAATAAACAAATTAAATTTCTTTTGCCACGTCAATATGTCAATAATGAATATATGAAATTTCATCAAAATCTGAGAAGGCAATCGAGAGTCACGCGTTAATGGGTTAAATTTTTTATGGTTTTCCCCATCATTATAGCCGCAATTCTGAGTCTGATCTGAGCCTACGAAAAGGTGGTGATCGCTAAAATAGGATTTTCTTTTGAAACAAACAAATAAGAACAAGTTAAAATATGCAAAGTTCGGTGTGGCCGAATCTTGGGATGTGCCTATTTTCTATCAAACCAAGCCAAAATTAAAGCTTCTGGGAAACGAACAAGGATAATTGAGATATCTGTTTATATGGGAGATATGTCAGGTTATAGACCGTTTTGATTTTCTTTTGAAACAAACAAATAAGAACAAGTTAAAATATGCAAAGTTCGGTGTGGCCGAATCTTGGGATGTGCCTATTTTCTATCAAACCAAGCCAAAATTAAAGCTTCTGGGAAACGAACAAGGATAATTGAGATATCTGTTTATATGGGAGATATGTCAGGTTATAGACCGTTTTGATTTTCTTTTGAAACAAACAAATCAGAACAAGTTGAAACATGCTAAGTTCGGTCTGGCCGAATCTTGGGATGAACCACTTTTCTGCCAAACCAGCAAAAACAAAAGCTTCTGGGAACCGAACAAGGATAATCGAGATATTGGTTTGTATGGGAGCTATATCGGGTTATGAACCGATTTGAAGGGTACTTCGTACGGCTACGTGCAAAATTTTAGCCAAATCGGACAAAAATTGCGGCTTCCAGGGGTCACGATGTCAAATCGGAAGATCGATTTATATGGAAGCTATATCAGGCCATAGACCGATTTGAACCATACTTGGCACTTTTGTAAGAAGTTCGAACAGAAAACTCCGTGCAAATTTTGATCCAAATCGAATAAAAATTGCGGTTTGTAGGGGCTCAAGAAGTCAAGTCGAAGGACCACTTTAAATGAGAGCTATATCTAAGTATCAAACGATTTGGCCCATTTGCAATCCCCAACGACCTACATCAATAAGAAGTATCAGTGGAAAATTTTAACGGCTAGCTTAACGCATTCGACCGCTATCGTGATTTCGACAGACAGACGGACATGGCTAGATCAACTCAGAATGTCGAGATGATATTTTCGGAGATCAATATTACGAGGTGTAACAAACGAAACGACTAGATTAGTATACCCTATGATGGTGGGTACAGAAACGATTCGCCCCTATTCTATCTTCGTCTATTTACAGAACTTAAATATCCCACTAAAAGTTAATTACTAAAGGACATTTGGTCTATGGATTTTAATAACCCACCAATATGACTTTAACCGAAATTTTAAGTCTTTTTATACAAAATTTGCTTTTCGATTATTGTTTGTATTTTGTTCTTATTTCAAAAGCAAACATTTATTTTTATCTTTGTATTAAAAACAAAAAAAAAGTTGTTGCGGATATTTTTGCATTTAAAGTTCTGTTGAAACCAATTGGATTTACTACAGCGTTAGCAAGAGGAATGTTTCCATAGCGTTAAAAACTTCCCAACTGAATGTGAGTACCTTATTTGAATGAATACTGGAATGCCTTACTTCATCCTCATCAAAATGTGTTACATATTCACCTGCATGTGTTAAAATTATTTCGTTTCGTAATGATTATAACGCTCTCTAGACGTGTCGAAACGGAACAAGATCTTCCCTTATCGCTAATTGCATGTCCACAAAAGCTTAACAAAGTAAATAAATTAAAAAATTTCGTGGCATTTTAAATTAGGCCTTCAGCATCAGTACCAGGATTAAAAACACAGAAGGATGTTAGGTGCAAACGGCGATAAAGACGAGCATGCACAGTACACATTTCGACTTTCAACTGTACAGTTACAATTTATGAATATTTTCAGTTTTGGCACCGACTCCGTAAAAGCTTTACTGCTTGACAACAACTATATTCCGGAATCTATGTTTAAAAATTTAGAGTTTAATAGCTTGATGTCAGGATATATTTGCCAAAAACCAGAAGTGAATAAACCCCACGAACATTAACTGCCAAAACTACTAACTATTGTCACCCGATTTGTTTGCCAAATCTTTAGCTGTTTTATTTTTTATCTTTATCTCGAATCATCCTCCATTATTTTTTTTTGAATATTTTGAACGTTTTATTCAAGATTCATCATTTGAAAGGAAATGATTCCAAAAAGGGCTTGATTAAGTCTCTAGGCGTTCTCTGAAGGGAGAAAAATCCTGTTGACATATGGCAAAGCTGTAAGGGGCACATGGTGTAAAATTGCGGCCTAATCGGGCTAAAATTGATCTCTCTATGGGCTCAAGAAGTCTAATCGGGAGATCGGTTTATATAGCATCTATATCTAAGCGAAGACCGATTTGGCCCATTGACGGCCCCAACATAGCCACATCAATGAGAAGTATCTATGAAACATGTCGAAAAGTTGGCTTTCCTTGTTCGAGAGTTAGCATGCTTTTGGACAGACAGATTATCCTTTGGTGGAAGATAAAAGAAGTAACAAGTAAAAGCGTGCTAAATTCGGCCGTGCCGAATCTTAGGAACATACCTCCATGGTGGCGGTTCTGCTCAATTTAAACTAAATAAATTTAGTTGAAGGGCATACTTTTATTCTACATACCGAACTCCTGTCAAACCAGCAAAAACTAAAGCTTCTAGGAACCGAACAAGGATGATCGAGAGACCGGTTAACATGGGAGCTATATCAGGTTAAAGACTGATTTGGACTGTATTTGGCACAGTTTGGACTGTATTTAGCATCGCATGCAAAATTTCAGCCAAATCGGACAAAAATAGAAGCTCAAGAAGTCAAATCGAGAGATCGGTTTATGTGGGATCTATATCAAGTTATAGACCGATATGGACCGTACTTGGCACAGTTGTTGAAAGTCATAAAAACACAACATGCTCAATTTCAGCCAAATCGAAAAGAATTGCAAATCAAAAAGACAAATCGGAAGATCGGTTTATATGGGAGCTATATCATATGGGTTATATGGGAGCTATAGTCCGAATCGGACTATACTTGGCACAGTTGTTGGAAGTCATAACAGAACACTACACACAAAATTTCAGCCAAATCGGACAGAAATTGCGGCTTGTAAGGGCTCAAGAAGTCAAATCGGGAGATCGGTTTATATGGGAGCTATATCAAGTTATAGACCGATTCGGACTGTACTTGGCACAGTTGTTGGAAGTCATAACAGAACACCAGACGCAAAATTTCAGCCAAATCGGACAAAAATTGCGCTTAATCAATTAATTTTTTAATTGAAAATGGCGGAAATTTTAACAGGGACTGTAATTAAAAAAATCATATTAAATTAAAAAATAATTATTAAAAAAATTTTTTAACTGAAAACGATTTTATTTCCATTTAAATTTTTTTTATATATTTTTTCTGTGTAGTCTGAATGCTGAGTACCGCTTTAACCTGACATAATCTATACGTTTAGAATCTCATATGATTATTGAGAGACTATCTTGTCTTTAATCTCATGTATCTTATTCCCAATACCAATGTTTCATACTCTGTCCCTTCCATTATATGGTAAAACTTGTAAAATTGGTTGACTTCAACAGCCAAGCCATTACCCTTAAACCACCTTAACCCCTAAGCAGCCTTCAATACACTAAACCAGGTCTTGCCATCTTTTCAATGTAGCTATCCTTGGTATTTAAAACACACACACACACACACACACATTTCAATTGCTGTTACGAAAAGCTTTTTACCTTTAATGAAGTTAACTTAATCGAATTAAAGCTTTTGCAGGAATCAGGAAAAAAATCTAATTATCTTTGGGCAATGGTGGCACTTACACGATTTAGCGTAAAACAATTTTCGCGCTTTCTCCCTATTTTTCACTTTCATCAAGAACATATCAATGGCCTTAAGAAGCCTTATAATGAAAAGAATCATGGATTTGGGCCAGTAGTAGTCAATGCCAAGGTGTCCCAACCTTAGATAAAGGAAGAAATGAACTAAAGCACATTTGACACATAACTTTTAAGTCGAAAATCAATTGAAACCTTAGTTTTTGCTTGGCCAAGAATAAAATGTGTGGGTGGGTGGATGTGTGTGTGTGTGTGTGTGCGGACACGGAAAAGAAATTGTGGCAAGCAACAAAATGCCAAGGTACAAACCTTCAATTTTGTGGCTAAACCTCAGAACAATGCGGTTGTTGGTGGTTCTTGCATAAGGCCTTTGCTATACTTGTGGGCCTGGGTGGGTGGCTGACATGATGTTGATGTTTTGCCGGTGTCATTTGCTGCTATTGTATTCTCATTAGTCTGTAAGTCACTGGGATGATTATTGCTATATGTGAGCAGCAAGCGAGTTGTCTGATGTGCATGTGCAATGATATTGCAATGGGCATAGGGGGAGGAGTGGAGTATTTGACAATGACCTAAATTACTTTTTGAATTGTATTCACGGCTATGCCAAATTGCCAAATCTAGTTTGGTCACATCTCCAGTTGTTTGCAAAAAGTTTTAGGAAGCTGAGTCTGGTAAAAGTTAAGGAAATTCGCGTTGTTGATTAACTATATTCCAGCGAAAACCTCAGGACATTTCTCAATGGGAGCTATGTCCTAACTAAGTGCTTTGGTAGCCGAATTCTCGTTGGTGGTAGCCTTTATTTGTCCCTTCACTGGTATGACAATGAACCGCAAACTGCTTAAGTGAATTTGCAACGGACTGCCATTATTCTCTAGTCTACCTCCCAACTAATGGTGCGGACAATTTGGAGTCCCGTTACGGGATAGCTGTGAGCAACACACAGGCTGGAACTTTGAGGTCCGATCTGTGTGGTGTTCATCGCTGTCACGAAAAGCTTAGCCGCGAACTACCAAGCTACGGAGTAGCTGCAACCGCAGTCGCGGACAATCAGCGGTATTGAGCGGAAAGTCGCGAAAGATGCCAAGCGGCACCGGCTCTTGCATAAATACTGAGTGGCTATGATGCTCGATATGACAAGGCGATTTATTGTCGCCTTTATATAGCCGTAGTGCAGAGGTTAGCATGTCCGCCTATGATGCTGAACGCCTTGGTTCGAATCCTGGCAAGGCCATCAGACAAAATTTTCCCCTCCTAATGCTGGCAACATTTTTGTAAGGTATTGTGCCATGTAAAACTTCTCTCTAAAGAGGTGTCGCATTGCGGCACGCCGTTCGGACTCGGCTATAAAAAGGAGGCCCCTTATCATTGAGCTTAAACGTGAATCGGACTACACTCATTGATATGTGAGAAGTTTGCCTCTGTTCCTTAGTGGAATGTTCATGGTCGAAATTTGTATTTGTATATAAACAATGGCCACCCTGTTCCTGCGGCGAAAGGTCCTTTGGACCGGAACGGGCACAAAGAAATGTGGCTTCAACAACAACACAGCAATTGTGAGTATTTTAGACATTTGGAAATTTCGTATAAAATTCCTCTGCTAAAAGTTTGGTTCTAGCAGCAAATAGTAACCATTAAGATCTTTGTAAATCTATGAACTTGTGACGCTACCCTCGCAAAACCATACATTTTCTATAATCCTGTTACTGGCTTGGCACTGAATAGTGCATTTCCGTATGCCTCCACATTTTGGGCGGCCAAAATGCAGCCACATTCAACGTGCGTTTCTTGTACGGTTCCTGACGGGCAATCCATTTCCCCTTTTTCCAAACCATATCATTAAAATGTATAGGAAATGTCCGAATGGTAGAGCAGCCGCGTATGTGTATGACATATGTTAGTGGGGTCAGATGTTGTTGCTCCCGCTGACTTATTTATATAAGCCACGTATGTGTGTTTGGTTGTGTATACCTCTGTTATTCGAATTGTCAGAGACATTCACAAATGCGAGCTAATGATTTTATTCATGTTCTGCATTTAGTTTGAAATGATGTAGTCAGTCTAATGTTGAACTTTTCTGAAGGTTTACAAATGTGAGTGGTTGTATTTAAGAAGTTTTCTTTAGCAGCTGAACAGTTTTAACGAACTACGTAAAGGTAGCATGCTTTTAGTTGGAGTTGAAATGCGTTTTTAATGATGAAAACAGTATGGGAATGTTGGAGCCGTTAGAGAAGTAATAGCCATTAGTTCTTACAAAGGATTATCGTTGAGCCTTTTTAAAAACAAAAACAATCAATTTTGATGTCCATACTGTTACATCATATCTGATTTCCATTAGATTTTTGGTAGCTGGGTGAAGCCACAAAAATTGCATTTTATGGAATTTAACTTTTGTTTTTTGGTATTAGTAGCAGTAGAAAAAAACATGGTTTACAACAAATAGGTCTATAAAATTTGCGGACACATTTCTCTTTCCTTAATTCCTTTCACTGAGGTCATTTGCATTTAAACTTGCCTTATACTAAAGAGACTACTAATCATATACCAAGAACAAAGAAAATTAGCATTAATTTGTAATTGGATTTGAAATTGTTGTAGGTAAATTAAATTAGAATTCGAAACGCGAATGGTCAGCACATGCACTCTAACATGTTTCTTTGCAACGGGTTTTCGAACAGCTAGTTACCATCATTAGCTAGGTGTACCCCGCCCGCACTGCTGCGCCTTCATTAGCAACACGCGAAATATATGTTTCTTACTTACTACCATATGTTTCGTTCAAGTTTGTTCCCATATTAGCTTATTGAAGACTTTTACAAGATATCTTATAATTATTTCTTTGTTTATATAACTCTAACTATATACTATATTTTCTAGAGGTATACCTATTTCATACATTAAATGATCTGAGGTCAAGCACATCCCATTTATAAAATCGCTACCTATTTGTGAGTAATCCATTAACCTTTCAGCGTCCCCAAATAAGAGGATAAAAATCGAGATCTAAACTCATAGTACTACAAACTAACTTAAAACTAAAAATCCTACACTAAAAACAACATAAAAATAACAACAAAATAAGGCAATTCACTGAAAAACAATTTACAAAGAAATAAAATAATAAAACAAAACCATCCATCAATCCAAAGCTATTGAGTAGACTTGTATACAGGGTCATTAAAATCCTGTCTCCCATATCTTCTCTGACAATACATTAGTCTAGCACTATCATCAAAAAGCATTTTGGGGGGACGTGGGGGGAGGACCTTATCGTCAGCTCTTAGGCTATCACAATATTGGCGGGTCGGGTAGAAGGCACAAACAATCGCGTTCGAATGTGTTACTACCATATGTATCTCCCCAGTACCATTTGTTTATCTATTACCAAATACCTTTTATTGAACCTCATATGGCTATGATTGACAAGTAATCACATTTTGAGAGGTGTTTTGGGGAAACCTCCTTTGAATTAAACTTAAATGTTTACACCATATTCGTAATCTGCTCCCGAGTATCTTTCGTTTGAGTCCCATATTATCATGTTTATCTAGTATGCACATTTGCGACAGTTTTAGGATTGGGCCGGCTCCCTTGGTAATTCCACCGAATTTCTAAAATTCGTTAAATTCGTATGTGGAATCGACTTCCGGCTAATGTCTTTCCACCGACATTGACGTTCAGAAATATCAATAAACGCTACTCTTTCCCTCTTTCCCCCCTCCAACCCTTAACTTTCCTAATTGCCAACGCAACGCACTTCATATATAGGGGACATCCCCTGCGTGTTGGTTACGTGAAAAAAAAAAAAAAACAAATATAGCCAATTGCTTTTTGGCGCTACTTTTGGGGCGGTTTTGGGCCTTGGGACGGCCCCTAGGTATCATATTCGTATTTTTCTCCCAAATATCTTTCTTTTGAGTACCATATTATCCTGATCGGTATACTTTTATTTTGGGCGGTACGGTACCTTGATACTTAGACCCAATTTTTAATATAATATTTGTATTCTACTCCCCAATACCTTTCATTTGAGTCCCACGTTGCCCGGATCGGTGCACTTTTGAATTTGGGTTCTACTTTTGGGCCTTGGGGCGACCCCCTAGGTATTTGTACCCAATTTTTTTTAATATCATATTCATTTCATATATCTCTCACAAATACCTTTCTTTTGAGTCCCATATTATTCCGATCGATACGCATTTATTTTGGGACGTACCTTTGGGCCTGGAGTGACCCCCTTTGGTAGTTAGACCCAATTTTTAATAACATATTTGTATTCTACTCCCGAATACCTTTTATTTGAGTCTCACATTGTCCGTATCGGTCCATTTTTTGTTTTTGGCGGCGCTGTTGGGGTAAGGTGGAGGTTCTGCCCCGCTTCAGATATCACCAAATATAGTCTATTGCTACTTCCAAACCAACCTACACAATCTGCGAAAATTTCAAGAAAATCGGTTCAGCCATTTTCGAGTTTGTTCGGAACAAACAAACACAGATTCTTTTTATACCCTCCACCATAGGATGAGGGGGTATACAAATTTCGTCATTCGGCTTGTAACACCTCGAAATTTGCGTCTAAGACCCCATAATGTATATATATTCTTGATCGTCATGACATTTTAAGTCGATCTAGCCATGTCCGTCCGTCTGTCTGTCGAAAGCAAGCTAACTTTCGAAGGGATAAAGCTAGTCGTTTGAAATTTTGCACAAATACTTCTTATTAGTGTAGGTCAGTTGGTCTTGAATTCTTGAGCTTCTAAAGGGCGCAATTCTCATCCGATTTGGCTGCACGTGATGTTTTGGTATCACTTCCGACAACTGTGCCAGGTAAATCGGTTGATAATCTGATTTCGTTGTCATATAAAACGATATGGGGTCTTGACTTCTAGAGTGCTCAATTCTTATCCGATTTGGCTGAAATTTTGCATGAAGTGTTCTGGTGTGACTCCCATCAACTGTGTCAAGTATAGTCTAGATCAGTTCATAACCTGATATAGCCGCCATATAAATCTATCTCCCGATTAGTCTTCTTGAGCCTCTAGAGGGCGCAATTCCTATCCTATTTTAGTGAAATTTAGCATGACATGTTTCGGTATGACTTCCAACAACTGTGCTAAGCATGGTTTAAATCGGTCCATAAGCTAATATAGCTACCATATAAACCGATCTTGGTTGTTGACTTCTTGAGCTTCTAGAGGGCGCAGTTCTTATCCGATTTGGACGAAATTTTGCGTGAAGAGTTTTGTTTTGACTTCCAACAACTGCATCGAGTATGGTCTAAATCAGTCCAAATCCTGATATAGCCGTGATATAAACCGATCTCCCGATTAGACTTCTTGGGCTTCTAGAGGACTTGCGCCCCCTTCTTATCGAATATGGTTGAAATTTTGCATATGTCGTGACTTCCGTATGACTTCCAACAACGGTTCCAAATATGGTCTAAATCGGTATATAACCTGATATAGCTACCATATAAACCGATCTCCCAGTTTGATTTTTTGAGCCTCTGGAGGGCGCAATTATTACTCGATTTGCCTGAAATTTTGGGGTGGTGTTTTTCCATTTGAAAATACAATATCACTCAAAGAACTTAATTTTTCTATATATATTCGAACCGGATAGGTGAATCGCTAAAAATACATCAGTTTGGTTTCAATTATCCGTAATTTTCAGTTAAGCGTAGTTCGGATAAGTGATGTAAGTTTCCTCTAATTTGATGTATGACACGGTCAAATAGCTTTAGCCGTTTCAGAGATATGGGTCGCCGAAGTCCTTTTTATCCGCTAGTAATATTGCATTAGGTGTTCTATTTGACGTCCCAATATATGTGCAAAATTTCATTAAAATCGGATTAAATTTAGATATAGTCCCCATATATATGGAATATGAGGAATCAAAATGGGTTACAATCCAATTTCAGCCTCATATTCAATATATATGGAATACTAGCCAAATAACCACCAATTGAGATATTCAAAATTTTGAGGCTCCAGTAGCACGTTGTTACATCTTCCAATCGTGCTCAAATTTTGGGAATCTTAAAATCTAACAACATGAAATCTTAAAGGGGGGTGCCGCCAAAAAAAAAATTAAAACCATCCTGGTGAACATATTGTATCGAAAATTTTGGATTTTAATCTACTTCAAAGGGGGTTTTCACGTTTAGAAAGCCGTTATTTACGCATTATCAATATATCGATAACAAAACTTTATCGAAATTGTCTTGACCATTGACACTAAATTCCGTTTTAATGCTCAAATCCATTATCAGTTCAAGTGTGAAAACCTTTAAACAGCTTTAGTACAGTCAAAGACCCAAAATCAAAACAAAATAGGTAGCATACATAATTAGCAGGCAGTAACGACGTCATTGCTGACAGTTGGTCAATGCTTTTTTTTCGCGTAAAGCTAAGGTGAAAGTTTAGACTTTAAGGAACATCACAATATGTGTTAGCTCGCTCTTTCAACATACACACATGCTACCACTCATGCATTGGCTGGAAAACCTTCACAAGATGTTGGGAGTGTATAAAAAAGCATAACAGCCACAATGACTGTTAAGGTCAATGTAAAGTTGAAAACAACTGTTCAGGGATAATGGAAAATAAGCGATAACAGAATAGAATAATTTAGGTATTTTTCAGTGTTTTTGTCACGACATACACGAGTACTTATCTCCTTTGGGTTTTGAGAAAAAGTCACGTTTCCTATGTTGTTGGAGGACAAAACAGGGAAACGGACAATAATAGCAGAGCTTAGCCTATGACAATGACAACAGCCACAACGTGGACAAGTGACGCCGTTAAAAACAACGCCAACATGAAACGCGTATGTAAGCCAGGGAATACACATGGTAAACCTAAAGAATTTGGTGTGTAAAGGAAATAAGGAAAACACTTCAACTGAAAGTGAAAAAGCTTCGAAATCTACAGAAGCTTTTACTCTTTGGGCTTCTGAGTTCTCAGCATTTACACAAAGAAGAGAATTTTACGTTACGTAAAGAGAACGTGAGTGCCTAATTGAAGAGGCCTTAGTGCTCAGGTGGTCACCTAGAATGGATTCAGTTCTTGTTCAACATTCATACGCAGCGCAGTTCGAAAAAATACTGAAAAATCTCTAGGGCAAACGGAAGATTTTTGTACGGAAGAAACAGCTATCGGATGAAAACTAAATGAAATCAGTGCAAAAATACCAAAAACCAAATGGTTAAAACGGAAAAAGTAAATAATGGCAAAGAATTTTTAGTATTTTGTGAAATTCCCTTTGGAAAAGAGTGCAATGAACCAACCACAAGTCCGAATCATTGAAAATTTTCTTCTTTAGCCAATAGCATCCTTAAATATGTCGACTACATACTTTAAGGCGTTGTTTGGTTAGGAATTTTTGTGCCCGAAAAAAGACCTGTCTGTTCCCGAAAAACGTGTTTTTCCGGTTACTTTCACAAAAGTTCTTTTGTTTTATTTTACGATTTTCTGTTGCCTTTATTCCCTTTTATTCCTGTTGGCAGCCATGAAAGCTGAAGCTTTTTTCCCTTGTTCCCTTTGCGTGTTTGGAGTTTTGCTTTGTGTTGCTGTGGCTGGCTAACTCATAGGCTGGTAGACTGCTGCTGCTGCTGCATGTGCCTGTTGTTACAATACGTGTGTGTACGGTTTTGCTGGTGTTTTTGGGGACATATTTTTAGCACAACAATTTGCATACATTTAGGCGCGCAGGACTAAAATGTACCCTACTTATCCCCCAGGAAAGCAAACAACAAAAATGGGGAGAAAATGAAAAAAAAAAACAAAAGAAAATATCAAAAACAAAGTGTCACTGGAATGAAGTAAAACAAAATGCTATGCTAGTGTGTCCTGCTATGTGTAAAGACCTTTATAAGAGACTTTAAGGCAGAATCTCATTGTTTGCAATGTGTAAATCCTTGGAAATGAGCCCCTATTGGAAACAATTCAAATAAATATATTGTGGGCAAAAATTTTAAAATGAAATTTGTAATAAATAAGGAAGAAAAACATTTTTGTAATCTGCACAAACCAAGTAAAAATGTGCTAAGTCCTGCCGGGCTGAATCTTGGGAACCCATCACCATGGATTCTGCTACAAATTTACTCATATGAAGTCATAATAAAACACCATGTGCAAATTTTCAACCAAATAGCATAACAATTCCGGCTTCTAAGGGCTGAAATGTCAAACCAGGAGATCGGTATATAGGGGAGCTATATCTGATTATATACCGATTTGGATCGAACTTGGCACGATTGTTGTAAGTCGTAATAAAACATTCTCTGTGAAATTTCAACCAAATCGGAAGAAGAAGTCTAATAAAGAGATCGGTTTATATGAGAGCTATATTTAAATCTGAGCCGATATGTACATTTGCAATTACCAACGACCTACATAAATAAAAATTATATTTGTAAAATTTCAAGCGCATATCTTAATTCGTTCGAACGCTATCGTGATTTCGATTGACTGTAAGACGGACGGATGGATGTACAAAGCTAGATCAACTCCGAATATCAAGACGATCAAGAATATAAATACTTTTAAGGTATTTAGGTCGACTGGGATTGTAAATGGGTCATATCGGTCCATGTTTTGATATAGTTGTCATATAAACCGATCTGGGATCTTGACCTCTTGAGCCACTAGAAGGCGCATTTCTTTTCCGATTTGGCTGAAATTGTACATGACGTGCTTTGTAATGACTTCCAACAACTGTGTTGAGAATGGTTCAAATCGGTCCATAACCTGATATAGCTGCAATATTAACCGATTTGGGGTCTGGACTTCTTGAATCACTAGAGGTCGCAATAATTATCCGATTTGGCTGAAATATTGCATGTGGTGTTTTGTTATGACTTCCTGTAGCTGTGCTAAGTATGGTTCAAATCTGTTCATAATATGGTATAGCTGCCATATAAACCGATCTGGGGTCTTGATTTCTTGAGCCTCTACAGGTAGCAATTTCGATCCGATTTGGCGGAAATTTTGCATGACGTGTTTTGTTATGACTTCCAACAACAGTGCTATGAATGGTTCTGTTTTGGCCTTAAAAGCTGAAATCATTGGCCAGCTTGTTTTCGTAACAATAATTACGAGGGCGGTTCGGAAACTTCTTAGCCTATCAATGAAAGAGAATAGTTAGTTTTACAAAAATATTTTTATTTTTCCGTATAATCTCCTGAAACTTCCCTTGATTAAAATAGTTTTCCTCAAGGTCTTCAAAAAAATGGTTTACAACTGTAATTGCAACTTTATTTGAAGGAAAACGCTTGCCAGCAAGGATTTTTTTTTAGATTTGGGAACAGGTAAAAGCCACTGGCAGCTAAATCAGGAGAATTTGGTGGGTGGTCAAGCAAGTCGTACTTTAATTCGTTGATTTTAGCCATTTTTAAAACACTCTTGTGCGCTGGTGCGTTGTCTTGATGACAAATTATTTTTTTTTGTGTTGTAAGCCAAGACGTTTTTCTCGAGTTTGTACATTTATTTGATCTAAAAGGTTGCAATAGTAGTCTGAATTTATTGTTTTACGCTTTTGCAGATAGTCAATCAATGGACTCGATCATTTGGGATACCCATGATATTAGCTATTTCACGATTTCTTATTTATCGATCATTTAATACCATATCATGCACTTTGGCTACAATTTCTGTTGTTGTTGCTGTTTTTGGACGTCCACTACGTGGTTCATATTCAAAGCTTGTACGGCCATGTTTAAATTCAGCAACCCAATTTTTTACTGTTGCATATGAAGGAGCACTTTTACGTAACACATTCACAATATTATTATGAATTTCTTGCCCCGATAAACCTTTTTTATGTAAATATTTAATGACACCACGCATTTCTAATTTTTCCATTCTAAAAAAATCGCGGATGCGTCTTTTGTGAACACCTGTTGCTATATGAAGGAGTTGCCAGATCGAAACAAAATTTAATATGCGTTCATATTAAATTTTGAATATATTGTATACTGAGCAAATAACACTGTGGAACAGTCTCTGGTAGTGGGAAATTCCAACTTTGGGTGATAGTATGAGGTCAGAAGGGCAAAGATCAAAGAGGGTTCAAAGCTCTCAGACCAAATATTTTTAAGACGCTTTTATTAAAAATTTGATCGAAGACGGACCAGCCAGTCTCACAAATATAGCTTAAGTATAAGTGATTGGCTGTTGAGCAGGTATACAATGCTAGGTCCAGTTGAATTTACATGTTTTCTTTGAAAATGTGCATATTTTGTAATATATTTAACAAATTTGTCGATACTATCGATACTTTAGACAAGTTAAAGCGTGCTAAGTTCGGCCAGTCTAAATCTTGGGAGCCCACTACCATTGATTCTGTTTGTTGTTGTTGGAAGTCATAACAGAACACAATGAGCAAATTTTCAACCAAATCAGACAAAAATTGCGGATTGTAAGAGCTTACGTTATAGACCGATTTGGACCGTACTTAGCACAGTTGTTGGAAGTCATAACAGAACACCACGTGCAACATTTCAGCCAAATCGGACAAAAATTGCTGCTTGTAAGAGCTCAAGAATTCAGATCAGGAGATCGGTTTATATGGGAGCTATATCAGGTTATGGACTGATTTGGACCGTACTTAGCACAGTTGTTGGAAGTCATAACAGAACATTGCATGCCTTGGAGCCTTATCCAAATCGGAACCGGAACGATCTACATCAATTTAAAGTATCTGTGCAAAATTTCAAGCAGCTAGCTCTACGCGTTCGACCGCTATCGTGGTTTCGACAGACGGACGGACGGACATGGCTAGATCGAATCAGAATGTAGAGACGATCCAGAATATATATATATACTTTATGGGGTAGCAGATCAATATTTCGAGGTGTTATTAACGGATTGACTAGATTAGTATACCGCCATCCTATGGTGGTGGGTATAAAAGTGTTTTGGAATATTTATTAAATATTGTTCTTAAAGAGTTACGCGTTATTCTCGCTTGGGAGATCTAAAAGTGCATATCAAGTTTTGTTTGTTCATCGAACAACAACTACGGAATTGTTACTTCCGCTTACGCAATGGATTGTCCAATGATATCCTAAAAGACTGTTTCACGATTGTAACGCAAGGAAGGAAATCGCCGCGAAGAGCTGCTAAATTTTCGCACACGCAATGGATTTCCCAATAATATGCTAGAAGAGTGTTTCGCAACTCATACGGAAGATAAATTGCTTAACAATCTTCCAAAAGATTCTATTATTTATCGCTGAGATGAAGTCTCTTTCAAAATTGTGAAAAATGTTTGCGGGGAAGTCCATGGACTTGCAAATAGAGTGCAAATGTGTTAGCTGGCCCACCACTGGTTTAAAACCATACAAAGTAGAGCAATTTTGGTACCTCTTCAATTTCTAGCACATTGGCAAAGATGCTAAAATTCGCCATGGTTAGCACTCTTGCTTTTCAAGTCCTCTTTGGGCATTCTCGCTAATCCTTCCAACTACATAAAAATACAAATTACTTTTTTTTTGTTCACACTGCTAATTCACTCGTTTTAAAGCATAAACGTATCGCAATTTATCACTTGGACCTTGGTTGACAGCGCAGTGTTTTTGGCCTTTTTGGTCTCTTTTGCAGCAACATTTTACAGCAAGGTGTAGATTTTTTCACGAGCATCCTTTAAAGAAATCACCTTTCATTGTCGTTTGTAACGGCAATTAACAGCATGTTTTGGCATTCCCACTTTTCCTGAAAAGCATGACAGCTACATATGTTTTGTCCTTTTTTTTTCTAGAATGCCCATGGACTTATTCTGAAAGTAAAAAGGAATTATTTGGCACAGGTATTACGATAAGCCATATACAGTTGGAGATGCTCTGGGTCGTCAGCGTGTTGCTAGCTGTTGCCATTGTCATTGATGCTGTTGCTTTAATAAACTCTACTTGCCCCCTTGCTCTTTTTCCCTGTTGACAGTTTTGCAGTGATTTTACTCTTTAAATGCTCTTAGCTGGATTTAAAATTGTTCCTCGTCTCATGTTCGGGTTGGCTTTCCTTGCCTTTGTTGGTGTTGTGATGTAATTCTTTGTTGTGTTTTGAGAGTAGCATGGCTGTAGGCGTTTTCTGAAAATTTCATTCATACACGAGCCAAGCCAAATCAGTCACACATGAGCAGGTTGGAGAGATACTTTTAAAGACATGCTATGGCTTTGAGGCGAAATTTCAAAGATATTGAAGCCCTAAATCGTCACAGAGTCAAAGACTGAGACTGCAAAAAATGCAAATTTTTTTGTTATCCAGTTTTCTTAGTTTGGCAATTTCATGCATATTAAGTGGGTGCTTGCCTGGAACTGTGCTTTGCATATCTGAATGGCAAAAATATTTACAAACACTCGCTCAAGCAGGAATAACAAGCTGTTTCTTTTCTCAGAGTTTCCCAAAATAAACTAAACAACAAAAACAAAACATTCAAATAATTAAGGATGTGAATCCATAGCAGCAAAGCAGCAGAAAACTGCAGGATTTTGTGTTTTCGTGTGCGGGTGTTTTATATGGAACCAACAAAAGTGTTTTTTTTTTGACATAAAATAAGGAAAAGTTCTAGGTTACCTGTCATCGTCAGGGTAATTAAGGCAAAAAGTGTGATTACATTTTTGACGATTTGTTAGCGAGGCTGACATAAATAATGCAAGGATAGATCTCGCCATTTTATAAGGATCGTTGGGTTTACCCCTTAATAATATCATGTAATCAATTAGCAAAGCTTTAAGTGAAATAACTTATTAGGATTGCATTCGTTATTTTGCATCTACAAGGTCTAGTCTATGAATTCCAGGTTTATATTTTCTTGACATTGCCAGGTTAGTACTTACCTCTCGAGGTAAATACATGGCCTTAAGAAGGAAGGAATTACTTTTGAAATTTTCGATTAATAGTTGGAAATAGTTGACATTTTCTTCAATTAATTTTTTAATTAATCCAATTAAAACAAGTAAAACCTTGTTAAGTTCGGCCGTGCCGAACTTTGGATACCCACCACCATGGATATCCACCACTATGGATAAATTAACTATCCTCTATTATAACAACTCCACTACCATATCCATAGTAATATGCAAATGGTGGCTGGTCTGGATCATATTTGATTCAGGTTCCGAGAACTCTTATACAAGTCACAGTTTTGGGCAACAAATCCATTTTTAATGGGACTAAGATCCTAAAACCGAAGATCGGTCTATATGGGAGCTTTATCAAATATAGTCTGATCTGGACCACATGCCTCCCGTCTCATATTACAAGTCCCTGTGTAATATTCCAGCAAAATGGGGCAATAAATGCAGCTGTTATGGGCTAAATCGGCAGATTGATCTATATCTGAATAAAGAAAGATCTAAACCATATTTGATCGGATATCGGTTGGCGTAAATCAATTCACTATTTCAAATTTCAGCAAAATCGGATAATAATTGCGGCTTTTATGGGCTTAAGACCCTCAATCGGCAGATCGGTCTTTATGACAGCTATATCTAAATGTTTTCTGATCTGAACTATTTTTGAGTCGGTTGTTGGGAGGCTTAAAAATTAAAAATTTCACCGAAGTCCGGTTATAAATTCAGCTTTTATAGGCTCAAAACCTTTAATAAGCAGATCGGTCTATATGACAGCTATCTCTGAATAAAGACCTATCTGAACCATATTCGAGTCCCATATAAGAAGGTTTTAATCGACTCACTATTTTAAATTTCAGCGAAATCGGTTAAAAATTGCGGCTTTTATGGGCTTAAGACCCTAAATCAGCAGATCGATCTAGATGGCTGCTATATCTAAATATGGTCCGATCTGATCCATATTTGGGTCAGATGTCGAGTGGTTTAAAACAACTCACTATTTGAAATTTAAGCGAAATCGGATAATAATTGCGGGTTCTATGGGCTGGGGACCCTCATTCGGCAGATCGGTCTATAAGGCAGCTGTACCTGAATATAGTCCTTTTTTTTGTCGGATGTCGGGAGGCTTAAATTAACTCAAATTTCAGCGAAATAGGGTAATAAATTAAAAAATGGGCTTCAGACCCTTTATCGGCAGATCGGTCTATATGGCAGCTATATCTAAATGTAGTCCGATCTGAACCATATTTGGATAAGATGTCGTGAGGCTTACAATAACTCATTGCTTCAAGTTTCAGCGAAATCGGATAATATTGGGTTGCGGATTTTTTAAAAGAAAGTAAATGCATTTTTAATAAAACTTAAAATGAACTTTAATCAAATATACTTTTTTTACACTTTTTTTCTAAAGCAAGCTAAAAGTAACAGCTGATAACTGACAGAAGAAAGAATGCAATTACAGAGTCACAAGCTGTGAAAAAATTGTTCAACGCCGACTATATGAAAATCCGCAATTACTTTTTGGGCAACACAATACATTAAACTTTTAAGGGTTTCATACCCTTAGCGTCCACATCGGTCTATATGGCAGCTACATCTAAATATTGTCCGATCTGAACTATATTTAGGTCGGATGTCTGGAGGCTTAAAACAGTTCGCTGTTTTAAATTTCAGCGAAATCGGGTAGTAAATAAATCTTTTATGGGCTCTAGACCCTTAATCGGCTGATCGGTGTATATAACAGATATATATTAGTATGTCAAGTATGATCGGAATCGGTCTATAAACAGATATAGCCCCCATATAAACTGATCCACGGATTTGACTTCTTGAGCAATAAGAAGCCTCAATTTTCACACGATTTGGCTGAAATTTGGAACAAAGACTATAGTTATGACTTCAAACATCCATGCTTAGTATGATCCGAATTGGTCTTTAAACAGACATATCCCTCATATAAACTGTTCCCCGGATTTGAGTTCTAGCGCCCATAGAAGCCTCAATTGTCCCCTGATTTTGCTGAAATTTGGTCTAAACCCCTATCTAATGACCTAAAACATCAGTGTCAAGTTTTATCCTATATCCCTGAGATGACTTCTTGAGACCAAAATGATTCAAATACAAACTCAGTTAATAAAGGTACATTTTTAGCGGAAGCTATGGTGGCGGTTGCACAAGATTCGGCCCGGCCGAACTTAGCACCTTTTTACTTATTTTTTTTTATTGAAAACTATTTTAATTTCCTGACCTCAGCCACCCCTATTAGTCACTAAATAATAAGTTGGGAAGGCATAATTTCTGCAACATCCGATGAAAATTGTGCTCTTAAACGGAAAATAGGAAGTACATGTATGACAAACTTTAACATAACATCACATTTTCTTCCGCTGGGGAACTCAAGAAGTACGACAGAAAGATCAGAAATGCTGTATCTTAATTTGAGCCGAAAGGTCAATTTGCCATTCCAAATGGCCAACAAGCTATAGATCATATCATTTTCTTGCCAAATATGGTCCTGATCAGACTATTTTAAGGTAAAGCCGCAATAGAGACCGTCTCCTGATATAGGGTCTTAAGACCATAGCATGTGCAACTATAATCAGATTTTGCTAAAATTTGGAACAGTGAGTTGTGTTCCAAATCGTACCATTTTTGGATATAGCTGCCAAATAGACCGATATGACGATATTGGGTCTTAAGCCTACAAAAGCCTTATTTATTACCCGATTTCACTAAAATACGGAGTAGTGAGTTATGTTAGACCGCTTGACATCCATGCCAAGTATGATTTCGATCAGACTATATTTAAGTATAACTGCCATATAGCCTTATTTCGGTATAGGGTCAAAGACGCATTGATTTCCCGATTTCGCTGAAATATGAAAAATTGAGTTGCACCAGGTCTCTCAATATACAGACTGAGTATGATCCACATACGACTTTAGTTAGGTATAGTTGCGATATAGGCGTACTCATTAACCGATTTCGAACCATGCCAAATATGGTCTCTATATTGGGTCTTATAGCCATAACAGATGCAATTATAATCCGATTTCTTTTAAATTGGAATCAGTGAGTTGTACATAGCTTTCCGATATTCAAACCGAATATGGAAGCTGCCATTAAGACCGGTCTTAAGCCCATAAAAGACGCTTTTGATACCCGATTTTGCTAAAATTTAAAACTAGGACATGAATAAAGCTTCTAGGATGACCCGTTTTTTATATAAGAGCAATATCAGGTTAGCTACGAATTCAGACCATACTTGGCATGTATGTTATGGGACAAAAAATTTCAGCCAAATCAAATAAGAATTGCGCCCTTAGAGGCTTAGGAAGTAAAATTGGTAGATCGGATTATGAGTGAGTTTTATCAGTTTATAGACTGGTTCACACCATACCTTGCAAAAATGTTGGAGGTCATAGGAGAAATTATGGAAAATTTTAGCCAAATCGGAAAAAAATTGCGCCTTCAAGAAGCTCAAGAAGTACAATAGGTTATGGACCGAGTATAGTCCCATACTTGGCAAGAATTTTAGAGGTTATGAAAGAAACAAATTTGCAAAATGTTTACCATATCGGATGAGAATTACGTTTCTAGAGATTCAGGGAGTAATTTGGAGATCTGTTTATATCGGACTAAAGATATAGTCCGATATAGATGGCGATCAAGGTTGTTGTTGTTTGCCCTATGAAGCTGTGAAAAATAGTCAATTTAATTGTAAAGGAGCGAGAGCGGAGCAAAAATAACATTTGCCGGAGCATAGCGAAAAATTTTTGCCGAAGCGGAAAAAAGGTACCCGCTCCGGATCTGTGCCCCCTATCGCCAGACTTAAAATGTTCCCCCCAAAATAATCCCATTATAGGTGTCCATATAAAACTTACACTTGACGTTCCGCTTCAAACACTTCGCTGGACTGATTGTTTGTTTTTTATTTTTGCTCTTCTATTTGTTTTTATGTTGTCGTTGTTGTTGCATGTCTTTCGTTAATTCTAAAAAAAAATGAATCAAAATTATGAGAATTCGTTTGAAAAAAATTGCGAGAAAACAAAAGGTGGAGAGACCTCTTCGCTCTTCGCTCCTCTCACTTGTTATGCTTGCTTATTTGCCATGCACATTTCTTTTGTCGTCATAGTTGTATTTGGTGTTGTTGCTAGTTTGGGTTTTTATGCGATTGGTTACGACAGGGATGCCATTTCATTAGCTTTCATTTCTTTTTTTCTTTAAATCTATTTCCTTTTTTTGCTTTTAATTTTTAACTCGTATTTAAAAATTTCACATATTAATCCCTTGAACAACTTCTCCACAGCACGCGAAAGGAAGAGAGCTTAACTTTTAAATTGTTGGCAAACTTTTTGTTTTTTGATGTTTGCCAACCCTGCCAACTCTCTTACACAGGCTAGCAGTGTTGCCAGCTACTATTAGTGCGACTTTATGAGTAAATTATTGGGTTGCCCAAAAAGTAATTGCGGATTTTTTAAAAGAAAATTAATGCATTTTTAATAAAACTTAGAATGAACTTTAATCAAATGTACTTTTTTTACACTTTTTTTCTAAAGCAAGCTAAAAGTAACAGCTGATAACTGACAGAAGAAAGAATGCAATTACAGAGTCACAAGCTGTGAAAAAATTTGTCAACGCCGACTATATGAAAAATCCGCAATTACTTTTTGGGCAACCCAATAGATTTCCCGCAATTTCCAATTTTCTTTATATTACAGCGTTAAATTGTAACCAAATATTGAAAATTTTTACGGCTTTATTAAAAGAAAATTAATACTTTGATAATTTTTTGCAAAACGTAATGCATTTGTTTGTACATAATAACGCTTAATTTTAAAGTAAATGCCAAACGAAACTGTCGTCACAGCTGCGTACCTGCCTTAATACTTTAAATTAAATAACGAAGGCGATTGCATTGCATTATATATATTGCAAAAATATTTTTAATTTTTGGTTGCACAGTCATGCATTAGTCATGCAATCGTTAATTAGAATGCTACTACCTTCAGCAACAATTATATCATGTGTTTATTAAGGATGTGTTTTTTACAAAGAAATAAAACATATTCAATATTTTATGTTATGACCAAGTGTTTAGTTTTATTAAACAAAACAAGTGAATCTGTTCGAAGACCAACTCTGAAAAATGCGGTCAGATTAAAAGACACATAATTTCGCCGCACATGGTTTTAGCTAAAAACAATATTTTTTTTTTGAATTTCCATTTTTAATTGAAATTCCCATTTAGATTTTTTTATCTTCTTAACATACCACGCTTTGTTTTCTTTAAAAACCACACTTTTTGCTTTTCCCTAAACTTTAATAATTTTCTCAAAAACGGAAACTCTGTTTTGTTAGGGGCTTAGCGAAAGAGCACCCAAACGGAACAAAATTTAATGAACACTTCGTAAAAGTGCTTTGGGCATGAAAAACGCCAAAACACAAAAAGTGTAGTGCGAAAAAATATTGAGCTCAAGCTTTTAGCAGCAGAGGCAATAATCTCTGACGAGCACAGGTTATAAAAACGTTAAATAAAACAAACAAAATCCATGACGGCGGCAACGATGCCGAAATCAAATATTCTACCCAAAAACAAAACAGCAGTCCACTACAGTGTTAACGCCAAAAACAAAAGTGTAATGAAAAAATAAACTAACAGAACAAATTTAAAAAGCAATAGCTGCAAGCCATTTTAGTATGCAACGACAGGCGGCGAGTGGAGGTGGTCGTTGTAGTAGAAAATTTGAATTTGTTTTTATTTTAAACATTTTCTAAACAAATGGCAAAAGAATAACAACAAACAACAGAAACAGATGCGGCAGCAGCAGTGGCGGCCGAGTTGAGAATGCAATAATAACAGCATTTTACTTTTACATACCCACACACCCGTTAGTGTACGTACTTCTTCACCCACGGCAGCAACCCAACACTCGCTAATTGTACAACAATTGTGTTAATTGCTCTCTTCTCTCATTATCTTGTATCTCTGTGATTGTTGTTTTTGTTGTTGCTGCTAAATTTTCTTCGATTTTTCTCCCAATCATGTTCTTCTTCTTTTTTATACTTTCAGTAATAAATTGCATGTTCAACTGAATCGTTGTTGATCATCGCCTAGCCATACGAGAATTGTAACAACTCAACCAAACACATGTACACGCACCCCGCCCCCCACACACGCCGTGCAACCCTTTTCGCGCCCACGCATTTTACTAAACAAACAGCAAAGGAATTTCGGCATAAACATAGACAAGAAATTCATTCCAAACAGTGAGCAAGAAGAAGAAGAAGCAGAAACAAAAAGTGAAATAACCGCAAGAAATAAAAAATCAAAGAAGCAAGCAAAAAAGTAGTGAATTGTGTTATCGTTTTAAGTAAGAAAACAAAAAATATATACATACAAGCCACACGCGAGTTCTTATCTCCTTCCAGCTAAACACAAAAAAGGGTTTCGCCACCAACGAAAGTAATGAATTTGCAGAAAATCTTAATGAGTTGAAGAAAACGAAATGAAAAATCTCCCAAGTTATTTATAAATGTCTATCATTTGCAAGCTAACAAATCAGTGAAGTGAAAACACTTAAAAAAGGACGCCAAAAAAAAAGAAAATATTTGTAGTGTTGAGAAAATCGTTGTAATAAGGAAAGAAAGAAAAATTGGAATAGTTTATTGATGGCATGCAAAACATTGAAGCCAAAAAATATATCATCTCTAAAAACAAAAACAACAACAACAATTGAAGGGACTTTGACAGGTAAGTGGTATAAGAGAAAAATTTAATGGTAAAAACTAAGTTTGCTTAAGAGAAATGATCATTAATCCTTTTGAAATGCCAAAGGTCATAACAACCCTTTTCAAGCTTCTCGACTTTGACTGCAGAAAAATGCGTTTAAGCTAATTGAACCTCTAACAGCCAAAAATGTAGCTAACGAACGTAAAAATTTGTAGAATTTACAAAAAAATTTTAAAGAAAGCTTTATTTAAGGGCATATGGACAGATCCCAGAAACAGTTTACCAACCAAAAAACCCAAATGAATTTGTTGGTAAAGAATAGGTTAGAGTCAATATTTTGTTTTATGAATCTAAAGGATGATTTTTAAAGAGCTATAGGAAAGTTAGAAAAAACACATAAACACATAAAGTTCAGAAAAATGCATGAAATCTTTATTTGAATCGATAGTACAGTCCATATGATTTTATGTTTGAAGATTATTTCATGCAAATGTTGGCCGTGACTGCGCCTTAAATGGTCCATCCGGTTAGTCCAATTTTGGCATACTCTTTCCAACATTTCGGCCGGTATCGCACGAATAAATGCTTCAATGCACAACACTTTTACGATAGTTTTGCTTATTACCTTATCCGCAGTTGTGCTAACTGCCATATCGAAGTTCTACTAACCCCTTACCGGTAGCTGTGCTAATTATCCTTCCGGCAGTTAGTACTGAATATAAAACCTACACATACATCCAAAGAATTCGGGAACCGAGGTTCGACTCCCCCGGCCGGCCAAATTTTTTTTGTTATTTTTTCTTTAAATATTAAATATTTTTTTTTTAAATTGTTTCTACACTTTTTTGTACTCTCCCCCATAGGATGGGTATACTTATTTCGTCTTTCTGTCTTTCCTCGAAATATTCGTCTCAGAACCCATAAAGTATATATATTCTTGATCGTCATGACATTTTATGTCAATCTAGCCATGTCCGTCCGTCCGCCTGTCTTTCGAAAGGAGTAACGTCACGCTATCTTTCGAAAGAGTGAAGCTAGCCGCTTGAAATTTTACACAAATATTTCTTATAGGTGCAGGTCGGTTGGGGGTTGGGTCATATCGGTCCATGTTTTGATATAGCTGCCATATAAACCGATCTTGGATCTTGACTTCTTGACCCACTACATGGCACAATTTTTATCCGATTTAGCTGAAATTTTGCACGAGGTGTTTTTTTATGATTTTAAACCACTGTGTTAAGTATGGTTGAAATCGGCCCATAACCTTATATAGCTGTCATATAAACCGATGTGGCGTCTTGAATTTGAAACCATTTAAACCGATCTTGAATCTTGACTTCTTGAGCCACTAGAGGACGCAATTCCTATCCGATTTGGCTGAACTTTATCATAACGTGTTTCGTTATGACTTTCAACAACTGTGCAAAGTATGGTTCAAATCGGCCCATAACCTGATATGGCTGTCATATAAACCGCTCTGGGATCTTGTCTTCTTGAGCCTTAAGAGTCCACAAATCCTATCCGATTTCGCTTAAATTTTGAACGACGTGTTTCGTTATGACTTTCAACAACTGTGCAAAGTATGGTTCAAATCGGTCCATAACCAGACATAGCTGCCATATACACCGATCTGGCATCTTGATTTCCTCTATAGGGTGCAATTATTATCTGATTTGGGTGAAATTTTGTACAACGGCTTCTTCCATGAACTTCAACATACGAATCAAAAATGGTCTGAATCGGTGTATAACCTACAATAATACAGCTCCTCAATAAAACGATCCAATAACATAGCAATTCTTTTCGTTTATCCTTTCCTTTCCTTGGATGGCCTAAAAAGAGACACTGGGAAAAGAACTCGACAAGTGCGGCCCTGGTGGAGGGTATATAAGATTCGGCCCGGCCGATCTTAGCACGCTTTTACTTGTTAATTTTAATTTAATTGAGAAAATTATTACTGTACCATAATGCATATTGCCCTGTATCATCATTAAGAAAATAATGTCGATAGGCTAGAGGATGCGGGAAAGATTACCAAACATGACATCATGAGTTCAAATGTCCCCTCGACCACTGACAAAACTAATAGAATAAATTTTAAAGCGTAATTAGTCGAGAAAGAAAACTCCGAGGGAGAGCAGCTGCAAGCAGAAAATAACACGAATAAGCGCAGCTCACCCGAACGACGACGGACGCTTGCTTAAAGCAATTTTTATTTTTGGTAGCATAACATTAACCAGACAATAACCTCAACACTAACCTATTAAAGTTTGGATGTTAGATCTTCTTCATTCTCTTGGTTTTGGTGGTGGATTGGAGTAGCCAAACCCTTTGTTTGCCCCGAAATTGGATATCGGATTCATACCCTTCTCCAAAAAAACACATTTAAGCTAGATATTGTTATAGTCGGTATATATGTGTGCTTAAGGGGGAGTTTATGAAGTGTGGCGTCCCTGAAACACTTGGCTATAAAACAGATATCAGATTTGAACCCCAATTGTCATTGGTTTAGGGGAGTTTATGGGGTAAAGCGACCTCCAAAACACTTGTCCACAAAATTGGATAGCTCAATGCCTTTCATTTGAGCCACATATTGCCATGGTCGGTAAATATGTAATCTTTGTGGAATGTTTTGGGGAAGGGGCGGTGATTACGTTTATTTAATCCCCATATTGCGATGGTCAGCAAATAATTGCTGTTTGTTTTGGGGAAGGGGTAGACCCCCAGAAAATTGGTCCCGAAAGTGATATTAATTTCATGCTCTAATCCTCTATACCTTTCATTTGAGCCCCACACTGATCTGGTCGGTAAATATGTCCGATTTAGGTGTGTTTTGGGGAATGGGGTGGTCCCCCAAACACTAAGCCCTGAAAATAAATCAGCATCGTGCCCTACTCTCAAATTGCCATTGGCCTCAAAATTCGATATGAAATTCGCTATATAATCTCAAAACGTTTCATTTAAATCCCTTATTGGAAAAGTCAGCAAATATGTCCGGTTTGGGGTAAATATCGAGCTTCACTCTCTTTAAGACCCACATTGTTATGGCGAGCAAATGCGTCCTATTTGGCGGTTGTTATGATGGTGGGACGTCCCACCACGAATCTGTCAGATTCGTGTTCTACTCTAAAATACCTCTTAATTAAGCCCCATATTGCAATTGTCAGCAAATACGTCCCATTAAGGTTGTGTTATGGGGGTGGGGTGGCCACATAGTAAATTTTTCCTTAATATTAATATCAGATTCGTGGTTTAATCCCAAAGACCTTTCATTTGAGACCCATATTGTTATGGTCTAAAATTTTTCCTCTTTGGGGGTTATATTGGGAGAGAGGCGCCCCCCAAAACACTTGGTTCCACATTTGGATATCAGATTCGTATTCTACACTGGAAATCCTTTTATTTGAGCCCCATATTGCCATGGTCAGTAAATAAGTCCTATTAGGGGGTGTTTTGTGGAAGGAAAGGACCCCTAGAAACTTGGTCCCACATTTGGATATCAGATACGTATTCTACTCGCAAATTTCTTTCATTTGAGTCCGATTAAAGGGTGTTTTGAAGGTTGGGGGGGGGGGGGGGGGCGGGGTTCCGCCAACCACTTGGTACGACATTTGGATATCAGATAAGTTTTCTAATGTTAAATACCTTTCATTTGTCCCACATTGTCGTGATTGGTCTTTACATATATTTGGTAGGTTTTGGGGTGTGGGGCGGCCCTCTAGGTATCCCATCCGAAATTTTTGTTTTTAGGTTACTATAAGGCGGCACACATAATTTCGCTTAAATCGCACCACCCATCTTCGAGATTTGGCGTTTTTGACTATTAGGGTAAGGGGAAGGTTTCGCCCCTCTTCAGATATCAAAAAATTTAGTACCCTATTTTCACCACGGGATCATTATGCACCATCTCTGAAAATTACAAGAACTTCGGTTCAGCCGTTTTTGAGTCTATACGGAACAGACAAACAAACAAACAAACAAACACAAATTCATTTTTATGTATACAAGATTCTACCCATTTTATATAATATGTAACTACTCTGCGCTATTTGCTCATATTTTCCCCTCCAATTCTTGTTGTAATAACGTTCAAATTGTCAATATATAGCCCTCCCTCGTATTATCTTCTCTATACTAGGAAATAGAAACTAACTTTCATTGTTCGGTGGATGTTCTTCAGGTTGTCACCATTGTATGGCGTCTGGCGCAACAATAGAATAAAGTTGTATTATTAGTTTCTATTATGATGTAGTTGCTCTAATAAAGCAAAAACGAAATATGAAAAATTCTCTAATGTCTGTGGCTTAATAGTCATAATAGTAGTTTAATAGACCCTTGCAAAGGCAAAACCCCCCATTCTATTGTTCACCAGCCCCCAAACACCAGCCACATCACAAGTTTGTTTACTATTAGAGACACATACCGATAGGCAAGTTCTGATAACCAAGCCAAGCATTATGGCTGAATACCATCGAGCCTAGGCTATAAAAGGTCAAACCACAGCGTAAACTTATTTATGTATGTGTATGTACATACATGTACAGTATGTATGTGTGATCCCATAGGCCTTATCATCCCAGTCGCATGTCCCATGTCATCAGTCACTGCGTCAATCATTTACCTATTCATTGGCACACTATAACCTAATCGTTAATGTTTAATACCGTGTCACACGTATAAAATTTCTCAAACCCACTGATATTTTATTCAGTGCTGCTGATGACGCTTCAAAGGTGAGATGAGGGTTTCACATTAAAAGGCCTTTATAAAATATTTTATCATTTAAAAAAAAAAAAACGATTAGAAGGAGCTTTTTTTATTTTCCAAATGGGGTGGAATTTAACCCGCCATGATGTTTTAGTACATCGAACCTTTGATTTGCGAGCCAGTTTTGTACGTCCATTCTTCTGTCGGTCCTCCTTTCAAAACCTGGAACGCATTATTGATACTGGGCTCTCCTATTTTCATGTAACAAAAGGTTCGATACGAAATTTGAAGTAGGGAGGTATACTAGGCCTGCCCATATATATATGCCAGTGGAATATATCACTGAAAAAAATTTTGTTCTAATTTCAATGATTCGAGGTAAAGATTCGCAAACTTAATTTAAACATGTTCAATTTTCAAACTTTTGGAGGAAACATATCCTTTGATGAAATATATTTTCCTTTGTTATTAGGAATTTTTATTTTAAATGGTAGGATAGGTAAGGCAAGGGTTAAGTGGCAGTCTGCCATCAGACTCATTTAGACGTTTTCGTCCATTGTGGTACCACAGGAACAGAAGAAGGAAGATGCCTTCTAGTTCCTACCGTTGAACCATCCAGATCGCTTTAAAAAGCCCAATTACTTGCGAATCCGCTTAATAAGACAGGTTCTCAAAGAAATGAGAACCTAATGTGGAACTCCTTCTGACTGCTAGTGCGTGACACACACCCAGAAGGTGTTCTATAGTCGCTTCTTCTTCGATGTTCTCACAGCTTCTGCAAAAGCCGTTGCTGGCAACCTTCAGTCTGTCAGCATGTTTTCCGATTAGACAGTGACCTGTCATGACGGTCACTGCTATCTAGCCAATGATAGCAAAGCAGTAGACCTCTTCAAGTCTAGATTAGGCCACATAGTTATGGAATGCTCTCATCCCCCTCTTTGTGACCATCTATCATTTGTTGTCCTACGGGTTTGCTCCTGAAAACTTAGCTTACATGTCGCTAGAGGCATAGCCACAGATTCCAGTATCCCTGGAATGTGTAGGGCAGTTCCTAGTCTCGCAAGCTCGTCTGCTTTAGAATTCCCTGGGACATCTCTGTAGCCCGGCACCCAGAACAGGTGAATTTTGAACTAATCAGCCATATCGTTGAGAGATCTGTGACAGTCGAGGGCGGTTTTTGTGTTCAGAAATACGTTCTCCAGGGATTTAATGGCTGCCTGGCTGTCTGATAAGTCATTTATGCCAATCGTCACATTATATCTTAGCCATTCCACCACTTCCTTAATTGCAAGGATCTCTGCTTGATACACACTGCAGTGGTCGGGCAAGCTTTTCGATATGACCAGTTCTAGATCTTTAGAGTACACCTCCTCAGTACGGCTGTGATGCATAAACAAGCCATCCTTTTGGATCCGGTTAAGTATTGAACAGTAGGTGGACTTTTGAAGCGCCGTCCACCAGACCACAACACCATATAGCACTATACGTCTGCAAAACTGCAGTATATACACAATGCATGACACGCCTGAACCCCCAATTTTACCAATGGGTCTCTTGCAGGTGTATAAGGCAAGGGTGACCTTTCTTGCCCTTTCCAAAATGTTGGATTTGAAGTTCAATTTCCTGTCGAGCAAAACAGCCAGGTATTTTGCGCTTGCTGTGAATGGAACATTTTCTCTACCCAAGGAGACAGGTTCCACTGTAGGCAACTTGTATCTTCTGCTGAAAAGAACTACTTCTGTCTTGCAATGATTTATACCTAGAATACTTTCGGTAGCCCACTTTACTGTTGCACGTTGAGCTTCCTGAAGTATATCTCTTAGTGTGCTGGTAAACTTTCCCCTAATCGCAATTGCCACGTCATCAGTATTCGCGACAAATTTTACGCCTTTTTCTTCCAGAGACAATAATATATTGTTAATGGCTATATTCCAAAGTAGAGTAGACAGTACACCTCCTTGAGGTGTTCCTCTGCTGACCCATATTTTTACATCAACAGTTCCCAAGCCTTCTGTAATGCATATTTTAGTAAGTTAGTTATTAATAAACTTTCTTACGGTAGTGTTGATGCCTAGAAACTACAACTCCTTCATGATTGACGTTGGTTTTACATTATTAAAAGCACCTTCCATGTCAAGAAATGCTACCTTTCTATATTCCTTGCCAGCGAGAGAACCCTCTATGTAGTCGACTAGGTCGTGAAGGGCTGTTTCAATGGATTTGCCTGCGACAGGTGATCCCCAGGGATCTTTGCCCTAAGATATGTTTCTATCAACCTCTCAAGAGTCTTCAACATAAAGAATTTCAGACTAATAGGACGAAAATCTTTCGCCTTCGTGTGGTAGTGTTTCCTGCTTTCGGAATTAAAATGACCTTCGTGTCCCTGCATCCCACAGGTATATGTGACATTCTGATACAAGCAGAGTATATCTCTCTAAGTCTATCAGACACAGCTTGTAATTCAACCGGTGATTCATCATCAGGGCCTGGCGACTTAAAGGAGTCAAAACCTCTTATCGCCCAAAGGATGTTCGGTTCAGACACCATTTCCCTAATAGCCTCCGACGTGTGCATACCAGTGACAACCGCTTCTAGAGTCACGTTGTCCGTTGGAGATTTCCCGGGAAATGTGTATTAACGAGTAGTTCTAGTGTTTTCTCACTAGACATTGTCCATACATTCTCTGGCTTCTGAATATACCCCACCGGACAGAATCTTCCTTTGCTTAGAGGCGTCAAATGTATCCTCCACTGAGCTGCAGAACTCTACCAAGGATTTGTTCTGAACCTTTCTTAGATCGCCTTATAGATGTCCCAATCGTGTGGTGCTCTTGGGCTTTTGCTCTGTTGAAGAGTTTTCTGCAGTCCTTCCTTAGCCCAACCATCTCTGGGGTCCACCATGGCGGTCGCTGTTTGCCCCTTGGGTTTGCACTAGGGTATGCTGACACAAGCGAGTCATTCAGGGTCTTCATGATCCGCTTGACCACTATGTCTATATCATCCGTAGTTTACACTTCCTTATCTGGTCTAGAAGGGATAGACGTGCAGAATTTATGCCCAAATTTATCTCAATTCGCCTTTCTTCTGTTCAGCCAGAGAACAGTGAACCTTAGTTAAAGACGCAAAATAGCCTTACAAATAAGAGCGTATTTAAAAGTAGTTTTTTAGTTAAAAAAAAAAAACGATTTTTCTAAAATAATTATTGGACAGTCATCTGTGAAGTAAAATAAGACTCAATCAGCAATCGAAATTTAAAACGGATGGTAGTGTCAGTTACTTAATAGGAAATTTAATTAAAAAAAGCATCTTTATTTTAAAGTTTTGATACTTTGGCTCGATTTCATTGCTAAAATACTATGAATAAGGAAAAATCTCTTAAAAATTCCGCTTCTTTTTTTTCTGCGTGTGTTATATATGGCAAAAAATTTGACTTTTTTTAACTGATTTTTGTTTGTCCTTTGCTTTGTTTAAATAGAATTTTTGTTATTTGAGACTACTTCATCACCTCAGAATGCCTGCAGTTTGTCCGGCCCTTTTCCAATGGCATAAACTGCAAAGATAAGAAATGTAAAATGCTGTAATATATTTATCTGGCGCTTTGAATTCACCTACCTGCTGTAGATGAGAAACAATCTCGAGAGCAACCCTTTAAGGCCTTTTCTCTGCTCTACACTTAAAACTGGTCGTTGTTGAGTTTGGTTTCTGCCTTCTTCAACCATGAAGGTGATGGTAACAACACACGATATCTTCGTCTCGCTTTACGGCCTTCGTTGGTGTTGGCGGTTAAAATGACACGAGGAGGCACTCGTAACCGCATTCAATGTGATCCGATACGATCCGTGTTCTTCTCAAAACGTCGTTGTTGTTTTTTATGGAATTTAATGTTAGCTTGTCTTGTGTGTATGTGTGCATGCTAAAAAAGGTAACCAAAGTTAATTTTATTATTGGATAATTAAGAGCGAAAGCACTATGACAAAACATTAGCGCATAGATAGCCGAGTTTCAAAACACGCCATGGGAGCTATACGAGAAGATGGTTAGTAGTTGTCTTTTTGACATAGGACAAGGCTGAGAGAGAGAGAGAGTTGATTGAAATGTGCTGTTGCTTGAGCTGTGCTACTAGCAACGGCACCGGCACTGGGTGCGTGTCTGTATATCTCCCAAAGGAAACTCTTGTATAAATTATTGCTACAAATTGTTGTTATGCCTTTGTTGATGACTTTGATGGTATCGAGTGATGTTTGGCATGTTGTTTCTGTGTGTGTGAGCTAGCACGCCAATGTGTCGGTGTGCATGTATGTGTTCGTTTACAAGAAATAGGTGAATGAAAGCTAAATTAATTATTTTAATTGAAATTAATATGGCTGGGTGCTGATATGCTTGGCGGCGGTAGACGAAATGAATGGATAGATGTATGAATGGATTGATGGATGTTGGCAGGCGAGTACAATTAGGTATAACATGAAGGACGTACACAATATTTGATCGATTATACAAAACCCACAATATCCCCTGGAAAACTTGTAGGGGTCAATGTAAGCTCTCAAATTGAGGGAGTGAAATATAATAACACAAACTAGCAGCTGCTTTGATTTTGGGATCAATAACAAATCGCTTTTATTCAAGTACTTACGTACATACATTAAGGGGGAATTAATATTAGTTCTAACACATTTTTGAAAAATCTATTACATATAAAGGGTGATTTTTTAAGAGCTATAGGAAAGTTTTTCGAAAGAAAAAAACACATACAACTTGGAAAAATGCAAGAAAATCTTTATTTGAATCGATAAAACGGTACATATAATTTAATGTTTGAAGATTATTTCATGCAAATATTGACCATGACTGCGCCTCAACTGGTCCATCCGCTTAGTCCAATTTTGACATACTCTTTTTAACATTTCGGCCGGTATCTCACGTATGAAAGCTCCAATGTTGTCTCCCAATGTGTCAATTGAAGCGGGCTTGTCTGTATAGACTTGAGATTTAACATAGCCTCACAAAAAATAGTCTAAAGGCGTTAAATCGCACGATCTAGGCGTCCAATTGACCGGTCTCGAACGTGAAATAAAATGTTCACCGTACTTGAAATACAATGATTACACATGATTACAACAGACCGACATAGATATAGGACGATCTCCTGGTAAAGGGTTTAAAGACCATAACAGGCACATTTATTAACCGTTTTCGGTAGGTTGTATTGAGTTGTGAGTGAGTGAGTTGAATTAAGCCTTCCGATATCCGAGTCGAAAATAGTCTGGTGAACCCTAATTGGATATAACTGTCATATAGACCGATCTGTATATTTTGGATCTTATGTTTGCTGAAATATGGAATGGTGAATGTATACTTTCCATAATGTTCTTTCTTTACACTTAGATACAAAAGGCCTTGCCTTGTCATGTTCACATTGGCAGAGCAATAATAAAAATGCGAGCTAGCTCAGCCACATTTCGAAATATATACCAACGACGGATCAGGTAACTTCTTTACAATAATATTTCACAAATTAAAATCATCTCTCAAATTTTCTAAGTAAATTCAAAAAAATGCCTAAAGTAATCAAAATAAGTAACAGAAGTAAGATCTGCTTTTCCATTTTCAGCAGACAAAAACTGCTGTTTTAGCAAACATTTTTGGTGTTTGGAATAACAAATTTTGTTGGGTGCACCTGATCCATCCACTGGTATACATTTCGAAATGTGGTTGAGCTAGCTGTCATTGTTTGTTATTGCTCTACTAATGTGCACATGACTGGCATGGCCTTTTGTATCTAAATTTATAGAAACAAGAATATGGAAAGTATAAATTCAGTGGTGATTATAAACATCCACTGAGACACACATTAACATATGCAATCTATGTTTTCTTTTACGTCCCCTTCATAACTAAGCATCTGTCATTTTCAGCAAACAACAGACTTGCTACAATAGGAAGTCAAAATTAACTACTAATATTCAGCAGGCAGTGTTTGCTATTTTCAGCAAACTTTTTTCTATGAGTGTAGTGTAATGTCTACCCTGACAATACCTTCCATTATTGTACGTACAAATTCAATATATATTTTGGGCAAAAATGATAAAACAAGTTTGGCCAAATGTTTGACTAATCTGAACGTAACTTTAGCCATTTCTTAGTACCTCTTAAATATCCATCAACTTACACCCTGCTCAAATATTTATGAATATTTTCATTCACAGTGTTAGGCAACAGAAAATCTGTTTTACTACTCATCCTCTTCCCCTCTCTTTTACTATCTATTTTTTGTGAAGGGGTAGAAAAAAGTTTCACAACGTCTTTTCAACAAAATATCAATAAAAAATGAGAAAAGTAACGGCACCCAATTTGTATAAAGAAAATTATGGCAACAACGACAACTTAATCATTGGCACCGAGAAAGTTGCGTGCGTTTGAGTGTGGTGGGTTTTTCTTTCTTCTATAGAAAAATTACACAATCGCTGGAAGAAGACTTTTGTCGAAAGGCCGCATGGTAATATGTGTCAAGAACCCTTTCTTTTGCTGGCGTTTTATGATAAATTTGCACAATGTGGGTTAGCAGCAGGATTACTTTCACACATACACACTCACAAACAAGCGAATCCACATACACAGTCATAATGTACACTCTAAGTTTTATGTCCTTTAGACATGTGGTTGTATCTGTATATTTGCTAAGGATATTGTCACTTGACTTGACTAGTTGACCTTTTTTCCGATGTTCGATGCGATGCTGTTGTTGTTGTTGCTGTTTCCTCTTCAATACACAGACTCACTAACGCACACAAGTGGGCCCATCTGTTCAACCCATTCAGTGTGTTAACAATACCAGCCTTTATTTGTCAGCATCCACTCATTCGCTCACTCGCTTTTGTAAGAATTTTTGAAGGCTATAAAACTAAGGTTGTATTGAAAGGATGTCAATGCGTATTAAAAGTTGGGTAAATAACATGATGAGAATTTCCTAAAAATAAGTAGTTGAGATTTTCATGATTTTAGTAGGCATTTGTTAAATAAATTCTTGATTTTTGTTTGGGCTGATCTATGTAGCATCAAGGCAGAAAAACTTACAAATGCGAAAACATTTGTGTCAAAGAAATCTTTATGACTTTAATTTAGGACCATTCTGCTTTATGCATCAACATTTTATAATATCCTTCAATTGTAATGACAAGCATTTTGTAATCTTTTTTCAATTGAAATTTCATGAACCATCATGAGTTCAATGAACAAACGTAGAATTTCATCAGGTTTATTAATCTGTGTTAAAAGCATAGATTTAGGTGTTGTATTGGGTTGCCCAAAAAGTAATTGAGGATTTTTTAAAAGAAAGTAAATCCATTTTTAATAAATCTTAGAATGAACTTTAATCAAATATACTTTTTTACACTTTTTTTCTAAAGCAAGCTGAAAATAACAGCTGATAACTGACAGAAGAAAGAATGCAATTACAGAGTCACAAGCCGTTGAAAAAATTTGTCAACGCCGACTATATGAAAAATCCGCAATTACTTTTTGGGCAACCCAATAGTTCTGTACTGATTTCTCTTAAAGTTTTCAAAACATGACCCAATCGAGTTTAATTTAAAACAAAATTTGAATGAGTTTATTTGCTCCCGAGTCTTTAATGATAAGGTTCTTGGTGTAAATATGTTATTTTATTTTGTTAACTTCTCTTTGCCCAGCAGTTAGTTGTTATTTAAAAATTGTTTATCCTACCCTCATATTGACTTAAAGTTGTATCTCAGAGTGTAAGTCTTTGGTTAACATTGAAAAGGCGTGAGGCTCTATTGAAAGCGAAGAGTATTGTTATTGCTGTCATTTTCTTTTTTTTGTATTCAGCAAACAATTAAACTTTTCCTAGTAACACATACTCTCTTTTTGTGCGCTCTCTCACTCTCACTCACTTGTTTTCTCTTTTATTATAATCATCGACATAATCGCCTGCTTTCGTATATGTGCTCTCTTACTCACCCACATGCTCGCCATCATCATCAACAGGACAAAATTTTGTGAATTTGTTCATTCACAAAGGCCCCCTCTTACACATACACACAAAGAAACATGCTTGTCCATACATACATACACAACGACATCATAGTCAACTAAACAACAATGAGGACTACTACTCAAGTTGTCCTCACTTCAGAGTCATACATATTTATGAGAAGTAGAAGAAAAAAAAAACGTACACAACATAAAGAAGAAGAAGACGAAGAAGAAAAACCCTCTGAATTCTTGATTTGCATGTGTGTGAATATCAAGCGTGTTTGTATTTCCAATTCAAGTGAATGAAGGTTGGCAAGGAGGACCACTTAGACACCGCTTGTGCCCTTCCCCCCTACCCCCAGACCTTATGAAAGTTTAATAAAAACATGAAATGAAATAAAAATATGCAATTTTCTTAAATCACCAGGTTAACAAAAATATTCAATGAAAGAAAAGAACTTTTTCCTTGGAACCAACCGATAAAGAAGACAAAATGAAAGAAAAACATTGAGAGACACACGATCTTAGGAAACCGCTGATGTGGCCAAAAAGCAAATTTTATTGGGGGAACGTATGTAGGTGCTTATTTTCCCCAACACTTCTTAAGAAATGCAAAACAAATAACAACATAAATTAAAAAAAATATATTTAATTTGAAATGCTTTTATGCGGTATTACGGAAGTTTAGGCTAACTAAACTTTAGCATTGTCACACAAAATATAAACTGGTAGAGAGGAAGAGTGAGTTAGAGAGAAAAAAGGAGAAGGAGATATTGTGTTGGTGGAAGCAATGCACTTGAAGAAATTCACGAGAATGTCTAATGAATGTGCACAAAATGTTGTAATCTTGTGGGGTACATACCAGTGGCCAAAAGCCGGGATGTTAAGCCTTTAAGGTGTCTTAATGTCTAGCTGAAGCCTCACATTCACTGAAAAATATTAACTTAGACAAATAAACTTAATTTGAGGAAAATGCTGTTGGATCTATTTGTCCAGCTGAAACCGGGTTTGTTTTGTTTCTATTTAAAATAGAAAGCTAAACAAAATCCCACTTTTTAAGTTTTAGACAGTTTTTTAAGATGTGATCGCGATCAATGCATTGGGCAGGCTACAGAGATCGCGATTTCAAAGCTAACCAAGCACCATTATCAGTCTGCTTTGCTCCAAAAAGATTACATGCTTCCACCACTCACTAATTAGTGAGCTGTGCCATGGTAGAAACATGTTTAAATCATAGATCACTAAAGAAAGTTTTTGTAACACTTCACTATAACATACTAAATTGATCTACCAATGTCCTTTTGAACGTATTGTAGTGATACAACATATCTTACTGTGTGAACTACTCCTATATAATTGTGAACACCCCTATAGTTAAGATCATATGTTTTCCATATGATCAATCACCTGAATTACCATATGATTAGAATTGTTGTTTATTTTTATGGATTAGTTTACCGTATGATGAAATTAGTATATAAGGAGAAGTCAAAAATAGTCTAAACCGGCTTTACAACTTCTTAAGAAAAAGCACTTTTAAAATGGGCTTTCTTTTTTTTTCAAAGCACCCAATTGTGCCTGCGTAGCCAAAACTATTTTCGTGCAAGTGGCGTTCCTAAGCGCCGGCAAGCAAACTAGGCAAGCCCTACTTTAATTTCACACCAGGCACATTTGTGTCCAACAACAGAAGAGTGCCGACGAAAAGATAAGAATGACGCAAAGTTCCTCGATGTTTCACTCTAAGGGAAAAACTTCGCGGCTACAAACATTGCAAAACCTTTCACTTGAAAAATGTTGCACTAATCCCGCATCTGTAGGGAGTCTTTGAAATCCCGTTCTCTGCAATTAATACCACACACTTATCCATTCTCTATTTCCGTCCTTTCTGTTACTCCGCAAAGGTAGGTTACCTTAGATGCAATCCCTTATTCACCACATCTAATCCAATGTGGAAGTTTGTCCACATTCCGCGCGGGTACTATCAAACATATCCGAAAAGTGTAATATCTATGGTTTCTCTTATAAACAGGTGAATAGGTTACCATAACTTCAAATGATCCAGTCGCCGTGGTTCCCATAGCTGCCGATACAAATCTTAACCTCGTTCTAAACATTGAAATGTAGTCTAAAATCTGTAACCGGCCACTAGGAATGGTAACCATTAGCCAGAACTAGCCGCACCTCAGCCTGAGCTTCTAAAATCACAATCCTAGTCCAGTTTTTTTATCTATAACAAACCCAAAAAGCGTTGCCTATCGTAGAATTTGTAAGGTCACCCTAGAGTGGGTAGCCCTTAATCTAGAATTTTCCATACAGCACCAATTTCTCACAATTTTCACCCAATGTGCTGGAATTTTGGTATTACAGACCATTTATGGGCCATAATAAGCCCAAAATAGGTCCAAGAATAGATTAAGCCAACATACAGCCAACCAGAAGTGTTGTTCTTGTACTGAATTGATCTCTGCCAAATATTTCACTCACTGTTTCACAACCCTTAACACCTTTATGGGCCAAAGACATGTAAGCTAAAGCCGACAAACTATCGATAATCGCACCATTCTATAAGTTCGATATTTCTAATAAGAAATATCGATAGAATCGATACTATCGTAAATTTCCCATCATTATATTTCAAACGAAAATGAGTAGAAACAAGTAAAAGCGTGCCAAGTTCGGCCGGGCCGAATATTAGGCAACCACCACCATGGATACTGCTAAATTTAGTTGGAGGGAGACCCGGCCCGGCCGATCTCCCGATTTGGCTTCTTAAGCCCCTAGAAGCCACAATTTTTTCCGATTTCCCTTAAATTTTGCACATAGTTTTCTCTTATGACTTCCAGCAACTGCGACAAGTACGGTCCAAATCGGTCTGTAACTTGATACAGCTCCCAAATAAATCGATCTCCTGATTTAACTTCTTGAGCCCCTCGAAGCCACAATTTTTGTCCGATTTGGCTGAAATTTTGCACGTAGTTTTGTGATGTGACTTTCAACAACTGTACTTAGTAAAGTCCAAATCGTTCTATAACCTTGTATAGCTCCTATATAAACGGGTCTGCCGATTTAACTCCTTACAAGTCGCAAATTTTGTCCGACTTGGCTGAAATTTTGCGTGCGGTATTACGACTTCCACCAATTGTACCAAGTACGCTCCATATCAGTCTATAACCTCTCTCTCGATCATCCTTGTTCGGTTCCCAGATGCTTTAATTTTTGCTGGTTTCACAGAAGTTTGGTATGTAGAATAAAATTTTGCGCTTCAATTAAATTTAGTTTGTATAAATTTTGAGCAGAATCCATGGTGGTGGGTTCCCAAGATCCGGTCTGGCCGAACTTAGCACGCTTTTGCTTGTTCCAGCTCTATTGTTAGCCCATTAAACGCCATCTCACTACTTAAATTAAACATCACCCCACAAAACGAAAAATACTGGCTCATCCTTACATTGCATTATACTGCTCATATTTTGTCAAATGAAAAAAAAAAACAACCTTTTTATCATTGATTCACCTAAACACCTCAAAATAGGCATAAGAATCCCTAAAAGTATGCAGACATTTTCTACTTATGTATAGTTGCAATTGGGATTTGCCAAATGCTGTGGCATTAACGTTGACGTAAACATAATGTAGGGCATGATCATGCTGATGATGATAATGATGATGCTGGCACTGGCTTTGCATTTCACGATTTTGTTTTATTCGTTGTGGCCATAGCCTTTTTTTCATCAACATTGACATGCTGTGTGCCAAATCGGTTTAATGAACTAAATAGACAATTTTGTTCGTTTCCATCGTTAGCTTTTATGTGCCATTTTCGTGCAGTCTCCTCTTTCGCTGCTTTCGTCATTCATCCTTTTGTTGGGTGTTGCTCTGGTGGTTGTAGAGCCAAGCCGTTTGTTATCATCGAATGTTTCCACATTCACACACAAAACAGACCCAGTTAGCAAATAATCCAAACCACTCCTACCTCAGCGCTGCTGACGCCCTCCTTCCCCTTTCCCCCCAAGACAAAAAACACAGAAAACCACCATTGACACTTTACACAAGTTCCAACCAGACCGACCCATCAGACCAACCAACCAAACAACTCGGAATATTTACAACGTTGTTGGTTGTTGCACACATTAACCTCATTTTAGTGTTTTTAATAATTCAGCAAACACTGTAGCCGCTGCTTTTGGTATCTCAGTGCCGAAGAATGATTGCAAATTTCAAAATGAAAATAAAGGAGGTGGAAATTGTGAGGTAAAAAAGAAAAAAAAAAAGAGATCACAAAGGAAAAAAATTAACAAACCATGGCGGTATGGTGAAGAGAAAGTGAAAGGACAATGCGAGAGTATATATTAAACAAGTAAAAAGCCATTAAATTCGGCCGGGCCGAACTTTGGATACCCACCACCTCAAATATATACGAGTACATAAAACACATTCCTACTACACCACATTCCTAGAAAAACAAAAACCCCATTTTGAAAGATAGGCAGAGAAAATGTGTTTGCTTTGTAATAGCGTTTAACTGGTTTCCTACAATGGGAAACCAAACTACTCATGAAACTATGCTCTTTAGAGTTAGAAATTCCGTTAAAATCCGGTTAAAATTACTCCATTTATGAACACATAGCAGATATATCGAAATATGTCCGAACATAATCTAACTCGGCACGAGCATCGAAGGATTTAAAAAACTGATTGTAGCAAATTTCAGCAAAATCGGGCAATAAATTTACTTTTTATGGCCCATATACCTTAAATCGGGAGATCGGTAAATATGGCAGCTATATCCAAACATAGATCGAACTGAAATATATTGGAAATGGATGTTGAGGCGCCCTAAAAAAATTATTGTACCAAATTTCAGCCAAATCGGGTAACAAATGTGAAGGGTATAACACATCTCACTGTGTTAAATTTCAGCGTAATCGTGTAAAAAGTTCGCCATCTATGGGCCCAAAAACTTAAATCCGTAGATCGGAATTGTAGCCAAGTTGGACAAAAATTGCGGCTTCTAAGGGCTTAAAAAGTCAAATCGGGAGATCGGTTTATATGTGAGCTATATCAGTTTATAGACCGATTAAGACCGTACTAAGCTCAGTTGTTGGAAGTTATAACAGAACACCGCATGCAAAAGTTCAGCCAAATCTGATAAAAATTGTGGCTTCCGGGGGCTCGAGATGTCAAATCGGGAGAACGCTTTATATGGGAGCTATATCAGGTTCTTGACCGATTCGGACCGCTATCGTGATTTCGACAGAGGGGCGGACGGACGGACATGGCTATTTCGAATCAGAACGTCGAGACGTTTAAGAATATATATACTATATGTGGTCTTAGACGAATATTTCGAGGTGTTACAAACGGAATGACTAGATTAGTATTCCCCCATCCTATGGTGGTGGGTACAAAAAGGTATTAAGTTCGGCCGAGCCGAACTTTGGATACCCACCACCTCGGATATATATATTGAAACCCTTTCGTCATAATACTGTGAAAATGCATCATTTATGAACCCATAGCAGCTATAACCAAATATAGTCAGATCTCCACCATATTCAAGAAGGCTATGTTAGGGTCTAACACAACTCATTGTTCTACATTCATCGGTTCAAAAATGCTCTTTTGAGCCTAAGAACTTATGCCGGGAGATCGGTATATGTATATGACAGCTATATCCAAATATAGACCGATCTAAACCATATTGAACACGAATGTCGAGGAGCCTTACACTGCCGACAGTGTCAAATTTAATCGAAATCGAGTAATAACGTGCTTTTATTGTCGCAAGAACTTAAAACGGGAGATGGGTACATACGGCAGCTATATCCAAATATAGACCGATCTTGACCATACTCGGTACAAAGGTCGAGCAGCCTTACGCAACTCATTGTGCCTAATTTTATTTAAACGGCTATTATATTCACCTTTTATAGGTCTTAAACATTAAATAGGGAGATCGGTATATATGGTTGCCATGTCCAAATCTGGACCAATATGGGCCGTATTGAACTGCAATATCGAGGAGCCTAACACAACTTTCTGTAACAAATTTCTGCGAAACCGGGCAATACCTTAAATCGAGAGATCGGTCTATATGACCAAATCGGTCCAGATTTGGATATAAATTAAATAAGGATGTCGAGAGGGCGAATATAACTTACTGTCCCAAATGCCAGCGAAATCGGACAATAAATGCCCCTTTTATGGGCCCAAGACCCTAAATCGAGTGACCAGTCTATATGGCCGATTTGGGCCGTATTGAAAAAGCATGTTAAGAAGCTTAACACAACTCACTGTCCCAAATTATTTCAGCGAAATCGGATAATAAATGTAGCTTTAATGGGCCTAAGACCTTAAATCTTCAGATCGGTCTATATGTGGGCTATATCAATATGTAGTCCGATATAACCCATCTTCGAAATTAACCTGCCTATGGAGAAAAAAAAAGAATCTGTGAAAAGTTTGAGCTCAATATTTCTATTTTTAAAGATTGTAGCGTGATTTCAGACGGACGGACAGACAGACGGATATGGCCAGATCGTCTTAGATTTTTACGACCACCAAGAATATATATACTATATAGGCTTAGAAATGGATATTTCGAGGTGTTGCAAACGGTGTGACAACACGAATATAACCCCATCCTTCGATGGTGGGTATAAAAAAGTGATCGGTTAACCCTCCCCCAACTTATGGCCATATCCATTCTCACTTCATAGTGTCCATATTGTTTATTAAAAAAGTTTTCCCTTTAACACTTCACCATATTTGTTTTTTAGTATTGGGTTGGTTGATAGTGGCCATTCATAGCCTTTCTTAGAATTTTCCTCTATCTTGGTTTTCATTTTTCTTAGATCTCGTTATATGACTTCCCAGCATGTTGTATGATTTCTTAAATTGACTCCTATGGCTTGAATTATGTGTGTGTTGGTCGGTTTTTTTACGGTAGGGTATTGCTATGCAATAGTCAGCATCATCATTATGACAGTTATTGTGGTGCATAAACCGATGGCAAATCACAGCAGGTTTCTCTATGTGTGGATGTGGCTTAGTTTCTTCTTTCTGAACGACATTTCTTAGCTAAAAGTTAATAAGAAAAGGAAATTTCCACCCAAAGGATCAATGACCAACACAGTGAGTGACTAAGTGAGTGAGTTAGCGAGTGATGTTGCTCTGAATATCCATTTGCCATTCTAGTTGAGTGCACTGTAGCTTTAGATGAATGCTTGACTGAGTGGACGACTGACTGTTTATCCATCCACCTTTGCTTGATTACACCCTTCAACATACGAGTGCAACATTTGTAGGAGGTTATTGAGCTGCTTTTTGTGCATATGCTGGTGTGGCTTTGAAAATCCTTATTTTTTTATGATTACTAGCTGCAACGAAAATAACAACAGCAATAACAACAACAAGAAACCACTCTCTTACATTAAATGCCCCTGTTGCTATTGCCGTTGCCATAGTGGCCATTCCTTGTTGCCTCCGGCCAAGACCATTAACCAAAGCAAGCAACAATGCCATGAATATGAGAGGTGCGGTTCGTTTTATGTTGAAAACCACCAACAGCAACAACAACTTCAAGAGTAGTGATAATTTGCCCTCCTTTATATGGCCAAGGGGGTTTTGATGGTATAATAAGCCGGATGCACAATAGCTTTCAGCAATGGATATGGGAAGGGATTTGTTTAAAGTAGCGCATATTTGAGCTATTAAGCAAAAAATTAGTCAAATTATTAAAAAAAGGAAAATTGCAAAATCTTTTTTTTTCAAAAATAAGATTCTTTTTGTGTCCTTGGACATTTAGAACACAACTAAGCTCCTTACAAACCATAAGGCAATCTGAAGTTTAAATGCCGGAAATATGTGTTATAAAAAGCATTAAATTGGTCGAATTATGGCAATAGAATTAAAAAAAACAAAATCTTTTTCCCAACTTTGGTCTTTTGGCAAACTCCTAGGACTTAATTTAGCTTCTCTCAGCCATGCCGTATGTCAATCTGAAATTTAACGCTTTCAATATTGCCCCCATTTTATTATGAGAGAAACCTTTCATCGTTTCAATCCGATTTCACTTTTTTATGCTGTTTGCCATGTTTCCATTTTATAACATCAGTTTTATATCGATACCTAGTTTGTCCTTCGATGTTTTTTTTTTTAACAAAAAATTACTCCCTCTTTGGTGATGGAAGCAAGCTGCCTCAAACAATCTGCCTTTAAAATTTTTCGTGTACATTCCATTTAACGATATGGCCATAACAATAAACAGCGGACATTACAAGAATATAAAATAACGAAACATATCATCTTCTCCCCTGTTGGTAGTTGGAAAGGAAAGCTTTCTATGCCTTTTTGGGTGGGGAGCCACAGCACAAAGGTTGGGTTTAAATTGGCCCAATATTGATGTGCCAAGGTACCATGATATTCAAGGTTTTTACTCTTAGTGGAAATGAAATTTTTTGCAGAGAAATTTTTGAAAAGGTGTGATCATTTTTCAAGGCACTTTGTAGAGATTGGAATAGTTTAGAGGATTATGTGGCAAAGTTTTGTGAAAATCGACATTGAGCTTCCGGGAATATTAAGATGAGATAAGCGTTTATTTGCTCTGCCTATGAGGAAACCAAGTATAAGCTTTATTTCAAGTTTAAAATCTAAATTAGTAAGGGAGCTATCAGATTTTTTATTGTAATACATATGTCGCAGTCGTACAAGAAGAGCGCCCTATAAATGCCGCCGACAGTAGTGGGGGAAAACCAACGCTGAACATTTTTTATGATGTTTTTGCCACAAAATATGCCGAACTCAAAGCCACGGTGCCCTCTTAGGTACAAATTTTCCGTAGAACACTTCGAGGGAAGCTATACTAACAAAATTAGTGCGACTCTCTCTCTCTCTCCTTTGGAAGAAAAATACTGTAAACAAAACTTTTTTTTTTTCTTGTTTGAGCGAAGATCATTTCATTTCACAATTTTTCGTTTGTTTTTTATTTCGAGACGAGCTTAATGTTCGGAGATTTTTGCAGTGGTAAAGGTTAGAAGACTTTACAACCATATTAGGTGTGGAGGCCTCGTCATACATTGACATGTCGTACTTGTATTGAAAATACCGCGAAAACGTGTCTACAAAACACATGCGGTGGAAGAGAACAGCTAGTGTGGAAAATATCAAACTTGTCAAATTTTGGGGAGAAGTTTTTAACTGTCGTCAGCATTAGGAGGAAACAACCAACTCTGAAATTTTTGTTCTTATGTTCTCGCCAGGACTCAAACCCATGCTTTCAGCGTCAGGGCATACGCTGAAATAAGCATATGCGCATAATCGCAGTTGTCAACCGCTTCTCCAGCAGACCTCCGGCCCATTATGTTCGTACTAGAGATGTGCGCGTGAGTAATTTTTTACTCACGCACGCTCACGAGACAAAAAATGTTACTGACGCACGCCTTTTTTATGTCGACTAACAGTCACGCACGCTCACGAGACAAAGAGTTTACTCATGCACGACTCACGAGACACTCACGAGAAAATCACAAGGTTCGAGTCACGTTTAAAGAAATATTTTTTCATGAAGCGAACTATTTTTCCATGCGAAATCATACAGCACTTGATCGTACGAATATTGTATGAGCCCTGCTTAACAACTTATTTGCTCTTTTCATTTTTATGCATCTGAAGGCAGATTCGTATGTTAAAATACCGTATAATTTGAGGGCATGCAAAGCATTTGGTGTTCCCCAATTTTTTTAAACTTTAGTCGTAATTTTCTGGTGAGTCGTGAGCATCTCGTGAGAGTATCTGAGTATTTCATGAGTCGTGATTAGTGTCGTGATAATGATTTCACTCGCTCACGCTCACGTACAAAGAATTTTAATTCAATCACGGCCACTCACAATCAAGTGATTGAATTTGGATTTCACTCACGAATCATTTGACTCGACATGACAACTCACGACTTACGACTCACGTGCACACCTGTAGTTCGTACTAGAAAGAAATGATATAAGAGAGAGAGAGAGAGAGACGAAAGTAGGAAGAGAATGGGGGAGGTAAACGAAAAATTGCGTTAGAGATCGAAAAAAAATCACACCGACTAGAGAGCTGTGCCGTCAACCTTCCCAAGCCCTTACAGAAGTCTACAATGACTCGGGAGTCGAAAGACAGTTGAGAGTTCAGTGATGAGAAGAGGGATTTTGTGGATTATGTGTGAACACTGTTCAACCATAATCTTACAGCACAGCGGATGCTTCACTACTTCAGTAACCTGGCCTTGCAGTGGCCGGTCAGGGCTCCCACCAAGTAACCAAGGTCAGGCTTCCCCATCCCAAAGACTATCGACGTTCTCGTTTCAGAGAACCTCGGCCACTGGGACTTGACACGCCAAATGTTTGCATTCGCAGCAGTAGGCATCCACAATTCCAGCACAAAGAACAGCACAGAGGGGGTTCGCTGCTCGCAAAATCTATCAGCCATCCAAACATTGCCAGCTTGTCATCCGCCTTGTTCCCTGCCACACCTTGATGGCCCGAAACTCAGTACAATCTGACATCAGCTCCTAAACGTCCGCGACGCGCTGCAGAAAGGGCCTTCAGCGCTGCCCGACTGTGCACATAAATCGTGACACTCTGACAGGGCCGCTGCTCCTGACTCAAAATCACATTCCAATCCATGAGAATCGCAAAAACCTATGCCTGAAAGATACTGCAACCTTCCAGAGGTCTATGTGGCATCCTAATTCTTAGGAATTTCAACAAAAACTCCTGCCCCAGTGCACCCACCCAGCTTGCACCAAAGAAATACAGTACGCCCACGCTGAGAACCAAGAACAACCTATAGATCGTCATCGAAGAAAGATCCGTCCAGCACATAGATCGTTGAGTCGCCAATGCCACGAAGTCATTCCAAGCCAGCGGCCTTCGGCAGAACGAACAAATGCCCGCCTTGTTCCTGGCTCACTCAATACAATTGCAAAGATCTCAGATCAAGTACCAAATTTAGTGCTGCTTTTAGAGCAGTCCTCCTCGCCCCCCGTAATCAGCGCTCCTATACTTTCTCCATCATACCGCGTAGATCCATCTTCCAAGGGCCCGGTGCCATATCAGGCAACCATATATGAAAATCGTCCGAACCACAGCGTTGTACATCTAGTGGACTGGCCCTGGTTTAAGTTCGAAACTCCTACCTATCGAGATGCGATGTGAGTAGATAGCAATAAGCACCCGTTTGACTCTCTCCTCAATGTTTTTTTCTCCAGTTCAATTTCTGGTGCAGAATAAAGCCCACGGATTTAGCCTCCTTGGAGAGCGGCAAACAAGTATTGAACCTACGCAGGCTATCTGAATGTTAGCAAACAAGAATGGTAGCCCTATTTTCTTCATGCTGCTTTCGGAGCAGTCCTCCTCGCCCCCCCGATATCAGCACCGCGGCAATACCCTGAACCTTCTCCATCATACATCGTAGACCCATCTTCTCAAGGGCCACATTAGGCACCCATAGGTGAGGATCGGCTGAACCGCAACAGTGTACGTTTCAGTGGTCCCTTCTTGGTCTAAGTTCCCAACTTCTATCTATCGAGTTGCGACATGAGTTGAGCGCAGACCCCGTTTTTTTCTCCAGTTCAAATTCTGCTCAAGAATAACGCCCAGGCATTTAGCCTTCCGAGAGAGCGGCAAACAAATATTGGTTTAATTCAAGTTAACTTTGGTTTTTAGTTCTATAGGTGAACCTACATAAGCCTTCTAAATGTTTGCAAAATTGAATGGTAGGCTTACTGTCTTTTCCATTCCTTTATGTACTATTTTGGGATTTTATACCAGTCGCCACTCTTGTTAGTACATCTATTTTGATATTTTTCAATGTGCCTGTTGTGCTCAGAATTTTATGCCTGTAAGTATGCTTTAGAAATTGGTTCAGATGGCTCTTTCAATTAGCTCATATATTTATGCGGGTGGTGTTGTGTATGACACATATATGCACACAGTATATCTGTAGGTATCTATGTTTGGCATCGTATATCTGATTCGTTATGACCTTTATTATTTAATGAGCAAATTGTGTAGCTTTTTCCCATCCTCCTTCCTTCGTTTTTTGGGGGAAGATTCCGATATTGACAGTCAACATTCGTTGCCACTTACACTCCCATGAAATCATGCTAAGGATGATGCCGTTTTATTTATTTGGAATATTGGAAATTCTATTGAAATTGCAGTAAATGCCAAATATTTGACATGTTGTGTTTTTATTTTTAGTTTATGTGTCCGCATATTAAAAGCCCGGGGCTCTTTTTTTGAAAACTCCTAAAACGGTAGCGCATTATTAGTTTTATAACATTTCTGTTAATTTGCGAGGTTAATTGACACCAATGTCAATGAAAGAACCAAAGTTTTTTTAAAGTTTATTTCAAAGATCACATCGCCACAGCTGTCTTTCGTGCTCTGTGGAAATTCCATTAAATTTCTTGTTTTTCAGTTCTCCTAAATTACCAAATACATAGCTAACTTTTTCGTTTGTTGTTTTCTTCTTTTATTTACAGGCATGAACTATAATAATTAATATGAAGGTAAGATTTTTGGCAGTGTTTTTTTTTTTTAATGGAAAACAAATTTGTAAGCTTTTGAATTTAAAGACAAAAAAAAAAAACGAAAAAAGTGCAGAATAATGAAGGCAGTGGGCCACGGGAATCTACAAAAATGAATTTGAATTTGTACTTAAATGTAAATGAGAAGGTTCTGGCTCTTTGCACATAGGATAAGCATTCATGCTGAAAGATAAACTTGCCGGAAACATAGAGACACAGGCCCACTAGGAGCTTCTCAACAAAATAAGGTATTGGAAAAACAAAAGCCTACCCTTTCTACACAAAAGGTGAATTAATATGCCTGTACCATGCTTTTTTGGGGGAGTGGAAATAATTTCTTTGTGAAAATACCAGCAGGTAGTCTGTGTTACTTCCCCAAGTTGACACAGATACTTAATTAAAATTCTGCCTCTTTGAAAATGGCGCAAAAAATTTCATTGAAGGCATAAATTTTGTTTTTTTTTTCACCCTTACCCCGTTTGATGTTTAATAGTAGATGCAAAGTATTTAGCGTTTCATTAGTTCTTTTATTTAATTCCGAGAATGGGGAATTTGTTCAAGGACTTCTTTCATAAAGAATCCAGCTAAACTAAAAATAAAAAAAAAATTCAATTCATTTTCTCTCCTTGGATGGGGAAAACCGTTTGTTTTTAGAAAGTACAAAAATGAACTGAAACTAAAAATAGTCCTTGGTGATGAGAAAAAAGTTCTTGTGCAGTTTGACACTCAACAACAGGCAAAAAGAGAATTGAAACATAAAGCATTACTATAAATAAAAAAAATATTTATATTGCAATACAAGACAACAAAAAAAAAAAAAACAAAAAATATACAAAAATGTGACTACAGCAGCATCATAAACGGGGGATGGCTGCATGGCAGTATTGAATTTCAAGTTTATTGAACTTTATCGCCATTTGCAACAGCTTACATTTCCAAATAAGAGCCTGAAAGGGAAAGAGAGTAAACCCCAATAAAAAATGGTTGTAAAGTTAGAAGAAAATGAAGCCTTCACCACAAAGGAATATAACAAACTGTCTGTCCAAACATTTTTCATTCATTTTTTTACGTCTACTAGGGCATGCATGGAAGCATTTTCTTTATCATGCTAAGAGTTTGTAAGTCTGAATTTTCCCCTCTCTATGTACCAAAAATGTGTTTATCATTAAGTTTTATAACAACGACAACCAACAATGTCAAACGAAATTTCTCGACAGTAAAAGCTCCAAAGATGTTTCAATAAAATTCTGCTCTTAAAGATTCACATTGAACTCTTATTTATTATGGGCTTGGGGTATTTGCCCAACAACACCAATAGCAAATAGATATCAATTTCAATATTTATATCCAATATTTGCAAATAAAGGCATAAATTTATGTTATACAGGGGAAATGTGTTAAGGTTTGTCTAAAATAAATCCCTTTTATTAAAGCTTTCCTTTTTTTGGTGTTAGCATTTAAGCCAAGTCTTTGTGCCACATGTTGATAACATAATGCCCCAGGTTCTGTATAACACACTATGTATATAAAAATTCATTACAAATGCTGTAGAATAAGTCCTCAAATCAAATGTAGCAATAAATGTAAAAAAATGGAATGTAGGAAAAACTTCAAAAAATCCTTTTTATTTATCTGGTTTACTAAAAAAAATATAATTCACCACTATTAAAGTTTTTGTTGACCTTTAATTTCCCTTTTTATTTGCATTTAATTTTGCACAAAATTTAAAATTTCTCGGAAAGAAGCATTTTTCCATCAATACTTAATACCACTGTATAAAAATTAAAAACAAAAAAGCACAATAGCCACTTGCAATTCTTTGGAAAAAATCCTGTTTAATTAATACATCATGAAACCTGAATACCAATTTCACAAGAAAATGCATACTCGTATGCTGTAAAAAGAGATTATTTGCATATAAAGGTGGGTCCCTTTAGGGATATTGCCAATTGCAAATTTTGCCCATGAACATGAACACTAAGGAACAGGGGCAAACTTCTCACATATCAATGAGTGCAGTCTGATTCAAGTTTAAGCTCAATGATGAGGGGGGCCTCCTTTTTATAGCCGAGTTTGAAAGGCGTGCCGCATGCGACACTTCTTTGGAGAGAAGTTTTACATGGCATATTACCTCACAAATGTTGCCCGCATTGGGAGGGGAAAGTCAGCGCTGAAAATCTTTTCTGATGGTCTCGCCAGGATTCGAACCCAGGCGTTCAGCGTCATAGGCGCACATGCTAACCTCTGCGCTACGGTGGCCTCCAGGGATATACAAAGGTAAAAAATTGTCGCCATACCACGGAAGGAAGATAAGGACGAGCAGATCAAGGATATTTTCTACGAGCGCCTAGAGAGAGAATATGACCATTGCCCCACTTATGACATAAAAATCTTTCTGCGGGATTGTAATGCTAGGATAGGGAAGGAAGACATATTCGGTTCAACAGTCGGAAGGTTAAGCCCCCACGAGATGACGTCCGATAATAGGTTGAGGCTAATAGATTTCGCCGCGCCAAAAACATGGTAATTAGCAACACAAGATATCAACATAAAAATATTCACAAAGCCACATGGCTGTCCCCGATCAAAACAGGAGAAACCAAATTGATAACATTGTGATAGATGGAAGGCATTCCTCCAGTGTGTTAGATGCACTTTGTACGGATCATTACCTTATTGTAGCAAGGGTCACACCCGTTTGATCATATCGAGTAAAATACGATCTGACACTGCTGAACATTGCAGTGGCATACTTCACTCGACTGACCTAACTGCTTGATGAAAGCACTCCTCGTTCCGATGATATAATGGCACAGTGGCAAACCATTGTCCACTCCATGGAAAATGCCGCGAAATTCGTACTTGGGTAACGGAAGTACCCCCCCAAAGAAACCCGTGTTACGACCAAGAATATCTAGATGCTACTGCAACCAAGAATGCGGCATACAGACAAACTCTGCAATCAGTAGCAACGCTATACACGAAGTAGAGGTATCGGGAGAAGAGAGAAACTTCTATTCCGCAGACATAAAAATGGAAAGACTTGAGTGAGAGCGAATTGAGATGTACAGGAGTCAGAATGAAGGCCGGAAATTCTACCAAAAATTAAACATCAAACCAATGGCTTTGGTGCAGGCACATCCTCCTCCAGAGACAAAGAAGGAATTCTGGTAACTGACAGAGATAGAATGCTGAGGAGATGGAAAGAACAATTGCTAGTGTCCGACGTTGACGGCGAAGAGGATACCGTAGAACCAATCCCTGATGATGGTATAGAATGTTTTCCTCCTAGTCATAATGAACTCCAAGTAGCACTGACACATCTGAAGAACAACAGAGCAGCTGGAGCCGACGGATTACCCGCTGAACTATTAAAGACCGGAGGCGAAACGCTGATAAGGCGTATGCACCAGCTTGTCTGCTCAATCTGGCTGGAAGAACACATACCCGATAATTGGAACCTCAGCTTACTATGTCCCGAACACAAGAAAGGAGACAAAACAGAATGTGTCAACTACAGAGGAATAAGTCTCCTCCGCATCGCATACAAGATACTCTCGAGCGTGCTGTGTGACAGATTAAAACCTAAAGTCAACGAGATAATTGGGCACTATCAATGCGACTTTAGTCCTGGTAAATCCACTCTAGACCAGATATTCACACTGTACAAAATCCTGGAAAAGACCCGAGAAGGACAAATCAACACTTACCATCACTTTGTTGACTACAAAGCCTGCTTTCGATACCCCTATTTCAAGCCATGTCTGAGTTTGGTATCCCTGCAAACTTAATAAGACTCTGTAGCATGACACTTGCTGATACACGTTCCACATTAAGAATAGGAGAGAATCTCTCCGAACCATGTTATACCAAACAACGTTTAGTCAAGGAGACAGCCTATCGTGTGATCTCTTTAATATCCTGCTGGAAAAGATTATACGAGATGCAGATGTGAATAGATATGGCATACTATTCACAAGAGCATTTTGTATCTGTTTGCTCTATATGTCCCCATGAAAATATATATGAAAATATGAACACTGTACAAGTGGAAAATCCATTTTCCTTTTGCTGTGTAGACCAAACTGACGTTTTGAACAGCATACTCTAAATCCAAGATTTATCAAAATTATCATGCCAAAATTGCTGCCATATGTAACATATATTTTCAATACTGTTCTGACCAAGTCCACCTTTCCGCATGAATGGAAGCTCGCTAAAATCATACCGACTAGAAAATCGAATAATGAATACCGCCCCATTGCAATCTTACCGTTCTTATCCAAAGCGCTAGAATGCATAATGGCGAATCAAATCGAACAATTCCTGTGCACTCAAAATCTATTATCAGAATGGCAATCTGGTTTTAGAAAAAAGAGAAGTTGCACATCTGTCTTAATAGACGTTGTTGAAAATATTAGACAAAATATGGACAACAAGATGGTATCTTTTCTCCTTCTATTGGATCACAGTAAAGCATTTGATACTGTAAACCATCAAATTCTTGTAGTCAAGCTCTCAAAACTATTTAATTTTTCCCGAACTGCCTGTCAACTGATATCATCGTACCAGTCTCAAAGATCTCAGTCCGTATATTGTAATGATATCTGGTCAAATACGCTTCATGTTCCAAATGGTGTGCCCCAAGGCTCAATCTTGGGCCCATTGTTATTCACCATGTACATTAATGATCTGCCCGATGTACCTTTAACATGTAAGATACAAATGTATGCTGATGACGTTCAACTGTATACCTGCACGAAACTGAATGACTTTCAAACATGTATTTCTAATGTAAATAATGATTTGAATTTAATATATTGTTGGGCTGTTAATAATGCCTTACGTTTAAATCCTACCAAATCTAAGCTGATCATCATACACAAAAGAAGTGTTACAATCCCTGACCAAGTTGAAGTAAAGATTGAGAACACGATTGTAAACCGTGTTCAAGCAGCAACAAACTTGGGTTTAACATTCAACTCTACCTTAACTTGGACGAATCATATAAATGCAGCTGTGGGAAAAGTTCGTGGTATGCTGCGGAATATGTGGGCAGCTCGTCTGTCAACTCCTTTCGAAACTCGTATGCTTCTTGCTAAATCTTACTTAATCCCAACTCTTCTATATAATTGTGAATTATTTGCAAGTTGCAGTGCTGATGACAATAGGAAAATCAAAGTTGCCTACAATGATATTGCACGATATGTATACAATAGACCACGGTATGACCACATATCACAATTTGCTTATCAGATTTTTGATCTTTCAGTTGAAAATTTACTAAATGTTAAATGCTTGCAATTACTACATAAGGTTATTTATAACAAAGAACCTGAATATCTTTACAAACACCTACAATTTGCTAGATCAAATCGAGGGCGCAAACTGATTCAACCTAGATTTGAATCTCAAATCACTGAAAGGCAATTTATTGTAAACAGTATTCGTCTCTGGAACACCCTCCCATCATATATACAACTCATAAGCAATGCTATTGAATTCAAAAAGGAGCTACATGATTATTATAAGTAGAAATTGTATGTAGTCTAGTAGTATAAGTTATAATTAAATTATTTATTTATTTTTTTATAAGTTATAGTTTATAATGGAATTAATTGATGAAACTGCACTGTTGTGAACCAGCACAGTAAAATATAAGATATAATCTTGTTGTGCTTGGTGTTAAATAAATGAAATGAAATGAAAAAGAACGCATGCTCCTCGCCTATGCTGACGACATCGACATCATAGGTCGGTCACCGGAAGTAGTAACTGCTGCCTTTGAAAGAATCGAAAGAGAGCGAGTGAAAATAGGTCTGGCAGTAAATGGAGATAAGACGAAATGGATGGTTTCAACTCCCAATATGCCTTGTACAGCCGACCAGATTAAGAAAATGGAGAAAGTTGGGAACCGCAACTTTGAGGTAGTCAGTAACTTTATCTACCTCGTTACCGCCGTAACCGAATAGAATGACCCTAGTTTTGAAATAAAGCGAAGTATAATACTGGCGAACAGATGCTACTTTGGACTAAGTAAGTAAGCGGTTTAGGAACAACCACTCTCGACAGACGAAGATTTAACTAAACAAGACACGGATACTACCCGTGTTGTTATATGGTTCTGAGGCATGGGTATTTGTCAAAGCAGACGAGGCAGTGTTTGAGAGAAAGAATTTTCTTTCGACGATCGCATTGTTATACGTATCAAAATGCAACGGCTGCGTCGGCTAGGGCATGTTGTCAGAATGGATGAAAAAGCTTCAGCAGAGAAGTATTTTGAATGCAAAGGGTGGTTCACGTAAATTGGGATATTGCTTAAAAATCCCTACAAAAAAGTCCGCTTGAATGATTCAATTTCTCCACTGTTTTCGGGGATATTCTACTCTTACTTCTTTTTTTGGAATTTTCGCCGAGATTGGCTTTGTATTTTGGAAGCCGCAATTTATGTCCGATTTGGTTGAAATTTTGCATGTCGTTTTCTGTTATGACTTCCAACAAGTGTGCCAAGTACGGTCCATAACCTGATATAGCTCCCATATAAACCCATCTCCCGGTTTGACTTCTTGAGCCACTGGAAGCCCCAAATTTTGCCCGATTTGGCTAAAATCTCCCGATTTGAATTCTTGAGCCCCTGAAAGTCCGAATTGTTGCCCAATAGGGCTGAAATTTTGCTCATAGTATGGTCCAAATCGGTCTTTAACCAGATATAGCTCCCATTGTTTAGTAGAATCCATGGGAACTTAGCACGCTTTTACTTGTTAGATTTAATTAATTTTTCAGATTCAATTAAAAAATGATTCAGTCAATTAAATTTTGATTGAAATTGGCAAAAAATTCAATTGCGATCATAATTAAAAAAATAACAGCAAATTCAATTAAAGAAATGATTGAACCAATAAATGTTTTTATCGAATATTGCGTAAATATCAAGTCCGGATACAATTGCAAAAGGGCCATATCGAAAAAAAGTCCGGATACAATTAAAAAATTATTGATTCAATAATAATTTTTTTTTTTTAAACGTTTCTGTTTTCAATTAAATTTTTGATTGAAAAATGTTTGTTATATTTTTTTCTGTGTATATATATATCATATTGGCGGTTAGTGTTCGGTATGTGAATAATTGATATTAACTCAATATTGGGTATAATAATGTTATTACGTATGCGTATGCGATGGCTTTACATAACCCACATTAAATTGCACACAGCTGTGTGTTTCATCAGCTTTAAATTATATTATTTTAATCGTTTGTTTTTTGTTGTTGTTGTTGCTGGAATTTTTTTCCTTGTCATCGGTCACCTCTATTGTGAATGTAATTTACATTAATGTTAATATTGTTGAATTTATTATGAATCATGTTATGCATAATTAATGCACTCTCATTTAATGTCAGCTTTAATAAGTGTAAGCTTAGCAAAAAAGTGTTTTAATGAATTAATTGTGCGTGCCTTTGCAGGTAGTGCCAGCGATTAAAGTGTCGGTTAAAAATTTCAATGAAATTAAGAAATGAAAGCAAAAACCACAAAATGGCTTCTTCCTTTGAAACCTAATGAGCAGCAAATTTTTTTGCTGATTTCTTAACTAAGTTCATTGCTAAATTTTCTTTGCAAGTTTATTTATCAAAATAGCATTGAAAATCAACACCTATGTTTTGATTAAGAAAGTAAATTTTCAAGTTTATTTCCTCATTTGTCTATTTTTTTTTTCGTTCTCTGGCCCACAGGCAGACTCATTCAGCAATTTTGTGTTTATATTAACCGAAATAGAATTCAAATGGTCGACATCGCCCATATTGCCATTGCTAATGTTGTTGTCTCGTTTTTTCTAGACGTTTTTTTTTTCTACTCTTGGCCAAGGGGTAGGCGAAGTGTTGTTGATGAGGTGTGCAATTTTCCTTTGTGGAACAAACAATATATAAATCACTTTAATTGCTATTAAGGTTAATTAAAGATTTCTTAGTCTAGGTGAACATTTTTATTAACACCTATGAGAATAGGCCTTAGTTTCGTGGTAAATTCATTAAGCATTTTTTTGTTTTGTTTTCATATTGAAAACCTATGGAAGAGTGCGAAATGGCTAAATAATTAATGTGCTAATTGGTTACTAGGATGTTATTTACTTTTTAAATTAATTCAAATATCGAACTTTACTTAAGTAAAAAAAAAACAAATATTTTGGCAAAATGGTGTTAGTCACTGTGGGTTCAACCGAGAAATATTTGGAAAAAATTGATGTAAAAAAAAAAAAATTTAACCGTTGTGTTCAAAGTAATAAAAGTGCGCCCCCTGCCCATTAGGCTGCATTGGCTTTCCTGTCACTGCACTGCCTGATGTTGTCGTATTAGGTTCTTAGCCTATCCTAGTCTTCCGAATCTTTATAAAGTCTGTAATGGTTCCATCGTCAGGTCCGTGTTTTTTAGGCTGTATTGAGTTTCCCGTTCCTGTACTGCCTGATGTTTCAATACTAGGATCTTTTCCTATCTTAGTCTTTCCAATCTTAAGTAAATTGGCTGTTCGTTAGGCTGCATTGAAACTCCTGTCGCTGCGCTGTCTGATGTTTCAATACTAGGATCTTCACCAACCCTGTCTTCCGAACTTTTCGTCGGTCATGGGATCGTCATTGGGTTCGTTAGACTGTGTTAGGTCTCTTACCCCTGCACTGCCTGTAGTTTTAGTATTAGATTGCGCTGCCGGTACATACTCCTCGGTCTCCTTCGTCATGCCCCGGATCACTTTTTCGGTCTGCTTGTGAGCTTAGCAAAGCCATCGCTCACTTCCTCACTCATCCCGCTGCCCTCATCTCTAGATTCGTCTGCGATAACTGTTTCATTGACACTGTCGCTATCTGGGGATACCACACCTATAGAAGGGGAGGACAACATGCTACGCTCTGACGTCACCACCGCAGCTGTTGGGTCGTTGGAGTCCATTTTGGGTCTATTTCAAAAAGGTTTTGACATTTTTCGTAATGGGTAGTACTTATTCCGAGATACGAATTTTTTTCTTTGAGAAGCGAAATGAAAACACATCCGTTCCACTCAACGGTTACTTTTGGTTTATTAGAATTATACCCTCCACCATAGGATGGGGGTATACTAATTTCGTTATTCTGTTTGTAACACCTCGAAATATGCGTCTAAGACCCCATAAAGTATATATCTTCTTGATCGTCATGATATTTTAAGTCGATTTAGCCATGTTCGTCCATCAGTCCATTTAGCGTGCTGTCTGTCGAAAGCACACTAAATTTTGAAGGAGTAAAGCTAGGCGCTTGAAATTTTGCACAAATACTTTTTATAAGAGTAGGTCGTTTGGGATTGTAAATGGGCCAAATCGATCCGTGTTTTGATATAGCTGCCATATAAACCCATCTTGGGTCTTGACTTCTTAAGCCGCTAGATGGCGCAATTCTTATCCGATTTGGCTGAAAATTTGCATGAAGTGTTTGGTTATCAATATCTGCGCTAAGTATGTTTCAAATCGGTTCATAGCTTGAAATAACTGCCATATAAATCGATGTTGGGTCTTGATTTCTTCAGTTTTTAGTGGGCGCAAATCTTATCCGATTTGGCTGTAATTTTGCACATTTTGTTTTGGTATCACTTCTAACAACGGTGCTAAGTATGATTCAAATCGCTTCATAACTTGGTATACCTGCCATATAAACCGATCTGAGATCTTAGCTTCTTGAGCCGCTAGAGGGCGCAATTCTTATCCGATTTGACTGCATGTGGTGTTTTATTATGTCTTCCAATATCTGTGCTAAGTATGGCGCAAATCGATACATAACCTCATATAGCTGCCATATAAATCGATCTGAGATCTTGACTTTTTGAGCCTATAGAGGGCGCAATTCTCATCAGATTTGGCAGAAATTTTGTACAACGGCTTCTCCCGTGTCCAATATGGCCTGGATCGATCTATTACTTGATCATATAACCGACCTCTCGATTTCCATATAAACCGATCTCTCGATTTTGCTTCTTGAGCGCCTACAAGGCTCAATTCTTATCCGAATGGATTGAAATATTACACAATGACTTCTACAATGTTCAGCATTCAATTGATTTATGGTCTGAATCGGACCCCAATAGCATAACAGTTCTTATTCATTATTCTTTGTTTGCCAAGAAAGAGATACCGCGCAAAGAACTTGTTTTTTACATATGTTATTTTCTATTATTTGTTTATTAATTATAAATTTTTGAATATTTAAATTGTTTTTCTTTTTTTTAATCCATATATATTTATTTTATTTTTTTGCTTAAAAATTATCCCGTCAATATTAATGTCCCAACAATCAATATATAAAATTTAATTAAAATCTGAAACGGGAATTATGGGTTACAACAATACAAAGCCAGATAGACCGACAATGACACATGGGTAAATGAATTGAGGAAATGATTCTATGTCGATTGGTAAACTTAACAGCATACTAGCTACTCACATGCTTGGCGTTGCAAATTACCAATGCACAATCGTTGTGGTTGGTGGAAGAATACAAATGATGCTATGCGGTACATTGGAGCGTATGATTTATGAATATGGAACAATTATAACAAGTATACGATTAGGTGGTCCTATGGTTATTCTATTATACCATACAAAGTGATGTTTTAATAATTGGAATTATTAATGAAAAATTAAATTAACTTTCCTCTTTCACATTTCTGTCATCAAAAGCATATTAAAAGCACTTATGAACATATTAATATTAATTATTCTTATAGTAGGTTGGTCCCCATGCAAGTTATTTACCATTTATTCTTTATCACAAGTCCATTTTGGTTTGTTATTATGCCATTATGCTCAGCCTATCATTTCAGTGTGTGTGTGTGTGCGCTTGTGTTTTTTGTTTCTTTGCTATGCGTATTGCCATTGTTAATTTTAACAATCCCCAAAACGGAGACTATAAATCATCGATATCTTTAACCCATAAAACTTTAGTTTATGACAACTACTTTCGCCCTTAATCGAGGAAATGGCTGTCAATGGCATTTTTCTGTGCTCAACAATGGGAAATGCTTCGTTTTTCATGGAAAAATGAGCAGCAGCAGCAGCAATAATTCTATGTGTATTCGCCTCTGTTCTATTCATTGTTGATATTTTCATAATGAATGCGATATGGCAGGGAGGCAGGCAGAGATGACAATAGGCGTTTTGAGAATATATCTCTTCCAAATGGTATATCTTTATAAAATGCCTTAGTCTGTATAGGTTTTTTTGATTTTTATATGAATGAATGAATGTTGCAGGCCTTTTTTAATTGTTAAAATCAATGATATATATATTTCTAGCCCTTTTTAGTTATATAAAATCCTTTTTCTTTGCGAGAAATAATAAGAAAAATAGTAATGTATAAAAGGGTTATGCAAGTAAGCTAGTCGCCCATTGTTGGTTTCCCCCAATTTATGTTTTATCTTCTTCTTAAATTTACTCGAATGTCCTTTAACCAAAGGCGAATTTGAAAAGGATGACATTGTTACTTAACGTCATTCAAACATTGAATTTTAATGATGGCAAATTATGAGCAATTGTTGCTTACTTTCAAATGAAATGAAATAAAATTGAGAAATAGTTCGAAAACAACAACAACTTCAAGAGATATGAACGACAAGGGTGCTGCTTTTGGGGTTTTTTTTTATGGAAAATGGGAAATGAAAAAGGGAAAATGAAACTCATCATGACAATGGTAACAATGATGACGCTGATAAATAAATTGATTTTTAAAATTAATGAATAAACCAAAGAAAAAAAAGCTACAATGAAAACGAAAAGCCAAGAAGTGGAAGGATAAAAATAGAATACGTGCTAATGGCGCAATTATTTCTAAAGAAAGGGGAGACACTAAGAAACCCTAAAAATATTAAAAAGTAAAAAAAAGAAATTAAGATGAAATAAGTAAAAGCGTGCTAAGTTTGGCTTGGACGAAACTTAAACGCCCTCCACCATGGATCGCATTTGTCAAATTCTTTGCCCAGTATCTGTTTAAAGGAAAACAAATGATAATGGATAAAAATTGTCTTGCTATTTGAGCCATATCAGGTTGGAGACCATAGTTTAAGTCATTGTGCAAAATTTCAGCCAAATCAAGAAGTAATATTGGGAGATCGGTTTATATGGGAGCTATATCCAATAATAAATCGATTTAGACTTCATGCAAAATTTTGGCCAAATCGGATAATGATTGCATTCTCCGAACCGATGAACCGATTCAAAACATAGTTGGCACGTTTGTTTGAGGTCATAACAAAACACTTTATACAAAATTTCAGCCAAATGGAATAGGAAATGCGCCGTCTAGAGACGTCTATTTGAGGTCATACAAAATCTCAGCCAAATCGGATAATAATTGCGCCGTCTAGAGATTCAAGAAGTCAAGATTCAAGATCGGTTTATATGGCAGCTATATCAAAACATGGATCGATATGGCCCATTTACAATCCCAACCGACCTACACCGATAGGAAGTACTTGTGCAAAATTTCAAGTGCCTAGCTTTATGTTGAGGGTCAAAAGTCGAGGGTTGAGGTAGGAAAAGTCGTTGTACAAAATTTCAGCCAAATCGCATAAGAATTGTGTCCTCTATAAGGTAAAAAAATATACTCGGGAGATCATTTTATGTGGAAGCTATATCAGGTTTTGAACCGATGAACTATATTTGGCATAGTTATGCGAAGTCAAAACAAAAGACTTTATGCAAAATTTCAGCCAAATCGGATAATTATTGCGCTCTCTAGAGGCTCAAGAAGTCTACATCCGAGATCTACATCAGCCAAATGGGATAGGAATTGAGCCGTTTAGAGACTCCCGAAGTCAGGATATATGACAGCTACATCATCAAATGACCGATATGGCCCATTTACAATTCCAATCGACCTACACCAATAGGAAGTATTTGTGCAAAAAGTGTCTAGCTTTACTCCTTCGAATGTAAGCGTGCTTTCGACAGACAGACAATCGGAGGGACATGGCTAAATCGACTCAGAATGTCAAGACGATCAAGAATATATATACTTTGTTGGGTCTCGGATTAGTATTTCGATGTGTTACCAACGAAATGTCGATATATATATAGGGTGACTATGGTGGAGGGTAAAAAGATGATGCTGTGCATAGTTTTAATGAAGAGAGTTTGATACAGTTATAATGTGACAATGTTTTTTTTTTTTTTTATTGTATTGCACAGTGGGATAGAATCGTAAAAAACTAGTAAACAAAATGCAATTAGAGAACGGGTAGAGATAACTCTGTGAAATTTGAAATGTTTAGAGAAACTTCCAAATACCTTTTATTTGAGACCCATATTACCCTGGTTGTTAATTTAGATCCGATTTAGGGGTGTTTTGGGGTGGGGCGGCCCCCCAAACACTTGACTCCATTTTTGAATATCAGATTCATTTTCTACTCTCAAATACCTTTCATTTGAGTGCCATAGTTTGGTGATTTGTCTAAAAATATATTGGGTGGGTTTTGGGGGTGGGGCGGCCCCCTAGTTACCCCTTTAGTTACCACAATTTTGGTTTTAGGTTACTAAATTTCACTTAAACCGCACCACCCATCTCCGAGATCTGGCCCTGCACGAGATAGCTGGGAGCACCACACAAGCAGGGATATTGAGGTCCGATCTGTGTGGTGTTCATTGCTGTCAAGAGAAGTTTAACTGCGAGGTACCGGGTGGTCTTTAATCTGAACAGCTTACAAAGGTATAAACCTACCTCCCGATTTCACATCTTGAGCCCCGCAATTTTTATCTATTACAACTTGCAACAGTCCTGCCAAGTATAGTTCAAATCGGTCTTTAATCTAATATAGTTCCCATATTAACCGATCGCCCGATTAGTCTTCTAGGGCCCCTAGAAGCTTAAATTTTTGCTTGAATTGACAACAATTTTCTACGGAAAGTAAACATATGCCCTTCAACAAAGTTCATTTGTGTACATTTTTTAGGCAGGATCTATGGTGGTGGGTTGCCAATACTCGGTTAGGCCGAACTTGTCACATTTTACTTATTAATTAATTTACTCATAATTTTTCTCATTTCTTTTAACTATAAAAATAAATCAGAAATGATCGATTAATTTCTTTAGATTTATATCGATGACTTTGACTGACCTCATGCTTGTTTTCCTTCTACTTCCTTTTAAACCTGTCACTTTTTTTTCCTAAGTAAAAATTTATTAGTTTGCCTCTTAGTGTTACCCCACCTCATGGTGAAGTGAATGAAATACGGAGAGAAGAAAAATTACAACTGGCTGAAAGAATCTCTGCATTGTTTTTCTTTAATCAAACTCCAGTAAATATCATAAATTTTCATTGGCATTTGTTCTTCAAATACCATCAAGAACAACAACAACACCAACAGGAAACAAAATTAATGTCAGCTATGGAAGGAAGGTCTTGAAAATGTGCTTGGCAACATTATGGTGGTATTGAAAATATATCTCAGTGACTTGTAGGATTCATTTTCTTTTTTGTTGTTGTCAGCATAGCATTGAGAGAGAGAGAGAGAAAAAATAAGCCGCCACAGCTTAGGAGTTCTTCTTCACTTGCCTCAAGTGAAGGATATTGAAGAAGGTCTGTCCTTGCACAATAGGTTTAATGTCGTTGTCAACAAAACTTTTGGGTTGCTTTATTAAAAAAAAATTCCTGTAAAATGTTTTTGGAAAGATTTTGTTGATTATTATAAGAAAAGAAAATCTCTATCCTCGGTCAAAGACATTAGCTATTAGCCAAAGTTGTATCGATATGCTGCCCTTTATTCTCTAAAGCGTTCATATACTGAAATCTCTTTGGTAAACTACATTTTGATATGCAATTATTATTGTGGTTTCATTTTGGTTTCCCTAAAAAATTGTGGGGGATTTTAAAAATTTCTTAGGAAACCCAAAGAATAAAAATTAAATACACTCAGAGAAAATTTGCAAAATATAAAACGTTAAAAAGTATTATAAAAAAAATAAAATTAATTTTTCAAACAGTTGGTATACTAGATTTTACTTTCTACTTAGTTTATTGACATAGCCTTAGAGATTATTTTTGCATAAATTTTTTTTGGCTGTTGCCACATTTGCTTTTATATTGAAGTTTTTCTGCCCCATTTCCTAAAGCCCATAATGAAGCATGTTTTATGTATGTAAATACTTTTTGCTATTCATTCGCCACAACATCATCACAGTAAAGTTTTAAAGTTTTTCTTGGCATAGCATTAATCCAAAAGCCACAATAGCGCTTAGGGGCTTGGCTGGCTTAGCATAAAAGGGCGGCGGGAAAGCAGATGGAGGCCACAGCATAACAAAGCGCAAGCAGCAAAAGTTTAATGCTTCATTAACCAATTGGGGGAAACAAATAATCAAAAAACAGCAACAGCAACACCAACATGAACACAGCGACAACGACAACGACCTAGTACACAACACAAACGAGCTGAAGGACTTAAGTTTAAGCTCGTTAAATGTCAGCGTAAAAGTGTGGTCTTAGAAGAGTATGATTCTACCATGGTATATGATAACGTATGTGTGGAGTATATGTATGGGCCACTAGGTTTTTTGTTTCAACTCCTTTCCCTACATACTCAAACCATTGAAAGGCTTGTTTTTGCGTTTGGTATGACCACTTGGCTTGTTTCGATTCATTCTTGTCTCTTATATTTTCTGCTTCAATCATAGTAGTCTCATATATGCGTGTGTGTCTGAAAACAAGCCTGTATTTGTCATGTCGATGACGAACATTTTGGTTATTTTCTCTCTACGTTTGTTTTACAAGCATGTGGTGTGGTTATCGTTTTTTCCTATCTGCTATACTATTTTGTGAATGTGTGTGTGTGTGGGTGTGTGAAATGAAGAAGACTTTGTTGCTGTGAATGTTTTTGTTATTAATTGCCGCTCAATTAATTCTAGATGAAGTATCCTTTTCATTTTATTTATCTAGACAATGCTTGTGGATGGCCTGACTGGATGGACAATCCAATGGTGCTACCAGTGCTACCATGTAAATGGGAAAACAAAAGGGTTCTAGCCACTAGTTAAGCATATCATTCGTGCCATGTATTATATGTGTGTGATTGTGTGTGTGTTTCATCTTTTTAAAGAGTATTACTAGGTAAACAATAATTAGTGATAGGAAGTAGGCAATAAAATAAAGGCTTAAGATTGACGAAGGTCCAACAATGTCGAATATGGATACAAAAAAAAAAACAAGTTACGCACAGTGGGTTAGAAACGAAAAAACCTAGTAAAAAAGTATGCCATTTGAAAACGGATAGAGATAACTCTTTGAAATTTGAAATGTTTAAGCTGGGGTGTTATTGAGATCATGTACAACATTTCAAGGCCCAAGGTGGTTAGTATGCCTCTTGGCAGGCCACTCAGTGTTAAAAAAATTCCCTACAAAAAAGTCAGTTTGAGGTATACAATAAATATCTCCACTAGTTTCGGGAATATACGAGTTTTAATTTTTATTTTATTTAATTTAAGTGAATATATCTTCTTCAAACTTCACTTAAAACGCATCGTAAATATGTCCACTTCTAAAAGAAGAAGAAACAGTTAAGGTATATAAGCAACTTTTTCCAATTAAGACTAATCAATGAAAATACTTTTTTTTACCAAAAAGTGCAAAAAATTCACTTTTTCAATTTTTTGCTTCCAAACTGTATAATATTTAAATGAAATATCGGATGTTGAGGTATATTGCAGCAAAGTCATTTGTCACAAATGCCTTCGTACATTGCAAAATACGAAGCCAATCTTGACAAAAATTTCAACAAAAAAAAAATTAAAATTCGTATATCCCCGAAACCAGTGGAGATATTGTATATCTCAAGCGGAAATTTTTTTTAGATAATTTTACTGCAGCAAAGTCATTGTAAATTTTGTCACCAATCCAAATCATGCATCAAAATGGACATCGAACCACAAATGTCTTTGTAAATCGCAAAATAGGAACCCAATCTCGGCAAAATTTCAACAAATAAAAATTTAAACTCGTATATTCCCGAAACCAGTGGAGATATTGTGTACCTCCAGCCGAATTTTGTGTAGGAAATTTTAAGCACTATTTTGGAAATTGGACCGCAAATAAAGATATGTAATAATTTTTCGAAATACAGAGGTCACCAACTTTAGAGACCTGCCAAGAAGCGTCCACCCAGGGCCTTGAAATTTCGCACATGATCGCGATAACACCTCAGCTTTATCCAATTTCAGAGAGTCTCTCTACCCGTTCTCAAATGGCATTATTTCTTCGTGACAAATTTTTTCGTTTCTATCCCACTGTGCAACGACAAAATTAAAACCAGTAAGGAAAGGCAAAAGTCGGGCCGTGCCGACTTTATAATACAATACACCTACAATATAGGCACAAAGTGGGAGCTATATCTGATTATGAACCAAATTTGATGGACCTCGCCGCATACTGGGATGCAGATGGGTTGTTAAACAGTTTTTTTTTTTTATGAAACAAAACCTTTTTCTATTTTTCTCCAAAGTCTATATGGTTTTTATGAAGTCTAATTAATTGAGAAAAAGTCAATCTCTTCCTAAAAAAGGTGATCCGAAGACTTTAAAACTTGTTTAACAAGTCTGGCAGTGAAACGGAGGGTAGACGGGGGCCCTTTATTTGTGATGCAAACACATTCTTTCGGCAAGCTGTCACCCAGGACTCCTTTTTGTTTTTTGATCTTTAAAAGCTTATATTTATCCTGTTTTTTCCGCCAATAAATGGCTTTCAGCAGCCATTTCCATATTTGGGTGTTTCTAATAACAACATTTGGTAAGAATCCATATTTTACCAATTATCACATCTGATGATCATCAAGGAACAAAGTTTCTTTTTGGTTAAGTTCATAAAAATTGCGTGTCTAATCTCTAAAATGAACTGAACCTATATTTATTTCGCACCCGTTTTCCAAAAATCTGAAATATTTTAGTTATTTTTATAGAAAATCTTAAACTTTAAGATATAGCCTTGGTAAATAACTAAAATATATATGAATAATAAACTACGTTAATATTATTTCTTCAATTTTTACTTTTTCCTTTATGTTTTCGGGTGAACTTATATTTATTTCGCGCACTGTATATATTTTATGGGGTCGCAGTTCAATATTTTAAGGTATTTTATGGTGGGTACAAAAATCATTTTTTACTACATGGAATTTAATATGAATGGACCTCATTTCTTGAGGCCGAAACATGATTTAATTTCTTCACACTGTATATTGTAGGAAAGAAAGGCAACTGTGATCATTCTAAAACTATGTGGCCTAATCTAGATTTAAAGAGGTCTACCGCTTTGCTGTCTTTGGCTAGAATAGACGTCTCAGTCATTGTGTCCGTCATGACAGGTCACTGTCTAATCGGAAAACATGCTGACAGACTGAAGGTTGCCAGCAACGACTTTTGCATAAGCTGTGAGGACATTGAAGAAGAAGAGACTATAGAACACCTTCTGTGTGTGTGTCCCGCACTAGCAGTCAGAAGGAGTTTCACAAAGAAATGAGAACCTATCTGATTAAGCGGATTCGCAAGTAATTGGGCTTTTTAAAGCGATCTGGATGGTTCAACGGTAGGAACTAGAAGGCATCTTCCTTCTTCTGTTCCTGTGGTATCACAATGGACGAAAACGTCTAAGCGACGTTTGATGGCAAACTGCCATTTAAACTTTACCTAACCTTACCTAACCTAAATGAAGGAACACCCAATATCCACTGCGTAATGAAAATTGGAATAATGAAAAATTTATTCGTCATTTTCAACGATTTTTTCTTCTATAAAATATTCTTTTGCCGTGAGTGAGTTTTGTAAAACTAGTCTTATAATTAAATAGAAACATGATTTTAATCCTTCAAAATTCTCTGCTTGGCTTATGGGACAAAATTATGTCCATTTTTCCATGGAAGTATGAACTGCCATGAACTTTGTCTTGCAATTAAATACACCATATGTTAAAGTGAATATGTTTTTAAAACAATTTTAAAAATGTCGCATGCTTAGTAATCGCCTTGTGTGTAATAAAAATTGTCATAAAAACGTCTTTATATCCATACAATGAGTCTATAGGGGATTTTCAAAAATTAAAAATTTTTCTACATTGTACCCTTTAGAGAGTGGTTGATTTTGACTTTACAAGTTTATAAAAATTAACGCAGAATACAAAAACTCTGTTTCGTTGCCATTTTAGTATCGGTGTAAAAAATGAATTAACATGTAATGGGTTTCATGGCCCATTATAACAATTTTGTGCTTTAATGTGTTCCATGACAATAACATTCACTTTGGCGTTTGATGGCTTTAAGGGGTTTTGTAAGAAAAATCGATTTGAAGTACCCCACCTAAACGTCTTGAGGTCATCGTATCGTATAACAGCAATTTAATTGTCTTCTCTCAATTCCATCCTTTAAATATGCCAATGTGGGTAACTTTTGTTTATTTAACATCCAATTTCTCATTGTCCAAACAATTTACTGTTATTTGCTTAAAGTTTCAATAAAATAAAGGCTCTCATTATTGACATATCTATGACGAGATATAGATAGAGTCAGAGAGATATATAAAGAGGGAGAGAGAGAGAGAGAGTTGCAAGAGAGGGAGAGCGGTGTAATTTTTTTAATTGCGGTTATTACCGGTGAATGACGCCGCCAGCACAGAGAGACCTAATGTTGTTTAATGTTTACCCACAAACTGCCAATTCAATAAATGTGTTCTTGGATAGTTGGGTGCGTGTGTGCGTCTTTTTTTTTGATACGTACGCTAAACATTGTGTTTACTCAACATTTATGGCGATATGTGTGTATGTAGCCTCTAAGTGTTTTCCAATAGTTAGTGGGATTGTTGGCAACCTCTGTTCTTCTCTCTGCTTGAGGCGTCTTGTATGCTCCATTTGATTCTCTCCATACCTTTGGCATTTCTTGGTTTCGCATTGTAGATGTTGTTGTTGTTATTGTTATTTTAAGTCTGTTACTGTTGTGGGTGCTGTTGTTATTATCATTATTTTGTTTTGTTCTTGCTGTGTTGGTTGTTGTACGGACGTATTACTTGCTCAGGTCGTGGTTGTTGTTATTGTTGTTGTTAGGTATTTCTGTTGCTGATTTTGCTCCTCCTTTTGCTGCTTCTTCGCCTTCAAATTGCTCCCGTAGGCAACATTGACGCAATATGCCAATGCAAATATTTTCCTTTTAATCAATACTACAACAAGAACATGAATAACAACAACAATAACAAACAACGCAGAGACGGTAACTGTGGCAGTAGTAAAACAAACACACAAAAATCATTACTCAGTTTGTACACGTAGTAAAAAAGGGTGTTGTTACTGGCTGTGAGAGAGTTTCAGCATATGGTTTCGAAAGGAGGAAACGAACCTTCTCACTATCCCTAGTTTATGAAAACACTAATCTTAGGAAATGTGTGTTTGTTCGAAAAATCACGAAAGGAAATGTTTATAGCGAATTAGGATACATATTAGCAACAGTTTTTAGAGCCGAGTTATCAGGGGATAGTCAACGGATTTCGGATTTAATGGCTCGATCATCTGTTGTTCCTTTATAAAATCAGCTGGCGAGTGCCTTAAATCCGGATTTAATTAGCAGTGTAAACGGGGTTTTAAAAGGGAAAATGCAACATAGGAATATTATAGCATTGTAGGCTATATTTTTTTCACCGGATTATGACTAAAAATGGTTTAAATGTATACCCGAGGTGGTGGGTATCCAAAGTTCGACCCGGCCGCACTTAACGCCTTTTTACTTATTTCTTTAGAGTAGATAGTAGAGCAATAACAAAAAATGCGAGCGAGCTCAAACACATTTCGAAATGTACAATATATCAATGGATGGATCAGGTAGCTTCTTTACAGTAATATTCCACAAATTAAAATCATCACTTCCAACAAAATTTCTAAAAAAAAACACCTAAAGTCATCAAAACAAGTAAAATCCAAACATAAAAAATATCTTAACTTTTTTTTCAGCAAATTTTTGTACTTAAAACAGCAGATTTTGTTTGCTGGTTTAGCCGACCGAATTGTTTGCCGAAACAGCTGTTATGTCTGCTTTCCCATTTTAGGCAGACAAAAACTGCTGTTTTAGCAAATATTTTTGCTGTTTTGAATAACAAATTTGATTGAGTGCACTGGGGAACTAAATATCCGTCCCACAGGCAAACATATTACACTGAACTTTTTACTATTGGTTATACTTTTTTGTAATGTATTTAATATACTCCAATTGTAAATAAAGGACATACATATACACTCAAAGAAATTTGTTATTAAAGCAGCAGTCTTCTGAAAATGGGACAACAGTAATTTTTTGCTAAAGCAGCAAACATTTTCTGCCGTTTTCAGTTGGTAAAGATTTAAAAATAGCCTAAAAATGTCATAAATACTTAAAAAATTTGCATGTTTTATCTTTGGGTTTTCAAGGCATATAGCGTACATTTTTTTACATTTTTTACAATTTTCTACAATTTTATCATTTTTAAATAACAGCAGATAAAATAAACACTAAAACCATGTTTATGCTTAAAATTAGAAAAAATTTATATTTTTATGTAGCAAATGCATTAACTGCTGATTAAAAGTTAAATTAAAATTTAGCATGGTTTCATTCGAAAGTTGAAAAGTTTTAATTCAATATCAGCAGACAGTGTTTGCTGATATCAGCAGGCTAATTTCTTTGGGTGAAGCCACTGCGTATAGGAGTCTTAAGGCGATGGAAGAATATATAGAGAATAGGAGCAGGTCATAACATCGCGTTATCCTCGAGGCGGCAATAGAACGCCTGGATGCCATACAAGGGGCTTCAAATCGAATACCTGAGACCACTTTTTTTTTAAATTTCTCTCATGCCTCCTTGCATCTCCTTTCAAGAAATGTATGCCTAGTTCCTGGAAACAAGGGAGCAGCATGGTTTAATTTTAAATATTCCTTTTTAAGCCAACAACAACTGTAGGTATTATCCATCCCTTGATTTGCATTATTTGAATTTCTTCTACCGAAATCTGATGAGTTGTTTATACAGTTAGTAGCCCAACAAGGGAATAAGTACTCACAGCTCTCCCGCTACTCTGTGCGTACATAGACAATAGCATGCTAGCTACGTGTATATTTCCAAATTGATATTTACCGAAAAATAAAATTGTTACCTTGCAACAACATGCACAGATTTACACAGAATACGAAATAATTTTGTCAATATCAAGATGGCAGGAATACTACTTTGTTTAAAGTGATTAAGTCTAAGTAGGTAAATGTTTTTATATTTACACTGACATCGTTAAGAAAAGTAGTGATATATCCAATAGCATCTCAAAGAATGTTATTTGGAACGTTAGCAGGGTGGCGTATCAGTAACATTATTCTACAGCAATATCAAATCATAATAAGTATACGCCCAATTTAAATCACTTCAACATGTTTTATAACAAATATTTTGTAAACGAATTTTATATAATATTTGTATATGGATATTAATATTCGAAAACATTTATTTTAAAATTGGTTTTTGTTAGTTTGCCTTTTCAATGTTTCTCTTTTGAGTAAACTTTATTACTTTATGGCTTTTTGCCTTTTATTTGTTTTTATATTTGCATTGGATTCAGCACCACATGTTTTTATTTTCATAGCAATTTTTAGTGATTTTTTAATCGAAAAATCCAATCTAATCAAAGTGTCAGCATGTCTGTTGTATGGTGTATGTTTAATTTCACTGACACACATGCAGTGAAAAAAAAAAATCTGAAGGAAAAAAATCAAACTTTACCACATATACCACAAATTTGTGGTAATAAACCAAACATAAACTTGGGTTGAGTAAACAAAAAATAATGATTTATTAAATCAGGAGGGTAAAACGATAAATAGATGAGTAAATTTTAGATGTTTTGAATTTGCATAGTGAGGCATAGTTTTTTTTATTGTTTTCAATCAAGTTGTTGTGAAATATCTACTCCTTGCATTTTGCGTTAAGAAAATGAGAAATATTTATACCCTACACCACTGCTGTTGAACAGAGTATTATAACTATGTGAATTTGTATGAAACGAACAAAAGCAGAAGGTGTAGACCCAGCTCGATTTAGACCGTACTTGGTACAATTATTGGAAACGCATCAGAACACTACACTCAACTGAATATGTTATTCAAAACAGCAAAAATGTTTGCTAAAATAGCAGTTGTCTGCTAAAACTGGAAAAGCAGACATTACTGCTGTTTCGGTATAAGTAAATAGGAATAAAAAAGCAGACGACTTGGCCGGAGGAATGCCGTTAGTAAACTTGCTTAATCCGAAGCCTTTCGGGTCGACGCAGTCCGGGTTAAAGGCGTGGGCGTAGAACCCGCATGTTACTCTGTGAAGCAGCGAAACTGTCGATAAGACGACGAAAATCTTATTGGGAGATTCGGATCGTGAAAGACGAGGCTGTGACTGAAAGGAAGTAAGAAGGAGGTCAGTATGGCTTTCGGTATCATGACGGTACACATAGGACTGAGAGCTCACTTAGGCAAAATAGGTGCGGCAAGTGATAGCATGTGTAGGGTATGTGGGAAAGATGAGACATTGCAGCATTTCCTATGTCATTGCCTGGCCCGACACCGAAACTTAGGTAGAGACATAATACCGGACATGAACCAACTTAAGGGAGTGGTATTGAAAACATTTAGGGTTTTTATAAGTAGCATGGAATTCCTAACTTAGATTTCCTTTTTTGAAGATACTTTTGAGTATTTACAGCGCACAAGTAGCCGATTACTGGCTTAGGTGTATGTGCAAAGTAGCATGGGGTAATATCCACACCCTCTTTTCAACCTAACCTAGCCTAATGAAATTCTATATTTTTATGTCTTTATAATCTATACATTCTCTTTGCTCTTTTGCATTTAGTTTAACTTAAACTCATCTTCATCTCATCGTAATATCTCTTTAGGCATTTACCTTAATCTAACATCAAATATTTTCTGTTTTTATTCTTTTTTAGATTAGTACACAAAAAAGGGAAAACAAATCCTAATGACCTCCATTTTACCCAACCCTGTTTTACCTTTCTACTATTTATTTGACGTTTTCAGCCTTCCCTTCACTCAATGAGTAAACAAAAATCCATTTGACAGCTTACCTTTTTTTTTTGGTAAGCTCATACTGAGCATATTTATCTCTGTGAGAATTCTTCGTTTTCGTTACCCTGTGTGTGTATGTATGTGGCTGTTGTTGTTGTTGCAGCTACTGCTGTCTTCGGCCCTGCAAAATAACATCCTCTTCCCAGATTGTTAATTCCGAGGTGAGACATGAAATTCCCATACAAAACACTCACCTCCAACAAAAACAATAACAACAACAGCCTTCTCCAATTTTGTAGTAAACGAAAGGTGAAGGCAAATTCATGACCAAACTGAAAATTTGTTAAATTCTTGTTTGCCTGCTCACAGTACGAGTACAATACCACACTGCCACAAAGACATTTTACTCTTGAGAAGTTTATCTTTCATCTTTTGCCTGTGTAATTTTGTGCAAATACAAATGGAGGGGGGAGCTTTCTTAGAGTCGCAAAGTAAAAGAGTAATCGAGTGAATTGTACTGAATGCAACCAAGGATTTGCTTTTGTTTTTGTTTGGAAATTATTTAAAAAAATATTAATAAAAATTAAAGATACTGAATGTGTTGTTGTCCTAGAAAGCTACATTTTTTTGTTATAAAGGTAGTTTGCTTTGGGGGTAAATACACATTTTTATACTCACCACCACAGAATGGGGGTATACTAACATAGTTATTCCGTTTGTAACACCTCGAAATATTCGTCTAAGACCCCATAAAGTATGTATATTCTTGATCGTCTCGTCGTTCTGAATCGATCTAATAATGACCGTCCGTCTGTCGAAATCACGATAGAGGTCGAACACGTAAAGCTACCCGCTTGAAAGTTTATACAAATACTTAGTTTTGATGTAGGTTGTTGGGGATTGCAAATGGGCCATATTGGTTCAGATTCAGATATAGCTCCCATATTAAGCGATCTCCCGATTTGCCTTCTTGAGCCTTACAAGCCGCAAATTTTGTCCGATTTGACTGAAATTTTGCATGTAGTGTTCTGGAATGACTTCCAAAAACTGTGATAAGTACGGTTCAAATCGGTCTATAACGTGATCTAGCCCCCATATAAACCGATCTCCCCATTTGATTACAAGTCGCATTTTTTTCCGATTTGGCTAAAATTTCGCATGTAGTGTTCTGTTATGACTTCCCACAACTGTGCTTAGTACGGTCCATATCGGTATATAACCTGATATAGCTCCCATATAAACCCTTCTCCCGATATGACTTCTTGAGCACTTACAAGCCGCTATTTTTGTCCGATTTGGCTGGAATTGAGCATTTGGTGTTTTGATATGACTTCCAACAATTGTGATAAGTACGGTCCAAATCGGTCTATAACCTGATCTAGCTCCCATATAAACCGATCTCCCGATTGGATTTCTTGAGCTCTTACATGCCGCAAATTTTGTCCGACTTGGCTGAAATTTTGCATGCTGTGTTCCGTTACGACTTCCCAAAAATATGCCAAATACCGTCCAAATCAGTCTATAACCTGACATAGCTCCCATGTAAAACGGTCTCTAGATCATCCTTGTTCGGTTCCTAGAAGCTTTAAATTATGCTGGTTTGACAAAAGTTTGATATGTAGAATAGAATTATGCCCTTCAACTAAATTTATTTTTATAAATTTTTGCAGAATTCATGGTGGTGGGTTCTCATGTGTTGGGCCCGGCCGAACTTATCATGCTTATACATGTTTAACATATTCGAAAGGTCTGTAAGAAAATCCTGCAAGAACTTAAAGCTTATATTTCATCTCATTAGCCATGTTGTATCAATTTATGGGAATTTCAGTCATGTAAACTGCTCTACAAGAGCTGTTGCCTCATGGCATTACTTTTGGCCGTAAAAAGGTGATCACTTATCCTTAAATATATTTAATATGAAATAAGCTTCCTCTTTGTTACATACGGCAGTTTTTTCTTTTGAGGTGATCATATTTCTAAATTATCTTCATGCTCTAAGTCTCTTCAAAGAATTACGAAGTTGGTCGTAGCTGATTTAAAAAAAGATAAATTCTACTTGAACTTTAGCAAATTAATGGCGGCATTTGTGTTGCGGCTCTTGCTGCTGCTGCCATCGCCCTTTCTTAGCAGGTTGCTCCTTCCACTATACCATTTCACTTGTAGGTGGTATTGTGCTTTTTAATGGAGCATTGAGTGAACTGTGATTTTAATGAGCTCTTCACACCCACCATGTCTGTCTATGGCGGCATGGTGGTTGCGCTGTGACTGCTCCAATGACGGTTTCTGCTGGTAAGCGAAATTAATTAGGTTTAAAGCAAATGCTGAAATCTAATTACTTGGCTGTTAATTGTTTAAGCTTTTTTCTCTCTTTCCTTTTTCCCCGCCCACCCCTAGCTGGTGTCTCAAAAAGAGCTAAAAAGAAATTCCCTAGAAATATGCCTAGATACTCTAACATGGCAAATGGCAGGAGGGACCAAAGTAAAGGAAGAAAACTGTAACCAAATTGTTTCTTTCTTGCCAATTTGCATATTTTGAAAAAAAAGAACAGAACACTTCGGGAATAAAAACAACATTTAGCATGTGGTGCTAGATTTGTTGGCTAATTGTTGCCATTGTTGTTGTTTTTGTTCTGCTGCTGCTGCCTAGTCTGTTGTAAGTAAATTTGAAAGCAAATTTATGAATTTATTTTTGTTTTTTTTTTCTTTTTGCGAACAATGAAAACTCACAATTTATTCCAATAGACCATGTTTTCAAATAAACAATGATTGCCCCAAGAGAGGAGCATTACCGCCCAAAGTGCAGAGAGTTCGCTGTAATCACTAAAAACCACACACAGCCATCCGTCTATTCATTCATCCATCTTACCAAAAACAAAAACACTGCGTCCCCACATTGGGGGGTATTTTTAAATATTCCATGCCATGAAATTGTGGTGAAAATAATGTTAATTGACATTTTATGGTAAATAAACAATTACTAAAATTTAATTTATAATTGCAATTATTTTTAATGTCTCTCGTCTATCATCAGTTACAACAACAAAAAAGACGTCATAGCATAAACAAAAAAATAACAACAAATTTGTAATAATTTATTTGCAATGTTGTCATGGTCAAGAGACACCAATGCCCTTACGTTACAAGGCACTCTGCGTAAAAACCATAAATCTGCATTAGCTGGCACTCATTAGTGTTGGCCACCTCACAGATTACTTCTCTTTTGATGTTTATCTTGTAATCCATGCTTTTTCTCTTTAAATTACTTGTAAGAACCTTAATTAAGCTATACTTTTGTAGATGAGTTCTCTGCTCTTTTATGCCTAATTTCTCTAGCCATTAAGATTTAATATGAACATTTCTCTCATTAGGGAGAAAAGACTCTGCAAAAGACAGAGCGAAAGGGAGGGAGAGAGAGAGAGAGATCTGATTGTTGTTATTAACTTCTCATTTCACTTAACCTTCAAAGTGGTAGTGTTGTTTATGTATTTTTTTGGTGGAGTGTGGGTGTTACTTCGTTGAAAAAACCTTAGATGACTTATCGTTTCCTTGACTCACGTGTAATTAATTTGTTGTTGTTGTTGTAGCAGTGTGTTGTAAACTGAGGCGGCAGCCCAATGCGAATAACAATAACTACTAAGTACAGGAAGATTAAATGACATATGCTAAACATGTACATATGTCCAGCTGACACTGAACATCTGACCATAATCATTCACAATAGATCGCAAAAATTTTGCTAGAAGTCGTTTGCGTACTTTATTTGCCAGCGGAAGAGATCGGAAGAGTGTGTGAGAGCGAGCAAAATTTTGAGAGTTTGGTAATTGAGAGCTTGCAAATTTCTACTAAAGGCTGTTTTATGAGAACCAGCTGTTTAATTAAATCAAATAGCAAAATTGGTTAAAGGCTGTTCTTACTCTCTTGCACATTTTTACTGGCAACTTTTTATTGGAAAAGTACGCGATCAAAACTATTACTTCATAGATCCGAGCTATGTTGTGTACGCACAGTGAAAAGCAAACACCTGAAAAGCAAACACCTCAACATTGGCTTTGTAAAATTTCGTGTACATATCTCTATCCCTTCAAAAGTTCCAGAATTATTCCCAAGATTTTACGAATTGGCAACACTGTGCTGCGTATATTCACATTCGTTAAAGAAATAAGAACCCAGAGTGGAATTTCTTCCTGACAGTGCAGGAGTCGACACCCAAGTTATAGGAATTGTGCCATGCTCAGTGTATGAGTTAATCTCGTCCTTACATAAGAACATTGTGCTCAACTTCAGCGTCTTGGTCTTTATTGACTAAATGGCCAAATAACTTTCCGCAAAAATATTCTCATGAACTCTGTAAACGACCTGATTCCCACCTGCATGATGGTCAAGCAGCAGCAGACAGAACTAAGTCTGCTATTGTATACATCATAGATGGCAGGTATGACGATTATTCAGGTTTTTGACACTCAAAAATTTGTAAAAGCCGAAAACGGCTTTGTAAAAAACGTATAAAATGTAGTACACGTCATAAGTCTCGAAATATTTAGTTTCGACATCATATCGTTGTTGTAGATTGGCTGTTGTTGCTGTAAGGCTGATATAAATACTACAAAAATTTATGAAAAAAGTTTTTGCTTTCATTTTTTATAGCCAGGGTACCGCCACCAGCATGGCAAGAGCAACTTCTGAAAGCGCTTTTGATGATCGCGCTAGGATTCGAACCCACTCGTTTTATGTTATAGACGTACCTTCTTACTTATGCAATAGTATAGCTGTAATCATTAATTCACGATAATTTAATGTAGTTGTACGAATTTCTTATTATTTTATTACCCACCACCGTAGGATTGCAGGTATATTCATTTAGTCATTCCGTTTGCAACACATCGAAATATCAATTTCCGACCCTACAAAGTTTATATATTTCGGAATGTCTTAAAATTCTAATACGATTTAACTAATATGTCCGTGTGTCTGGCCGTCCGTCTGCTGTAATCACTTTACAGCCTTCAAAAATTGAGATATTAAGCTGAAATTTGGCACAGCTACGTCTTTTTGATACTCGCTGGTTAAGTTCTTGAACGGGCCAAATTGGACAATATTTGGATATAGCTGCTATATAGACCGATTTTCCGATAAAAAGTCTAATGCCCAAACTTTATTTTTCATCCGATTTTGCCGAAATTTGAAACAGTGAGTAGTTAAAGGCTTTCCGACAACTGACCCAAATATGGTGCAGATCGGACTATATTTAGATATAGCTGCCATATAGACCGATCTCTCGATAAAGGGTCTGAAGACCATAAAAGCTTTATTTATTACTCGATTTCGTTGAAATTTGAAACAGTGGGCTATTTGAAGCCTCCCGATATCTAACCTAAGTATGGTTCAGACCGGACTATATTTAGATATAGCTGCCATATAGACCGATCTCCCGATAATGGGTCTGAAGCCCATAAAAGCTTTATTTTTTATCCGATTTCGCTGAAATTTGGAATAGTGCGCCTCCTAATATCCGATCGGACTATTTTGAAATATAGCTGTCATATAGACCGATCTGCCGATAAAGGGTCTAATGTCCATAAAAGCTTTTTTAACCGATTTCGCTAAAATTTGAAACACCGAGTTGTTTTTAGCCTCCTGACACCCGACCTAAATATGGTTCAGATCGGACTATATTTAGATATAGCTGTCATATAGACCGATCTGCCGATAAGGGGTCTAAAGCCAATAAAAGCTTTATTTGCTGAAATTTGAAACAGTGAGTAGATCGGACTATATTTAGATATATCTACCTTATAGACCGATCTGCCGATAAGGGGACTGAAGCTTTTAAAAGCTTTATTTATAACCCGATTTCGCTGAAACAGTAAGTTTTTCTGAGCCTCACGATATCCTACCTTAATATGGTTCAGATTGGTTTATAATTGGATATATCTGCCAAAAAGACCAATATTTTGTTCTACAAAATTGAATAGTGACATATATACTAGACCACTCACTGTCCGTGCCGAATTTGGGTTATCCAATTTTCACCGGATTGTGACGAAGTGGGGTTTACATATATACCCGAGGTGGTGGGTATTCAAAGTTCGACCCGGTCAAACTTAATGTCTTTTCACTTGTTTAACTATGTCAAAAAGCGTTTTCTTTTAGGCTAGGTGTATGACGTATTCGTCGTATGTATTAAACGTTAGAAATGTATGTCATATACGTCAAGAGATTCCGACAGGCAAGACATACAATTTTGTTTCCTTTTCTAGGTTCGACCCATCGATGAAGCATGGCTTACTATGTAGATAGCAATAGCAGTGTTCAGTCAATTCAACACTGTGGCGTTGCCAACAGTATATCACACTCCGCCGAAAATGTCATCGCAGTTGACTATTAGACTTGTTTTCTCTCTCTCTCGCTCTCTCTCACTTTCTGTTATTTTCTATCAAATTTGACTCCAGACGCCGTTTCTCTTAATTTGTTTCGCCTCTAGCTATTTTGTTCGACTTTCACCCTAAACTCTTTGAGTGGATTAAGACTCTTGGAAATATCTCAGATGTAATTAAAATTTTGTAGCATCTCTTGTAACACAACTTTTGGCATCCTTCTCTCGGCTTATGATGCTGGAGTATTTATGACATTCCGTATGAAAACAACAAAACTCTTGTGAAACCAAATTTCAAATTCCATTTTATTTCCTTTATTCAAAGCTAACAATGCACTAACTTTGGTCAGTCTATCAACACAATGGTTATGCTAGAATTCCAAGTTTCCTACTAAAACCCAAATCCCTACAAAACTATTGCGGCAAGGCTATGCTTATCCTTTAGTCCCTGACGAATTTGAAACATTTTCCATGAATTTATACAAAAATTCATTGCAGCACACAAATAAAAAAGCGAGAGCTACCTTTTGTTTAAATCCATTTTTGTGGCATTTTGCTCTCTATTGCTAGGATTTGCAGCAATTTTTGTGATTTATTTGGTATGGAAAAATATCAAAAGATATTTATTGTTGTGTTATTGTTTGAGGGTCGTTGTCGAGGGGGCTACCATTGTTATGCTATGTGTGTCTGGGTATGCGAGTGGTTTTCTCTTCATAAAAATTTTTGAATTTTTTATTGATTCTCATATCAATAAATAAATCTCTTTTTGGCACCCGTGCATAGTGTTCGAAATTCTGTTTAATACATTTCCAATGCTGTTGGTGATTGTTTGGCAATTCGTTTTTTTTTTGGGGGGGTTTTTGTTGTTTTTCTGTCACTGCTCCCAGAGTGCATGTGCCATTGCAACACTGGATAGATATTCTCTAGATAATAAATTGAAATTTATGTCTTTGGCGATATCAGGCATCCATCAAAGCAGGTGGCAGCAAACTACTAAGCAAACAGTTCATTTTCTACAATATATTTTAATGAAAATTTAATGGCATATATTGGCATGGCTGCTCCTCCCAAACAGCAGGCTTCCAGTAAATAGATTTGTCATAAACATAAGCCCTTAATAAGTAATCGTTTATTGGGTATCAAATGAATAACAAATTTGCGCAATGTTCTGCGAATAATGGCTGTCCGCCATACATTTTATGGAGTTAGCCCATTATTATCCTGATGACTATGCAGTATAGCTGCGGCTTTTTCACAGACCTAATGAAATCATGTCATGGTTTCTATACTCATTTAGGTCATTACCAAATATGTTTTGTTCATCCAATAATTTGATGGTCGTTTTCATGGTTTGCCCTTTCCCGTGGTCTGTACCAGCCACTACCGGATAAGCCAGCCACTGCTGACATTAGAGCCTACAATTTGCTAGGCAACAACAGAAAATGCATATTAAAAATTAAATGCAAACGCATTACATAGAAAGGGGGGTGATGTGGGCTACCAGCTGTCTTTTCCCTATTGTTTTTATTATTTTCTCTGGAGGAAGGCCGAGAGCATGTCTGTTACAGTATTTGATGGTGGTTACAAAATGCTTGGTAATGGTGTTGGTGGCCCAGTTGTGATACAAATTTCCATTGGTGTTATTGAAACAAGTGTTGTAATGAATTTCTCTCATTGTTAATACATGGTTGGTTGCCTTTTACAAACTTGAACTTAAATAATTGGACATATGCCAAAAAACAAGTTGGAATTTTTGTTTTGGTTGGGCTAATGTAAGGCATATATCCAGGCCTATCGAAAACTGAAAACAAAACAAGTAAAAGCGTGCCAAGTTCGACCGGGCCGAATCTTATATACCCTCCACCATAGATTGCATTTGTCGAGTTCTTTTCCCGATATCTCCTTTTAGGCAAACAAAGGATAAAAGAAAATAATTGATTTAATATTGGAGCTATATATCAAGTTATAGTCCGATTCGGACCATAATTGAATTGAATGTTGAAGACCATAGTAGAAGTCATTGTGTCAATGTCAATTCGAGTAAGAATTGCGCCCTTTAGGGGCTCAAGAAGTAAAATAGAGAGATCGGTTTATATGGGAGCTGAATCAGGCTATAGACCGATTTCGATCATAATTGACAAGTATGTTGAAGGTCATGGGAGAAATTTATTTCAGCCAAATCGGATAATAATTACGCCCTCTGGAGGCTCAAGAAGTCAAGATTCCAGATCGGTTTATATGGCAGCTATATCAGGTTATGGATTGATTTGAACCATATTTGACACAAGATTGACAAAATTTCAGCCAAATCAGTTTAGAATTGCGACCTCTAGTGCCTCAAGAAGTCAAGATTCAAGATCGGTTTATATGGCAGCTATATCAGGTTATGTACCGATTTAAAGCATACTAAGTGCAGTTGTTGAAAGTCTTAACGAAAGACGTTGTGCAAAATTTCAGTCAAATTGGATAGGAATTGCGCCCTCTAGACGCTCAAGAAGTCAAGACCCCAGATAGCTTAATATGACAGCTATATCAGGTTATGGACCGATTTCAACCATACTCGGAACAATTGTTGGAAGTCATAATAAAACACCTCAGACAAAATTTCAGCCAAATCGGGTAAGAATTGTGTCTTCTAGTGGCTCAAGAACTCAAGACTCCAAATAGGTTTATATGACAGCTATATCAAAACATGGACCGATATAGCCCATTTACAATCCCAGCCGACCTACACTAATAAGAAGTATTTGTGCAAAAATTCAAGCGGCTAGCTTTACTCCTTCGAAAGTTAGCGTGCTTTCGACTGACAGACGGACAGACAGACGGACGGACATGGCTAGATCGACTTAAAATGTCATAACGATCAAGAATATATTTAATTTTTTGGGGTCCTAGACCAATATTTCGAGGAGTTACAAACAAAATGACGAAATTAGTATACCCCCATCCTATGGTGGAGGGTATAAAAATCCAAATGAAAACAATAAGAGAATGTGTGATATACATGATGATGTTGTTTTCCTTATGGAAAGACTTTGTAATGGAAATTCTTGTATGAAAAAATTACATAGAATTTGTTTTAACGTAGTTCTCCGGTTGTTGTTAGCTTTAATAAACAGTTGGCAGCAGTTTTGTAAAACATTGCCAAATGTTTTTTGGCCTATAGAGTAAAATTAAAAAAAAAATGCTGCCAAGAAATTTTAAATCTTGCCAAAACTACATCATTAGTCTGTCACATGCATCATCAGTGCCTGTGCAATCAAGTTAAATTTTATCCATATTTCTTGCCTAATTAAGGTAGTTTGTACTTTTTAGAAGGTAGCATGCCACAGTGGCAACAGACCAGGCTTCAGTTGAGAATCGGATCAAGCACGCTACCAACTCGACTACCGGAGCGGCCTACTTTATGTTTTGTTTTATTTTGGATTTGTTTTGACTTTGTTTTTTTTTTTTTTTTTTGTTTAATGCTGCTAAATTGAGTGTAATCGCATTCGCCCAGAAAAATAACATTCAGCCCCACATAATTCTTTGAGAGCCTTTTGGCTTCTTTTGCCAGAAATTTCAGTCAATCCGTGTAGTGAGTAGTACTTTCACAGCTCTCAGATGATACTAAGCGGCATTGTTAGTGCTATCGCTTTTTTTCAAACCACTGAGCATGGGATGCGCGTGTTTAGCCCACTGAGCGTATGATTGTTAAGTCGTTAAATTGTCTCCTCCCTAGTTTTTGGTCTGGTTTTGACACATTTGTTGCTGTTGTTGTTTTGTGGCTGTGGCTGTGAATGTTTCTGTTTCATTTCTATCTCCTGCGCTGATGATGGGGTTAAAATTGCCCCCCAAAAGCCATAAGAAATGTGCGGAACACAAACAAGACACAGACTCAAGAAATGTCAATGTGTAAACTGACAGCACGTGTCATTGTCAAAGTCACAAGGAATGCAAGTAAGACACGTGTTATTAGTGAAACAGTTTAGTTTTGTGTGTGAGTGTGGCGGGAGTGGTGGGGAGGTGGAGAGGCTGGGGTTCACATGGTGGCTTATTCCTACTAGCATTCATGCCATCACTGTCTACATTGTGGCATTGTTAGGTAATTGGGTTCAGTTCAAAATGTCTTGTCAAATCTTTAGCTTTATTCTCCAAAACCAGGTTCAAGGCTTCTGAGAAATATTAAACAGTTTATGCGCCACAAATAGACAGCTTAGAAATGCCCAGGATTTACTAAACAAGGTTATGGCAAGCGATCAGTCGACATAGATTTTTTTAAATGTTCGTCATTAAGCTTGCCAAACATGTTTTTGTAAAGGTTTTTCTTAATGATGACACTACCTTATATTAGCGAATCCTGGGAAATGTCTCTCTCTGTCTTTAAAGAAAGACAGCTTGAATTGTAAACAAAAAAAATGTATTTCTTTCCCCAACGTTAAATGCACAAAATTAGCATTTCTAGGTTAGAGGCCATATAGCAATCTGTACAGTAACCAAATGACAGCTGTCATATTTGTTGCCTATCATCATGGGCCATAAATCAACTTAGTTAACAACAATAATGGCCAGTGTAGCCTCTCACACTCATACACCCAGCAGGCAAGAACTTATTGAATTAACATTTGATACATGCATCTCTGGCTCGATGCCTACACTCTCTCCCTCTCTGCGGCGCTCTTTTTCATTTCGTTTTATTTCCCATTATTAATGTGGCACCCTAAAGGCTGTTGTTGTTCTCCCCCTGCAGCGACAGTTCATGATTACCATGCAATTAAAGAAATTTTCGAATCAAATGAAGGATAAAACTGGACATTGACTAGGCGTCAAAATGGACAATTAGGCGCATGTCAATGGACCCAAACCCCCATGAATACACCCAAGCGTGATAATTCGAATTTAATTATAGTAGAATTAATCCATTTTGTTGTTTAGCAATCGCTCTAGTGGAAGAAAGTGACATTTACAAAAAGTAATGGCTCGTATATTTTTGGTTTATTTATGTCACATTGTTGTGTTCTACACTGAAAAAAAAAAGTTTGCCGAAAATTTAAGATTTTTCCTTTTTTTGTAGGATTTTAGCAATGAAAAACGAGCCAAAGAAGCCAAACCTTAAAATAAAGATGTTATATTTAAATTAAGTTTCCTGTTTACTAACAGACATGAACACCTGTTTTAAGTTTTGATCGCTGATTGATTCACATTTTACTTCATAGATGACTGTCCAATAATTATTTTTTGAAAAATACTTTTTTTAAAACCTAGCATCTTAACCTAAAAAAACGTAACATTTAAAGACGCTCCTATTGGTGCGGCTACTTTGCGTCTTTAACTATGGTACACGGTTGTCTTGTCCCAAGTTCAATTTCCTAACTTTCAACGATATTTTGACCTTCATTTTAGATTTCTGTCTTCATTAACAAGAAAGGATTTATTCAAATAAAAAATCTTTTTTTAAAGGAAAATATATTTACCAAAGAGAATATTTCCTTAAAAACTCCGAAATTTTATCATCTTTAAGTTTAAGTTTGCTAATCTTCGGCGCGAGTCTTGGCTCGAATTAGGACAAAGATTTTTTCAGTACAGTGAATTATGAACAAATTGTACATGCACTGAGAAAAAAAATCAAAAAAGTATTAATGGAAAAAACATTTTGTCATACCTCGCACCATAAGATGTAGGGACCTACAGACTTTATAATCCCGTAATATTGTTCTCAGTATTAGGGTAAATGAAGTATACATTTTAATATTCATAAACTGAATCGATCTGATATCGAAAACACATTAGGACCCAAGCTTTCTGATACAAATCTTGCAAAAATATTTATTATTGACTGTTGGATTGTTGAATGGGGCAAATATGAGGCTGGCTGTACTGTCCAACTAACAAAAAAATAACCTTGAAAAGCCTATATCAGGAATTTGTTTTCCTAAAATGACTCCCAATCGTCTTCAATTGTATCTGGTATTGCATCCACCACTTATTTTGGAAGTTTGTTATCCCGGAAAGTTGGCCATTGACATAAAAAAATGCTTCAACGTCTTATGCCCCATACATGCTGTGGCTTGCCGTGCTTATTCTGCATAGATCACGTCATAGTTCCTTGAATACCGTAATGTTGCCGAAACCCATATTTATCATCTTTTTACTTGGATCTGCCCATAGGAAATTTGTCGTCCTACCAACCATTTCACTGCTCCATAGTGCTAGAAGCTCATCATCCAAGCTCCTCCAAGCCCCATTCATAAAATTCGTAAATGGCAAAAGTCGCTTGTCCTTTGGTTTTTTCTTAGTCCGATATGGCCTGGCAACCAAACGATGCGGATTGTGATATGCTTTGAGGAGTCTTTGATTGCTTCTTTAAATTTTAAATGTGTCCATGACATGACTGTTATTGCCCTAGTTATTGTCCTTATGATCGATTAAGTGCTCGTAAAGATGTTTACACTCCTAGATTTTGTAATTACTAGAGATGGGCGATGGGTAAATACCCAAATGTTATTTACCCGGTAAATTCGGTAAATACCCGGATATTTACCCATATACAAAAAAAAAAACGCCCTCGACTATCGCAGATCTCTCAACGAGATGGATGAACAGTTCAAAATTCACCTGTTCCAGGTACGGGCCACAGAGATATCTCAGGGCAATGAACGAGAAATGGTCACATAGGGTGGATTGTGAACACTCCAAATATATGCGGCCCAATCTAGATTTGAAGAGGTCTACCGCTTTGTTTTCGCTAGATAGAACTGACGTTTCAGTCATTCCATCCATTCCATGTCTATAATGACAGTTCACTGCCTGATCGGAAAATATGCTGACGGACTGAAGGTTGCAAGTACCGGCTTCTGCAGAAGCGATAAGAACGCAAATGAGAAAATTCATAAGTTGTAGGGCTTTTAGAGGCGATCTGTATTCAACGGTAGCAACTAGAAGGCATCTTCCTTCTCCTGTCCCTTTGGTATCACAATGGACAATATCGTCTGAGTGAGTCTGATGGCAGACTGCTGCTTAAACCAAACCTAACCATAATATCGTTTTAAGTCTTTTAACCGCTGTCCTTCCCTTGTACTTCACCTGTATACCTATTGGTCGAACATATAGATTTAACACGTTCCCTAAACCTTTTTTATATCCTCATGTCGCACTTAATCTCCATTTCCGTTTACCTTAGTGTTACGCTCAGTAGAAACATATTAGTAATCATGCCCCTCTTTCAAGCCTAAACACAGTCCTATGTTGCCGGGAGCATTTTGGCCGGTATTTCGAAAATTTGTTCGGGCTGCCAAATCTTTGTTAGTGGTTTGATTTCCAACATTTTCGATGAAGAGTGCTCAAAAATCCCTATAAAAAAAGTCCGCCTGAGGTCTACAATATCTCGTCTTGTTTAGGGAATATACGACTTTTATTTTTTTTGGATTTACGAAGGCATTTGTGATTAGATTTTCATTTCTATGCATGTTTTAGATTTGTGACAAAATAAACAACGAATTTGCCCCAAAAAGTATCCACATCTGATTTTTCAGTTAAACGTAAAAACGTGTTAAGTTTGACCGTGCCGAACTTTGGATATCCAGAAAATTGCAATTGCAAAATTAGGCTTTAAATGGATCAGCTTAAAAAACGTGGCAGTTCTATTCTGTGTAAACACACAAACGTTTTGGTATAGCAGAGCTGATCTGTAGAAAGGCCGGGTCCGGGGTTCAATCCTTCTTCAGATAGAATCCTTTGTTGGCTATTCATTGAGATCACCATACTCCCTAGGGCGTACACTGTGACACTCTCTCTCGTTGTCTTATGTCATTATGGAACCAACCAGTTTCTCAGGTTCTGAATTATCCAGTGCCTAAGGATTCGGTCCATCTGGCCTAAAGATTAGATCAGTGCTGTAGCTCCCATGTAAACGAACATCTCGATCCTCCTTCATATTTTTCCATTATAATTTCCGTGTTGGTTTTCTACATTTATGTCAAATAGTGCACGAATTCATATATAAATTAATAAAGCTTAAGTTCTGCCCATTTGACTGAAGCTCCTTCGCCGCCTTGGGCACTTTCTCTGTAATGTACAAATAAACGTATTGCTCCACATTTCAGGGAGATTGCTGCTAGTTGATATGTTGTATGCATTGTCATTCTCCTTAAAAAGCAAATTTAAGGTGTTCCCCATGTCACGGTTTATGTTGACAAGCTAGTAAGACTATTTGGGGATATTCAGTGGAATAGGCAAATCACTGTAAATGGTTATAGTTGGAGAATTAGTTGGACGTATTGTCCTTAAAAATAAATTATAAGTTTTTAGGGTCATGGCTCATGTTTAAAAGCTACTTTGAAAATTTTTTCAAGTTTCAAATTTTGATGATGCTAAAGAGCCTTCTCGATCGACTTTTTCAGTTCTCAATTTATTCATTTAAAAATCAATGGTTTAAGGTCATGTGTTTTTTGTTTGTAATTTCTTTTTATGTCGTTGTAAGAATAGGACCATTGCTTCTTTTTCTTTGGGCAAACAATTAGAAATTCTCTTAGGATTGCTCGCATCAAAAGTTGCTTGTTGTCTGCCTGCAATGGCCAGTGATATAATCAAACAAATAGTTGCAGGCTAAAATGGCTCTTTGACTTGGGCGGGCATTCGTATAAATGGAATGAATGGATTTCTTTGCCCTGACAACATGTCCTTACAGTTGAATTTTTTTAAAAATGTTTTATTTCAAACTGCAAAAAACCAAGCATCATTCACAATGCTGGATAGAGAAAACAGTGCTCGTTTTTGGTTTCTTTTGCAGCACGAATTTGCTATGGTCCTTTTGGACTGCCGGGAGTTTGGTTGTTATGACCATATTTCAAAAACACATCCAAAGTTCACATCTTGAAGTGCCTTGTCTTTTGAAAATGTGTCATATTTAACTTTGGGCAGCAACATGTTTCTTCTCTACGGTGTGTGTGTGTCGTGTTTTGCCATTTTCTTCCACTTCTATTTTGGTTCACAGCACATAGCATTATTATTAAAAAGTTTTTTTTTTATTTTCTGACTTAAGATGCCGTCTAACATGTTACAAAAACGTGCCTCTTTGTTGGGAGGTTAAGCAGCAATTGGTCTTAGCAGTAAGAACAAATAACTTAAATCTTTTGAAATAGTTCTTACAAATAGGCTTTAAACATTAAAATTATAAGAAAGTGATCAGAGGGAGAAAAGCTAGCATTTTTTTTATATATATTCCTTAACTATCTAACTCCCACAAATGCTTTCCATAAAAACACACTCTTTACCCAAAAGTATGCAACATTTTGCATTAAATTTAGTTTTTCTGCATGTTTGCAATTTTTGCTGTATTCATATAAAACTTGTTTGTGTTTTCTACTGCTAAGAACAGCAACTTTGTATTTATACAAGTACAATTCATTCATGGCTTTGTTGTTTTGTGTCTCCCTGAGAAAAGGTACTTTTTTATTATTATGCCCTCAAATGTTATGCCCCAGAAAGTATGCTTTAGTTTGTTCATATAAGAACACTTTCCATAATCATAATCTGCTGGAAGCAAAATGAAAATACAACAGTTATAAAATGCACAAGCAAAGATGTTTGTTGTATTCGTTGTGCAGCTTTTCGCATTAATTTTACAATACATGTGCGTACATTTGTTAAATTTAAATTTCATTTTTTTTATTTTTCTGCCTAACAAGAGGGTCGATAGATTGAGTGAGAGCAAAGAAAAGTACAAAGTGTAGATATTTGCCTACAGTATTTGCCTTCCAGCTTGGCATTTCTATGATGTTTTCTATGCTCTTGTCAGTTGTCTTTTATTTATTCAATGTAAATTTTTCTGTCTTGGTATTTTGAAGAAGAAAAAAAGTAACATTTCGAGAGTTTTCTGTATGTGGTAGGAATGTTGGCTTAAATAATTCCATAGAATTTAATTTAAAAATGTCATCTGCTCTTTTTCGCTTTAACATTTCAATGTTTTTATAACAAACTAACAGGCCCGGTGTGCTTAGCTACAGCCTGAGTCGCCTTTTAAAGAAATCAATATTTTTTATGAAGCTGGTGCCCAGGGTATCAAGATATTCAGGGTCATGTGACCTTCTCTGATCCTTGTTAGTTAACATGTATAAATACATGTTTTTTAAGGACCATATTCGTTACAACCATTTTAAAGTCCCACAGGTCCTACTTGGAACAACTTAATACCAAAATTTTAATGCTGTGTGACACGCTAAAAAAAACGTGCTTCTTGCTTGGGAGGATAAGGAGCAATTGGTTTTTAGCAGTAAGGAGGAATAATTTAAACCTTCTTCAAAAGTTCTTACATAAAGGCTTTAAACATTAAAATAAAATGTGAAAGGGGGAAAGCTTGCATGTAATTTTAGGATAAAAGTCTCACAGGCCCTATTTGGAACAACTTTATACCAAATTTGAATGTCATATTTGAATTCTTAACAAAAAATAACCGTAATTTTCTAATTTCGTGAATTATGTATGTTCGATTTTCGCATTTTTATATCCACCACCTAGGATTGGGGTATACTAATCTAGTCATTCCGTTTGTAACACCTTGAAATATTGACCTGGGACCCCATTAAGTATATATATTCTGGATCGTCTCGACATCCTGATTCGATCTAGCCATGTCCGTCTGTCGAAATCAAGATAGCGGTCGAATGCGTAAAGCTAGCTGCTTAAAATTTTGCACAGATACTTAATATTAATGTAGGTCATTGGGGATTGCAAATGGGCCATATCGATTCAGATTTAGATGTAGCTCCCATATAAACCGATCTCCCGATTTGACTTCTTGACCATCTGGCAGCCGCAATTTGTGTTCGATTTGGCTGAAATTTTGCATGTAGTGTTCTTTTATGACTTTTAACAACTGTGTCAAGTAGCGTTCAAAGCGGTCTATAACCTGATATAGCTCCCATATAAACCGATCTGCCGATTTGACTTCTTGAGCCCCTGGAAGCCACACAAATTTAATCCGATTTGGCTGAAATTGTGCTTGCGGTGTTCTGTTATGACTTCCATCAACTGTGCAAAGTACGGTCTAAATCGGTCTATAACCTGCTATAGCTCCCATATAAACCGATCTCCCGATTTGACTTCATGAGCCCTTGGAAGCCGCAACTTTTGTCCGACTTGGCTGAAATTTTTCACATAGTGTTGTGTTATTAGTCTCAACAATTGTGCCAAGTACGGTCCAAATCGGTCTATAACCTGATATAGTTCCCATATTTTAGCTGAATCCATGGTGATGGGTTACCAAGTTTCGGCCCGTTAGAACTTAGCACGCTTTTACTTGTTATGTTAGTACACATATCTGTTATATATGTTGGTAATGTCAGCTATTTTGGATTGTCAGTTTGTTTTTGACAGTTAAAAAGGCAAGACGTGTTTTGGTGTGCTCTTCGATTTGTTACAATTCGAAAAATGGATCAATGGAACCGTATTAAGTAGGGTTTCGAAGATTCGAAAAAACGGAAGAAATTAGAAAAAGTATTTGAGGGCGATTAATTTGAAGAGGACAATGTAGTTATTGCTGAATGAATAACTACTTTTTGAAAAGATCTAAAATAGCGATTATTTTTTGATCAGACCTCGTATGTACACCACCCCCAAAGTGTTTTACATGAGTCCCAATCGTCCTATATGTCAGTTTGGCGAGTTTTTGAGTCAGGTTGTTCCCTAAATGGCTTATTTTTTATATTGATAACAGATACGTGCTGTACTTCTAAAGACCTTTCATTCTCTCGAACGCCCTATGTTTTCGTTTGGGGGTGGGGAGCCCTCTAAAGCCCTCTCCTGTTCCTGTGGATGACAGTGTCTAAGTGAGTCTGATGACAGTCTTACACCTAACCTATCCTAAGGACTGTACATCCAAACATATTTCATTGTACTTGTCTGCTTGGTGTTTTTTTGGTGGTCGGGCAGCACCCCAGGCACCTCATCTCTCATTTTATTTCGATACTATCCCGGTCGGCCAGCATTCCTGTCAGTAGTTGGGTTAGCCCTCAAATACTTGATTCCCAACGTTAATATTATATTCGTACTCTGTCTCTATATGTCCATTTGGTGGGGTTGTTTTATGAGTGGAGGGCCCCCAAACTCTGAGTTTACATTTTTATATCAGATTCGTACTCTCTATCCGAATACCTTTCAACATTGATACCAATATTGTCCCAATCGGCACACATGTTCGCTTGGTTGAGTTTTGGGATAGGGCGTTCCCCCAGTCTCCGAAATTTGGGGATTTGTAAGTAATGGTAGGGGGCAGGGTCCGTTCCCCTTTCGATATCAAAAAATTAGGTATCCTTTTCTCACCATTTAAGGAATATCGTTTTTGAGTTTATGCGAAATATTATTTAACAAGGTCTTGAACAATGTCTTAATATTTAAGAAAAATTAAATTTAAATATACTAAATTTCGCTTGTTTGAGCTTGATTGCAAATTGCTCCTAAAAATAGGCAATACTTTCAAGCAACATACCTATTTCTAAATGATTTAACCAATTTCATCAGTTAAACTTAAAAAAAAATCGGCATCATCGCCAATTCGTTAGGTTAGATTAGATTGGATTTAAATTACAGTCTGCCATCAGACTCTCTTAAACGATTTATTCCATTGTGATACCACAGGGACAGGAGAAGGTAGATGCCCTCTATTTCCCACCGTTACATCATTCAGTTTGCTCTAAAAACCCCTACAACTTGCGAATGTTCACATCCGCTAATTCAGACAAGTTCTCAAAGATATCAGAACCTTAAACGGAGCCCTTTCTGCCTATCGGTGGGAATAACTCACACAGCAAAGCGAAAGACGTTTTCAAATCTAAATTAGGTCACACAATTTTGTAGACTTATTTACGCTTAGATCATTTTCGATACACCTACTGGCTGTCTTACGTAGAGCTTTATAAGGTATAACTCTAAGAGTGCTAGGAAACTTTCCCATAGCCGCAATTTTTTACACTTTTACACTTTTTTCCAAAGACAATATTGGCTATATTCCACAGAAGAGGAGACAGTACACCTCCATGTGGTGTTTCTCTTCTAGCTCATCTGTGCAGATCTACAGATCCCAAGCCTGCCAGTTCGTTAACCAGCAAGTCAATATGATCCTAAAAATATGCAACAAATTTTAAAATAAAATTATTTTCTAATTTTCTAATTTATTATGCATCAAAATGGAGCAGAAGAACCATTTTATTTATAAACTCCATATTATTCTCAACCAATTTTACTTTATTTGTAATGCTATAAAAGATGCCTTAATAAATTAAATTATAATGCCTCGACCACATATTGTAGCATATGCAGCAGATTTGTTTTCTATTTCGCAGAATTTGTGTGACATTTACAATGGCATGTCATTTGTAAAATACAATTCGTAGAAATGTAATAAGGAAAATTCTTGAGAATCATCAATGTACGAGTACATTCAAATTCTCTTTCTAATAAATAACCCCTGGAGGTATGCAATGTTTGTTTAAGAGAACAAATAAACATGATATGAAGGAAATGTAAACAACTATTCGCCATTGGAAGCAGAAACTGGAGGTTATATCCAATTCACAGTCATATAACGTGATGTACACATGGAAAGAAGCGTGTTGTCGTTACAGATACAATTGTTATACGTTTTTCTACAGGGTTTTATTATTATTATTGTACAGGGTATTATAGCACTGTGCAATACCAACCTGTATAAAAAAGAAAATCCTGTAGGTTAGTTAAATTTCACTATGTCAGACTTTTTTTTTAATTTTTGTGTAAAACATATTTAAATTTCATAAAATTGAAAAACAAAATCCTTTATTTTTTTCTAAGAAGTAAAGTATAAACCAAATTAACATAGTCTTAAATATGAAAGATCTAAAATTTTCTATGTTTATCTGTTTTCACTTTAGCCAAAACTGTTGCTATGTTCTCTGGTAGTTTATTTTAATAATAAGCTTCAACAAATTTTCTTCTGTAAAGTTACCCTCAAAGTATGCAACGCAATTTTCATCTGGTCGCCTAAGAATTGTTATTAAAACTTGCCTTGTTTACATTTATTAATTTTATTCTGCTTTCCAACAAGACAAATTAGTTTTCTCCTTTTGCTTCCATAGCCTAGCAACGCACAGCTCAGCGATACGGAGTAAGTTTTGTGCAGTGGCTTGGAAGGAATTATAATTCAAGTTTACACTTTTGTTTGTTCATGTGTCTCAACAACATGTGTTGGTGGCCCCATAGGATTTTACTCAACCATTGAGGCAGTGAAAAGTATGCTTTAAATTCGTTAAAACTTTTTTTTGACCCTTTGGCTTATGCAATACGTTTTTCCACTATTTTATTTACTTGGCTTTATATTGATCTTACTTCGACTAATGGCATTTATTCTATGAGCATAGTATGCATGTGTAAGTGTTTGGCCATAAACTCAAGCAGTTTTTTTTTGTGTTTTCTTTACAGAACGAAAAAAGCGAAAGTTGAAGAGGCAACAACTTGGAATTCTATGCTGTTTCGAATAATGTGCAAATAAGTTGGGTGAAGTAAGTATTCTGTATGGATATTGCCTCTAAAGTATGTATTGATATTTTGTTCCTCTTTTGTTTGGTTGTACATCGTGCTTTGTTGAGCTGAAGTATATTTTAGCATTTTTTTTAAAAAAAAAAGTGAAAACTTTTACTAGGGAGTGTAAAGAAAGAGCAAATAAAAAGGAATATGTTATATAGTGAACAGGGATATCCCAAGGGGTCGTTTACATGTAAGAACTAATCGTAAGAACTTTATGGCAGATTGTAGAAGCATAAATATGCGTTAATATAGGGTAGCCCGCGAAAAGATTGGATGGAATAACTGATTATAATTATCGTTATGCTTGTTGATTTTGTTCCAATTAAAGTGTCTCTAATAATTGGTTGGTTCTAATTGGTTCTAATTTTGAAAATATTTTTGTATGGAGGGATGATGATTCCTTAAAATAATAGGTTGTTAAATAGGTTAAATGTAGTGAGTTTAAATTATCTTGAACTGACATCCTAAAAGTATGCAACAAAACATTGCCTTAGCGATATATCTTATTGATATGTCACTTATGTGATATTGACATAATTCTTAAGTTAGACAATTTCATTCACCATTTTAACGAAAAAATCTAGTTTTTTATGTACGCTTACATATAAATAAAGGGAGATTTTTTGAGAGCCATAGGAAAGTTAAAAAAAAAAACATACAATTTAAAAAAATTCATCCAATCTTTATTTGAATCGATAGAACGTTTAATATTTAAAGATTATTTCATGCAAATATTGACCGTGACTGCGCCTCGAATGGTCCATCCGCTTAGTCCAATTTTGGCATATTCTTTCCAACATTTCGGCCGCTATCTCACGAATAAATGCTTCAATGTTGTCTTCCAATGCGTCAATCGAAGCTGGCTTGTCTGTATAGACATGAGCTTTCACAAAGCACCACAAAAAATACTCTAAAGGTGTTAAAACGTATGATCTAGGCGGCCAATTGACCGATCCCGAACGTAAAATAAAATGTTCACCGAACTCGCCTCTCAAAAGTCCATTGTTACGCGTGCTGTGCACATGTCATGCAAGTCAAGCTCTTGCATTTTGGCAAGCAAAAGTTGAATATCATCTCACGATAGCTCTCACCATTCACAGTTACATTACGATTCGCATAATCTTTGAAGAAGTACGGTCGAATGATGCCACCGGCCCATAAACCGTACTAAACTGTGACTTTTTCTGGTTGCATTGGTAGCTCTTGCAATGCTTCTGGCTGATCTTCACACCAAAATAGTCAATTCTGTTTATTTTTAGGTACCCATTGATCCAAAAATGAGCTTCGTCGCTGAACACAATTTTTCGATCAACAATTTTCTTAACAGAGCACGCATTTTGATAATAAAATTTAATAATTTGCAAGCGTTGTTCGTTTGTAAGACAATGGTTGGTTCAATTATGGACCAAACTGAAGATGTTTGATAGTGAAACAAATCACAAACAAAAACGTGCGTGAGCTGTTTAAACCAGTGTTGCTAAAAAGATAAAAGCTAAAAAGCATCCTTTATTTTGAAAATATCATCCATGTTCATACTTTTGATAATTTTCTTTTCCACATCGTTTTTGAAATCCTCACATATTTTTTACATATGTTCTGTTATTTGAGAGGATGTCCACTTTCAATGCTCAAATCGTTTCACATTCGATAAAAATCGAATTAAAGAACAGGGGCCGAATTACCGAGTGCGCTTTCGTATCAAATGAAATTTTATGTCCAAGTTTTTATAAATGATTTAAGCATTCGCGGTCTTAAATTTCATAAATTCCTGTTCAATAAAGCGATACATAATTCACAATAGCCACACTTCGAACGATTTTGCTCGATCATGTATGTGGTAATTCGGCCCCAGGACGGTATATCTCCTAAAAGTATGCACTAAAATACTACCACTGTAGGTGTATCCTAACAATTTATAAGTTTTTATTTCTTTCCTTTAAAATTGTACTTCCTTTACTTCATCTTTTCAAAAATAATATATTTTTAATTACAATTTAAAAAAGAAAAAGTTTCTTCAAAAATTTCTTCGAACAAATTTAAAGAACCTCGTAACATCAAGAAAGGCTATCATTATATTTTTATATTTCATAAACAGTAGTACACAAATAAACACTTAACTTGTATTATAACACCTCCCAGTGCTGTGCTGGCAAAGACTTCACTCGTAACATTGCCTACGTGTCTAGAATGTTAAATGTGTGTATCGTTATACGGGGGGTAAATATTTGAACAGGTATCATCTGGGATTCACACCATTATTGGTGTCCACTGCCTACAATTTGCACTTTTGTACTGATATTTGCTGTTGCTTTCGGCCGCCCTTATCCCCCCTCGCTTTTGTCAAACACAAAAAGTTATTAAACTTATGCAAATGTCGTTGGTTTACTTAATTTTTTTTCCTAAACTTTTTCTTTCTATCTACTAAGTATTGTTGTTATCCTTTTATTTTTTTGATATTCTTCTTAAGCATTTTGTTAAAGTTTTAGTATTTTTACATTTTATTCTATTTTCCTGGGTCATAGTCAAGTTTGAATAATGCATGGCAGTTGGTTAAGGTTGTATGGGTAAGTAGCCATGGGGTGAGCAGTTAGTTATAGTATTCAACAAAAGAAACATAGTCAATGTCATTGTATGTGGTCTTCTACGAGAACTCTACCATGGATATATAAATGTGTGCGTTGTGTGTGTGTCTATGTGTAGAAGTCTTAGTAGATACCAAGAAAAATTGCTTTTCTTCTACTCTGGCCTCTTTGTCACGTTCAGCCTAATGGTTAGGCTACAAAAAAGTCATTATCTGCATTTTGTTTTGCCATTCTTACACATGTCCTATCTATTTTTATGCCAAGCCATAAGTTTGTATTAAAGAAAAATAGTTTTACAGCTATGGCTGTAAATGTAACAATTTTTTCTACACCTGTAGTTTTAAATTTATCAGGTGTTAAGATAAGAAAACATAGAGAAAATAATTCTGTGTTAGATTAATTGTTCACTATCTGGGGGCTGTGCTTTAATATATACATTGTTTCGTACCTTTTAAGCAGAAAGATACCAAGGAAAATGTTGTTTTGTGGTTTTAGTGCGTCATAGTCATAGAAATCCGTTGTGATACATAGAAATCCGTTGTTTTTTTTTTATTTAAAAAACTAACTGGACAGGGCCCGCTTCGCTGTGCCTTCTTTCATTTTCTTATTTTCTGAGCCCTATACTGGCACGGTCTAGTCCTGATTGGGGTACTGGAATGGCCTTTCAGGAATGGCCCCTATGTGGATATCATATTGGTGCTGTACTCCCAAATACCTTTCATTTGAGCCTTATATTGCTATGGTCGATAAATTAGACCATAGACGAGTATGGGGGGTGAGGTGGTCCCCACTTTTCAGATTCGTTCTCTATTCTAAAATACCTTTAATATTGTCATTATTGGTTTGTATTTCAATTTAGCGGGCTTTGGAGGTGATTTTGGGGGAGTTTAGGTGAGAAGTCCCTAAAATACTTGGCGATAAAACAACGATTTGAGCCTCTTGTTGTCATAATCCACCAATATGTCCACTTTAAGGTGTATCTAGGTATCGTGCTCTACTCTAAAATTTCTTTTATTTGATCCCCAATAGCCATTGGTTTGAGGCGAGTTTATGGGATGAGACTACCCCCAAAAACTTGGCCTCAACAATGGATATTAAATTCGTTTTCTACTATCAAATACCTTTTTATTAATTGCCATAGTATGCAAACATGGCCGATTTAAGCCGGCCATGTTTAGGGGGCGGACCCTGAAATAATATCAACATCGTGCTAGAGCACAATTTTGTTTGGCCCTGTAATGTAATGCATTTTGCAGGTGGCTATAAAGATGTTCAGGGCAATGGGTTTCGTTTAGATCCACACAAACTATTTTTTTTTAGTTTTGGTTATCTGCATTAGGTTAAGTTAGGTTAGATTGAAAAGAGGGTGGCGATATTAATCGTTCGTTTGGTACCAATATTGTCCCAAGCGGCAAACATGTCCATGCGGAGGGGTTTTGTGGGATGGGGAGGCCCCTCAGACACTAAGAATACATTTTGTGTCAGATTTATACTCTACTTTTAAATACGTATCATTTGATACCCATATTGCCCAAAACGGTGAAAGACCCCTGTTGGGGGGTTTTGGGGGTGGGGAACCCCCCCCTGAACACTTTGGGCGGATTTGTATACCAAGTTCGTACTCTACTCTTAAATACCTTTTATTTGATACCCATATTGTCCCAATCGGTAAGCATGTCCGTCCGGGTGGGTTTTGGGATGGGGCGTCCCCCCAGGTTTTTTTTACCCAAAAATTGTATACCAATTTCGTGTTTTTGGGGTACCATAAGGTGGCGTACAAAATTTCGCTTAAATCGGTGCATGCATCTCCGAGATCTGGCGTTTTTGAAAATTGGGATAAGGGGTAGGGTCCGCCTCTCCCCTTCGGAACAAAGCGCAACAATTTAATTTTTATATTATAGATTGTAATAATATCTTTCCTATATTCATACACAGAACAAAAAATGTTGCATTTTGATATTGATTTTTCAATAAATTTTATACCCGCAAAATTTGTTGTCCTGCCTTTAGTAGATTTCCCTGCCTTCGACAAATAACTCGTTTCGGCTACCATAAATTTCTTTCCTCTTTGCATTTCAATCACTTCCTAACTAAATTTCGACTTGTACAAGAATATACCGTTTACACAAAATACCAAACGTCTCAGTCACATTTATAAAGGAAAAGTGCTAATGCAATTGTTCAATTCAATTTATTTGTAGTCCCTCTCCGTACAGTAGATTAAAAATGAACACAGAAATCGAACAGTTTGAATGCCTTGCTGTCGAAAACCTTTCGCTCTAAGTATTCAAGCATTCACTGGCACAGAAAACACCCCAAATATCACCTCCAGAGCAGTGCGTCAAAGACTAATTTCCTTTCACCGTGAAAACGCACATTTTTCAAACTCACCGTCAGAGAATCCCCATCGCCTCCTGATGTTGCATGCCTATTTTGGGGCACATCAAAGAGGCCAACTATACTCGCTCTGTGTTCCAATTTAAAGCCATAAATTTGATTTGTTGTTATGAGATACTTTGATTGATGGTTCAAATGGTATCTAGCAGTGAAACCAACGCTGATGATGGAGAGATGATGATGATGATGATGATGCTGACGATGCTGAAGGCTGATGATGGGCAATGATGCCCATAATGACGATGCTGATGATTTTTACCCTTGAGTAATCACAAAGATGACTATGGTGGGCTCGTCATGGCCACAAAGGAAATATGCCTTTTCCTTTGATCCTATTCCCCCTATCCTTGCACTGTGGTTCTTTCGGGCCAAAAAAATGCCAACATTCATTCTTCTTCCGCAGGAACACTTCTACAGGCATTCTACGAAGTTTTTTACTAAATCATACTGTCAAAGGCAACAATGTCTTTTTTGAGGGTTTTTGGTTTTTGCGGTTGGCAGCATAGGGGCCACCGAGACCCGCCAAGCAAATAACAGAGTTAATAAATTGGGTGTAGACACTGTTTGTTGTCATGGATGATTTGCAAAGGTGTCATTTGCCCCATTGTACGAAGGGTGAGTGAAATTGTAGCGAGGCACCAGTGGAAATGTGTTCGACAAATGGCTAATTTCATTCATTCCCACTGGCAGCCGATGGGAAAGAGGTTGAGATTTCAAATTTATCGTTGGCTGACAGCCCACAAGTATGCAACGTATTTTGATTCTTGATAAGGGAATGTTTCAACGGTAATAATATCTTTTTTTTATTTGGTTGATTTCTCCAAAAAAAGTTAAAATTTCATAATAAGGGCAAAAATTTAAAATGAAAGCCATACAGTTAAATGTAAGGAAAATATGAACTTAAATGTTTTCAGCCAGAACTTAACTCATTTACGAAAATGTACCAAGAAATATATTTATGTTGAGCTTTGAGAGATATTAGCTGAAAACGAATTTACTATTACTTTTTTTTTTTAGTTTCACTACCAGTATGGCAGGGATTAAAAATAACAAGCTAGAAATATGTAGATGTCGTTGATAGAAGAAATTATCAACTCGCTTCAATATTCCCGCCCCTTGTGCTAGTGGAAAGGTGTTACAAACGGAATGACTAGATTAGTATACCCCCATGCTAAGATGGGGGGTATAAAAACGGTAGTGGATGGACACCCGATGGATTTAGGGTACTCCATTTAATGATATCCGCGAGGGGGACGAACGTTCCCCTGACCCCAATTTTCTAAAACACCAGATCTAGGAAATGTGTACATCGATTGAAGCGAAATTTTGTATGCCGTATTATAGCAACCCAAAACCACAAAATTTTTATAAAACTTTGGGGTCAAATAGCCGTGGGGGACGCCCTATCCCAAAACATACCCGAACAGACATGTTTACCAATTGGGACAATATGGGTATCAATTGAAAGCTATTTAAGCGTAGAGTACGAATTTTATGTATCAATTTGAACTAGCGTATTGGAGGGTTCGCCCAACCCCAAAACCCGCCCAAAAAATGACATGTACATTTATTGGGGCCAGAAGCATTGCAAGAGCACCAATGCATCCAGAAAATGTTAAAGGTTTGATGCGGTTTATGGGCCGGTGGCATCATTGGACCGTACTTCTTCAAAGATGATGCGGTTTATATGGATGATCACCGTAAGGTGATATCCAATTTTTTTTTTGCCCAAAATGCAAGAGCTTGACTTGCAGGACATGTGGTTTCAAGAGGACGGTGCCACATGTCACACAGCACGCGTAACAATGGACCTATAGAGAGGCGAGGTCGGTGAACTTTTTATTTCACGTTCGGGACCGGTCAATTGGTCGTGCGATTTAATGCCTTTAGACTATTTTTTGTGGGGCTATGTTAAAGCTCATGTCTACACAGACGAGACCGCTTCGATTGACGCATTGGAAGACAACATTGAAGCATTAATTCGTGAGAAAACGGCCGAAATATTGGGAAGAATATGCCAAAATTGGACTAAGCGGATGGACCATTTGAGGTGCAGTCACGTCAACATTTGCCTGAAATATACTTCGAACATTAAATTATATGGGCCGTACTATTGATTCAAATAAAGATTTCATGCATATTTCTGAATTGTATGTGTTTTTTTAACTTTTCTATGGACGATTTGACCATGCCTGTCAAAATGCTTTGAATAACAGCACACACATGCTTAACTTTTATAAGTTCTTTGCTATACTATTCTTTTAATAGAAGGCATTGAATAGATCTCGAGCTAGAATATGTTCGAAAAAAAAAGATTTTAAAGATCAAAATAAAAGAGCCCAAACAGAAACATTTTGACAAAATTTTTCAGAGAATTAAAATTTTTGCAAAATTATCTTTCAAAATAAAATTTTTAAAAAATTTTCTTTCAAAATAAAATTTTTACAAAATTTTCTTTCAAAATAAAATCTTTACAAAATTCTCTTTCAAAATAAAATTTTGATATAAATTTCCTAGAAGAAATTTCCTTGAAGAGAACAAAAATTTTGTCAAAATTATTTAAAGCAAAAATATCTAAAAACATGTTAGCAAAATTTTCTAAAAAAAAAACGAAAGTCATAAAAATAAATAATTAATAATTAAAAAATAATTTATATTAAAAAAATACAAAATGTTCCTACTGTCTAATTATATTTTGGCAAAGAGTTCTACGAAATTAAGTTTCTACGAATTTTTCTATTTTTCTTATAGTAGCGATTTACCATTTTGTTTTACACAATTTTAAAATAGGATTTGTTAAATTCTCCTAAAATTCAAATTTAAGATCTATTTTTGCTACAGGAATAAATAAAATAAATCCCAGCCTTACCTTGAAATTTGAAATCTTCAGTTCGCGTGGGAACTTAAGTGTTCCTTAATTCAATGGTTTATTACCCTTAGAAACAAACTGAAAGGCACGTAAATGCTAAACACTTTTCGCAAACTTAATGTTGAGCTAATGACTCGTCTACATGGATTGTAAAAAAAGGCCTTTTTTATTAAATACTAAAACAATAGGCGAGAAAGGAAAGCGGAAGCTATGATTTGCAGGAAATACAAATAAAATACCTAAAAGTAAAAACACCTAAGAGTATACAAAAATATATGTATGAAGACAGAACTTGGTCCTTTATTGTTCTCATCTTCCATAGAAACACAAACTCTTTGTTTGCCTTTTCCGTTTTGTGTTTTTATCGCTAAAAATATACTTTTCCATACTTTCTAAGCGGAGTGGTGTTACTTTTGTAAAGCATGCTATTAGGCTCTCCATTCGTACATTAGAACCATTTGAAAGCAATAAAGTGTTTTTGTGTAAACACATTTGGGAAAAAGTTTTCTACAGACTGTAAACGCCTGGCGAGTATGCAACGATTTTTGTTCAATTTTGGTTTGTTTTTTTTTTTTTTCTTCTATTATTTATTTTCTTTTTGTTTACACAACATACAAGTGCTAGCAGGAAAAAATTGGTGGTTCTTGTTCGAGAAAAATGGAGGAAAAAACAAAATATATGTATTTTGTTTAGTTGAATAGTGTAGAAATGAAAGATTCTTTCTCATCTCATCGATTAGTGTGATGCCAGCAAAATACCAAATAAAACTTATCTTGTGTGGAGATTGAGTTTTGGAAACAACAACACATTCAAGAAAAACAAAAATGTAAAATTGTCATTAAATTTGAAACTAAACAAAACAACAGCAGCAACAACAACAACAACAACAAAGCTACTTTTATATTGGTTGTATCAACTTTTGGGGATTTCAAAGAATTTGCAAGTTGTTTTTTATTACTCTTTGCTATCTGCTATGGCAGTTTGTAGATCATATTTTCAGCTCCTGAAAATATGCAACTATTTGTAATCTCTCTGTCATAGTTTCGACTTAACGAAAGCAATTGAAAAGTTATTCTCTTTCTTTTAGCTATACAAATTGAACAAATTCTTTCGATATATTTCCAACAAAATGCAATAAAAAATACGAAATAGTTCTACTAAAGGGCAGTATCTACAAACATTGGTACGAGGATAGTTTTTGGAATTTTACTGTAGATATTAGGTTTCGACCAAAAATATTGTAAAATAAAACTTTGCAAAAATATATATTTGAGATATACATATGCTATGTTCGAATGAGTTGTTTTTTTAATATGCTTCAAACTTTCTCAGTCTTTCTCAAATGTCTCCTTTTAACGATTTCAACATTTTATAGTTTCCAGAAATAAGCAGCGTTCTAGGTATTTGGGACATTCACAGTATGCTCGTAGTGGCCCTCGTATTTATTATAGATGCGCTTAAAGTTAATTAAATTCCATTGTCCATAACAAAAGTTTTAAACAATTCTCCTCTGAAGAGGCAAATTGTGAGAATGCATAGTGCGCCGCGGCTATACAATGAAACAAACAAACATTTGGTTGAATATTTGTGAAGCTTTTTTTAATAAACGTCTATAGGGCTTTGTTAATTGCAAAAGAGCCAAGGTCCTTAATTTACTATGCAAATAAGAAAACATATAAACGTTTTGTGTGCCACAGAGCTGTGCAAATTAAAACAAAGCATAACAAAATTTCAATTTTACGCAGAAAGCGCGATTTTTATTTGCAATTTTTGGGCAGGATAAAAAGCTGGTTGCGACCTTGTAAGCAATTTAAACGATTTTCATTAGTTTAATTAAAATTTTCCACACACATCAAGGAGAGTAGGATTTATTTGCCTAAGCAGCCGCCGCCACATTCAAATGTTCGAAATTAAGGCATGAGCTATTTTATTTGCATTAGCAAGAAAAGCACAATTACTAAGGTAAACGTTCTCTCTCCACTTTGTTTAGCCGAGCCCTAATGCCCTGCCGCTTTTATTCTCCATTAATTTTCCAATTAAATCCTTTATAAATTGCCTTTGAAATTTCTCATCTTAAGCGGCATATGCTGCTGCCTTCATCTTAATGTAGTTTTTTTTTTCTTTCTTTCTTTCTGCAACAAAGTTTAAGCATACCTTAAGGCGTTTTCTTTCGTAATGTATGGGAAACAGTCATTATGGAAGGCGTTTAAATCTACTTTACACGCATTTTTATTATTTTCATAATTTATGAGCCTCACTATAATTCCACAAAGAAGAAGAAAAGCATGGTGAACGCACGCACACACACACACACACCATCATAAGAAGAGAGGGCAAAAATATTCGCAGAATGCCATAACAAAAATAACAATTTAATGCAGCATACATTTTGCAGGGTATGAAAACTGAAAGAGTAAAGGGAAAATTTGAAATATGCCTAAAGCTTAGGCTTCTTTAATTTGAGTATAATTTGAATTTATTAAAGAAAAATAAACGCATAATAAGAATGTGTTGTGATAGATTATAAAGATAAATAGAGAACTTTGATTTGAGGGAAAACATTAATGTACATAAACAAGTAAACGTGTGATAAGTACAGCTGGGCTGAATCTCATACCCTCCACCATGGACTGAATTTGTCAAATTTGCGCGGTTTGTCTTAACAAAAAGAAAGAAGGTCCAAACATTATTTTTTTTTTTAATATTTTTGGATAAGAACTGGTTTCGAGCACCTAGAAAGTTAAATCCTAAGATTGGTTCATATGCCAACTAATCAGGTTGTGAACTGATTCACGCTATACTAGATGTGGATATTGGAGGTCATACCTGTATTCGTTGTACAAAACTTCAGCCAGTTCGGATAAGAAGTTAGATAGTTTTTAATGGGAGCTATAGACCGAGCTGGTCGATTTAAAACCCAACCGACCTACATTTACAATAAGTTTGAGCGGTTGGCTTAACTCGCCCGAAATTTGGCGTCTTTTAGACAGACAGACATTGGCTTAGTAAGGGGGATCCAGGGGAGGTCTTACCCTTAATACTCTCTAACACTCTACCCTCTTACAGTCTAATAAATTCTCGATAGCCATGACCGTGTAGGCGCCATAGCAGTGGCCCCAAATAATTGCACCCCAAATTGCATAATGGAAACCAGTAGGGAAGGACAAAAGTCGGGCGGTACCGACTGTACTTGTAACTGTAATACCCTTCACCCACCCTATAAGTACAATGTGGGAGATATATGCAATTCTGAACTAATTTTGATGGATTTCGGCGGATGTTTTCAGATGGGTTATTAAACAATCCGTTTCAAATTTCGAGCAAATATGTTAAAATATGAGCATTTTATTGCAACATTTTTCTAAATCGGACTAATACATATATGGGAGCTATATCTAAATCTCAACCGATTTTGACCAAACTTTATGGATATTGTGGAAGTCGTCGTATGAGAGCTATATCTTCATTCAGCAATAATGTCGAGAGTAAAGAGGACATCCTTCCTGCCAAATTTCAAGATAGGCCCAACGTGTGCATAATCACCCCAAATATTTCGTTATTGTTTAGAGTGTATATTTGGGGTAGCCACCGCAACGCAGTGGTTAGTATGTTCGCCTATGACTCTGAACGTCTTGGTTCGAATCCTGCGAGAAATTTGCATTTTTTATATGATTGGGGTATAAATGCATCAAACAATTTGGGTTTACTTTCATAAATGATTTTTACCAAAATTGAAAGAAGAGTTTGGAAAGAAAGAAATAGTAAACAAAGCCAACTGTACTTTTTTTTATTCTTAAACGTTCAATCATATTTGATTATTTTTTAATGAAAAGCGTCGTGTGATTTCTTAAAAAATATATTTAAATTTTTTTTGAAAAGAGCTAAAAGCGCCGCAGTCGCAAAATAGTTTAAACAAGTAAAAAGGTGTTAAGTTCGACCCACCACCTCGGGTATATAAGTAAATCGCCTTTCGTTATAATCTGGCGAAAATGCAATATTTACGCACTCATAGCAGCTATATTAAAAGATGGTCCGATTTGGACTAAATTCGGAACGGACATTGAGCGGTATAATAAATACAAGTCTATATACAAATACAAGTCTATATACAAATATAGACCGATCTGAACCATATATGACACGCATATCGAAAAGCCTAACATAAGTCACTGTGTCAAACATAAGTCACTGTGCGAAATCGGATGATAAATGCACCTTCTATTTGGCCAAGACCTTAAATCTAGAGATCGGTCTATATGGCAGCTATATCCAAATCTGGACCGATCTGGGCCATCTTCAAAAAGTATATCGAGTGCCTAACACAACTCACTGTTCTAAATTTCACCGAAATCGGACAAAAAGTGCGTCTTTATGGGCCCAACTTGAGAGATTGGACTTTTGGCAGCTATATTCAAATCTGGGTAAATGTCTGGCTGCGCCAATAAAGATAATCGTATATATCTAGATTGACTTGCATATATGTATGCGGTAGACATACATTCCTATTTGAATTCGTTTTTATACCCACCATCGAAGAAGGGGCGGTGACTAAGTGAATAAGTCAATCCATTTGTAACATAATGAAATATCCATTCCGGCCCATCAAAGTACATATAGTTTTGATCGTCGTAAAATACTAAAACAATGTAGCCGTGTTCGTCCGTCTATACGTGGTAATCGCGCTACAGTCTTTAAAAAAGAAGATATTGAAATGAAACTTGGGACAGTTAAATTTTTTACCGTTTCTTGTTAGAGCCCCATATACACCGATCTCCGGATTTAAGGTCTAAGGACCATTTATCACCCGATTTCGCTGGAAATTGACACAGTCAGTAATCTTTGGGCTCTCGACATTGATATCGAATATGGTCCAAATGGTGCAATATCTTGATATAGCCCCCATATATAGGCTGAAATTTGGCAAAGTAAGCTTTCTTGGAACCCTCGACATCCGTATCAAATAAGGACAACATCTTAATAAAGTCCCCATATACATAGACCTATATCATGACTGATTTTACTGATTCAACCCTTCGTTGTTCGCGCGGAGTATGGAGTATCAGATCGGACAATATTTTAGTATAGCTGCCACATATCCGATTCATGGTCTTTCACGTATTTATTACACAATTTTGATGAAATTTAGTATGGTGAATTGTGTAGAGGTCTTACACATTCTTCCCGAACAGGGTGCTAAACGGATCATATTTGGATATTGCTGCCATACACAGATCTCCTGATAAACGGCTTTTCATATTGCGCTGTTATGGGTCTATAAATGCGGCATTTTCATCGGATTTGATCCAAATGTGGTTAGTTCGGCCGCCGAACTTAATGTCTTCTTACATATTTTTTTCTTTTTCGATTCACTTTCTTTCACCCAAGCTGTTGCCACGATGAAAGTATGCATTTCGTTTTCAAGTGTGTTCTAGAGATGCTTCTTTTTTTGTTCATTTAAACAGAGATCTCTTCTTATTTAAACAACTCTTAAGACTATTAAGGAAACATTTTAAAGTAGCTCAGTTCTGGTTTCATTATTTTCCAGTATTCTTTGTAGGATTTTTCGTTTCCATTTGATAAAGTTTGAAAATTTAATCTCCTGCAATTTCTTTAGCTTGCTTCATTTAATTGCATCAATTCGCCTGGATTCGCACACAAACAAAATGGCATTGTATTAAGTTCACTCCAAGTAGATGCACATTTCTACATATACACACACACACACAAACACACCACTGAAACTAGGCAAACAATGCTTGCCTGCATTGTTGGGTCTACTCACACGTTTACATTTAATCTTTGAAATCATCACCATTCACAGCTGTTGTCGTTGAAACTTTCCTGAAACGGCAACAATTATGTCGACATTGGGATTTTTCTTCTTTTTTGCTCTCACCCACATGCTCTCTTCAACTTTTTCTTCGGCTTCTCTGTACCAGTATCCACTTTATGTCTCTCTTCTAGCAGCTACTGTGTTAATTTGTATGTCATGTGTCAGCATACGCTAGTTAAGACTCTACGTGTGTGTGTGTGTGTGTGTGTGTGTGTTGGTGGCCAGAGTAGAGAAAAGAATGAGTTTAAAAAAAATAATGATGGCTTAACAGCTGGGCCTATTACATGAGCCTAAATAGTTGCCAGCAGGCCGGAAACTAATCCTTCGGCTGTCGGAAGAGGTTGCCATGTGCCCCACATATCTGTCACTACTGCAAACATTAACAATGGTGGGCTTAAATGGGAGCAACTAAGGGCGCGCGGCTATAGGACATGTTGGTCTGTGTTAACATTTTATTGTTTGTGGTTTGAAAATAGATTTGGTGTAATCCTCTGAATATCATTCCCGACTCCAGGGCATGCTGTGCAAATGTATTCAAATATTAATTTTGTGGTTTCATTTGCAAAAATGCAAATCATGTTTTTTTTTTGCTTGCCAGGAGCCACCAACCCTCACAGTTTTTTATGATTTGTTTGTTGTCTCGAGTCTACACCACCATACTCCAATTGACAAATACCCTACTCATTTTAATGGCCAAATTAGAGCCACGTGTTTTTAGTTTGTTGTTATGCTTTTTTTCTCTCCTTTGTTTTTGTCTTGCGTACCACTCTGCCAAGAGCATTTGCATAGACACTAGGACGAATCAATGGCGAAAATATGTATTTCCTTGGCAACTTTTATCACAACTGATGATTAACTTTATGAGGAAAAAGTATTTTTATTTGCTCTTATAGATAACTTTTTTTTATGATGACTATAAACAAGGAGTTTAGGAGTTTATCAGATAAGCCAAATGGGGTTTGGCAACAGAAGATTTGATGAAACCAAGAAAAAAAAATCCCATAAACACTTTGTTGCCGAAGACAAAATGTAACCACAAAAGATTTGATTAATTTTACTCTTCAATTTGGTGTTTGATGTGAAAGCCAAACTTTAGAGACAAAGAATAGCAAGAGAAGAGAGTGACAGAATGTAAACCATTATAAATTGTAAACAACTTCGTGGGAGATTAAAATCTTCAGAGAAATGGCTTTTTATTCAAAAATGTATATTAAGAACAACACAGTGCTCCCTAAGTTCGACCGGGCCGTGCTCCTTAAGTTCGACCAGGAAAACATTTTACATTGGAGGAAAGCATTTTCAGCTTTCGTAATAGTTGTGAAAAACTTCAAATCTTTTGGCAAGAAATTTTTTGTGCCAAAAGATTCAGCCAAATCGGATAATAATTGCGCTCTCTAGCAACTCAAGAAGTCGAGATCCGAAATCAATTTATATGGCAGCTATATTTAGACGACTCTTTGCAAGAATACAAGCTCTGTGCCTACCATTCCCTGTACCTGGGAGTAGTTTGAATCCTCGAATGGTTCGTGGACTAAACCATTCCTCCACACACCCATGGTTCCTGGATAGGAACCACGTCAAATCCCTCAGCCATCAGGAGGACCTTTAGTGCCGCCTAAGCGGCCTTACAATGGTGGAGATTTATCTGTAGAAGCCGGACCATAGTCAGGATTCAGAACTTCCACCACTGTTGTTTTTGCCTCGTCTTTTGATTCCACCAGGAGTTCATCCTCACAAGATTCGTTAGATCTTGTCATAATGAGCTTCCGTTCGCATACAGGGGCAGGTGACAAAGCTGTGAAACCACTCTTCCTTAGGACACTGGACACTTGCGGTGTGGACGTTTCCTCCTTAGATGCGTCACTAGCTGCTGCTGTCGAAGTACTTTTTGAGTTCCGTGCTTCCCCGCTGGCGCACATCTTGAGCCTAATCCAACCGGATGACCCACCCACACATGGCTTGTCAGGTCCCGTTTTGATGCCTTCCCCTCCTGTATCGATTGTGGCAGGGGGATTTTCAGTTTCCTGCAATCCGCCAGACTTTAGCGATATGGTCGATAGTTCCTCAGACAAGTGTTCAGCAACAGCTGTTGAATCGTCTCCTGATTCCCCAACCCCAACGCTTCTTAGACCTTCAGTTTCAACTTTTTGAATCCGTAGGATACAACTCCTTTTGACTTGTTGAGGTCTGTGAAACTGCCAGAGTTTAGTACCTCAGCCTCATCCAATCTACCAATCTTCCAGTCGGTGGTTGAAAGATTGGTATTACATTCCCTTAGTCATCCAAGTATCGATTCAGGATCTGAGGGAACCCTTGGTATCCAAGCATGCGCCATTGGTCGCGAAAGAATATCTTCCTTCTTGACTAAATCTAGTGCTGCACCTGCCCACATCTCAACAATCTTTTTTTAGAGCACAACGATACATTTCAATAGGCCCCGATACCAGCCTGCATCGTCACAAACTGGAGGGGTCTCAGGAATTTCCCCAAGAACACAGGAGTATACAGACATTCCACTGACTATCCCACTCCAATAATTCCTTGCTATGCAGCCGTGTTTTGCTCCCTTGTCGACAACTGCCATCACAAAAATGTCCCTAGCGACATTAGTAAAGGTTCTTAGACCCATCTTACTATTGTTCGCCCTAGTTCTTTTAGGCATAAGATGCCCTCCAGGTGACCGCAGCCTTTTGGCCGACTGCGTTGCAGTTTCTGAATCTAGACATGAAGTCTTTGGGGTAGCCTATGCAGCGAATCCCTGAGCCCAATTTAGAGAATATCTCTCCCTATTAGTGAGAGTCTAAGGATCATTCGCACCAAGCCTCTCAATAAGCCTATAATTTCAACCTCTTAAAGTCCCTGCCCCTGCTGACCAGTCGTGTGTCGGCTAGTGGAGCCTGGAGCAATCGCAGCAGACAACATGCTACGGCCTGATACCACCATTGCAGCTGTGAGGTCTTTGGAGTTCATTTTAAACCTACTCCCGGACTCTAGATCTGCCGCTTCACTGGAAACAGACGCAGATCATCATCAAGTAATGGATATCACTTTCGTAGCTATCCTTGAGTGACTTAAATTTTTCTCCCAAAAATAGTGACCTATTACGAGTCACAGAAAAATTCTTGCAGAGCGAAATAAGGTCCGCTCCACTCAACGGTTCAAAAAAGAAACCGATGGTACAAAATTTCACAAATTTCCGCTTTAGTGTTTTATATATATGCAGTTTGACAGTTTCCCACATTTAAAGAGCAACTGAATGTCAACTTTTTTGGGAGCTAATTGAGATTTTAGATTGTTGTGGACCATAGTTAAATGGCATAGATGTTAAAAATCATAACAAATCTACTACGTGCTACATTTCAGCTAAATGTAATAACAAATGCCCCCTCATGGGCTCAAGAAGTCAAATCGAGGTATCGTTTTATATAGCAGTTAAATCGAAATCCCAAACGACCCACATCAAAAAAATGTATTTGTGCAAAATCTTGAGGGTCTAGTTTTACTCGTTAGAAAAGTTTACGCCACAAAACAGACGTATGGACAGACGGAACGTACATGGCTAAATCGACTTGAAATGTCATATCGATCAATAACACATTCTTTATGGGGTCTTACAATAATATTTTGTAAGACTATAGTTCTGTTCAATGGTCCAAGACCTCCTTTTTAAAGCCTAGTCCCAAACGTGAGCCGCTTAGCACCATCTCTTCGTAGAAAAGTTTTAAATGGCTCACCAATAACGCCAGCATTATTAAGGAAATAACAACATTTTTCTAGATGTTCCTGCCATCGTTATAGGTGGGCTTCCTGACATATGAGATACAATGATGCTCATTTTATTGTATTTGAATGATGACATATTAACAATGAAATACATACATATGTATATATGAGAAAATTTGATTTTTTTTAATAGTTTTCTCTCATTGTTTTATTTTTTTTACTTGATTTCGTAAATAACACCTACCCCATTTATATTTTGCTGCCATTTGTCGCCTATGATTTGTTTTCTCTTTACCGATACATTCCATTGTCCTCAACATTACATCGATCATGGTAGTGCTGGGAAAAATTGTCTTGTGTCTGCTTTATTTTTATGCATATTTAAGTAGGTAACTTAGACATGTGCGTGGCCTCTACACATGTGTTTATATGGGCGGATTTTTCCACAGAAATTTATACCCAAATAATGGACCAAAGTTGTACGCAAACATCAAACAAAAACAAATGCTGTCTATTAAAGCTACATTTGTAAAGAAAACATAAACATTTGCCCTTGCTCGCTTGCTCGCTGTTTTGGGATGTGGCGGAAAAGCAAGCATTATAATCAATTCAAAGGACTCACATGTTTCAGGCACATTTAGGGGTTAATGAATACGAGCATTTTGAAGAAAAATGTGCTAATGAGCAGCATATTTCCATAAAGAAACTATTTTTTTTGGGTTTTTGAGTGTGTGCCTTAGGAGAACCTTGGGCATATGTTTGTTCAAGTTGTATGAGGAAATTTAAAGGAATTTATCATGTAACAAAAGACTTTAAAGGTTTAAATTGTTAATCACTAACAAAAGGCAGTTGGACGTTTTCCAATTCTTGTGGTTTTTATGGGAAGTATTGTAATAAAATTGTTAAGAAGGTAAAATTTTTATCGAATATAGCATGTATAATAATTGTTGCATATGTTAAACCTGTTTTTGCTAAAAAAAAAGATCTTCCATAATGCCCATGATGCGTATTAGCAACATTAATTGGAAACTATATGAATACTTTTATTTGGCAATGAATGGGTACACCTTAACGTATGATAGATGTGAATCTATTATAAAACTCATACGCACCAGGGACCAATGATTTATCCCATACCTGCCACCAGGTATAAGCGTATATTAATCTACACAGAAAAAAAATAAAAATCGGTTAATCACGAAATTAATTGATCTATTAATTTTTTAATGGAAGCTGCTTCAATCACAAATATTATAATATCGGTGATTGAAAAAATTTCAATAAAAACAATTGTATATTCAATTTAACAAACGATTTCAATTTTTGATATTTTCGATAAATTTTTTAATTGATCCAATTAAAAAAAAAAATTGAAATATCCGAAATATCCAATTAATTTTTTAATTAGATCAATTAAAAATTTAATTGAAAATATGCAAATGTTATAAAGGGTGATTTTTTAGTAATTATATTTTTGGTATAAGAAACTTCATTGCGCACGTCTTCCATTTTCTGGACGAAGCACATTTTTGGCTGGAAGTCGTAACAAAACACTACATGCAAAATTTTAGCCATCAGACAAAAACTCCAGGGGCTCAAGATGCCAATTCGGTAGATCGGGTTATATGGGGGCTTTATCAGGTTGTAGATTGATTTCCACCGTACTTGGCACAGTTGTTGTAAGTCATAATAGAACACATTGTTCAAAATTTCAGCCAATCGGACTTGCGGCTTCCAGAGGCTCAAGAAGTCAAATCGGGAGATCGGTTTATATGGCAGCAATTACATTTTTAATTGAAAAAAGTCTCAAATTAATTTTTGCAATGTATATTTGGATAAAGCTGCTAGTATACCGATCTCCCGTTTTAAGGTATTGGTCTAATAAAAGGTTAATATTTTCTACTTTCGCTGAAATTTGGTACATTGTGCTATGTTAAGCCATTCGACGTCTAATATAGGACCATATTTAGATATAGGCCTATTTGGATTAATCTCCCGATTGAATGTATTTCACCAATATTTGATGCTGATATTTTGAACAGCGATGTTCTAAGTTTTTCCAGTTCGGACCATATTTCGTTATAATAACTATGGTGTATTTATTTATTTATTTATTTAAAAATTTGAAGGGCCCCAACACATGAAGGTTATATAGACCCTGTATATAAGATTCTAAAGAAACGTTATCCAAAATTTAATGCTCTTTTATTTGCTTTATTATAATTTGCTATACATATGGCTTCTAAAAATCTTCTATTGTCATGCCCTACCTTTATTTTGAATTTCAAATTCCTGGCAAATCATAAAATCAACTTGTTCGCTATATACCAACCCCAACAAATTTTAGCCAAAATTCAAGTTTTTACCTTGACAATACTGATTGACAATCAAATTGAAAATGGTAAATTTCTTACAAATCTTCAATCATCCATTGTCACAGTTTTCCTCACTTGGCTTCTTGTTGCAGGAATCCATGACCCACATATACAATGCCCCTCACAGCAAAAAGAATTTCACGCATTATTTGCTTCGCAATTTCCGCATGCCATTCATCATTCTAATGAGTTTGTCATCTTGGCTAAATTGTAAAAGCTCAACCTTATTTAAAACTACTCAAGCGATCAATTGTAGTGCTTCAAAAGCCATTTTTTTTTTAGCAAAAGCCCTTAGCCGAAGGACGAAGTCGAAGAAACTGTAGCATTGATGGACTTTTAGTTGTTGCTGTTTGGTGGCATATGAACCATGAGTGGTGTAGGTTCCCACCGCTGCCTCCCATCCCCTCCCCACCCTTATTGTTTGACAAATTCCTTGTCTTTTGCTCTTAGTTTTCTGTGACATGTTTTTGAGAAACATTCTGTTGCCGCCAGAAACTTATCGTCGGCTATTGTTTTTTTGCCATCAACCACCACAAATAGAAGTGATGTGAAAAACTGTTTTTTTTTCACCAACAAAGTTTTAAATATTTTCCACATGTTACCAAAATTTTTCATTAATATGCAATATGAGGAAACATGCAGTATACAAGCAAGTTTCTAGCGTAAGGATGTTGCCTTATGTTTAAAAATGTGGTTCACACTTGATGGAAAATATTTTAGGTGTGGAGAAAACATGTCGAAACAAGAAAAACCTATAGTTTGTGATAGATTTAAAGTAAAATTTTGCTAAAGATTCATAATACTTTAGCACATTTGAAAACTTTTTGTAACGTAATGCTACTATGTTTGCTTTTCGCGAAATATGGCATCGCTTTTATTACGTATAAGTAATTAATTTTGATGTTCAAGTTATCATACGCCACCAAGTACCACATAATGTATTTGGATGTTATAGCATTAGCTTATTAACACATATAAATCATACGCACCCTGGATTTAACCTTATTAACACAAATAATAACAAATATTTTAAGATCAAAATTTTAAGATTTTTTTTTGCTTTTGTAGATATTACAACATCATGTTAAAATTTAATAAGTTTTGAGAATAAGTTAGGCAAAATAAAAGCTTGATATCTCTTGTGTTAAAAACACAGAAGAAACTTTAGCACAAGAAAAACCTATAGTTTGTGATAGATTTAAAGGAAAATTTTGGAAAAGATTCATAATACTCTTAGATTTAGGAGATTTGAAAACTTTTTGTAATGGTTGCTACTATGTTTGCTTTTCGCGAAATATGGCATCGCTTTTATTACGTATAAGTAATGAATTTTGATATTCAAGTTATCATACGCCACCAAGTACCACATAATGTATTTGGATGTCATAGCATTAGCTTATTAACACATATAAATCATACGCACCCTGGATTTAACCTTATTAACTAGAAGAAACGCCAAACCAGTCAAAGTGATTAATAACAAATATTTTAAGATCAAAATTTTAAGAATTTTTTTTGCTTTTGTAGATATTACAACATCATGTTAAAATTTAATAAGTTTTGGGAATAAGTTAGGCAAAATAAAAGCTTGATATCTCTTGTGTTAAAAACACAGAAGAAACTTTAGCACAAGAAAAACCTATAGTTTGTGATAGATTTAAAGGAAAATTTTGGAAAAGATTCATAATACTCTTAGATTTAGGAGATTTGAAAACTTTTTGTAATGGTTGCTACTATGTTTGCTTTTCGCGAAATATGGCATCGCTTTTATTACGTATAAGTAATGAATTTTGATATTCAAGTTACCATACGCCACCAAGTACCACATAATGTATTTGGATGTCATAAAATTAATTTATTAACACACATAAATCATGCGCACCCTGGGTTTAACCTTATTAACACTAGAAGAAACGCCAAACCAGTCAAAGTGACTGATAACAAATATTTTAAGATCAAAATTTTATAGAATTTTTTTGATTTTGTAGATATTACAACATCATGTTAAAATTTAATAAATTTTGGGAACAAGTTATGCAATAATAAAAGCTTGATATCTCTTGTATTAAAAACACACATTTTTGAAGAAACTTTAACACAATAATGCCTTACTAAAAGAAAATTTCTAACCAAATCATTGCAATCATAATCCCTGTTATTGCAAACCCGCAAATATCCCTCATCTATGCAAATTCCAGAAGTAGAAATTACTTTAATTTCTCTACAGTACTTCAATATCGTTTTCCACAAGGCTGCACAAACGGTCTGATAAGTTTGTAATTAAGTGGTTGGTTGGTTTGGGTAGAGAATGCGTCCAACATTGTTCATACTTTGTATGTATATAAGGCCATATCTTTGATGTTCATATACAACATTTTTATAACGCTATCAATTACTCAATTTGTTTTCTTTATACATATGTACATATATATATGGATGTATGTATGTATGCATTTTTTCTTGTTTGCTTGGTGTGAGGAATTGCAAATTTATTATTGGTGTTGGTAATTTATTTGCTGTACCATTTCTCTACACTTTTTGTTGAGGAAACTGTTGGATTTTGTTCACCGTTTGCGTTTTTCCATTCTGACATGAAATCAAATGCCAAAAGTTTTAGTTTTCTCCCACTACGTCATGGCTAGTAGCATTTACCTTCCAATTCATCAGTCATGTTAAACAATAAAATAAAAATGGCAAAACAAGGAAATGGATGTGCAGTTGTTGCTCCTCCAGTCTTTATGTTTGAGGGAGATTGGGTAGTGTATAACTGCAGGATATACTCAAAAAATACAGTTGAAAGGACTCTTTATCACACACATCCGCATAGTATCACATGAGCTGTTAGCTAGTTGCCCGAATATTTTTGCACAGTACACTCTTGGAGATGAAATCAATATTTGCATATACTGGTACAAACAAATGCAGATGTATTTAAATTGCGTATTACTGTTTGTGCCATGCGATGTGCATTTATGAAAGATGTCCGAAGGGAGTGAGAAAGAGAGAGGGAAATATACAAGTAAAGATTTCGAAATATTACATGAAGTATTAGGATACCAATTACTTCATAGTTTTGACGTAAAAATAAAAAAATTGTATTTCAATATCGGTTAAAATTTCCTAAACATTAAAGAAGAAATTTTTTATAAAAAAATTAAATTATGCTAAGTGTATCTAAGCTGACTGTCCGTCTATCTAAAACTTAATAGCCAATAGAGATATATCCCTGGCCCTCTACACATTTGATCAAAATATTGATATCAGAAGCCTCTCCCAAGAAATCCATGGTACGACCAAAAGTGTCGAGATGCTACTGAAGCTAAGAATGCAGCATACAGAGCAACCCTGCAATCAGTAGCAACGCGCCAGATGGAGGAGAGGTATCGGGAGAATAGGAGAGAAGAGAAGCATCCATTCCACGGATCAAATAAGAAAATGGAAAGACGTTAGTGTGAGCGAATCGAGATGTACAGAAGTCAGCATAAAGTCCGGAAATTCTACCAAAGAATTAAACATCATACCGATGGCGTTTTTGCAGGCACATCCTCCTGCAGACACAAGGAAGGAAATCTGGTAATTGACACAGATAGCCACCGTAGCGCACAGGTTAACATGTCCGCCTATGACGCTAAATGGCTGGGTTCGAATCCTGGCAAGACCATCAGAAAACATTTTCAGCGGTGGTTTTCCCCTCCTAATGCTGGCAACATTTGTGAGGTACTATGCCTTGTAAAACTTTTATACAAAGAGGTGTCGAACTGCGGCACGCCGTTCGGACTCGGCTATAAAAAGGAAGCCCCTCATCATTGAGCTTAACCTTGAATCGTACTGCACTCATTGATATATGAGAAGTTAGCCCCTGTTCATTAGTGGAATGTTCATGGACAAATTTGTATTTTGACATAGATAACATATTGAGGATATGGGAAGAACATTTAATCCTACTGCTGGTGTACGACGATGACGGCGAAAAGGATTCCGCAGAACCTATCGCCTGATGATGGTATAGAATGTTTACTTCCTAGTCAGAATGAGGTCCAATCAGGAGCCAACGGGTTACCCGCTGAACTATTTAAGACTGGAGGCGAAACGCTGTTAAGGCGTATGCATCAGCTTGTCTGCGTAATCTGGCTAGAAGAACGCATACCCGATGATTGGATCCTCTGCATACTATGTCCCATACACAAGAAATGAGACAAAACGGAATGTGCCAACTGCAGAGGAATAAGTCAACGAATAGAAAATACTCTCGAGTGTACTGTGTGAAAGATTTTAGACAAGAAGACAGCCTCTTATACGAGATGCAGATGTGAATAGATATGTCACACTACTCACAAGAAAACGCATGCTACTCGCCTATGCCGACGACATTGATATCATAGGTAGGTCGCCGGAAGTAGTAACTGCTGCCTTTGAGACAATCGAAAGGGAATCAGTGAAAATGGGTCTGGCAGTAAATGTAGGTAAAACGAAATGGGTGGTATTAACTCTCAAAACGTCCTGTACAACCGATCAGATAAAGAAAATGGAGAAAGTTGGGAACCACAACTTTGAGATAGTCAGCAACTTTTATCTACCTCGGCACCGCCGTAAACGAAACTAATGACACCATTTTTGTAATGAAACGAAGAAAAATACTGTCATACAAATGCTACTTTGGATTAAGCTAGCAGTTTAGAAACAAGGCCACCTCTCGACGGACGAAGATTACACTATGCTAGGCACTGATACCAACAGTGCGGCACGGGTACTTTTGAAAGTAGACGAGGCAATGCTTAGAGTGTTTCAGACAAAGATCAGAGTGTTTCAGAGAAAGATCAATCAATCAAAATCAGCATCAAGCTCTTCTTCAGGTGTCGAAAAACGTTGACCCCTCATTTTATTTTTTACATACGGGATTAAAAATAAGTCATTCGGTGCCAAGTCAGGACTGTGCGGCAGATGTCTCATCAAATCGATGTTTTGAGTGCCCAAAAATACAGTTGTTTCGTATTTTGGAACATTTCTTGCAACCAATCGACACGAGCCTTTTTTGAATGATTGACGAATTGTGTGGGATGCAACGCAAACAAATTTTTTTGACGATCAAATGTTCATGCAATATTGAATGTATGCTGGTCCCACTTATGCCTAAGGTTATCTCAATCTCACGATAGGTCACATGACGATCTTGCAATATATTGGTCCATGATAGAGCTTCATCGCCAAAAATTCAATTAAGTTCATCGATGCACTGTTGTTGAGTTAATCCACATCAAAAGTTGCGAAAAAATAATTGCACAAAAATGTTCACTATTTAATTGCATTTTTTGAGCGAGATGAATCTTTTAAGTTATTGTAAACAACACAAATAGCTCTCGTTTGTCAAAACGTTCTGAGTACATATAATCTCAAAAATGTCAAGCTTTACGAGAGAGCTGTCAGTTGGCAAATTGCAATACAGGGGTTGTCCAAGCCCGAAATATAAAAGGCAACTCTCGTATAGATGTCCGCTTCACAGTCCACACCCTCTTACCTTTCATTTGAATCCCTTTTTGTCATGATTGGTTTAAACATTCGTTTGGTGGGGGCGTCTTTAGGAGTATTGAACGCCAAGCCTCTTCTGGAGGTAGAGAACAAATTTGAATGTCACACTCTACTCAAAAATGTCTATCATTGACCATCACATTGTCATGATGGGTCAATTAACCTATTTAGGGAGTTTTTAGCAGCAAAACCTGCATAGACACTGATTTCAATGTCATATTAGTAATCGACTCCCAAATACTTTTCAACTGAATCCGATATACCCCCAAGTGGGGGTTTTGGGGGTGAGGCGACCGCCCTTTACTTAGAATTCATGTCATATTCCTAATCTACTCCACCTATTTAGGAGTGCCATATTGACATGAATGTCCAATATGTCTGTTTGTGAGAGTTTTGGGCTTAGGGTGGCCCTTTAGGTACTTAGACCCCATTATATAACATCATATACTATAATACCTTTCATTGGATATCCACATTGTCTCGACCTTTCGACTTTTGATATTGGGTGGTGCTATTGAGGATATTTATGTCATGTTGTTTTGTTATAACTATCAATCCCCTGTTGTTGTAGCCACAATTGCATGTGGAGTTGGCGATCCTCGTCAAGCTCTTATAGGCGAGCAATCTTTTTTGGTCTATATGACCGATCGCAGTGAGAACATGATGACCATTGGTTATTTAAAGGCGCCAATATCTCGCTTTGTCGTATCGAGCATCATAGGCACTCTGTATTTAAGGAAGAGCCGGCGACTGCAGTTACAGCTGCTTCATATGGATCATTCCACTATCCGCAACCTTTGGGCGCGACCAGTAGCTCTCAGCTAAGCTTTTCGTGACAAAAAAGAACACCACACAGATTGGAGCTTAAAGTGTGATGCTCGTAGTTATCCCGTGCGTATTAATCCCCTAGGTTGAATAAGTTACAAATCGGTATATAATGTATCTTCCAATTTCATTGCTCCATTTCTTCCGAAGCAATTTTTCTTACAGTGGGAAAAACCCAAAGCATACATGCCTTTTTTTAACCCACTTTAATATTCTCCACGCTTGTTGTTCCTTTACATTCGTTACGTTATTTTTGTTTTCGGTACATTCATTTAACAAGAACAACACAAAGCATCAATGTTATCCTTTACATCAACAACGTTCTCGTTATCAGGGGAACTGTGCTAACATCTGTACAGAGTTGCTATTAAAATAAATGAATTTTTGTTGCGAAACTAAATAACAGCACAAAACTCAATGTCGTTCATATGATTGATAAATGAAATAACTATTGCATGAAGGTTTTTTTTTAAGTTTTGATTCCGGTTTGTTTTTCGTTGTTATTCTCTAAAAGAATTGGAAAAACTAGCAATGCAGCATATTTGAGTTTTCAAAAATTTATTACAAAGCAAAACAACAGAACAAAAGGGCATAAACAATGGCATATCATTGAAAATAAGGGCATTTCTATTTTTTTTTTTTGTTTTGTAAATTTGTGAATTTTGCTGGAATAATGAATATAGGGCATAGAGTTTTGTATTCAATTGATAAAATACATGAATTATTTCATTTAATTGAAATCTGTCATTTAATTTCTCTCCACAATTCATCATTCATTGTTTTGAAAATGCCAATTTAAATTTAAACTTAAACAAAAGATAACTCAAATAGAGACCACTCCTTCCTTTTTTATATTAGCTCATATCTGTCTTCTACATAAATGAAAATAAGTTTAAGAAATTCCCTTGTGGGTGTGTGAGTTTGTGTATGTGGGTGTATAAGTTTTCACATGTAATTGTGAGTTTTCAAAATAATTACTTTTCTGTGGTGCCTACTTTTCGGCACTTAATTTCAATCGAAATAACAATTTTTCCTCTGTGGCTTGCTTGCGAGATTGAAACCAATCGCACAACCACATACTCTCACACACCATCACATATAGGCCTCTCTCACATTATTTCATCTTCAAGGCTATGTTTGGTCCCACATGGCGGCTGGGGGAGGTAGTTCACTTGAAACTGTTGTTAAAGTAGAAATAATTTCATTAAATGTTAACTTGAATTGTTATATGATATTTGTAAAAGTTGATGTTCTATATATATGTATGTGTATGTGTATAGTTATATGTGAAGTGTATGTATGGTTGTGGTTGTCCATATGCCTATGGGTTTTTGTGTGGGTTGCGGTGTGCTACATCTGTCTTCAGGAACTGACTTTTTATGAGTGTGTGTGTGTGCAAGTTTCGCTGTGTGAACATGTGGGAGTACCAGCAAGTGAAGTTTAATACTAGCAGCTATGTTTTTGCTCCAAATACTATTTGTATTAAATTACAAAAAGCCAATAAAACCACACACAATAACAAGATTGCCTTCCTACCGCCCCTTATCGACGCCATCGTTGCCAGCATCCCAGCTTGAAGAGCTGGCTTTTCATATACGAAAACCTTCTACGTTCTGTTCGCCGCTTATTCCTGCCACTTAGTCGAGCTCATGATCGCCCCGCACCAATAATAATAATAAGTCAGTCCTCATATGGCAGTGTAGCAACACCGTGCTACTGCGAGTTAACAGCCTCAGGACCTATGAAAAGAACCCTGGTGTGGAAGAGCAAGCAAAGAATAAAATACACAAATCGCAGTGGATGGAGTTGATTTGGCTGAATGGCTGAATGGTTGGTTGGTGGTAGGGTGGCTAAATGACTGAATGGCTGGTCGCACCGTTATAGCCATGGTAATACAATAACAACTTGTTCAACAGGATTATTGCAGAAAATACAAACGCACACAAAAGGAAGTGGTTGATTGTAAATATCCATTGGTGTACATAACCTTACAATGGCCCCATAATACCCGCAACACAAACATCCCATATGTGGACATATGTGCGTTCGTTTGTTCGTTTATTCGTTTGTCCAACCAGTGTCCCCTCTTCTTCTCTTCGTTGCGTCCTTGGCCATTACAGATATTCATGCACATCATCATACACCATGCGATGTATCTGCAAATGTATACAAAAAAATTTTTTACTCTAAGACATTTACATACTTTTATACCCACCACCATAGAATGGGGGTATACTAATATAGTCATTACGTTTGTAACACCTCGAAATATTGATCTAGGACCCCATCGTCATGTGATTTTAAGTCGATCTAGCCATGTCCGTACATCTGTCCGTCCGTCCTTCCGTCTGTCTGTCGAAAGCACGCAAACTTTTGGATGAGAAAAGCTAGCCGCTTGAAATTTTGCACAAATACTTCTTATTAGTGTAGGTCGGTTGGGATTGTAAATGGGCCAAATCGGTCCATGTTTTGATATAGTTGCCATATAAACCGATCTTGGGTCTTGACTTCTTGAGCCTCTAGAGGGCGCAATTCTTATCCGATTTGACTGAAATTTTGCACCTGGTGTTTTGATATCACTTCCAACAACTGCGCTTAGTATGGTTCAAATCGGTCCATGTTTTGATATAGCTGCCACATAAACCGATCCTGTGTATTGACTTCTTGAGCCTCTAGAGGGCGCAATTATCGTTCGATATGACTGAAATTTTGTACGTAGTGTTTTGGTATCATTTCTAACAACTACAACTACTAAGTACGATTCAAATCGGTTCATAATATGGTATAGCTGCCATATAAACCGATCTTGAATCTTGACTTCTTGAGCCTCTAGAAGGCGCAATTCTCATCCGATTTGGCTGAAGTTTTGCATGAGGTGTTTTGTGATGACTTCCAATAACTGTGCTAAGTATGGAGCAAATCGGTACATAAACTCATATAGCGGCCATATAAATCGATCTGGGATCTTGACTTCTTGAGCCTCTAGAGGGCGCTATTCTCATACAATTTTGCTTCTTGAGCCCCTACAAGGCGCAATTCATACCCGGGTGAACTGAAATATTACACAATAACTTCTACTATGTTCAGCACTCATTAAAGGACTATAACTTGATATAGCACCAATAGCATAACAGTTCTTATTCAATATTCTTTGTTTGCCTAAAAAGAGATACCACGCATAGAACTCGTCAAATGCGATCCATGGTGGGGGGTATATAAGATTCGGCCCGGCCGAACTTAGCACGCTTTTACTTGTTTTTATTCACATATGAGGGGTATACAAGGGTATACAAGTTTTAGTAAGAGTCGCTCTAGGTGATAAACAATTTTGAAACAAAATTTTTTTTCAAAAAAGGTCTTCAAGAGTTTTTGACCAGGATCATAATCAACAGACTATGCTCAGAATGGTTTCTGTATTTCCCTAAGTTGCAGTCAACATCCTACTTTGCCAATCAATTTATTAATACTTATTTCCTTTCTTAAATCGCTACCTTAGGTGCTATTTTATTTGATTTCTTTGCCAACTTTTGATTGCTTTCCAGCAAATGTTATGAACCATTCTATTTTGTTTTTAAATGTGTATATTTCTAGTGTGTGTGTTGGTAATATTTAAAATTTTCATGAGTACGCTGATAAAATTTAATGACTCAATAAAAGTCTCTCTTTATGTGGCAATGACTTTCTCTCCATAAAGAAATGTGTAAACCCGTCATGTCTTTCTTATTCTTATTGAATTAAACAAAAAAGGCAAAGAGCCATAGCCATAGTCATAGAGACAAAAAGTTTTTATGTGAAAAGCATTCACTATTAATAAATGATTATCGTAAAAATACTATTTTGCAAATGCTATAGAAAAACATTATGCACGAATTTATTGTAATTTAGAAATGCAAAAATAAAAGTAAAAATTATAATGATAGATTAAGACTTGAAAACAAATACATAATATTGATAGCTGTAATGAATTTCTTGAATTAAATAAATTTCAACGAATAATTAAAGTATCAAAATGTAATCATGATGGAGTTTCGACACAATTGATTCGGACGGGCTGAACCTACCACCATGGATTGTGCTAAAAATGTATACAAACTAAATTTAGGGCATAATTTTATTCTACATACCAAACTTCTTTCAAACCAGCAAAAATTAAAGCTTCAAGGAACCGAACAACGATAATCGAGAGAGCGGTTGTACGATCCAAACCATTCCATCAGGTTATGGACTGATTTGGACCATACTACGCACAGTTGTTAAAAGTCATAACAGAACACTACGTGCAAAATTTCAGTCCAATCGGACAAAAATTGTGGCTTCCAGGGACTCAAGTAGTTAAATCGGGAGATCGGTTTATATGGGAGCTATATCAGGTTATATACCGATTTGGACCATACATGGCACAGATGTTGAAAGACAGAACATTACCTGCAAAATTAAAATCGGACTAAAATTGCGGCTTTTAAGGCTCGAGAAGTCTATTCGGGAGATCGGTTTCTATGGCAGCTTTATTAGGTTATGAACCGATTTCAACCATACTTGGCACAATTGTTAAAAATCATACCCAAACACCATCTGCAAAATTTCAGCCCTCGATTTTTTTTGATTCAAATGCAAACCGTTTTTTGACCGACAAAGAGCACAATTCAATCCAAAAGGTGGTCATATCGAGCAAAAAATGGGGTCGTTTCAATTTTGGAGCATTTCGTATCAGCCAGCCTGTATATAGGAAAATATGAAAATGTGGACCGATTTACGATTTTTTTCGCGTAACTGCTCATATGTTAAAGCATATATATGGCGGGTTTTGAGGCAGGCGTAAAGTTTTTAGTGATAGTCTTATAAGTACAGCCCATCTGTTTAGCCAGCCCGCGTTCTGTTTATTGCCCGTTTAATTCTAATACTTCCAAAGTTAATTTTTGTAAAAGTTAAAGGGCCTACTGAAATGCACAGGTTCATTTAAATGCACAGGTTCTAATATTTAAATTTTTTTCTTCAAAATGGTAATTTCTGCAAAAATGTCGGTTTTGCATAAATTTCCTATTGTTTATTTACTGCAGCTATTTACGTTGCTCACCGACTTTCCACCATTTTCCATATAAATGTAATTACTTAGATCAATTGTTATCTCTCCTTAAAGTGATTGCCTTCAAATCATTTGAATAATTAAACCATATTAAATTAACTGGAATTACTTGCAAGAAACCCGAGAAACAAAGGAGTTTTGTTTTCATTTCTTATCATACACTGAATGCAAGTTTTGTGGATGTATGCATATTTCATGCGTCATGCCTGCAGTAATATTGACACCCACCCACCCGCACCTGAACCCACACGTTACGCCTCAAAGTATGCATTAGTTCTTTGTTAGCTTAATCATAATTGCATATAATCTGATTATGGCCTAAGTGTTACCTTCATTTCATAAACAGACAATGAAACTCATGCATCATACTTCAATGACACCCAAATATACGTATTCGTACACACATATACATCTTCACACTTCTTGCTACACTAATTGTGGCAAGGATATTGTATATAGCTATAGAATTAATCCTACTGTATTAAACACTAACTACGTTTAATGTCTTTGAGAAGCAGCCAAGACAGAGTAAGTGAAAGACAGCGGCATGGAGGAAGTGGGAGGCAGAGACGTATGGACTTACTCGCTTGTTGTCAAGATATTTTGGTGATAAACAGCCAGTCAACCAGACACTCAACCTGAGTGCATGAGACTTATGGCGAGCCTTAAAGCATGCTATATTTTTATATAAGTTATAGTGTTTGGGTCGTAAACACAGCAAAGCATTTTCTGATGCTTCTCCTTTACTCTTCTTTTCAAATTTCATTGCTTGCTGTTTGGTATTCCCATGATTGTCGGCGTATATTGTTTATTTGTATGTTTGTGCATGTGTGTGTGTGGGTTTGTATGATTTCATATCTTCATAACCGTTAAATTGTATAAGTGGGCATGTGTGGCTGAAATTTATGTAGAGTTCTTATAAATATGCAAAGAATGTTATCGATGCTGCAGCCAATGTTGTGCTGTGCTGTCATTGCTACTGCCAATGCCTGTCGGTCGTCGCAGGTGAAAACGCTTACTTTCAGGCATATCATCCTTATTTGCTTGGCTGAAATATATCACAGCATACTTTTAGGCATTTGTTATTGTTTATTTCGTTTAAGGACGCGTAATAAAAATCACTCACAGAGACCCTCCAAACAGGGATGCTCATATTTTTTCTTTGGTTATAAATCTGGTTTTTTTGTGGTTTGTGGTATTTAAAGCATGAGAAATTAAACTTCCCCCACGCCCCTTGACGAACAAAGAGGGATATGTTCACCAAGGTTATTCTTTGGCAAAATTAATGTACATAACATTTTGTCTTAATGCGATTCGCGAGCTACATAATACAGATAGAATTTTGGATTTATTCTTAAGAGGAGGTTAATAAGTGCAACGTGTACATGTTAATGAAGAATTTGAAGAAACAGCTTCCTAAAAAACTCGTACAAAATTTTAGAGTATGTTAATTTGTCTCTTTATGTACATTAATTTGAGCTAAATTTCAGCTGTTTTGGTTGCGAGCTCGGAATAACAGAGCAAGGGTTCGATTCCTAACAAAGGCTTTGATCTGTCACTACTATAGACAAAAACAGTCTTTGAGCCTCATCTCAGGCTGCCACTATACCTAACCTAACCCACCAAATAAGGCCAACGTGAGGTAAAGGTTAGTTGCTGAACCTGAATACAAAACAGAACTGCTAAAAATTACGCAATCCCATTGCAGCCGGGTGTACGTAGCGGATTGACCCGATAGATTCCTTCATCTGCAAGGTCTGCCGCCTTAGTGTACAACTACAACAACAACTAAAAATTAAAATTGTGTCTTTGATCGAATGATTTTGGTAATGGTTTGAAGAGATTTTACTCAGCAAAAAATAGCTTACAGAGAACGGTTTGTTAGCATTTAGTGGTTGAGATTTCACATAGTCTTTGTGTTAATGATTTTCACTATATATGTGCTACTAAAAACAGGCTGTAAAACTACAGGCCGGTCAAATGGACTGAGGATGATGATGATGACCTTATCAGTCATCGCGACGCGTTCACCAGGGGTGTGATATTTTTCCACATTTGTCTGAGAAACTGACAATTTCTTTTCTTCACAACTCATTTTAAAAACAATGGTTCCTTTGTGTGTTACATTCGCTTGGTCATTAAGCTGGACTCACAGAAGATTGACATGGCCAGCTGACAAAGCCTAAACGAATAAAAAGATATCAATATTCAATCCGTAGGGCCTTTCTGATTCTTTAACTTAGGTACAATATTTTTCCCAAAGACAATCACTTACCTTCAACAATATTACGGCCTTGATTAAACTATGACACAAGTTTAGAAACTTATTATACTACAATTTATGATAAAAATTTCTTAATGTGAGTAAAAAATCTTACACCAAAGGAAATGTTTTCCTAAAAATTAGAGATTTTTTAATTTTAGTTTAACTAATCTTCGGAATGTGCATATCTCCAACGTACTTGTGTATCGTAAAAGGAAAATTAATCTATTAAATCTTTTGCATATAAAAAAGCCAAAGGAAAAGAATAATGAACAGGAAACAAATTTAAGGGAATCTCTCTTCACTTTCTACTATATACTTTTTATTTTTCAATTGCCATTCAGTGTGTTCGGTAAAATCTATATCTACTATTTGAAAGCATTTGTCGAATCAATTTCATAAAACAATAATCCCAAACCAATTTAGGAACTGTATCGAAATGACACATATTCCCGGTGATGCTGCTGATGAAATAAGACAATGACAGCAATAGGGAGAACAATCGAAAGCAATTCAATCAAAAGTCAACATCTGCTGTAGTGAAAATAAAATTGAAAATGTTCTGTACAAGATAACCAGCAACAAAAAGAAGAGGTAGTCTTAGGGGAGGAGCATGCCAAACTCCACACCAGCTGAGAAAAAACTTTTTTTTTCAGCAAAAGGAAATAATCTAAAGAAGAAATATTTCAAATAACCATCTTTTTAGCTGATAATCAATTATGTGACAATAAGAAAAGTCCTACCTGTTCTACCGCATAGAACAAAACAGTCATACAATAAACCTCTTAAATATTATCCTAAATCTATTGGAAAAGTTTTAATCAACTGATGAATTTGCAAATCTTTTCCACAACTTACAGCATCATGAAGAAAAAGTAGAAGAAGATTAAAACTTTGCCCAGAATTATTTTATTTTTGCGTTATTACTTCCTGCTTTCATTCAGCCTCTTGCATTGATGATGATTTTGCCCATTTGTGTCTAAATCGGCTACTCCCCTCCAACTCGTTTGGGGTATTTATTTAGTTGGGCTGTTGAAAATCTGAAAGATTTTTTTGTTTACTCTAGCAAAAGTATAATACACAACAATGAGCACGCACCAAAAATGTCATGGCTTTGTCCTTTGCTCCTTGTGTTGTTGTTGTTGCTGTTGGAGTTTTGTTGGCAAAAACCAATTCAATGGGGGATACAAAAGTTAATTGAATTTTAAATAAGGTTTAAAGCAACCTGAAGCACAGTTTGATGGCTACGCACTAAAGAAATTGTCCAAATGTTCGAGTGAAGTTGTTGAGAAAGAAAATATTGTAACATTCAGTCAGGTGAAGCATAGTTAAAGCATACTTATAGGGGCTGTTTTGTCAACGAAAGTTAAACATCATTTTAGGATTGAGTTTTGGCAAAGATTAAATATTTTGTAGATAAGGTGGAAAAGGATTGTTTACCTTTTTAACATTTGGCAAATATTATGTATTGAAAGAACGATATTAAAAAGAAACAGGCTGACCCCAAGGTATTTCAAAAAAAAAGAAGTATGAGTTTATTGCTTCAATTACAACGTTCTGTTTAAACTTTTCTCCGTAACCAAATTTCGCTTTAAAACTCATCAATGTTATTCGCCCCATCTTTAATTTCAGCATGAATCAATTGTGCCCAAGAATAACACCCACATCCATTAAAACTTTATTTTTTGCTTTTCTAAGTAATATCCGCAAAATCATAAAGTATGGTTTATTTATTGTTTTTCTCGGTCTGTATTTATTTAACACTATGCTAGAATAGCAAAAAAGAATTGGAAATTTTAAATCGAATCGAAAGCAAGAAATCGCACTCACCACGAATTTCATTATGCGCATACATAAATAAATATATAAAATGCCCAACAACACCACATGGTTCTTGGGCTCAATGCAGCAGACTGGATTTGGGTAAATGTTGCCTAAATATATGCCATACTTGACTTAAAGTAAATGTTGCCCAAGAGTATGCTGTACTCGACTTAAAGTAAATGCTGCCTAAAAGCATGATGTTATACTTTTGATATCAATTTTCCGCTTAATGCCAGCCAGTGTCTGCTGTATGTGATCTGTACTAGCAAAAGTGTAAGGAAAAGTGTTTACGTGTGTGTATGTGTGTGCGTTTGCCTGAATTTTGTAATCCAAGGACCTTGGCTGTTTGTCTAGATTCATGTTACCTCCAATCCGTTCTCTCCGCATCACAAAGCTTTCATTCACACTAACCTTATTGTTCTGGGCTTTTTATTTTGTGCATTATACGGTTCTCTAGTCCCATTCATTTTCACACTTACATATTCTCCATCTTGTCACCTACTCTGCTCGCCCCCTCCATTCGTCTAACGTTCTCTATTTCTCTTTCATACACTCTGTGGCATTTTTAGCAAACGTGGAAAAGCATTGTAGAGCATAGAACAAAGCCGACATTTTGTTGTGCCGTAACAAACTTTTAATCTTAAGTCGTTCAGAGCTTTCTTTGGGATTGTTGTCTTTTTTCGTTTGGCTCCCTTCTTCGTGTTAAGTTAATGCCAGAAGTTTATTTGTTCACACGGAAGGATGGTAGGTACATTGTACATATGTACGTATGTATGGATGTGTAGGATAATGGCTGAGTGTAACATTTAAATGGGCAAATAGGTCGTCTCATTAATTTTTTTTAAGATTTGCTATACGAGATATTATACCTGAAATCTTTAAAACTAAATTGGATTTCCAGGCCCTGAGTAAAGGTCAGTTTTAAATCAAATTTAAGCAACTCTCAGAAAAACAAAGAAAAGTTTTTGAGATAATGAAGTAAACTTAATTTTCAATAAACACCTTCATGTCAAGCAACAAAAATCTTTTTGAAGGATGGATGTTTACGACAAGTTGACAGCAAAATCTCATTATTGATAAGGGCCAATCAGAGGTTAGCCATCTTAAAAAGTGGCCGATGACCGAAGGAAAAAATTGCTAAAAGAAATGTTACCAGATTACATTTTAAGTGAGCACGTCAACAGCAATGCGACCATCAAATTTTTGCACCTCACATCGAAAAAAGGTCTTGCAAGTGAATTGAAATACAAAGACAGCAAATAAACCCAGTGTTGGGTGCCTGATTGGTTGCGAACTGACATTTTAAAGTCTTTCAAAATATCTATTGCAAACTTAGAGTACGTTAAGGGAAACGTGATTTTAGTGAAGGAACTCAGCAGTAGACGATAAAATATCGAAACAAAAATGTCGAAACATAGATTTTCTATTCTCGATAATGAAGGTACATTTAAGCAGTGTAATCGAAATTAAAACAGGAGACAATAAGCCATGTTCACACATGGCTCGCTTAGCTATAGGAAAAGACGGCATTTACGGCCGGTGTCATAGATAATACTTCCCACTTCGTAGGAATAATATAAAGACATTTTATTTCTTTAATACGTTAAATCCTTTATTCTGTCGTTTAAGTCATATGAGAACGTACATCGATAAAGCGTCCCATTAACCAGAGGTCATGTGGGTTTACCAACCCGTGATCCTTTCATTAAGGCCTAAACAGAATGAGCAACGGAACGCATGTTGGGATTCTTCGGCAAGCAAAACCAAGGTTAGGTCGCAGAGCAGTGGGAGGTCTCCCACAGAGAGGAGAAGGAGTGAGGAACTCTCCTTATGGTTAGCATTAATCAAATCTCCGTAACAAGTTTGGCTAAGACTGAGGGCATAGTGCACTACGGGACCAAGGCTGGCTTTTTCAAGATTAGAAAGACTAAGATAGACAAAAATCCTCATATTGAGACATCAGACCGTGCGGTGGCAAGTGACTCAAAACCGCGTAACGAACAGGGACCCGACAATGGAACCATAACCGATGTTATCATGATTCGGAAGACTCACCTAATACGGAAACATTAGGCATTGCAGTGACAGGAAAGTTAGTGCAGCCTAAAGAACAGGGAACAGACGATGAGACCATCATCCACTCCTAAGAAGCCCAATTACTCAAGATTTGGAAGATTAGAATAGGCAAAGATCTTAATATTAGATCATCAAGCAATGCAGGGACTGAAAACTCAATACAGCCTAACGAAAAGGGACACGACGTTGGAACCATAACCGACGTGATCAAGATTCGGAAAACTAGGATAAGCAAAGAACCTAACACTGAAACATCAGACAGTGACAGAAAAGTCAGTGCAGCCACATTTCGTGAGTAGTACCAACACTAAAGAGCGAGGCCAAGCCCTGGCAAAATGCAAATTTTGCCCATGAACATTCCACTAAGGAACAGGGGCAAACTTCTCACATATCAATGAGTGCAGTCCGATTCAAGTTTAAGCTCAATTAACAGGGGCCTCGCTTTTATAGGCCAGTCCGAACGGCGTGCCGCAGTGCGACACCTCTTTGGAGAGAAGTTTTACATAGCATAGTCCCTCACAAATGTTGCCATCATTAGGAGGAAAAAACCACCGCTGAAAAATTTTTTTCTGATAGTCTCGCCAGGATTCGAACCCAGGCGTTTAGCGTCATAGGCGGACATGCTAACATCTGCGCTAGGGTCAAGCCCTGGCAGAGTTCTTGAATACTAACGACCTAATAACACTTGAAATTGGTAACACCGCTACCTTTGTTAATAGTATTAGGGAGGAGGTTTAATATGTGACAATATGTTCGGAAAATCTAATCGATAAGGTTCAGAATTGGAGGGTCTCCATGAAACTCTCTTTCTCTGTTCATCACTACATTAGGTTTAGAATTGCACGGCTAGCGCCGAATCCGATAAGCTTCCGGAATAAGTTGAAAACAAACTGAACAAAATTCGGAAAACTACTTAGAAAAAGATTTGGGCAAGATAATTTATATTGTCCAAGCATAGAAGACAATGTCAACAGGATTACGACTGCACTGGTGGGATCTTTGGAAGATAGTTGTCCTCTTCGGGAAAGGAAATCCGCATAAGAAAATCCCCGGATGACCGGGGAGATTCGCAATATTTGGGAAAAGGTCCGACGTAATGAAGCCACCAAAATGAAAAAGTTTCTCTCAAAAATCCATGTCCAAGGCCTACAGACCTATAAGGCTCACGTTCTTTCTACTCAAAACTATGTAAGGTATTGTGGACATGATAAAGAGAAGAACATCCAGCGAACTGGTCGAATTCAAATACCATGCCTATGTCAGGGAAAGGTCGGTAGAGACTGCTCTGAACAAGGTTGAGCATAAAATGGAAGAATCCTTCGATGCCAAAACGTACACACTGGCGGTATAAATTGACATCGAGAGGCCTTTGATCCTGATTCAATCCACAGACCCGGTCCTTAGAGACTGGATAAATTATATGCTAAGGAACGAGTGGATAAATTGTGTGTCCCATGACATAAATATAAGGAAGAAAGTGGCACAAGGCACGCCACAGGGGGGCATTTTATTACCTGCTACGGATACTGACTGAGGAGGAAAGGGATTTGAACCCGTTTGCTACGCAGACGATGTTATAATACTTTTAAGAGAAAAAGATCGGAACCAGCTATGCAGAAGGGCCGAAAGCGTCTTGTAGATGGCACATGACTGGGCTAAACCTAGGAACGACCTTGTCAGATATCGAACGATTTCGATTCGGAGCAACTGGGAATTAGAAAGCAGACGAATTGGCTGTGAAGACCAGAGGACTGTCGAATTTAGGGCTTGGGCCACGAACGCGCATTTAGCACTGAGGAACAGCAAAACTGTCAGTAGGACGGTGAAAATCCTATGGGAAGAATCAGATCGTGAGAAAACGAGGTTATTTTACAGAAAGGAAGTAAGAAGGAGGTCAGTATAGCTTTCGATATCATAACGGGACCCATAGAACTACGAGCTCACTTTTACAAAATCGAGATGTATGTCCATAGTGACATTAATATCCGCACCCTCTATTCGACCTAACCCAACCTCTGATATGTCACATCTATGACATATAGAATTGTGTGTCGTGTTATACAAATAAAACTGCAAATGCAAATTTTGCCCATGAACATTCCACTGAGGAACAGGGGCAAACTTCTCACATATCAATGAGTGCAGTCCGATTCAAGTTTTAAGCTCAATGATAAGGGGCCTCCTTTTTATAGCAGAGTCCGAACGGCGTGCCGCAGTACGACACCTCTTTGGTGAGAAGTTTAACACGGCATAGTACCTCACAAATGTTGCCAGCATTAGGAGAGGAAAACCACCGCCGAAAAAATTTTCTGATTAGGCTGTTACTAAGCAGGTTGAATCAACTTCCTAACCGATACCGGATGCAGTTGGACCCCAACATTGGAACTGCAAATTAGCACACGTTGTAATCTATTTACACATGCATAAATTTTCTCACAAATGTCGTTCAAAAATCCATTACATTTAATTTAATTCAATTCAAAATCAATAGATTTTTGCGGCTAAAGTATTTGTAACAGCTTTATGTTTTTATTGTTTTTGTTTTGCAACTAGAGCAACAGTTTTATACCATAATAGACAAATGTTTTTCTATTATTTTTCCATTTTTTTCGCTTCAATACGAAGCTATAAAATATTGGCAAACCAAACAAAAATCTATAAATTCGAGAGCATTTTGCAAGTAATGAATCCAATTTGTGGTCTTAAATTTCCAAAACAATTAAATTTTATATCCTTGGCACACAATTCAATGTAATCGAATTACAACAACATGTTGTATGCAGTTATTTTTTTTTCTCTTTTGCTCCGCTTTTATTTAATGTTATAACTTTTTACTTGGCAATAAATCACCGACAAACAATCATCCCATTGTGTTTTTTTGTTTTCTCTTTGTGCTCTTACAGCAGCCGGCAATAAGTAAAGCAACAGCAGCAACAAGGCGTAACATAACTGGGAGAACAACAAGCATATGATCGACAGCAGTAGTGGCAACAACAGCAGCAACAACAACAACACAACATTCCAGCACTCCTACATTCATCGGGTGAGTGCGAACGGAGAAATGTGAATTAAAAACAAAGCAAAGAGTTCTTTGAGTTTTTTGCATGACATAACAAAAACAACTACACACCTCCGCATACAACAGCAGCGCCAGCAGCAATAATTAAATCTTAAAAAATGAAATGCTTTCACTCAATCCCCTAATAATATATTAATACACAGCTGAAAAGGAAGCGGGAGTGCAAAAAAGGGGGGCAATAAAAGTCAACAAAAATACATAGAAAAATAAACCAGGCCACTATACAACACAAGCACATCCCCAACTCAGCCGTCACCGGCGCGGCTTGTATTTACATAACTCCTTTGCAATAGCGCCGTATTAGCGCCCCCTTCTCAGGAAAATAAGACGAGCTGTAGAGCAAAATGACCAAGAAGTACGAGTTCGATTGGATAATTCCGGTGCCGCCGGAATTAACTACTGGCTGTGTGTTCGATCGCTGGTTTGAAAATGAAAAGGAAACAAAGGAAAATGACTTTGAAAAGGATGCCTTATTTAAAGTAGACGAATATGGATTCTTTTTATATTGGAAAAGTGATGGCAGGGTAAGTCAATACACACAAGTGATTCACAAGTTCATAAATAGAAGAGATAGTACAATAAGTTCTCAGCTCGCATTTAAATTCTTCATGGCATATTTCATTATTGTGAATTCTATTTAAGTGCTTAATGCCAAATCCATGCTATTAAATGCTATTAAACTTGTGTTGTTGTTTCTTTGACAGGAAGGAGATGTCATAGAATTATGTCAAGTCAGTGATATAAGAGCCGGCGGTGTACCCAAGGTAAGTAATTTAAAATTAGTGTCTGCAGCATCTCTGCAAATAGCATTAGAGTAGAGATTGTCATTTAAAACATTCATGTCAATGTCAACTTGTGACAGTGTGTCTTAAAGGAAACTTTGTTAAATGTGAGGACCACAGAATTGGATTTGAATTTTACACAAATACCTTTTGAAGTAGCAAGAAGTGGGTGTTAGTTTTTGTTGTTGTTTTTAAGTATACCATAAACTTGGTGTAAAAATTAGCCCAATAGTAACCATAGCTAAATTTTGTGTCACGAAAGGTGAATATGTTACAGTTAAGGGCGATACGCAACTCAGATGAAATTTTTGTTGCCATAAGAAATGCTTTGACATAACTTAGTGTCATTTTCAGATTGCTTTGTGTTACTGGGTGACATTGAAAGCATTCGGTTTTTATACCCAGCACCATAGGATGGAGGTATACTAATCTAGTCATTCCGTTTGTAACACCTCGAAATATCTTGAGCCACTAGATGACGCAAATCTTAGCCGATTTATGTTATGTCTTCCAACAACTATGCCAAGTACGGTTTAAATCGTTTCATAACCTGATATAGCTGCCATACAAACCGATCTGGGATCTTGACTTCTTGAGCCTCAGGAGGGCGTAATTATTATCCGATTTGGCTGAAATTTCGTACAAAGGCTTCTTCAATGACCTCCAACATATGTGTCAAATGTGGTCTGAATCGGTCTTTAGTCGGATACAACTCCCATATAAACCGATCTCCCTATTTTACTTCTTGAGCCCCTAAAAGGCAAAATTCTTATTCGTTTTGGCTGAAATTTTACACTTGTTTTTAAGATGGCTTGCTGCTGTTCTCAGATATATATGCGTGAGTAAAATCATTTTACTCTACACGTAAAACAATATAAAAATGTGACCAATGCCAAAATGGTTTCAAAAAAAATTACTTTATGAAATTTAATTTCAAGTTTGGTTCTTTACTTGTGGCTTAACTGGTTAACCCAATTTTTAATAAATACTATTAATATATGGTAGACTATGATTTAGTAAGAAAATCATCAATATCTCGTTTAATATCATTGTAACTTGCTGGCAAATTAGGCATTTAAATGTACAAAAATTGGTTTATGAAAAAAACAAATTGATTTCCCATTTATTCACCATTATAATATGTGCTTATGTTTACGCGAATGCCAAGCGATAACACGACATCCGCGAACTAATGCCTCAGCTACTTTGAATAATGTTCGTGTTTTGTTTCATTTCTGCTTGTGTAAAGAGAATCAAAAGAGCATAAGATGCTGAGTGAAAAAGCTTGGGTCACATATTTGGCCCGTCGCTATCTTAAGCACATTCCTACTTGCACTTTCCTCTTTTTATTATGAATTTTCCTTCCCAAATTTAATTAAATAAAACCAGTCTCATGTTCGTATCAAGAATCTCAGCTCATGTCGCAAGGCGACTATTTTAATCATTTTTTTGCTTTGACTTCTAGTGTTCGTCTCTCCATTTTACTTTCGCTATTTCATTTGCACCCTCTTCCTCACTTTTTCTCATTTTTGTTAATTGCTAGTGTTGCTCTCAATAAACTGCTGTCATTTCTTAATTTTCCCTGCTGTCAATGCAATTGCCGCCCTTTTTACTATACCAGCTGTCATGTGTCATCTTTATTACATACTGCAGCATAAATGTTGCCAGCATGGCCAACTTTCTTTCTAGTCTTTCGGCATCCGGCTTCCCGCATGGGTTTTCCTTGTGGTTCTGGTAGCATTCCTTTTAACATGTAAGACTTGTTAACAACATTTTCATTAATATTTAATGGTGAGAACGTGTTGTCAATTTTAATACCAACCAAATAACAAGCGAAAGAGAAACTAAGACCATCCACCGCATACATTTACTATTGACACGTCTTTACTCAAATGTTTCGGAAGACAACATCGCATAACATAATGCACATGGAGATCTACCCACCCAACACCCCTCCTTTTTTTGCTAATTTGCGTTTGGGAAGAAATCGTTAAAAGGAAAACTTAAGCACATGTATAAAAATTTCCAGCTTCTTGCAATTTGAAGTTTGTTTGAAATCTTAAAAAAAATGTGCTAAGGAGGGATATTAACCAGTTATTATGGCGTGATTTTTTTCAGAAAGCAAAAAATAATATATGTATTAGATGTGGATTTACAGAACGCTTTGTATTCATATTACTTACTTACTTTCATTGGCTATGTCAGAATATTTTTCCATTAGCCGAACGTAGAATAGCGTTCAAAGCGCCTAGATCTTCTGCGCTCATTCTAAAATCTCTGACACCAAGTTTCGAGGTGTCTCCCACCACTTGATCTTTCCATCGGGCTTTTGGGCTTCCCGGTTTGCGTGCACCACCGTGCTTGCTTTCAAACGACTTCTTTTCTGGAGCTTCTTCATCCATTCTGACAACATGACCTAGCCAACGCAGCCGTTGTATTTTGATGCGTGTAACTATACTATCGTCGTCACACAGCTCGTGGTTCATACGTCGCCCATATTCTCCATTAACGCAAACTGGTCCATATATTTTACGAAGAATCTTTCTTTCAAATACTCAAAGCATTGCCTTATCTGCTTTCACAAGTACCCATGCTTCAGAACCATATAACATCACGGGTAGTATCAGTGTCTTGTATAGTGTAATCTTCGTCTGTCGAGAGGTGACCTTGTTTCTAAACTGCTTACTTAGTCCAAAATAGCTTCTGTTTGCCAGTATTATTCTTCGCTTAATCTCAAAACTGGTGTCATTCGTTTCGATTACGTCGGTGCCGAGGTAGATAAATTTACTGACTTCCCAAAGCTGTGGTTCCCAACTTTCTTTATTTTCTTTATCTGCTCGGTTGTGCAAGGCTTTTTGGGAGTTGCAACCATTCATTTCGTCTTATCTCCATTTACTGCCAGACCCATTTTCACCGACTCTCTTTCGATTCTTTCAAAGGCTGCAGTTACTACTTCCGGTGACCGACCTATGATATCGATGTCGTTGGCATAGGCGAGTAGCATGTGTTCTCTTGTGATTAGTATGCCATATCTATTCACATCTGCATCTCGTATAATCTTCTCCAGCAGGATATTAAAAAGATCACACGATAGGCTGTCTCCTTGTCTGAAACCTCGTTTGGTATTAAATGGTTCGGAGAGATTCTTTCCTATACTTACTGAGGAACGCGTATCAGCAAGTGTCATCCTGCAGAGTCTTATTAATTTTGCAGGGATACCAAACTCAGACAAGGCTTTAAATACATTTGAACGTAAAGGATTATCGAAGGCGGCTTTGTAGTCAACAAAGAGATGGTAGGTGTTGATTTGTTCTTCTCGGGTCTTTTCCAGGATTTGGCGCAGTGTGAATATCTTGCCCAGGGTGGATTGACCAGGTCTAAAGCCGCATTGATAGGGCTCAATTATCTTATTGACTTTAGGTTTTAATCCTTCACACAGTACGCTCGAGAGTATCTTGTATGCGATAGGGAGGAGACTTATTCCCCTGAAGTTGGCACATTTTATTTTTACTAGAAAAGCATCCTGTTATTCTCTACCACTGTTTACCAAAGAGACTTTGTGTGAGGCGGCCACCTCAGTAGGAACAAATCCAATTATACAGAATAACATTTCCTGGTATTTAATGAAATAAAATTTAAGACTAAAATGTTTGGGAAATTATTAAAAAAAAGCAATCATAAAGTCCACAGTATACCAAAATCAACTAAGCTTTTTTATGGGATCACAAATTTCCAGTTTAGCATCTGCTAAAAAGTCTTCTTTTTTTTCATTGCAATCACCTAACTACTGGAGTAAAACGGAAGAGAACATCCTTAGCATCATCCTTAGCATCATCCCATATTAGCGGAGGACTTATCTGTTTCTTTACCCTACTACTACCACATACAACGTGATTGTCAACGGCAACCTTGATGTCATTCCTCAAACATGCAATGCTAAGGAATTGCATGAATTGTTTATATTTTCACTTCAATGTGTCACAGTTAATCTTTCTAAATTCATCCATGGCATTTTACTATTCAGCTCTGCCCGACCCTCAATTTCCTTTAGCTTTACAATCTGGTGATTACACTCTTCTTCTTTGTGTGCGTGTCTGTATGTCACAGCTTTAAGCCAGTTTGGCAGTAAAGCATCATCAGCAGCCAATACTTATGATATGATGGAATTTTTTCACTTTATTTCCTGTTTTCCTAACTGAATATCCTGAGATTTTATATTGCACACAGTTTCATCTTCATCTATTTCCTTGACATCTCTGCTTTTTCGAATTGTGGCAGATGGCATGAGAGGTAGGTCGTATATGTGCATGTGTGTGTTTGTGGAGATGCGTGATTCCACACTGAGCCGTGTACGAAAATAAACTTATACCTACCTGCACAATCTTACATACTCTTTGACAGCATTCACTCCTCACTTTTTGACATTGACATATGATGAGAAGTTACGGAGATTCCGTCTAGATTATTTGATTTTATTTTCTCTTTACCTTTTTTTCAGGATCCCAAAATTCTCGATAAAGTTACTAAGAAATGCGGTGCAGATCTAGCGGCATTGGATAAAAAGTCCCTAACGATATGCTCCAATACAGACTATATTAATATAACATATCATCATGTAGTGTGTCCGGATCCGGAGACGGCAAAGGTAAGCTATAAACAAATATCATTTAGGTGAATTTTATGGGAGTTCTAATAATAAGAAAATAAATGGAATGGACAAAAACCATGAAGCACACCAAACTCTTTTCAGAAAATGTAAGATTTTTTAAATTATGTTTGTGCTCTAATGGATCAAACATACAAAATGTCGTGTCAAGCTTTTAGGTTTCCAAATGAGTGAAGCTTTATTTCGTATATTTACTGATGACATAGACAAAGAAAATCTATAGACTCAAAACAATATGTTTAAAAAAGCTCTAAAACCCTGTTTACACTGCTCTTTAAATCCGGATTTAATGGCTCGATCATCTGTTTTCCCTTTATAAAATCAGCTGACGAGAGCCATAAATCCGGATTTAACGAGCAGTGTTTAACAGATGGGAGAAATGTAAAATTCTCAGTCGTTGATATGTCAGTGCGCTAAGAAACCGGGCGACATGGAACAGAAAACCTTTCCTTTGTCTATGCTGATGATTACTTTGGGATTGGATTACACTGTAGTAGCTACAATTTACCATTGATTTTACTTTATGTACCTCTGATTTCAAATGTTCATATCATTCCACTTTTTATTGCCTCCAATATAGGAGGTTGGTTTAATTACTTAGTCATTTCATAACGTACTGTAACACCTTGAACAATGAAGGAAGTGTAGATCAGTATTTGGATCTTTTTATACTCCGTAATATGAATTATTCATCATATCAATGCCACTCAGAGGGCAGAAATCTTTGCCTGATTAAATTTTGAATGCAGTTTTACTTATTTTCCAACTTGTATTTGAAATCACCTTTCTAAAAAATGGGCGCAAATACCCAAAATTACAAATTGTCCCTCTCTGGTCTGGACAACATTCATCCGTACACGATAGCAGATGCTTTGAAAAGCGAATATTGTCCTTGTAGAACGACCGCCACTCATCGTATCTGAGGATAGGGACGTCCTCCGGCAAACCAGAGCACTTCTGGCTCAATTACGATTCGGCAAATGCAGCCGCCTCAACTCCTACAGAACAAGGATTGATGCAAACATGCAGCATGTGTGTCCCAATTGTGACCTGGTACCACACGAAACACGTCACCTGTTTAACTGCCCAGCCAGAAACACTCGACTCGAGCTTGACGAGGATCGCCACCTCCACATGAAAATGTGGTTACAACTACAACTCGACTCAGACCCAGATCCTTCTGAACACACCCCACCTTAGCCGCGGAGTTGCTAAATCTGGATATTCAATAGAACCTAACAGACAAAAGATAGAACACAACACTACAAGCACAACAGCAAAACATACTAAACTTAATAATGTCGATGATGAACATTGCATTCAAATTAACAAAAAGCTGTATTATTATAAATTAAACGTTGATTTAAATTCATTGAGACTTCAATTGTATAAAGTTTTCCTTGAAATTGAAAAATTGTTCTTTAAGTGTGAGCACACCATCATAGATCTCTTATAATGGCTATTTAAATGATTAGAAAAGTGTGACATAGTTTTAGGGGCGATATGTGACATGGAGAAATGGAGAGTTAACACCATCTCATACGAACGATTAATGTCAAAGATAGTTAGTAGTCTAGACTACTTTTTATATTCATCGCCATATGATGGGCGGTATAATAATTTCATCGTGACGAAATATCAATTTCCGATCCTAGAAAATATATATTCTTGATTCGCGTAAAACTCTAAGATGATTAGGCGATATTCGTAAGTCAGTTCGTGTATCAGTTGCAATCAAGCTATTGTCTTTAAAATGTAGATATTGAGCAGAAATTTTGCAAAGGTTCCATTTATATTCTTACACTGATGATGCTTTTGAACGAACCAAATCGGACCATATTTGAAGATAGCTGCCATACATACTCTGATCCCCCGATTTAAGTTCTTGGGCCCCTAATAGTCGCTTTTAATGACCGGTATAACTGAAATTTGGTACAGTGGGCTGTTGTGGATCCTTGTTCTCTCTTGTCGAAACCATAAATTTCCATATTTAAGGTCTTGGCCGCATAAGAGGAGCATTTATTATCCAATATCGACGAAATTCGTAATGGTTTCACTTCTTAGACTCGGAGAATGTTGGATAAATTTAAAACAAAAATTCGATTTTGTGTCCCAAAAAAGCAAAAGTTTTTTGTTTTGAGACGCATAAACTTCAATTATTTCCTTTTAATTTCAACAAGCAGAATTATTATGGCGATCGATTAACGATAACCCATATCGACACGACATCCAAATAGGATAAAGTACCCAGGTGAATATTAGCTTGAAATTCGTTAATAAAGTACACAATTTTATGGTATTTATGGTGAAAACATGCGCCGCTACTATGGCTCAGATGAAGTGTATGGTTCGATGTAGACATTTGTCTAGATTCGGTATTGCCATGGTATAGAGATTGCATTTATTAGCCATACATGCACATCGATTAGGGGATAACCATGCTGAAAATTTTTTTTCTGCTGTTATAGCCAGGATTTGAACCCAGCCGTTCTGCATCATAAGCTGACATGCTAATCTCTGCAATTCTTATCAGTTTTGACTCAAAGTTCGCATGAGATGTTTTGTTTTGAATTCCAATAACTGTGCCAATAATGGTCCAAATCGGTTCATAGCCTGATATAGCTGCCATATAAACCGATCTTCGATCTTGACTTCTTGCACCTCTAGTGGGCTCAATTCTTATCCAATATCGTTGAAATTTTGCACAAAGTGCTTTGTTTTGATTTCCAACAAATGTGCTAAGTGTGGTCTAAAGCGTTTAATAACCTGATATAGCTGGCATATAAATCGATCTTCATATTAGACTTCTTGAGCCTCTAAAAGACGCAATTACCACTTGATTTGGCTGAAATTTTTTTTTACCAAATAGGTTTGTAACCTTATATAAAGCCTGTGGAAGGCGAAATTATCTGGCTGAAATTTTAAACTTGGTATTTTTTATGACTTCTGATAGTTAAGACAAGATGGACGTTACTTGTCTTGTTGTCTGCATATCAAGGTAGAATGTCTAATGCAATTTCAAGGAGTTTGCATGAAATTTGGTATGGAATGTTGTATTATCCAACTGATAGCAGATTTGTTATATTCTATAAAAGCATTGCTTATTTCGACCAATGAACTCTTAAACATTCCCAACTTCTTCCCAGACACTGTTGCTCTTTACCACAAGATTAAGTGACTTCTATTTACTTGAACTGGAAATTAATTAGATGATGCTGGATAGCAACTTAAAAACAAAATTAAAAGTTCATATGTGCTGTAAATATAAATTTAATGTTTTTTAAATCAGTTCTGTTTTCAATCCACAACGAAATGCATTTAACTCAGAGCACATATGTGTAGCTAGATAGTGCTTATGACGAGGACAGAGACCAATTTCTCTGCTTTGGAACAATACGAAAGAAATTCAAAATGAGAACCTTAAAAGCAAACTATAGGTCCCCCTAAAAAACATTCCCTCGGCAAATCACCAACAATGCAAGAAATCAAACCACAAGTTAACAAAGTAAAAAAGTTTTGGTCTTGGAAAGAAACAAAAGTGAGTGCTGCCATAATTTTCTTTTGAAACTAATATTTTTCTGGCAGTAGCAGCAGGAGCAGCCTCGTAGAATGCCAGAAAAAGGATTTCCAAAAAAGTACAATCATTGCCATAGTTTCAACAGAGGGAGGAGATTGCAACAAAGGATCAAGAGCAATTGAAATGAACAGCAAATTCAAACAAAAATGAAAATGAAAGAGAAAGAGAAACATCGTTCTTATGATTTGTAGGGAAAACTGCTGTTCTCAAGAGGCATTCAGCAAAATAAATGTAATTTAAATTGAATAACAGTTGGAAAAGAGTTTTAAAATTGTTCAATAAAATATGTAGCATGAAGATTAGGGTGAAAATTTTGCCCAAGAAACTATGGGTCTAAAACAGTGGCGGACAATTACACACACTATTGCATATATTTCCGGACGTGCACAAGAACATAAATCCATGGGCTTGAATTATTGCGCACACTAACACATGTGGCCAACACTAGAGTCATATCTTTTTATGGGAGTTATACCCAAATCCGAACCCATTTTGACGGAGGCATATCTGAATCAGAAACGATTTTTACCAAAGTTCGCGGCATTTTCCCTTAGACAGACGGATATAGCCGAAAGGCTCAAATTTTCACCGTGCCACCAGTCCATAAACCACACCAAACTTTAATATTTTCGGGATGCAGCGGTAACTCTTGAACGGAATGTGGCAGTTCTTCACTCCAGATGCGACAGTTTTGCTTGTTTACATACCCATTTAGCCACAAATGAGTCTCATTGCCGAACACAATTTTTCAACAAATCTGTGGATTTCCATTGAGCTGCAGTAGCAAAGCACGTTGTAGAGCAAATATGTGCCAAATTTCAACGAAATCTAGCAATAAAATTGCCGTAAGTCGGTCTAAGACACTAAACTTTATACTAATTTTTATTTCATGATTTTATCTTATGGCAACGCAACCATAGTTGAGTTGCAATCCATAATCGACCCCTTAGAATGCCCGTTTAATTGTCTTAGATCTTAAATTAGGAAATCGACATATATGGCAGCTAAATCCAAATATAGTCCTATTTGGACGATGCCTTTTCAAGCTCAAGTGCTTCCATCGGGAGAAATTTTAGCGAAATCGTATAATAAAAATGCCCTTTTTATAGGCTAAATACTCTAAATTGGAAGATCTGTTAGTACTGCTAATAAATATTTTTTTCGAAACATGTCAATATTCGATTTAAAAATAAAAGGAAACAAGTAAAAGCGTGCTAAGTTCGTCCGGGCTGAATATTATACCCTCAACCATGGATCGCATTTGTCAAGTTCTTTGCCTGGCAAGAAAAGAATAATGGATAGGAATTGAAAACCATAGGATAAGTCTTTGTGCAAAATTTCAGCCACATCAGATAACCACTGCGTCCTCTAGGGATTTTAAATTAAATTTAAAATTGGAAGATCGTTTTATATAGGAGCTGTATCATCCTCTGTCATTGTGCAAAATTTCAGCCAAATCGAATTGCTATATCAAAACATGGACTGATATGGACCATTTACAATCTCAACTCACCTACACTTAAAAGAAGTATTTGTGCAAGCGCATAGCTTTACTTCTTTGAAAGTTAGCGTGCTTTCGACAGACAGACGGACGGATATGGCTAGATCGAATTAAAATGTCATGACGATCAAGAATGTATGTACTTTATGGGGTCTAAGACCAATATTTTGACGTGTTACAAACGGAATGGGGATACTAGTATAATCACATCCCATGGTGGAGGGTATAAAAAAAATAAATATTATTCTTCAAGAACTATTGTTTTTAGTTTTTTGTTCAAAACCCGCAAAGTATAAATAAATAAAAATTAAATAAAATAAATTTTTTATATTTTATTTAATTTTTTTATATTTGATTTATTTTGTTTTCTTTATATTACTCTAATATGTTTTGTAGCCAAAGTATATAAAATTATTAAAATTAAAAATAAAGTTTAAATTTGTCCATTTTATCTTGCAACGCACTCACGGTTTATATAAGCAATGAAATTGCGTCTGAGTATTTTGTTCCGTTTTAAACGGTTTAAATTTTAGAAAGAAACGAGGAAAATGAAGAGCCTTTATATGGTATCAGTTTGTTTTTAAGAAAAAATGCCCCTAAAAACATGCTTTATATTTTGTACGAATTATTTTAAACTTTCAGTCCCATAGTATAAAGCCCCCATGCGTGCAAAAATCTAAAGCATAATTCTAGGGGTCAGCAAGGCAAAGTTACTTGCTATTCGATTATGGGCGCCTGGTATTTTACCAGATTTTGAATTTTTCCTCAAAATCGAGTTTTACACTGAGAAAAAAAGTGTGGTCAAACTGAAATCGCCTTACACTCAAAAAAAAAAAATAATAAATTAAAATTTACAAAATAAATAAAAACACCCTTTTTGAAGAACAAATATTCTCATTTATTTAAATAAAAAAAAACAAGGTTTAAAATGTTTTTATTGAGATGCATGTGTTTATTTTTTAATGCGTTTTATTATTAATTATTTATTATAAAAAAGCATATTTTAACTGTTTTTATAGGATTATATAGGATTTTGAATGACATTTAAAGAGTAAAAAAAATTTAAGAGTAAACAAATACTTTTGTTATAAAATAAACAAAATAGCAGGAATGTTCTCATGTTTATCGCCCACCACAAATTTAGTTGAATCCTAGCGCTTCCTGAAAGTATATAAAAAATAAATATATTATTAATTAAACAAATATATTAAATTTAAAATATATTGAATGCTCCAGCAGTCGCGAACAATCAGCGGTATCGAGCGGAGAGTCTCAGTGAGAGGCCGGGCGGTACCGGCTCTTGCACAAATTTGAGTGCCTATGACGCTCGATATGACAAGGCGGGTTATTGGCGCCTTTAAATAACCAATGACCATCTTATTCCCGTGGCGATTGGACCTTTGGACCAGGACGAACTTGTTCACCTATAAGATGTTTACCCGACCCTGTAGTATGTATCAAGCGAAAATCCTTGTAATTAAAGAAGTGGTGGAATAGCTAAGTTATAATGTCATAACGAAAACCAGCATAAATATCTTCTCAGACAGCCAGACAGCTATCAGAACGTATTTCTGAATTCAAAAACCGCCCTTGACTGTCGCAGATCGAGACAGGTGGGTGTAGCTCCCATATAAACTGATCTCCCAAACGTACTTCTTGAGCACTTAGAATGCGCTATTCTTACCCGATTTGTTTAAAATTCTGCACTTTTTGACTTCAACTATGACCTCCAACATTCGTGTCTAGTATAGTTAAAATCGGTCTATAATCTGACTTCCTGAGCAACTAAGGATTTTTTTTTCTTATTTACACTGATAGACAATTGACGGTTCCTTGCCAATACAGCCTGGTATTATTTTGTCCACGTCATTGGCAAAGATTTTTAATACCATTTGGTATCAATTCAATATCAGACAAAGGAGGCTATTAAGAATTGACGGCGTCACATTTATATTCTTGTCGTCGCTCCAGAAGTGTTGTTGAGCTTTGTACTTAAAATATTGACGCCATTATAGAATATTTGTTAAACAAATAAATTGTATTAATGCAATTTGAGTGCGTAAAAACCAGTTCAAATACTCGAAAGCGGTGAAAATAGAAATAGTACAAGTTCTAAGGACATTCTACATCAAAAACATGATAGTCTCTTGTGTAAAAAACGATGCTGTGTTGGTGTATTCATATGAAAACCACTTCTGGGAATCAGTGGATATGGAATCAATTGTCGAATACAAAGAATTGAGGTTGGTCACGGTGTAACCTTACATTTTGTAATTATTAACATAAATAATCGAAATAAAATTAGATTAAATTATTATTTTCAATGTTTTTTTTTTTGGTTCATTGGGAGGTGGAATAATCAATAACGGTTTGGTACTAAAGCCAATAACGGTTTGGTACTAAATCCAATAACGGTTTGGTACTAAAACCAATAACATATTGGTATTAAAACCAATACCAGTTTTGGTAATAAGGCTAATACCAAACGGTACAAATCATTTTATGTTTCATCCATAACATCGGGTATTGTTTTTGTAACATACGATGTTGTTTTACTATCAATACCGTACGGTACTGAAATGAGTACGTTTGGTATGAACTTTTCTCTAGACGTGTTTATTGCTTATGTGCCTTTTAACATAAATCGGGCATAAAACTTGACAATTGCGATCCATGGTGGAGAGTATGTAAGACTCGGCCCGGTTGAACTTAACACGCTTTTACTTGTTCAAATGTTTTATTTTCTTACAACAGAGGTCTGCTCTAAGTAAAGTCCCTGGGTTTGACGTTTTTGGGCTCACAGAAAGGTCGTTTTACTTTAGATTTCGATGGATTTTGGAATGATGAATAAACATACCGTTGTTTTCCATGCTTAAGTATGTGATTTTTAAAACATTGACTTGTTTCAACGTCTCAACGCCTATGCCTACTAAGATCTAGATAGAGCCATATATAAATATGACTTCCGTATAGACAAATCCTTTCATGCATTTTTTGTATCCTATTGCGACGAAATATGGAACAGAGAGTTTTTTGGGACTCGTCGTCATCCATGCCCAGTCTGGTCTATATCGGACCATATTTGAATACCATTTGAACCATTAAAACGGACCAGCTGTACTCAACATCCGTGCCGATTACGATCTAAATAATGGACCATATTTGGATACAAGTGCCATTTAAACCATTTATCCAATCTGAGCCTATAGAAGGCGGTTTTATTACCCAATTTAATACAATTTGAAACATTGATTTGTTTTGGACACCTCGACAAATATGATTCTGGGATAAAGCTGACATATGGACCGACCTCTCGATAGAGGATCTATCCCACAAAAAGAGCATTTTTATCCAATTCGGATGAAACTTTGAACAGTGTTTGTCTATATCCGGAGCTTGATGTATAAAACGGATATATCCATTTATGGAACTATTTAAGCCAAAGCGGATATTAAGCCAGGTTAATAAGACCTCAAGTCAGTTCAGAGAAAGGATGTATAGGGATCCAACAGGTTATTATTGCTCTTATTTTAGGTATTTTGCTTTATTCGCTCGAAAGCTTTCGTGATTTGAATACATAGAACGACTTAAAATGTCTTTTAAAATGACTTTTAAAAAATATATGCTTTATGGAATCTAAGATTAATACTTCCTATAATGGAATACTGAATTCGTAGACATATGGTGAACACTTGTAGACAGAACTTGAAAAATCACAATAGGCATGTTTCCTTATGCTATCTTAGCGACCATCCAAATCATCATTTTGTGGATAGATATCCACCGCCCAGAAGCCTTAAGATAGATCTACATGATCTAAAGCGTGAGGTTCAGCGCTACAAGAGAGAACCTCTAGATCAAGCGGCATATCAAGCAGGTCTAGACAAAATTCATGCAGACACGGTAGTAGATGCGGTAAATCGCTACCGGGTGAATGTAGTCCTTGGAGAATGACCGCCTCCCATTGCACCTGAAGAAATTTACCTCCCCCCAGCAAACCATAGTAGTTCGGGCCCAATTAAGTTCCAGCAGATGCAGCCGCCTCAATTCCTACAGAGCAAGGATTGATGCCGACGTGCACGATGTATGTCCCGATTGTAACCAGGGACCGCACAATATATGTCACCTGTTTAATTGTCCAGCCAGACCCACTCGACTCAGATCCAGATCCTTGTGGACCCACCCCATCTTTGTCGCAGAGTTCTTGGGTCTTGAAAGTCAACAGAATCAAGCAGACGAAAGATAGAACACAACAACAATGACTTTTTAGTCCATACGTTGCTTTTGTCCATGGTTTTCATTTTAAGATTTTATATGGCGTTCGACATCATGTATCGCTGCCATTTATCTAGAAAACGAATAGCCACACATATTAATTTATAAATAATCGGTGTTGGTTTTATTTATTTGTTTAGAATTTTCAGAGAGAAGCAAACAACTAAACAAATCACATTTAAGAATAATAAAATATCAACATAGTATATATATATATATAACTTAATCATCTACACCCTCTTTTCTTCATTCATTTTAGATTTGGTTACAAGGTTTACGCAAAATTACCCACAATGTTAAGGCCAATAATATCTGTCCGATGATGTGTTTAAGAAAGCAGTAAGTCTTTGAGATAGTTTTCTCATTAGCACTTGGTCATCGTTGTCGTCATCGGTTGGTGTGACGGCGAGCGACCATAATTTTCCTTTCTTTCTACTAACCTCTAAAAGGGTGGACACATAATAAACACCCACACAATACACTCATACGCACGCATGCACGTTCTGTTCTGCATATCGAGAAAGAAAAAAAGCTTATGAGCTTCCTAATAGAGAGTTCACTATTTTTATTTTATGTGTTTTATTTTAGTTATGTTTTTGCATGTGTCTTAAGCGTTCGTTCACACTTCCGTTTTAGACGCGACCATGCCCATCCACCCACGTCTCAAAGTGCGCGCAACTGAGGGGGTATCTTGCTGTTGTGTCAACCCACTCGGCACTCACATTCGAGTGATTGCATGTCAATGTCACATTGAGTTCTTTGTTTTCTTGTTTCCGTTTCCCTTTTTGCTTGCTCTCCGGTTGTTGAAGTGAGAATGGACGGGGCCGTCTAGATTGTGTGTAAATGTGACCACCGGGGTCGACCACAAGTGATGTTGCCATATCGTTAACGATTATTGTATGATTCAATATACAACAAATGTATGATTGTGTATAGGATTAACGTATGAATGAATGAATGAATGAGCTTCTGCCCATGTTGAAGCATAATATTATTTGTTGAATAATTGAATTATTTTCTAGAACAACATCAAAAGCAATAAAACAAACAATTAAAAACACGCAAGTTTACATTGCCCCAATGGGCAGGTGTTGCTACAACATCACTTTGCTTACTGGCTGCAAAAGTGTCATAGTTCAACATTTTTAAAATCATAAAACAGCTAAGCTGTAATGGCAAATAACAGATATGTAGATGGATTATGCCATAGAGAAAGAAGGAGAAGCTGTAACTAAAACAATTGTTGAAAAATGGTTACACCGTCTCTCATTGTAAAAGCTCAGTGGCCAAACTATTAACATTTTTGTTACGAGACTCTTGTAAGAAGGTTAGCTATTTGTTTAATGGTGTAGGACTAGAAGGAAAATAATTGTGAATTCAATGGGTGTTTCAACTTAATTGAGTTATCAAATTTGATGGGATATAATTTATAAAGACAATAAGGAGTATGCCATATGAAAGGTTTGCCTGCTTTTCATTCATTAATAGATTGGGTGTGTCACTTTAATAAAATATGTATATTGAAAGAAAAAAAAACTGTTGCTGACAATAGGTTATGACTAGAGATGGGCGCAATGGGAAAATACCCAAAAGGTATTTACCGGTAAATTGGGTATATTAGGTAAATACTCGGGTATTTACCCTTATATACCCTAAAGCTGGATATTTTTTATATATTGCAGATATCTTGGCAGCATAAAACATTTTCCAAAAAATTGTTGATGGTTTCTTATTCTCTGTATATAAACCTGACTTTCTGATATCATAAAATCGGATTATAGTTATATATAGCCGCTATATAGATCGACCTCCCGACTTAAAACTGGTGAGACAATAAATTGCGCATTTTTCAACCGATTTTGCTGAAATTTGGCACAGTGAGTTTTGGTAGATCCCTGTGAAATGTTGGACAATATATGGATATAGCTGCCATATACGAGGTCTGATCAAAAATAACCGTTATTTTCAAAATTTGTGAGTTGAGTGTGTTAAATTTTCGATTTTTCCGAAAAAATGGTTCGAAAAAATTAATTTAAAAAAAATTTATTAAGTTTTGAGTAACGAAAAAGCGTGTTTCAACGAGTTACGAGAATTAGGAAAAAACGGAAAAAATTGCAAATATCCGAGGGGTTATTACTTTTAAGGAGACAAGATAGTTATTGATGAATAAATAAATACTTTTTGAACAAAATTGAACGGTTATTTTTTATCAGACCCCGTATACTTGTTGGGGCTCAAATCATTACATCGATGAGTTTAGAACGGATGATGTTAGTATTACTTTGAAGGGGACAAGACAGTAATTTATGAATAAAAAAAATACTTTTTGAACAAATTTATAATAATCGTTAATTTTTATGAGACCTCGTAGACCGATCTCCCGAACTCCTGGTATAGGCTATTAAGGCCATAAAGGGTGCATTTACTATCCGATTTCAATAAAATTTGAAACAGCGAGCTTTGGTAGACGTCTGCACATTTTTGTGAAATGTGGTTTAGATCTAAAATCGGACCATTTTTGATATATCTGTCATATAGTGCGAGTTTTGATTGATCGGACCACATTATTTTTGTCGAATGTGGTCCAGATAGGACCATATTTAGATATAGCTGTCACATAGACCGATTTGGGGATACAGAGTATTATCGAAATATGGTCGGATCTGAGCCACATTCGACAAAAAAAATGTGTAGAGGTCTTCCAAAACTCACTGTTTCAAATTACATCGAAATCGGATGAAAAATACACCTTCTATGCGCTTAATACTCTATTTTGGGATACAGCTACCATATATTGTAGACCGATCTCCCGAAATAGAGTATTGAGCCCATAAAAGGACCATTTTTCATCCAATTTCGATGAAATTTGAAACATTGGTTTTGGTAGGTCCAAAATTCAATTTTATCGAAATCGGATGAAATATGACCCTTTAATGGGCTCAATACTCTATTTCGGGAGATCGGGCTATATAGTAGCTATATCCAAATATGGTCCCATCTGGACCAAATTCGACAAAGGAGTGAAGAGGTCTACCAAAACTCACTGTTTCAAGTATCATCGAATTCGGGTGTTAAATGTCCTTTTATGGGCTGCATACCGTATATCGGGAGATTGGTCTATATGATAGCTACATCCAAATATGGTCTGATCTGTGTCACATTCGACAAAAACTTATAGGGGTACATCAAAATCGGGAAATCGGGAAAACGGTCTATATGACAGCTATATCTAAATATGACCAAATCTAAACCAAATTCGACAAACGGGAGGTCGGGCATGATACCTATGTGTATCCATATATTGTCCGATCTGCACTATATTTCACGGGGTTGGCAGGGGTCCACCAAAACTCACTGCGCCAAACTTCAGCGGAATCGGATGAAAAAGACGCAATTTATTTACTTCAAGACGGGAGATCGGTTTATGTAGCGGCTATACATAACTATAGTCCGATTTTATGAGATCAGAAAGTCGTCAGTTTATACAAGGAGCAAGAAATTATCAAAAATGGTTGCCAAATGTTTTCAATTACCAAAATATCTGGAATATTATAAATACCCACGCATTGGGAATTTACCCGATAGAATCCCATCTCTAGTTATGAAAAACAAAAACCTGAAAAAAACTTGTTAACTCGTTGGTAGTTGGTTACAAAATGTAACCGTTAGGTATTTTTACTCCTACCACCATAGTGTAGGTATACTAATCTTGTCATACCATTTGTTACACCATAAAATATTCTACCGATCTAGTCAAATTTGTCCGTCTGGTAATATGGAGCTATCAGCTTAAATTCTTACATAGATACTTCTCATTGGTAGACATAGGTCGTTGGGGATAGCCAATGGAACATATTGGTTTATAATAAGATAAAGGTCCATAAACAATTCTGGATATGAGTACAGTAAGGTCCGAATAAGACAATTTATTTTCAATAAACACTCCATTTTATATATGTGAAGTATTTTTATAACCTACCTACCTACCAACTATAGGTGAGGTAGGTACATAAATACATACAGACCCCATATAAAACGATATTGATTCCTTTATCCAGGTTAGGTGTTTTTAAAAATGAACTCATTTGGAGGCCAGTTTTGGATCATTGTTATAGTCTTTAGTTTATAGATTTAAATACGAGAAAATGCGATAGGGGGAACATGCATTTTCATCCGTGTGCATCCCCAAAAGAGCATTCGTTTCTGATTCGTGTGCATTAGACCGTCCCATGCTTTAAAGGAGAAATTTTTATTTTCCATTTTTTCTTTTAATCCCAATAAGCAAAATGTGAAATATTATGTAAATCTGTTAACAATAGCCCCTACCGAGACGACGTCCAAAGTTAGATGTAATGCTTTATAAAGGATCAAATTGAGTATTTGAGGTGATAACATGAAATCGGCAAACTAAGTTCACACTTATATGGAAGTTATTATTAAAACACAAACTGTGGCTGGTTCGACTCAGAAATGCCACCTCGTTTTGAGGAATTTTATTTTCACGAGTTACATCTTTTTTCATATGAGCTCGTATTCAGCAACTTTTATCGGGTTGAGGCAAGGGCTCCAACTCTGAACCCCAAAAAATGGACTTCATTATTTTACTCGTGTTTATTGGGTTATTTTATGGGGATATGCAAAATATTAGATTTTTTCGATCGAACATGGGAGGAATATTTTTATTCCGAACTATTGGAAGCATTCACTTTTATACCCTTCACCATAAAATGGGGGCATACTAATTTCGTCATTGCGTTTGAAGCACATCTAAATATTGATATGGGGACCCAACAAAGTATGTCCGTCCGTTCGTCTGTTGAAAGCACACTAACTTTCGAAGGAATAAAGCTGGCGTTTAAAATGTTGAACAAATACTTCCTATTAATGTAGGTCGCTTGGTATTGTAAGTGGGCCATATCGGTCCAAGTTTTGATATAGCTGCCATATAAACCGATGCAGAGTCTTGACTTCTTGAGCCTATTGAAGGCGCAATTCTTAACCGATTTTTACGATGTGTTTTGTTTTGATTTCCAACAACTATGCCACGCATGGTCTAAATCGGTTTATAACCTGATATAGCTGCCATATAAACCGATCTCAGATTTTGAGCGTCTGAAGAAAGCAAATCTTATCCGATTTGGCTGAAATGTACGAGATTTTTTGCTTTGACTTCCAAAAACTATGCCAAAAATGGTCTAAATCGGTTCATAACCTGATATAGCTGTCATATAAACCGATATCCCGATTTTACTTCTTGATTTCCTTTAGGGTGCAATTGTTAACCGATTTGGCTGAAATTTTGCACAATGGCTTCTTCACCATCTCCAACATCCAAACCCAGTATGGTCCGAATCGACCATAATCGGATATGCCTCCAATAGCATAGCAATTCTTATCCATTAACCTTGGTTTGCCTATAGAGAGATACCGGGTAGAAAACTTGACAAATGCGATCCATGGTGGAGGGTATATAATATTCGGCACGGCCGAACTTGGCACGCTTTTACTGGTGACCTAATATTTTGTAATATATACATTTAACGTTTATTTAATAGCGTTTGGTTTTCTAGTTTTATATGCATGAAAAAACTTCAACTCTTCTTACCATAATTTTATATATTTTCCTAATTGTGCACCCATTTACATGTGTATCTTATTTTTCGTCTACTTTTCTTTTTTTTTCAATAATTGCATGTCTGTTCCGTTCATTTTGTTTGTTGCGTTTATGTTCTTGTGTGTAAATAACAATTTTAACAACACAAATATTGTCGTCCATGGATATTTTGTTGCTTCCTTAATTTCTGGTGGAATCTTGCACCGTTTACGTTTATTGCACGATTTTAACTTTCTGCCTGGCTGCATTGCTGTTGCATGCACAACTCGACTCGTTGTTGTTGCTGCTGCACAAACAATTAGCGGTGGCAAGAAGGGTTACGGCACATTAATTACAATAATAAGGCCACTAATGTCTGTCCAACGACTAATTTAATGAAACAGTGAGTCAAATATTTACAATCACATTTTAATTAGGAAATTAAATGTCAAGGAAGTCAGTCAATACCAAGCGCAGTTATACCCCACCAATGCAGTCAACGTGCAATGCCGCAGGCATTTACATCGAAAAGGTAAGTGAGTAGTAGTAGTAGTCAAAAGGACGATTTCGATTATGATGAGGAGGAGAAGGAGACGGAGACGATGAAGCAGAGCAGCTTGGTAAATGGCTATTTGCTATTATGACACACAACGGAAACGGAAGTGCCAGTCTACACATGGTTGTTTCCATAAAAAATAGGACCGGAACAACTCAAGTGAACTTGTGTAGTTTTCTGCTGACCTGTTGCTGGTCACTTTTATGCAGGTTATGATTAATTTTCGAATAGAGCTACTAAAGTTTCATTCATTTCTAATGGCCTTTTGTTAAGCCTAACAATTCTACAGAATTTCAGCATGTATCAGCAGTGTTAAGTATAATTGAAATGGGCATTATCATCAGCAGCAGCAGCAATAGTTCAGGGAAAATCAAGCATGACTTGTAACCTTTTTCCTCTGCTGATTACAGTAGAGCTTTTAAGGCTGGGTATTATTATAAACATCCTTCAGAGACCCAACATAGGCCCTTCTCATCTCCAAGCTATTATATACAAACCTATATGGCCAATCCCTCTTTACATTTCTCATGATGCACAATGCTCAGCAAGCAGTAGAGATGAAACGCCCAACTCATTAAACTAACCGTAGAAATATTTCACCCACATCCAAAACCAATAGCCTGCATTAACTTTCTAGGAAGACATTTCATTGTGCATTGCCATTTTATGCTGAAGGCGATTTGATCTCTGCACAATTACTCCACATTAAAAGCAAGGACTTTTGAGTTAACATTTCATTAAAATGAATTCATACGAAAATGCTTTTGCACAGTGGGGGGATGGCAGAATTTTTTTGACTTTTATTAGGGTCTTACAAAAGACGAGATAGACCTTAAATTTGCCATCCAACAATTTAGCAGTAATATTAAAACACTGAACCATAATAAAATAAGTAGATGTTATCGTAAACTTTGAATTTTCTGGTCAAACCATATTTCAAACAAAGAATTGCAAATAAGAACAAACACAACTCCGGTTGATGTAGAAATCCGGAAGAGAAAATGGGCTTGTTTAGGACACATCCTACGCCGACCGCTCGATGATCAATCCCATGGCAGCCGGTTGTACGTATCGGATTGACCCAATGAAGTCCTTCAACGGCAAGGGCTGCCGCCTCAGTGTACAATAAACTGCTACAACAACAATAACCGCTCGATGATATAGCGAGAAATGTCCTAGACTGGAATCCGCAAGGACAGCGGGATGCCCGAAAAACACATGGATCCGCTGTACGAAAAGAGAGTTGGGCGATGAGTAAATACCCAAATGGTATTTACCCGGTAAATTGGGTAAATATCCGATTATTTACCCATTTATACCCAAAAGCTGGGTTTTTATGATTTTGCATGTATCTTGAGTATAAAAACATTTTTCAAAACATTTTTGATGATTTCGTATGCTTTTTATATAAACTTGATCTTTTGATCTCATAAAATCGGATTTTAGTTATATATAGGCGCTATATAGACCGATCTCCAGACTTGAAGTCTAGAGACAATAAATTGGTAATTTTTCCTCCGAATTCGATGAAATTTTGAAACAGTGTGTTCTGTTGGATCCCTACCCATTCCTGTCAAATGTGGTACAGATCGGAGCATATTTGGATATAGCTGCCATATATACCGATCTTCCGATATTGTGTAATGAGCCTATAAAAGGAGCATTTTTCATCCTATTTCGATAATATTTGGCACAGCGAGTTCCGGTACCCCTCTAAACATTTTTGTTGAATATGAGACCATATTTGGATATAGCTGCCATATAGACCGATCTCCTGAAGTAGGGTATTGAGTCCATAAAACGAGCATTTTTCATCCGATTTTGATGAAATTTGAAACAAGCGTTGGGTATTTACCCGGTAGAAACCCATCTCTAGGAATCAAACCAAAGCACTATGGGTCAACTGAGGGCATTTACTGGCCAAAACTCCTTACGCTCTAAATACAGGGATAAGAGTTGGTATAAAAGTTGGTTGATGTTCGAAATGGAACATACTAAACTATTACGTAACGATTTTAACCCTTATCCAATCACTGTACTCTTTGGGACCCTAAACACAAAAAATAATCTTTGTTAACTGTTGCTGTCATCAGAAGCCAAAAATGTTTTTTTTTTGCTTAGTGCTTTTAAAACAAAATTCCTTCAACTTATTGGAATTAAATGGAAAATGATATAGCATGTAGGCGAAATTTACAGTCAATTCAATAGACTTTGGAAGTGGTTTTGAATTTGTAAAATGCTCGTAGGGCAATATTTCCATCATTTGTATTTCCACAGCCTCCACATTTTGGTTTATCTACATGCAGCCCAAGTTTTCTCAAAAATAAATCTTGGAGATGTTTTTTTCTGCTATCAACGGCCAGCTTATTATCAGTGCTTCTTATTTGCCATTTCTATGATATTCATATATTCCGTACTCATTGCACGGTACAGTGGATAGACTGACTAATAAGGATTCTAAATCGCATAAAATGAGGACTAGATCGATGGTCTATATCATTTTTTAAACGAATGTCGATTGCAAAAACAATTTCCGTCACGAAAATGGTAATGTTAGCCATTTAAAGCATAATATCGAAATATGACATGTGGGACACTTCTGGTTTTAAATGAAAAACTGCAAAATTAGCAAAAAGGAAGGCAAGTTTTGAATTATGAATGTAGCAGCTCATTAGTTACTTAACGATATCTTGTGTGCAAAAAATGCCTTGAATCACCCTACACGAAAAAATGTTTGTTGAAAAATACTTCCTTTATATTAAGAATTTTTTATTTGAAATGGTAGGTCAATAAATCCTTAATTTTGCGTCTTGTTATTAAGGACAAAAATCTAAAATGAAGGTCACAATATCGTTGAAAGTTAGGAAATTGACCTTGGGACAACACAACAGTGAACTGTAGTTAAAGACGCAAAATAGCCTTACAAATAGGAGCGTCTTTAAATTTTTAATTTTTTTAGGTTAAGGCGCTAAGTTGAAAAAAGAGATTTTCAAAAAATAATAATTGGACAGTCATCTATGAAATAAACAAAGAATGTCCGTTAGTAAATAGGAAATTACATTTAAAGATAACTTCTTTTTTGGAGTTTTCTTAAGTTTTTTGACTGTTAGGGCGTAGATCATTACATTTTATAATTTTTGTTTGTTTCTCTTTCGAGACGAGCTCAATGATCGAAGATTTTCTTTGCAAATGGAAAAGGAAAGATAGCAACACACACCAACCACTATGGGAAGCGTTTCGTTTTTGGTTAGAAGACTTTTCAACCATATTAAGTGTGATGACTTCAAGGGCTTTGCGTTGGTATGTTGTATGTGAATCGTATTAATTGCGAAAACGCCTCTATGATACAATTACTACATTAACCCTGTCTATTAGCTCTCGACAACCCTGTCTATTAGCTCTACTTTTCCCAATGCATGTGTTTTTGTGTAATGACAGACTTTTTTCTGCGACAATTACACGACTTTCGTGGTACACATGATTCTGTGCATCTGTTGGAAGTTGTATTGATGGCTTCGAACGCTAGACAACGGCAACGGCTCTCGCTGTTGCTCCGTATATCCAGGTTCAAATTCCGGCCGGGCTCTTGCGAACTTTTTCATTTTTCAAGTTTTTTGCCTGTTGGGGCGAAGATCATTAAATTTCACGATTTTTGTTTCATTTAATACCTTCAAAATTAAGATAAAATAATAAAATGATACGAGTTTGTTCCATATCTGCTCATCTTGTGGCATCTGTCCACATTTCCACTTAAGTAGAATAGAAAAAAACACTCGACTGGTTGAGTACTGTAATATGGAGCAACTTTGAATGTTTGGCATTCTCGTTTTTTTTTTGTTCTTTGGCTCATTTTCATTGCTAAAACCCTACCAATAAGGAAAAATCCTCAATTTTGGGCCAACTTTTTTTACAGTGTAGGCATAGAGTCGTTTCAGTTCGCCATAAATACCTACGAAGCTTAAATTATTAACCAAAATTGATCTGAATTGGACGGAAGTAGTCCTCTCATTTGAGTTTTAATGATATTCCACTGATTTTTAATAGAGGTAAGATTCTGAGACTTTGCCACTCTTGGACAGATGTTTTATTGCTCCTAGACAAGGTTATATGTATTAAGAATTGGGCTTAAAGCACTTATCCAGTTGGAAAACGTATCAAACGTATCAGATAATACAAGGATACAATTCTGTGAAATTTTAACGAAATTTGTAGATATTACGATGTAGATATTACGAAATTTGTAGATTATAAAGGGTGATTTTTTTGAGGTTAGGATTTTCATGCATTAGTATTTGACAGATCACGTGGGATTTCAGACATGGTGTCAAAGAGAAAGATGCTCAGTATGCTTTGACATTTCATCATGAATAGACTTACTAACGAGCAACGCTTGCAAATCATTGAATTTTATTACCAAAATCAGTGTTCGGTTCGAAATGTGTTCATTCACCGTAACGTTGCGTCCAACAGCATCTTTGAAAAAATACGGTCCAATGATTCCACCAGCGTACAAACCACACCAAACAGTGAATTTTTCGGGATGCATGGGCAGTTCTTGAACGGCTTCTGGTTGCTCTTCACTCCAAATGCGGCAATTTTGCTTATTTACGTAGCCATTCAACCAGAAATGAGCCTCATCGCTTAACAAAATTTGTCAAAATTTGAACACATTTCGAACCGAACACTGATTTTGGTAATAAAATTCAATGATTTGCAAGCGTTGCTCGTTAGTAAGTCTATTCATGATGAAATGTCAAAGCATACTGAGCATCTTTCTCTTTGACACCATGTTTGAAATCCCACGTGATCTGTCAAATACTAATGCATGAAAATCCTAACCTCAAAAAAATCACCCTTTACGATACATAATGTCAACATTCCCCAAACCATGATATTTCCAATGAAATTTTTGACAGTTTACACGATGAGTTTCTAATCTTTCGTTTAAAATTTTTTGATTTAGGACCATTGCGCGCCTTTCAAAATCAGATATTAGAAGCATATCCCTAACTTTGAACTTGATTTTCATCAAGCATCACTCTATTCCTTTGTATCTAAACGGCATTATATTGAAGAATATGTAGTAGATAGACTATCCCACGTTATAGTACTACAGCTTTTAACTGATTTGATTGAATTTGGAACGGTTTGTTTCATTACCCCTTCTGAAAATCATTGCTACAATTCTATCAATACATGGATACGTAACCCTCATTATTACGGTTCGCCCGATTTTCTATCGTAAATTCGTAGTAACCCCAATAACTGTAATAACTACTGCCTAGCAAGTGCAATTCAGGCGATGTTTATCAGGCGAGCTTTATCGAAATCTGAAGGAAAGAGTCCCTGATTGACGACTTGCCAATGTTCATATGAAAATTTTCTCCCACTGTATAAACTTCTGAATAACAAGTTGAATAAAATGTAAAAGGTAAAGTATTCTTCAGGAATTTTCTCATATGGCAACCTTATCACATTTTAATGCCATTTGTGCTTCTTTATTACGCCAAACATTTCTGCGGGAAATTCTGCACGAAATTTCTTCAAGGATAGTAAGATTTGGATGAACCATACTTAATATAAATTTAGTTGTAACCACTGCAGATTAAAAGCTCAAAACTTTAAAATATTGTATGTACTTGGTCAACTACTTGGTAGTAGTCTAAGTATTTGCCGCTATGATTAGCCCAATTATCAATGTTCTTGTGAGCAATCGTACCACGCCAGCGCACCGTTTCACTCCCCTGAGTAAGTTTTACAAATTCCCCTACCACCATTTTTCTTCTAAGCCCACATAAGGTAAGTTGTGAATCTCTTCTTTAAATTCTAACTAAATTTAGTAGATTTTCAAAAACAACGAACGCCGTTCATGCAACATTTAAAAATGATATACAAATCGCTTTTTGTTTTCTTTCAACAGTTGGATGCGTTTATCATTCTCAGTGGAAAAGGGTGGGAAAATTCCCATAAAAGTAGTGGCGAAAACCTTTGCTTCCGGTAAAACAGAAAAATTGGTATATCAATGTATCAAAGATGTCGGGCTGCCCGACGACAAAAGTGCCACCATGACCCCAGATCAATTTACATTCGATAAATTTTATGCCTTGTATCACAAAGTGTGCCCGAGGAATGACATAGAAGAATTATTTACAACGATGTAAGTAGAACTTCCAAGCTTCCCCCACCCAGGAAAAAGATTTCTCTCACTTTTATCCTCACTCTCTTCTTGCACAGAACAAAAGGTAAATCGGAAGTTATTACCATGGATCAATTTATTCAATTCATGAATGAGAAGCAACGTGATCCTCGCATGAACGAAATTTTATATCCACTCTATGAGGAGAAACGGTGTACGGAGATTATTAATGATTATGAATTGAATGAGGAACGCAAGAAAGCTGGTAGGGGTTGAGATTAAAGGAGCTTTAGGTGGCTCTGCATATTCACCATATTTTGCCATTTTTCCTTTTCAGGTGAAATCTCTATGGACGGTTTTAAACGCTACTTGATGTCTGATGAAAATTGTCCTGTGTTTTTGGATCGTCTGGAAATGTATATGGATATGGAACAACCCTTGAGCCATTACTATATAAACAGCTCACATAACACCTATCTGTCAGGCAGACAAATCGGTGGCAAATCATCGGTGGAAATGTACAGGCAAACTTTACTGGCTGGTTGTCGGTGAGTAGTAGTTACAGAACTTTTTCCATAAACGAAAACGATAAAAACAATGAATGTCTTCTTTCAATTCCATTACAGTTGCGTGGAGTTGGATTGTTGGAATGGTAAAGGTGAAGATGAAGAACCCATTGTAACTCACGGTCATGCCTACTGTACTGAAATCTTGTATAAGGTAGCTACATCTTTCTCTATTTCACCCCACAAAGTGTTTCAACTGATTTATCTACTTTCAGGATTGTATACAAGCTATTGCCGATTGTGCGTTTGTGGCCTCCAGTTATCCTGTCATATTATCCTTTGAAAACCATTGCAATCGTGCCCAGCAGTACAAATTAGCCAAGTATTGTGATGACTTCTTCGGTGAATTGCTGTTGAAAGAAGCCCTGCCCGATCATCCGGTGAGAATGTGAGATAGTGAAATAAGTTCCGCTTTTACTATTTGTTTGCCTTTTTAGTTGGAACCTGGTCTGCCACTCCCCCCACCATGTAAATTGCAAAGGAAAATATTAATCAAGAACAAACGCATGAAGCCGGAGGTGGAAAAAGTCGAATTGGAAATGTGGCTAAAGGGCGAACTGAAAACCGATGATGATCCCGAAGAAGATGCCACGGCAGCAAAACCGCCTGAGGCTGCCCCACCACCACCAGATGCCCCTCCACCAGAAGGCGCCGAAGGGGCTCCGGCGGATGGAGCTGCTCCCGAAGGCGGAGAGCAGGCTGCCGCTTACAGTGGCTCGACCACCAATGTACATCCTTGGCTCTCGTCAATGGTCAATTATGCCCAGCCCATCAAATTCCAAGGCTTCGACAAAGCCATTGAAAAAAATATTGCCCACAACATGTCATCGTTTGCCGAATCGGCCGGCATGAATTACCTGAAGCAGAACGCCATAGACTTCGTCAATTACAACAAACGTCAAATGTCTCGAATTTATCCCAAAGGCACCCGAGCTGATTCTTCCAACTACATGCCTCAGGTCTTCTGGAATGCCGGCTGTCAGATGGTGTCGCTGAATTTCCAGACCTCCGATTTGCCCATGCAACTGAATCAGGGCAAATTCGAGTACAACGGTGGCTGTGGTTATTTGCTGAAACCCGACTTTATGCGTCGTGGTGATAAGGATTTCGATCCCTTCGCCGATGCTCCCGTGGACGGTGTGATTGCTGCTCAGTGTTCGGTAAAAATTATCGCCGGTCAATTCTTGTCCGACAAGAAAGTGGGCACATATGTCGAAGTCGATATGTTTGGTCTTCCCTCCGATACAGTTAAAAAGGAATTCCGTACCCGTCTAGTGCCCAACAATGGTCTCAATCCCGTGTACAATGAAGATCCCTTCGTATTTCGTAAAGTTGTCTTGCCCGATTTGGCTGTGCTACGTTTCGGCGTCTATGAAGAGAGCGGGAAAATGATTGGTCAACGTATTCTACCCCTCGATGGTCTGCAGGCGGGCTATCGTCATGTATCCCTACGTACTGAAGCCAACTTCCCCATGTCATTGCCCATGTTGTTTGTCCAAGTCGAACTTAAGATTTACGTACCCGATGGCTTTGAGGATTTCATGGCTATGTTATCCGATCCCAGAGGTTTTGCCGGTGCAGCCCAGAAACAAAATGAACAATTGAAAGGACTCGGTATTGAGGAGCAAAGTAGTGGAGCTGCCAAAGATGCAGGCAAATCGAAGGAGGAGGAGAAAAAAGAAGCACCTTTGGTCTTTGAACCTGTGACATTAGAGTCGTTACGCAACGAAAAGGGATTCCAGAAACAGGCCAAAAAACAAAACAAAGAATTGGATACCCTGAAAAAGAAGCATACCAAGGAACGCATGGCCGTGCAGAAGACCCAAAATGCCGCCATTGATAAGCTTATCAAGGGCAAAAGGTAAGCTTTGTTGGTTGGTTTATCAAACGATTCGATTTTTATGGTTTTTGTTTTGCAACAAATGCAGCAAGGATGAAATACGCAATGACTCGGCCATCAAGAATGCCATTGCTGAACAAACCAAGCAATGGACCGAAATGATTGCCAAACACAAAAAAGAGGAATGGGATCTATTGCGCCAACATGTCCAGGATTCACAGGAGGCCATGAAGGCACTGATGTTGGTGGTACAAGCCAACCAAATCAAGCAATTGGAGGAAAGACATGCCAGGTAAGGGACTTCGAAGAAATCCCATACTCTTTTTATTCACTGTCATATTTCTCCTCGCAGAGATGTCAAAGACTTAAATGCCAAACAAGCCAAGACTTCAGCCGATACCGCCAAAGAGGTACAAAATGATAAAACCCTAAAGACTAAAAACGAAAAAGATCGTCGTCTAAGAGAGAAAAGACAAAACAACATCAAACGTTTTATGGAAGAGAAAAAGGTTGGCATTTCACTTTGAGTTTTTAGATTTTGCTTGAAAATAAAATCTCTTTGGCCTCTTCCAGCAAATTGGTGTCAAACAGGGCCGTGCAATGGAGAAACTAAAAATGGCCCACAACAAACAAGTGGAAGAATTTAGTACTGATGTACAAAAGGTACTAGACCTAACACTGCCGCAGAACGACACAGTAGCTAGTGTAACAGCCCACTCTAATGCTAGTCCAAAACAAAATTAATTGTACGAATTCGAAACCGTTCGAAACATTTCAGCCTCAATTCATTTATTCATCTTTAGATTATTAGCAAAAAAAAGCAAACAAATTCATCGTCCATTGCAAACAAAAAACCCATTTAACGTAGAGACAACAAGTAATTAGTTAATTTATATATATTTATTATACTCCCTGCATTCGAATTTTTTTTAATCCTCGTCGTAACTTGCCCTAACGAAAAAAACAAGTAAACTACAGTGGTGGAAGAAATATTAACGACATACAACTTTTTCATATATTGGGTTGCCCAAAAAGTAATTGCGGATTTTTTAAAAGAATGTAAATGCATTTTTAATAAAACTTAGAATGAACTTTAATCAAATATACTTTTTTTACACTTTTTTTTCTAAAGCAAGTTAAAAGCAACAGCTGCAAACTGACAGAAGAAAGAATGCAATTACAGAGTCACAAGCTGTGAAAAAATTTGTCAACGCCGACTATATGAAAAATCCGCAATTAATTTTGTGGGCAACCCAATATATTATCTTCAATATTTCAAAAAGTTGTATGCTTCATTGATCCATGACAAAAAAGATTAAATCCAATATCACTTAATTTCCCATGAACATTCTGTTGAGAAACAGGGGATACTTCTCTTATATCAATGAGTGCAGTGCGATTAAAGTTTTATGTTCAATGATAAAGGGCCTCCTTCTTAATGCCGAGTTCGATCGGCGTGCCCCATAGCAACACCACTTATTATTAGAGAATTATTATATTATATTCGTTTTTAACATGGCTGAATACCTCACAAATGTAGCCAGCATTGTTGGTCACGACGGGATTTGATCCCAGGCATTCAGCATTATAGGCGGTCTGCTACTCTGCGATATTAGTACTACTTTTCAATATTAGTACCAAAAACATAAAAAAATTTGAATGGTTTGATGCTGCTTGGCAAGAAAGAAAGTAAATTTTTTATACTTGTTGCTCGGTCGCGGAACTTTATCTAATAATCCGGCAGACATAACCCATTTTCGTACTGTTCGATTTGTAGCTGGCGCATCTTAACACAGTTGTATGTCTTTGAAGGCCATAAAAGGATTTTTCGACATGGATTCACTGAGTATTTATCGAAAGATATGAAGTCTTTCATTGCTTTCCTCTATTTTTCACAGAATTGTTGATTGGATTGCATAGAGAAGTGTATTTCACTAACAGGATATTATGTTTAGAATTTATTTAATTAATTTTACTTAATTTTTTGTCATTTATGTTGTCTTCTTCAGTTGTGTGAGCTGTGCAACCTATTTTAAGAATTTAAGTTTAATCTACGAAACGAATGTTGCTAAAACACATGTCAAAGATTATTACCCATTGGTTTTTTCTACTTTCAAAATTTGGGTTACAAATAGACGAGAATTCTTCTTATTATTTTTTCCACCACTGTATATATAGTTACTTGTAGAAAAGCTTTATTGGCCGCCCACATTTATAGATTATTGTATATTGATTTTAAATGATGTTAAGCTGACTACGCGTATATTTTACCCAAAATATAAAACAAACAATTTTTCGAAATCAAGGTGATGCTTATGACGAGTACGAAAATTTAAAACAGACGTAATGTCATTAAACTATAGATACCGAGAAGTCAAATCAAGAGATGGGATTCGGTTAGGTTAGGCCGGAGGCCACGCGACCGGCAGCTTCACTCGGAGACCTTGTCTTCACTTTAGATGACAGCAGAAGAGAAAACGAAGACGTAGATAAAGGACAAAAAAAAGAAATCAAATCAATAGACAAGAAGAAGAAACTCCCACCGGCGAGTGTAAGTTCCAGTCAGCCAATTTAGGCCTCTACAAAACTGCAGGGCACGGAAATAGGTGTTCATCCATTATCCTGTGTCTTCTTCTCGCAACTGTGGGCAGTGACTTAAAAGATGCTTGACCGTGTCTAACTCTTTTTTGGCATTGCACATCCTGCAGAAATCTGAAGCTCCCTGTTTCGGGAAATAATCGGCAACAGGGCCTTTGTCACCTTGCAAACCGCAGAGGTTGTTGTTTTTGTAGCCACAAGCACTTACAGGTGAGCAAGCTCGTTCCGGTCCATACAACCGATCGAGGCGGCAACATGATGGCCGTTGGTTATTTAAAGGCGTCAATATCTCACCTTGTCGTATCGAGCATCGGGCACTCAGTATTTAAGCAAGAGCCGGTGCCACCCGGCCTCTCGCTGAGACTCTCCACTCAATACCGCTGATTGCAGCTACTCTGTATGGAGCATTACAATATCCACTACCTGCGGTCTTCCAGCTAAGCTTCTCGTGATAACGAAGATCACCACACAGATTGGAGCTCAATGTTTCAGGTCATCATATAAGGCGTCCACCATACCGAGAAGCTCGCACAGTGAAGGACACTCTGATTGCGTAGCTGGATGTCCCCATTCAATTTAGACCCAGCTAAGTATACAGGAGGTATTGGTAAGGGCGAGGTGTCCACCAGCGCAGAGATCCTTTTAGGGAAAACGGCATCCAACCCGTCAACAAGGAAGGACACCCCCGGTATATCAGTCGCGCTGCATATATAGTATGTCGCCACGCCGCATCACCATCCCGCCACAAAAAATGCCCTCAGTTGGAGAAGCGCCATTTACCTGATTTCCTCAGTCTTATGGCGATCTTTGTGGCCACACACCCAACATGTAGGTGCAAAGACATAAGATTGTGCGACATCTCTTTGAAGAGAAGTCTCGCCAGGATTCGAATCCAGGCGTTTAGCATCATAGGCGGACATGCTAACCTCTGCGCTACGGTGGCCTCCTAACAAAATGACAATGTGATTATGGTGAAGGGGATATAAACCCATTAACGACGAATGGGTAGAAAAAATATCGATGAAAAAAGCTATCCTAAAAAAATTCTAGCTCGGGTTAGGAAAGAGGTATCCTCATGAAATTTGGATTGGCGTATAGTAGACGAATGAAACTTGTCAAAATCTTGGGAACCCACCACCATGGATTCTGCTAAAAATTTATACAAAATAAATTTCGGTGAGTGCATACCAAACTTCTGTCAAACCAGCAAAAATTAAAGTTTCTAGGAACCGAACAAGGATAATCGAGAGACCGGTTTATATGGGAGCTATACAAGATATAGAATGATTTAGACCGTACTGGGCACAGTTGTTGAAAGTCATAACAGAACACTTTGTGTAAAATCTTAATTAAATTGGACAAAAATTGCGGTTTCCAGGGGCAAAAGATGTCAAATCGGGAGATCGGTTTATATGGGAGCTATATCAGGTTATTGACCGATTTGGTCCTTACTTGGCATAGTTGTTGGAAGTAATAACAGAACAGAACAAAAATTGCAGCTTCCAGGGGCTGAAGAACTCAAATCGGGAGATCGGTTCATACGGGAGCTATATCAGAATATTGGTCCATATTTGGTGTTGGACTTGCAAGTCATAAGTGTACTTCACATCCACATTCCTGTTGTCGAAGAATGTTCATAAACATACGTCGTAGTTGTTATTGAATGTGTGTTCGCATTATCTTAGTCACCATTTTTTTATAATGCACTTGCACACTGTTGTTCAGGTGAAAAGTTAAAGTCCGTATTAGGCTTTAGTCAAAATATTTCCATATAGAACTATGTAAAAATTGTACGATAAATCTCAAAAATATAAACAGCCTACTAAAAAAAGCTTAGTGGTAATAATTTTTTTTAAGTAGATTTTTTTTTTATAAATTTTATTTAAAGAATTTGCCTATGCTACTTTAGTTGACTATATGATCACATGTAGGTTAGACATTTAGTAAAAAAATCCTACTAAACCTGACTTTTATAACAATTAATTGGGATGTACTTTTTCAATATTGGAAAACTAAATGATTTTGTTTTGTTTTCTATTTCAACAGCTATTGGATATGTACAAAGTGGAAGAAGAGGCGTATAAACTACATGGTAAATCCGAATTCTATGCCTAGGATTTGCTTCCCGAGGATTCCAATACAAATCCGCCAAAACAATAATATTTTTTTAAAATGAAAAAAAGAACCATTTTATAAAAAGAAGAAAAAAGAAACAAAAAGAAGGGGGACTCATACAAAATATTTTTCTATAATCGAAACTCAAGAAGCCAAAGAAAATTAAAGGAAGAAAATTTTTTAAGAAATTTCTTCTTTTGAAGATGGAAGAAGAACATAAATGGCTCGAACAACAAATGCAATCTATATATATATATATATATATATATATATATATATATATATATATATATATATATATATATATATATATATATATATATATATATATATATATATATATATATATATATATATATATATATATATATAAATATCTAAAGGTAAGAGATGGAGCAAAGAGTAGAAAAGCAAATAATTTAATTTATTTATTTTAAATAATATAAGTTAAAAGAAGAAAATCAGATCAGTATATTGAGTTAGTTGTAAGGCAAGTAAAATTAGATTGAAAATCATTACAAAACAAGGAAAAACTAACCTTAAATAAACATATATAAGTATAGTATATATAAATATATATATATACTAAAATAACAAGTAAACAAAAAAAAAAAATGAAATGTAATAAATTTTAAATACACTATAGGGTCATAAAAACTCTCAAAATATCAAATGATGTTAAGAGCTGTGCAGCAGTTTTATATGCTGATTATTTTGCAAAAAAAAACAAAAACAACAACATCTATGAGTAGAAATCTGACCCTCAAACAAATATACACCGATTATACAAAAGTAATAATAATACAACAACAAACTCTAGTCAAATTTATGATAACAAACCAGAAATGAATTAAAAAATAAAACTTAAACAAAGATCAGTATAACAACACCCTATAGAAAATATATTTAAACAAAAAAATAAACAATAACAACAGTATTTTAAAATGGCAAAAGGCCGAAACTGAAAGTAGAGCAAATTCAAAGAGTTTCCGTTTAACCACCTACCAATTAGTTTTCCAAAACAAAGACAATTTTCTATGAAAACCAACCACTCTCACATAGAAAGCGCTACTTTCAAAGTCACCAATGTTAGAGGTCGCTATAGATGGCCAAAAACATTGCATTTGTCTTTGTTTTGGATAATTATATAAACAAAAGAAAATAAATAAATAAAAAAAACTAAATAAAACAAGGGTCTAAGCATGTGCTGTTGTCCAATACAGTCTACCATCGAATTTAAAAATGTTAAGGGTAAAAATTCAATTTGCATTAAGTCAAGTGCAGAACTCTTCATAGTATGATTTTTAAATAGACAGACAGACGGACGGACAAAAGAAGAAAGTCGAAAACAGATAACAACTGATGCTGTTGGAGCCACTATAATTCAAATCGAGAGATCTATTTATCTGGTTCATATTTGTTGTTGGAATTGCACTTCATAAGGGTATTTCACATATTTATCCATATTCCCGTTGTCGAAGAATATTCACACACATACGCCGTAGTTGTTATTGAATGCGGATTTTATATTTCGTTATATTGTGTTCGGGAATTTTTCCAGTAAAAATTTGCAAAAAGTAAGAACAACCTTTACTCTCTTTCGTTATTTTTTTTTCGATAAAACTGGCTTTCAGAAGACATCTGTTCAAAGTTGCAAATTTATGCTGGGAAAAAACATCTCCAGCAGAACTTTGCAGACCCTCAATGGTGAAACCGGAGGCAGATGTTGGCATGTCCGCTGAACGCCTGGGTTCGAATCCTGGCAGGACCATCAGAAAAATTTTTAACGACAATGCTGACGACATTTGTGAGGTACTTTGACATGTAAAAACTTCTCTCCAAAGGGGTGTCGCGGTACGATATTTACATTTTGCAATTTTTCCACTTTGCCATAAACAGTTCAAAGTTCAATAAAATTTTTTATTTTACAAACTTTTTCAACTCAATTGATCCCAATATCGTAATAATTTGCAAATTGATTGTCAATGCCGTTGGTTTCAGTTTTTCATTCGGTGTAAGCTCTGATATTGACTATAGCTGGTACTTGTGTTAAGGGATTTCTTTCAAATTTCATTAACTCTGGGTAAAAAATGCGGCTTCAAATGAAAAATTGGACTATATTGCAGCAGCATACAAATATGGTCAGATCTGGTCCAAACACAAGCGTACGGGAGTCCATGCAACTCTCTGAAACGGCGAAAATTAGTAGTAAAATCGCATTTCTGGGCTCAAATCCTTAGGTCGCTTCATTCAAAATCGGCACCGGTTGTTCATTGAAATCAGGGCAAAAATAGGACTTTTTACTCAAGAGTTCTTGTCGGGAGATCGGTATAAATGGTGCAAGATATAGGCCATCTTTGACTGTAGAATGATTTCAGCAAACAGACGGACGGGCATGTCCAAATTGTCTATGAATAAAACGACGATCTGGTATGCATACTTTGTAGGGTTAAAAATGTATAATTTGATGTCTTGCAAATATAATGGCAAACTGACCAACTCTACGGTAGTGGGTATAAAAACATATTTAGGATAGGTTAGGGTTAGGTAAGAGTGGCTGTCCTTTAGAGACTCACTTAGACAATTTTAAGTCCATTGTGATACCACAGTAGAGTCAGACCAAGGCTTCTGGGGGGAATTGATCCCATGACCGCTGCAATGGTAATGCAAGCATGCTACCAACTTGGCTACCGGTGCGCCCCATTTTTGGTTGTACGTACCGGATTGACCCAATGGAATCCTTCACCGGCAAGTGGTGTCGGCTACAACAACAACAAAACGGTTCCCACAAATCTCACTCACAAATTTTTTAAGAATTTTCTTGTTTGAATTTTCGAGCAGACCCTTGACAAGCCAATTTTCCCCCATATAACGGGAAATTTTTTTAACTATTTTCATTCGTACACTTTACACAAATCCAAACTGCACTGGGATACCTCTTTTCGTACTCGAGCTGGAAGACAGCTCTATTTTTGAGGATTTTTTTTTTTTCATTTGGCGTTTAACTAAAGAAGGCTTCTTATTATTTATACAAACTGCGTGATGTATCTGGGTGTACTATTAACTGATGTACCGAAAATGTTTGATGCAAAATTTGAAGTCGAATTCGCCATTTTGTCCTCTTTGACAAAGTTTATAAAAAGAAAATGGCTATGTTAACTTATTCAATTATTTTCCTATTGCAACAGCACATTTCTTACCCTTCAGGCATAAACAAAATAAAATACACTTAAGAATTTTCTCAAGTAACCTAAATACACTGATACAAATTCTTCCGTAAAAAAAAATTTCTAACAGATTAAAGCATTTATTTTTGAAAGAAATGAAAGAATTTCTGTAACAAAATTAAAAAAAAAAGTAATAAAGAAAAACAAAATAATAAAAAGGTAAATATTGTCATATATCAAAGCAAAAAAACATTCGAAACGAAACAAGAACTCAACAACTTTAAGAATTATTTGTATTTTTTACAGATTTGTTTTTTGTTACTTCCCAAAAACTAAAAACAAACCAAAAATATTTTCATGGAAAATCTTTTTTTCTAATTTTTTATGCTTAAAGCTTCTAAATAAAGAAAATTAAAAATAAAAAATAAAGTAAACAACTCTAAACGAAACAAAACTAATTTGCTACTTGAAAGTAAAGTTAAAAATGCAAAATAAAAAAACTATAAACTTGGATTAACTTTTATATGTGATACACAAGAGAAAACCAAAACAAAAAAAAACAAAAAACCAAAACCTAATACTATAATTTAATAATAGCAAACAAAACAATGAATCTTAAGTGTTTAAAACCAAACATAAACACTAATTATTTTAAAACAATGCAAGTAAACTCTTCAAACACATCGTATAATTTAACTTAAAGTAATGACATTTAATTTAAACTCTTAACAAAAAAAAAAAAAACAAATAGAAAAAATAAATAAATGAAAACAAAACAAAACAAAACAACCTGCGCTGCGTATGAACTTATGAAAAACCCAAATTAAAAAGTAAACAAAAACAAAAACATTCGAAAAATTTTCTTTAAAAATTAAAGAAAAACGTTTTCTTGAATAGAGAAGATAAATACATACATACATGCAAATAATAAAAACCAAACTCATTTCTTCACAATTTCATGTAATGCAATCAAAAAGTTGCTGTCAAAGCAATTAAAACAAATTTCGTTAAATAAAAAAACTCCCTAAACACTTAAAAGCAATTATTTTGGTTTTTCATTCGCATATGATTTCCAACGATATTAAATCCCACTGCTTTTCGGTTTTGCTATTTTAATATAAATTTTGATTCGAAAGCAAGCTATAGCGAACTTTACTTAAATTATGATTTCTAAATTACTTCTGAAAATAACAAAAAAAAAAACAAAAACAAGTTTCAACAAAATACACCTTAGCAAACTGAATACCATTAATTAAGTTAATTTAAAAACAAACAAACAAAAATTAAAAGAACATTTAGTTGTCTAAGCTAAAGAAAAAGGTATTATGAGGAAAACACATTTGCAGAAACAAGTTCATGGAAATTCCAGAAAACATCAAAAAAAAAAAATATTTATTTATTGTAAAGATTTAAAAAATAAAACAAAAACAAGAGAAAAGTATAAAGTTCTAGGATAAATTGCAAAAACAGAAAACAAGAATAAAATGTAATTGAAAACAAGTATGACACAAGTTTGTTTCATTTACGGGCAATAGAAACACCTTGCAGTTTGAGAGGCTTTCGTCGCCTATAGGTTAGAGCAGCCAAAGCCTAGGGCAATTGCAATAAATGTTTATGGGATATGCCGAAGAAAACGTTTCTGCCTGCTAGGTATTAAAAGTAGCCATTTGAGGGCCGCGTTTGTGGTCTCAAGACGATATATCGGGAGACTGCATTGTAGGGGAATGGCCAGGATATAATACAAGGCAACAGTCGGGCGGGCGGACTATATAACACCATACACCACCGAGAATACGTACTTCTTTCAACACATGGAACCTGCAAATGTAAATTTAGCCCATGAACATTCCACTAAGAAATATGGGGCAAACTTCTCACATATCAATGAGTGCAGTCCGATTCAAGTTTAAGCTCAATGATAAGGGGCCTCTTTTTATAACCGAGTCCGCACGGCGTGCCGCTGTGCGACACCTCTTTGGAGAGAAGTTGTACATGGCATAGTACCTCACAAATATTACCAGCATTGGGAAAATTTGAAAATTTTTTCTGATGGTCCCGCCAGGATTCGAACCCAGGCGTTCAGCGTCATAGGCGGACATGCTAACCTCTGCGCTACGGTGGCTCCCACCCATGGAACCTACTATGATGAAATATATTCAAACTTTAATTTTGCATACCTATTAAAATATTGAATAGAAGCTTGTTAGATTTGATTACGATAGGACCTAAATTGTGGCTACTACAGCCTTAGAGGGCCATATCGGATGAAAGATACATGTCGGAGATATATCGATCTGGATCAACTTTGAATAAATGTTGCACACGTATTGGGATCAGTGTTGCCACTCGAGAAAATTATTTCCTACCAAAAGTTAAGAAAAAATACTACCAAACCCAACCAAAACCTACCTACAGGCCAAAAATGCCGTATATGTTATTATACCCACCATCGAAGAGATGGCCATTTTGCCATTCCAAAGTACAAACTATGCATACTAGACCGTCATTATATTCATAGACGATCTAAACATGTCCGTCCGTCCGTCTGTTTGTGGAAATCTCTCTACAAGTAAAGTTAAAAAATGGCCTATATCTTGATATAGCAAGATATATACCGATCTCCCGATAAGAAATCTTGACCTCATAAAAATCGTATCTTTGCCATCATTTAAATGAAAAAATGAACAAAAGTGCACCAACTGCCCTAGTTTATATAAAAAGATCTTAGGGTTTGAGCCCACAAATAAGCTTTACTGTCCATTATCACCGTGCAAGTGAGTTGCATGGACCCCTCAACATATGAGTATGGACCAGATCTGACCATATTTATATCCAGCTGCCATATAGGAAAGTTTTCCGAATGAAGATACTGAACGCACAAAAACCTCATTTGTTGCCAAGTTACATGTGTACCAGTTGCAGTCAATATCTGAGCTTACGCCTTTTTCCTCAAGTTTAAAGCAGTGAAACCCGCTTGTTAGAGTATTTAGATCCTCGACATCCATGGTTTTATTCTGCACTCTTAACGAATGCACGACAAGAAACGACAAGAAGTGAAATAATTTTGAGTTATCCCACCAAATTTTTCAGTAAATAACTTGGTATTTGTATGTTAAAAAAAACCTACCAAAAACTGAGGTCAGACTACCAAGAGAATAGAACTCTACCAATTTTGGTATGAACCTACCAAAAACGGCAACACTGATTGGGACGTTAAATAAAATGACTCGTGTTAAATTTTTGTGAAGATCGGATAAAAACTGTGGCTTCTACAGGCTTAAAAGGATGAAAGATATATATATGGGAGCTATATCAAAATCTGAACCGATTTTTCCCAAAGTCAATAGCGTTCGCCCTTGGACCAAAAAAGAGACTTGTACAAAAGTCCATGACAATCGGACAACAAATGCGACCTGTACCTTGTTCACAAGAATACATGGACAAACAGGCGGACATAGCTAAATCGAATCAGGAAGTGCTTCTACGCCGATCGGTATACTTATCAATGAGTCTACCTCTTCTTCTCCTTAGCGTTGCAAACAAATGCACAAAGTTATAATACCCTGCGGTGTAGAGTATGAAAACCCCGACAAAAATTTAAGGTAAAAAAACTTTGTAGTTTGATTTGTATGCCCTTTATCCCGGCACGGGATAGCTGGGGGCAACACACAGGCTGAAACATTGAGGTTCAATCTGTTGGGTGCTCATTGCTGTCACGAGAAGTTTAGCTGCGAGCTACCGGGCGCGTACACAGGTTGCGGATAGTGGAATGCTCCATACGGAGTAGCTGCAACGACAGTCGCGGACAATCAGCGGTATCGAGCGGAGAGTCTCAGTGAGATGTCGAGCGGCACCGGCTCTTGCACAAATACTGAGGGTTTCATAAACAATTCATGAAATATTTCATCAAATCGAATAAATAATTTGGCGCCAATGAAACATTTCATAACTTTTATGAAATTTCATCAAATTTGAAGAAATTTTTCATACATTATATATGAAACATTTCATCAAATGGAAGAAATTTCATACCTTTTATGAAATGTGTCATATATTTTATGAAATTTCATCACAACTTATGAGAAATTTTGATGGAAAATAATCATTTGAAAGAAATTCCATAAATATTGATGAGTAGCTTCATGAATATTGACGAATAGGTTCATCAGTTTTGATGAAGAAATGTTCAAACTGATGAAGGGCTGCAATAAAATTGATGAATACAATAATTTCATCAATTTTCAAGAAGATTTCTTTAATTTGATGAAATATTTCATGTCTCCGTATTTTTAGTGAAACGCGTTTCATATAATCTATGAAAAAATCATTGAAACCAAATTAAAGAATTTTTCGATCAACTCAATGAAGAAATTCTTCAATATGAAGTTTTTTTTTCGGTGTATGACGTAGGCGAGTTATTGGTGCCTTTAAATAACCAATGGCCACCCTGTTCCCGCGGCGATCGGTCCTTTGGACCGGAACGAGCTTGATGAGGTTCGTCACTTACACATGAAAAAGTTGGCTACAACAGCAGCAACATGGTGCATGGTTGAATTAAGAAGGTTAGCTCATTTGCCCAACAACAACGAAATCAAAGATACCACCCTGTGACGATGGTAGCGCAAATTGCCAATAGGCTCTCAAATTTCTGGACACTTCCTAATTGTCATTGTAGTTTTTATTTGCATTATCATGTATAGCAGCCACAAGATCAAAAGATTTATGATTATAGCGTATAAATTATAAATTAAAACAATTAAAACGTGAAAAAAATTAAAATCAAACCCAAGCATTTGTCGTTCTTGTGGGATTTGGATACAACTCTGAAATTGGACAATTCCATCAGCTGGGTTAAGGACTTTACCTTGTATAAATTTGCCTAGCATTTGACGTTCTAGAGGGATTTGAATGCAACTCTGGAATTGGACCATTGCATCAGCTGGTCAAGTGCGCTAACCTTCTTTAGTGAACCCTGTGATGGTGCTAAATATTTCTAGCCAAATGCTGTCTACACACTTTTGAGAGGAAGTGTTGGACAGTTGTTGCCATTGATAATGAAATTCCAGATAAAGAAATAAAAGCTCAACAGTCATAAAATCAAAAAAAAAAAAACACATACAACTCGCAGTTAGTGAAAATAATTATGTGGAATAGAAGCAGGAATAAACATTTAAAGCTTGTGGATGTCATCATCCAACTAGATAACACCATAAAACAGAAGTTGCTAATTATTGAGCATATAACGAAGACACCAATAACTTTGAAACTATGTCAACATTTGGCCCAGAATTCGACAAGGTATGGCCGGAGGCCAGCACAGCTCTACAGCTTACCGAATTTGGCAAAGAAATATTGGAGCAATGTGCATCTGTTGAAAAACCACAGCAAAACGTTTTGGACATAGAAAAATTCAAAAGAAAGTCATCCAGATTTCCCTTGGAGGTAAAAGTCTTTAGTGGGCATTTGTATGTAAATTCGTTTTCGTTTGTTTTAAATTTTGTTTTTTTTTTAGTTTGTCCACAATCCCTTTAGTATTACAAACCAACCCAAAGACCGATATCCTAATATAGAGAAACAAATTGTTTCAGCCTACCCGCTGATACACGAAAGAGTGCTACAATTGTATTTGGATTTCTTGGAACATAAATGCCTATATTGTAAGTTGAAAGTGCACCAACTGGGCAACTGTAAATGCAAATTTGCCCCTGAACATTCCATGATGGAACAGGGGCATATCAATGAGTGCTGTCCGGTTAAGTCAAAGCTTAATGATAATGATGTGGCCAACAAAATTTAGTTCTTTTTTCTCTTCCTTTTAATACAAACAAATTCTTTTGTGAACGTCCACGCAATGACGACGCAGACACGGGCAATTATTTCACAATTATTTGCAATATTCAATGTTGTCTTTGTTGTTGTTATAGCAGTGTGTTGTACACCGAGGCGGCAGCTCTTGTCGATAAGGGTTCCGTCGGGTCAATCCGGTACGTACAACCGGCTGTCATTTTGGCTTATCGTTGTATCCAGGGATACCGTTATGAATTTTGAAAAGATCGCACAAAAAGTCGGATGCACAAAAAATCGATTTCCGCATGGTGTCCATTTTACATTAATGAAGACGGGTTAACACAAAAAATAAGGATTTAGCATAAATGACTTATGTGCACACAATTGAGCTTGTTTTTACAATACCGCTTAAAAAGGAACCATTGTCTAGAACATTTGGCACTTTGTGCCTACATCATAGTGACTTGAGGACCTTGCTTCTACTTTTGACTTTATGGCAAATTGCTGTGGCACGTGGGGAGAATGTGTAAGACGCCAAATATTTTGGGACACTTGTTGGCCGGAATCATTTCTCCATCGACCATCACACTCAGCTCGGTATTCATCTCACGCGAATTTGTAGTGAACAATATGGCTGAAGATTTGGTGTCAGATATCTTCAGATTTCTTGCAGCGAAATATGAAGCAAGTTCGTTAAGGTAGAAGTTCAACCATCGCAGATGTCAACAATGAGTGTGGGCCTGATGATGACTTCTTATCCCTTAATTCCACAAATGACTGGCGACCACACAGATAACTCGCGTCCCACTTTCAGGCTTGGCCGGAGGGACGCCTGGCCTGGGCTGATTGAAGCCACGGCAAATGTGTGCGTTGATGGCATGCAAAGCAGTTTTGTGCTATGCAGTCTTCGAAATCCATATTAATGCTCGGCGAATGGAAATTTTCGTACGAGGCTCGGGAGGAGTAATCCCTTAAACGTATTTGCTACTGGTGAGAGAAGGGAGATCGATCTGTAGGACTCCCCCAAACTCGGGTCCTTTCCAGGCTTCAGTAGCGGGATCACTCTGCCTAAGGTACTCATCTCCAGGTAAATCCAGATTCTTCAGCATCAGTGTAGAGATTCCGTGATTTGGCGCCAAGGATGACATTCGTAACTTCGCCCACGGTAAATTGTGATGGTTGCCATCGGCTCGGAGACCACAGATACGACGAATGCCTCTCCTCCTTGCCCGGAAACTCTCGGGATGAACAATAAATTGACGGTTGAACAACCTGGAGCATCTCTTCAGGTCAGTCACGGTTACGTCGCCAAAAATGGCTGAGGTCCTGTCATCCCGTCTTCCGGGGTTCAAGAGTGACTTAACCGCAGCTTGCCTAAACCGGTGACTAAGTTACATTGCTCCTGCTGTTCCAGCCACAAATTCTTCTTATGTTCGTTGACTACCTTGTTTATTTCCAGATTCGACTATATAGTCACACTACACTGGTAGAAATAGGAGATAAAACCGAACGATAAGTTTCTTAACGCCAAAACTAAATCGAGAATATGAAAACTCTTGAAAAAATTCTTCGACTGCTGCTAACGACATCAACTTTGCGATGAAGAGAATGATATTGGCTAATAGATCCATCATTTTTGATAGCTGGCATCAATGCTGACATAGTTGGATAGATGCTTGTTGACATAGTTGGATAGATGTTTGTTGTGAGTATCAAAAAAGTAAGCATCGCCAACAGGTTTAGACCGAAACATTGGTTAAAATATTAAGCAGAGGAAGATCTTCGAAAATGTGTGTTAGAAATTAAAGAAGAAGCGCCAAGATCGAAGCGCAATGCCAAAATTTTATTGCAATTTTCAAAAAGGGGCACACAAAAGATCATTGGGCACCAACATGTTTGGAAAATGTATGTTTCAACAAGCTAAAGGGAGGCGAAAAGAGATCACAGTAGCGCAGAGTTTAGCAAGTCCTCATATGACGCTGAACGCATGGTTCGAATCCTGGCGAGAACTTCAGAAAAAATTTTCAGTGGTGGTTATCCCCTCCTAATGCCGGCGACATTTGTGAGGTACTTTGCCATGTACAAACTACTCCCCTAAGAGGTGTCGCTCTGCGGCATGCCTTCCGAACTCGGCTATAAAAAGGAGGCCCTTATCATTGAGCTTAAACTTGAATCGGACAGCACTTAGTGATAGATGCATATGTGAGAAGTTTGCCCTCTTCCTTAATGGAATATTCATGGGCAAATTTGCATTAGAAAAACAAAGGCGAAACATAGCAGATAAATAAAATATGGGCCTGACTAAGAAATGATGTACACTTTTAGACTTCCATTACAACGCAAATGACAATCAGTGAATTTCTATACGGCCTCTGCTGAAAGACAAATAAATTTATGTTGTATTTCAAAATTAAAGACTATGTGTGAAGAGTTTTTATGAATTTTAAAATGTTGATTAAGTTTATATAGGAACTTTTTAAACTATGGTATTGTTCTAATGAAGGCTTTTCTTACCTCTCTTCTTTGTTGCGCTTACCAATTTCATTTCACTCAACTTTTTTCAGGCAATAATAAAGAAAAAGAGATCTATCAAAATATAAGTTTAACCGCTTTCGTGCAAAGGTTGTTGACGAAACGCTGTGCAAGTTTCTTTGGCAAAAATGACAAATATCTTTTGGTAAGCGGCGAACGCGGTTGCAGTAGTTTTATGGATGTGGGCACAGCACATGAAAAATCTCCATTGCTTTTGAAAAATGTCTTAAGTTATGATGAAATCAAGGTAACTCTTAACACTTAAGTTTCTTAAAATTGCAAAAATGATTCCTAATTCTAAACAGCTTTCAGCATTTTTATCAGTGTCCTCCCACTCGGAATTTCTAAATAGTGGTAACCGTTACAATTGCAGGAAAATTGAGAAACACAAGTATGCGATTGAAAGAGAGGGTGTTGTAATAGGGTTAACTGGACCAAGATTAACACGGCCAGAAATTATGGATTACCAAGACATCATTATAGCAAAAACCCAAAATACCAAGGAAAAGGGTTATGGTTTTGGCTTCGATGAACATCCTGACTGCCGTGTGAAGGACTATCGCCAATTGTGGAAACGGTTTTATGAGGAGCCCGACTATTTACATGCCAATGTAAAAATAGATAATATACGCTTTGGTCCCAGCAAGAATTCCGAAGAAATTCTCGATAGTTTGATTATGAAAAAACGCTATGCTATATCATTTGACACATTGCTATTGGAGAGTGAGGCTCGAGCCAAAGAAGCTGGAAAACAGGCCTTTGTCCATGTAATGGGCATAGGGCTGAGTCGTCTATGGAAAGCCACTGACCAACAGGAAAAGATTTTTCTAAAGGCCTTTATACAACGTGTCCAATATTTGCTGCCTAAACTGCAGCACATCGACGTCTTGCATTTTTCCATGTTCCATCTCGGCAAATGGGATGAATTAACAGATGGAACGGTAATAGAATCGCCAACCCATCCTTCGGGAGGCATCAAAATGTTTTTGTCAAAAAGAAATCCCTCGGAAAATTTGAAAACCCGAGGATTTGGCAATAGGCTTTTGATAGTATCATATGCAAGTGATGGAAATGCTTTGCCAGGAAACGAATTTTGGATGGTAGTTTCTCTTATTATTAGCATTTCTATCTGATTTATCATACTAAGGTTTTTCTTTTACAATTGTAGGGTTGTTTTAATACCTCCAGTAACGCTTCGACCGCATGGAGCACTTTAGTAACTGAAATTCACAATCCACACATCAACACCGAGTGGGTCAATGGTGACAATTTACACATAGCCACCGAAGAATATGGAGTGATGCATATATCGGAATATGCCAAGAAAAAATTGTTACACGTCTAAAGGGATTTGTTTGCATTTCAAGTTGACTATTTAAAGTAGAAAAGCATATTCTAATTCGGAACAAATTAAACCAACCAAAACCAAACTAAACAGTTAATTGCCGAAATCTAACTAAACCCAAAGTTTTAAGACTGAGATAGGGATAATAAATCTTGAGGTGGATAAACCTTTTTTCAGTTATCAATTCGTAGTAATACTTTAATAAAATAATCGTATATAAAATATCAAGTTGTTTTTTTTTTAATTTTGCATATTGCGTATAGATTTAAAATGGCTTAAAAACAGATACAGCAGAATGATTTTGTGGTCAATATAAATTTCATTAGGATACCTCTTTCCTAATTCGAGCTAGACAGCTCTATTCATGGGTATTTTCTACTCAATCGAATAATAAATTGAAGCCACAAAGAACAAATTCAAGTTATCCGTGTAATTTTTAGATATTATATGGAAACATAGTCTCACCTTTAACAATCTTCAGCACGCATGCCGTGGGAATATTACTTTAGCTCAACATTTTAATTTCATCAAAATGGGAAATCTTAAGATCGGTCTTTATAAGGGCTATATGGAAAATCCACCGTAGCGCAGAGGTTAGTATTTCCGAGTATCATGCTGGAAGCCTGGGTTCGAATCCTGGCGAGCTATCAGCATCGTGCTCTGCTTTCAAATATCATTTCTTTGTACCCCATATTGCCATTGGTTTAAGCAGGCCAAACACTTGGCCCAAAAATTGGATATAAAATTCGTTTTCTAATCACAAATACCTTTCATTCGAGCCTCTAACTGCAAATATTTCCGGTTTGGAGAGTGGGTCCTAAAATCTATCGTGATCCTTTCTCTTTGAACCCCAAATTTTCATGGTGAGCAAATACGTCCCTTTTGGGTTTGTTGTTGTTGTAGCAGATTCGTGAGCCTCATATTTCTATAGTTGGCAAACATGTCCGGTCTGGGGGTGTTTTAGGTGGCCACTGAGTGACTTGGCCCTGAAAATATATAGCAAATTCGTGTTCTACTCAAAAATACCTTTTCTACGCTTAAATACCTTTCATTTGAATCCCATATTGTCGTGATTGGTCCATATATATGTATATGGCGGGGGGCGGGTCCCCTGGGTACCCCACCCGAAATTTGGATAACAAATTTTTGTTTTTAGGTTACTATAAGAGGGCACACAAAATCCCCCACACGAGATCTCACGTTTTTTGAAATTTATGGTAGGGTCTGCTCCCCCTTCAGATATCAAACAAGTAAAAGCGTAGTAAGTTCGGCCGGGCCGAATCTTCCACCACCACCATACATTCTGCTAAAAATTTATACAAAATAAATTTAGTTAAAGGGCATAATTTGATTCTACATACCAAACGTCTGTCAAATCAGCAAAAATTTAAGTTTCTAGGAACCGAACAAGGATGATCGAGAGACCGGTTTACATGGGAGCTATATCAGGTTATAGACCGATTTGGACCGTACTTGGCACACTTGTTGAAAGTCACAAAAAAAATTTTGAGGGTTTTCTACCAGCAGAAATTTGCAGCATTTTTATGAAAACCAGCAGTTGAGTTCAAATAAATAGCGACAGAGAGTAAAGGTTGTGCTTGCTCTCCTGCAAACTTTTACTGGCAATTGTTTGCTGGAAAGTTGGCGAACAGATCTGTTGATTGCCTGTAAATTTTTACTGGCAATTCTTACATGAAAGTACACGAACAGGCCTAATAATTGGCAGAGCGACCAGCTGTTATGTTTGAATTTCATCAACTTACAGCTGTTTGGTTAAAAGCAAATAAGAAATAAAACCATAGCAGCAGCTGGCAAGAAAAAAGCTCTGCGGTGTATCTGAAGTTATAAACAAATGGGGAAAAACGAATAAACACCGAAGTATGCGTCAATAAAAACAGTAGAACAACTTGTAGATACCACAGAATTTGTTGGAAACGCAACTAAACAACGTTATAAAGTGGCAGAGAGAGGTCTTCATCTCACACACATCCGTACATACTACATACATATAATTTCATTGGAAATTAAATTGCAATATACCTTTTGCAACAGCAAAAAAAGTTATTTTCCAGCAAGCACCATGTCAATATTTGGCCCCGAGTTCGAAAAGATATGGCCCAAAGCCGGCGCAGCTCTACAGCTCACCGAGTTCGGTAAGAAGCTATTGAAACAGTGCGAAAATATTAAAAAGCCCGAACAGAAAGATGTGGATATTAATGAATTCAAAAGAAAATCTTCTAATTTTCCCTTGGAGGTACGACTAAATGATTTTACTATTCCCCAAGCAAATTTTTGATAATTTATTCGATTTTAATTTTTTTTTTATTTTAGTTTGGCACCAATACTTGTCGTGTAATGAGCCAACCCAAAGACCGCTATCCCAATATACAAAAACAGATTTCATCAGCCTATCCTGTCATACATGAAAGGGTTTTACAACTATATTTGGATTTTCTGGAACACAAATGTCAATATGGTAAATATGAAATAATCAAACAATGCGTCCAAAACGATACGTCTGAGGCGTAGCACCAATTTCACAATTATTTTTTAAGTTATCTATACTCAATAGTGGACTAAAAGCATATGGGAATGCAAAAGTTTAGCAGGGAAAGCGGAGGGGGAAAAACATTTCGATTAAGCGCGAAAAGAAATTTGGTCAGAAAAGAAGATGAATTTCACCATTTTAAAATGTGTGATGGAAAGATTTGTTTTTCTTAGCATATCATATTCAGTTGATCTAAGCATGCCAGGGAACATTTTGTTTTTGGTGTAAATTTATTTATTTGTCTATTATGCAATTATAAGCCACAAGTGGCAAATTCGATAATGGAAAAAAATGCTTTATTCCTTATGAGAGGTTTACTTCTTTTGATATTCCAACCAAAAGGAATGGAGTGTGCAATGCAATAGCCAGAATGATAGATATTTAATTAAAAACCATAACATGGGTTTCTAATTAAAAAAACCTCGTAGAAAATATAGAATAGAAATAGTCATAAAAAATTTCATATTTTTGGGAATATTTCTTGGGAGAAGAAACATTGGTTCTTTATTAATTTGTGTTACTTGCATAAGGCCGAAGGAAGGTCGCCCTGTTGCAAACGCTGGAATAACTAAACTTCATATTTCTTGGTTGCTAATCTTATGTAGTAGCTACTGACTCTATGATATGAACAGCTATAATTTTAAGCCTTTTGATTGCCTCCACTTTACATGTGCGGGAGCTCTCATTTTTTGAGAGCTTGAAAATTTGAAAACATTTTTCCGTTATTTTTTACAATACCCTGCTTTCCAGTTGGTAACTTCATAAACCCCTAAAACACTGCCTACCACACACACCATCCCACACTGAATCTGGCCTTAAACGCAAAATAATGCCAGTTCAGCTATAGTCGTTGGTTGTAGCATTGCTAATGATTTCAATCGCAACTATTTTCAGGCAACGAGAAAGAACAAGAAATTTATAAAAATCTCAGCTTAACCGCATTTGTGCAACGGCTGTTGACACAACGCTGTGCGAGTTTCTTTAGCAAAAATGACAAATTTCTTTTAACTACCCGTGTCCGTGGCTGCAGTGGTTTCATGGATGTGGGTACCACAAATGAGAAACCGCCTTTACTTTTGAAAAATGTCTTGAGCTATGACGAAATCAAGGTGAGTCTAAAGCTGCATTTTTGTTGATTTGTAATGCAATCGTGTTGGTGAAAAATAGCTTTCAGCACTTTTGTCCGTGTCATCGCATTCGGAATTGATAAATAATGGCAATAGGCAGAACTGCGGTATTATTGAAAAGGATAAATCTTTGATTGAACGAGAAGGGGTAGTCATTGGATTGGTTGGTGCCAGACTAACGCGACGAGATGTTATGGAATTTCAAGACATCATCATATCAAAAACCCAAAATACCAAGGAAAAAGGCTATGGCTTTGGCCTGGACACATCCCCCGATAGCCGTGTAAAGGACTATCGTCAGTTATGGAAGAAGTTTTACGAGGAACCCGACTTACTGTATGCCAATGTAAAGAAGGATGATAAACGCTTTGGGTCAAGCAAAAATCAGGATGATATTTTCGATAATTTGATAATGAAAAAACGCTATGCCATATCGTTTGACACTCTGCTATTGGAGAGCGAGGCTAGAGCCAAGGAAGCTGGTAAACAGGCCTATGTGCATGTAGTGGGCATAGGTTTGGGAGTATGGAAAGCTGCCGAGCAACAGGAGAAAATCTTTCTAGAAACATTCACCCAACGTATTCAACAATTACTACCCAAACTGCAACACATAGACGTCTTGCATTTCTCCTGGTTCCAGCTGAGCGAATGGGGAGAGCTTAAAAATGGAAAGGTTTTCAAATCGGAAACACACCCTTCGGGCGGAGTCAAATGTTTTTTGTCGAAAAGAAATCCAGCGGATAAACTTAAAGGACCTGAAACGGAAAATATGCTTTTGATAATCTCATATGCATGGGACGGCAATGCTTTGCCTGGAAATGAGTTTTGGATGGTAACTAAAATTTCTCTTTGCATCGTTCAAGCTTCCTAACCATCTTTGTTTTTAGAAAATGTTAAAATCTACCGGTGATTCATCGACCGCTTGCAGTACATTAATAACAGAAATCCATAATCCTCTTATTAACACTGAATGGGTGAATGGTGACAATTTACACATAGCCACCGAAAAATATGGCATCACACACATAGCCGACTATGCCAAGAATACACAGAATTAGCGCTGTGTTAACCAACCGCTGTGCAATTTGAGTGCAATATTTAATTCAATTTTACAATAATTTATAATTTTTAGTTTAAATATCAATAAATGATAAAATTTATGTATATACCATATAACTTTTTATTAATTTTCGCCGAAATTCCTTTAATGAATAGGGGATGCTATTGTTTAAATTAAAAAATTTCTCCAATTCCTAGGTCATGCCATGGAAAAGAAAGTCTATGCCACAATGTCCTTGTATGGTTTCGTCCAACGTTTATTGACCAAGCGTTGTATTGTTTTTGTGGGTCCGTGTGATGCGTATATGTTAATTACCGGTGTTACTGGCTATGGATTAGCCGATTACCCAAATATTGGCACAGATGCCGAAGTAAAGCCCTTGATATTTCAAGATTGTCTTTCCTATGATGAAGTTAAGGTATGGCTTAATGAATGAATCATTGGAAATACAGTAACACGAACTGCTTTCAGCTCTCCGCATTTCTATCGATATCCTCACACACTGAGCTAATCAACAGCGGAACACGTAAAAATTACGGCAAAATGGAGAAAGATCTAAGCAAAATTGAACGCGAAGGTGTGGTCATTGGTTTAATAGGCGCTCGTTTTCAAAGGCCTTTGGCCATGGAGTACCAGGACATTGTAATAAGTCCACAACAGAATGTTTCCGAAAGGGGATATGGCCAGCAAGAACCAACAAATAGTTCACTTCTCACAAAGCTGTCAAATGCTTTATTTTCTGGCAAATCTACTGGGCGTAAGGAAGATCATGAGTTTCTTTCGTTTGTTGATCATCGCAAGTTGTGGGAAAAATTCTATGAGGAGCCCAGTTTTTTGTACAAACAAGTAAAAAAGGATCGAAAACGATTTGGCGATGTTGAGAAGATACATTCTGCCGAAATCTTTGACAATGTGGTTATGAAAAAACGTTATACCATTTCCTTTGATACACTCTTGCTGGAAGCGCATGCTAGGGCATCCAATTTAAACAAGCAAGCCTATGTTCATATTGTGGGCATAGGCTTAGGAGTCTGGCGTTATGCAGAGCAACAAGAATTAATTTTCCTGGAAACATTTGGCCAACGAGTTCGGCATCTTTTGCCAAACCTCAATAATATTGGTGTCTTGCATTTCTCATGGTTCAATTTGAGTCAATGGGGTGATCTAAAACACAATGGCTTCATAGAATCCAAGACACATCCCAAGGGCGGTATAATAACTTTAATGGAAAATCGCAATCCGGCCGATAAATTGAAAGAACCTGAATTTGAAAATATGTTATTGGTGATTTCTTATGCCTGGGACGCCAATGCTTTGCCGGGCAACGAGTTTTGGCAGAAACATTTGGCCGATTCCAGCGACTCCTCAAACGCTAGCAGTACTTTGGTTACGGAACTCCACAACCCTTTCATCAATACCGAGTGGGTGTGTGGTGAAAATCTACACATAGCGAGTGCCGATCATGGCATTATTCATATTAGCGACTACGCAAAGAAAATATCGAATGTCTGCATTTAATTTTAAATATGGAGGAACACCATCAAAAAATTAACCTTTGTATGTATGATATCTGTATGTATAATTCACTATCAAAAGTATTAATAAATATTAACACTGAGCGCACAAGATTTGAAAACTTTTTATTTTGTTTTATTTAATTGTTATAAAGACATACGAAGCGGTCGAGGAACTAGATAGGTATGGATCGCAGATGAGGGAATGGATCGTGCTACTGAATCAGTGAAACCCCGCTTAGACTGCAGCAAGAAATTCTAACACGTCATTGCAACGTCAGATCCTTGACGATGGGCGACGGTTCGCTCCATTTACTAAGCTCTCTTGTCAAAGAAGCATCAAGTGGTGGATTAGGCGAAGTTCATGCGCGTTGGTTTGCCCTTGCCTTCTTCATTCGTTCGACTACCTAGACGGCTAGCAACCGAGATTACTAGTCGCGTGTCCTTTCCTTGACCTATTAAAACCTTTGTTCAAATAGCATGTATCAACGATCAATTCGTCGATGCATTACTACTATTCACACACATTTTGTGAATTTCAACGTTCTCTTCTAGTAATAGGTGGGAATACAACAGGGAAAAACATTTTAAGAGTGCATTGAATTGTTCTTCGCTCTCCATCTATGTTAATTCAACTTAAATTTGAAATTTCTTCATTTCTTAGGACATGCGAAGGAAAAGGAAGTCTATGCTAATATCACCTTGGATGGTTTGGTCCAGCGTTTATTGACAAAGCGTTGTATTGTTTTTGTGGGTCCATGTGATGCATATATGTTGATCAACGGTGTTACTGGCTATGGATTGCCGGGATATGGTTATCAGGATGAAATTGTTACAGATTACCAGTGTATTGGCACAAATGACGAAGTAGAGCCATTGATTTTTCAAAATTGCCTTTCCTATGATGAAGTTAAGGTATGTCTTAAGGAAGGAATCATCGAAAATGTAGTAACAGGATCTGATTACAGCTTTCCGCATTTCTATCGATTTCCTCACATACTGATCTAATCAACAATGGGACACGTAAAAATTACGGCATCATTGAGAAAGATCTATGCAAAATAGAGCGCGAAGGTGTAGTCATTGGTTTAATAGGATCTCGCTTTCAAAGGCCTTTTGCGATGGAATACCAAGACATTGTAATAAGTCCACAACAGAATGTTTCCGAAAGGGGATATGGCCAGCAAGAATCAACAAATGGTTCACTGCAAGGAAAGTTGGGTAACTTAGCGAATGATTTATTTTTGCGCGAATCTACTGGGCGTAACATAGACCCTTAATTTATTTCGTTCATAGATTATCGCAAGTTGTGGGAGAAATTCTACGAGGAACCCAGTTTTCTGTACAAAGAAGTTAGGAAGGATCAAAAACGTTTTGGTGATGTTGAGAAGATACATTCTGCCGAAATCTTTGATAATGTGGTAATGAAGAAACGTTTTACCATTTCCTTTGATACACTCTTGCTGGAAGCGCAAGCCAGGGCATCCAATTTAAACAAACAAGCATATGTCCATATTGTGGGCATAGGCTTAGGAGTCTGGCGTTATGCAGAGCAACAAGAATTAATTTTCCTGGAAACATTTGGCCAACGAGTTCGGCATCTTTTGGCGAACCTCAATAATATTGGTGTCTTGCATTTCTCATGGTTCGATTTGAGTCAATGGGGTGATCTAAAACACAATGGCTTCATAGAATCCAAGACACATCCCAAGGGCGGTATAATAACTTTAATGGAAAATCGCAATCCGGCCGATAAATTGAAAGAACCTGAATTTGAAAATATGTTATTGGTGATTTCTTATGCCTGGGACGCCAATGCTTTGCCGGGCAACGAGTTTTGGCAGAAACATTTGGCCGATTCCAGCGACTCCTCAAACGCTAGCAGTACTTTGGTTACGGAACTCCACAACCCTTTCATCAATACCGAGTGGGTGTGTGGTGAAAATCTACACATAGCGAGTGCCGATCATGGCATTATTCATATTAGCGATTACGCAAAGAAAATGTCGAATATCTCAAATTAATTTTTATTCAAAATAATTTTAACCAAAAGTATAAATAAAATTTATCAATGAACCATGACTGTTTTAATTACACGTGTGCTCTTATTTGTATTTACACAATTTTTTGAAATGTGAATTTCACATTTTTCGATCTTCTCTCTTGCTGTTAATAGGTTATCCCAAAGAGCAGAACCTTTACACTGGAATGAGTCTAAGCAACTTTGTCCAGCGTTTGCTGGATAAACGTTGCGTGGCGTTTGTAGGAGACAGCGACTCCTATTTATTGTTAGATGGCGAAAAGGGAGAGGGACACAAGTCTTACCCAAATGTTGGCCAGCCCAACGAGAACGGGCCATTAATTTTGAAAAATTGCTTATCATACGACGAAGTTAAGGTAAAATTGAATTAAGACACTATGTATTCCCATTCTAATGTCAAACATGATCCGTAGCTCTCGGCCCTCTTGTCGATATCGTCTCTATCGGAACTTTTGAACGATGGCAATCGTTTTAATAATGGAATTCCTGAAAAGAATCTTACAAAAATTGAACGTGAAGGTGTGGTAATGGGCATAATAGGGGCCAGATTTGAGAGGCCTCTCTTCATGGAATACCAGGACGTAATTATTAGCAGCGACCAAAATGTTGCCCATAGAGGTTATGGATACGAAGAGAGCGAGTCGGAAGATACGGCAAAAGATGATGTTAATTTAAAGCGAATGTTGGAATATCGTAAATTATGGCGCAAGTTTTATCAAGAAAAAGATTTTCTCTACCATAAAACACCGAGCGATAAACAGCGCTTCGCCTTTTGTAAAATGTCAGACACAAACGCTGAAATATTTGACAATATCTTAATGAAAAAACGTTATACAATAACTTTTGATACTCTCCTTTTGGAGGCGCAATCGAGAGCAGAAGAATTTAACAAACAGGCCTATATACACATTGTGGGCATAGGCTTGGGCGTCTGGAAAAAGGCTTCACATCAAACTGAAATATTTCTGGAAACCTTTTCACAAAGGGTCCGCCACCTGCTGCCAAAACTTAATAATATAGGAGTTTTAAACTTCTCCTGGTTCCACAAGACAGAGTGGCATGATTTAAAAGATAAGGGCTTCATTGAATCTCCTAGCCACCCGTTGGGAGGCATACTAACTTTTATGAATAAACGAAATCCAGCGGAGAAGCTAAAGGCTGACTATGAAAATATGCTGCTGATCATTTCCTATGCTTGGGACGGTAATTCCCTACCAGGGAATGAATTTTGGTTTGTAAGTATGAATAAATGATGATGTACATATAAATGGTGTTTTTATAAAATTTTATCTCCATTTTAGGGATCTTTGAACGGTTCCAATGATCCATCAACTGCCTGCAGTACCCTTATAACGGAACTCCACAATCCACATATCAACCAGCAATGGGTTTGTGGGCAAAATTTGCATATTGCAAGTACGGCATATGGAATAGTTCATATTTCAGATTATGTGAAAACTATATCAAAACAGCTTTAAGTAGGCTATTCCCATATTAATTTGAAAAGAATCGCTTCCGATTCTTCTGATAATTTCGAATAAAACAACAAGTTGAGCATTAGTTAAAGAAAGTATATTGTGAAAGTTGGTACAATTGCGGATATTGAAATCACACAATTGTGTGATCTTGGACTCTCATTAGCAAAACATGTCTCTAAGAAAGATGTAACAAAAAAGACTTATAACTTCATCGCGACTTAAACCACCAAGAACATTGGAAAATTAAAACCAGTAAGGAAATGTTCCGTAGTGGAATGTTCATGGGCAAAATTTGCATTTGCAAGGAAATGCAAAAGTCGGGCTGTGCCGCTGTATAATACCCTAAACCTAAGCTATGAGTACAAAGTGGGAGCTATATCTTAGTCTGCACCAATTTGATGGGTTATTAAACAATTTGTATCAAGTTTCGAGCAAATATGTTCACATGACAACAATATTGCAAATTACCAAAATTTGACGAACATTATGTGGGAATCTCAACTGATTTCGACCAAACTCTATAGAAATTCTGGTAGTCGTCGAGAAAAGTGTTGTGGAAAATGTTGGGAAGATTGGTCAATAAATGCGCTTACAGTGACTCTAGAAGTCAAAATCGGGCGACATGCATATATGGGAGGTATATCTTAATCTGAACCGATTTCCATGTAATCCACCAGTCGAGAGTCAAGAGAAAATTCTTCCTGCCTAATTTCAATGGACTCGTTTAACATATGAGCACTTTATTGCAATATTTCTCAAAATCGGACACAAATATATATGGGAGCTATATGCAAATCTGAACCGATTTTAACCAAACTCCCTAGATATTGTGGTAGTCGTTGAGGAAAGAGTTGCTCATTGGATGGAAATTGCGACCTGTAGTTTGTACACAAATTAAAATGGACAGACGGACAGACAGACAGACGGATATAGATGAAGTAATTCTGAGTCGATCGGTATACTTATCAATGGGCATATCTCTTTTCCTTCTGGTATTACAAATAAATGCATTAAGTAATAATAACCTGTACCACAGTGGTGGTGTAGGGTATAAAGGCTATTATTGCATTTGATAATTTATTTTACATTCCAAAATGAAAAAATATTTCTCAAGGACGATTTACGTCGAATTTGGGTATCTCGCACATTTTAAAAATTCGATTATTTCCCTTGCTTTAGAAGAAGAGTAAAACTGGTTTCCTGCATTCAACAACGTCATCAAACCAGTCGTACGTTAATATTGTTTGTCCCAGGTCAGTATTTGGCAAACAGGTACTTAAATAAAGGGTGATTTTTTTGAGGTTAGGATTTTCATGCATTAGTATTTGACAGATCACGTGGGATTTCAGACATGGTGTCAAAGAGAAAGATGCTCAGTATGCTTTGACATTTCATCATGAATAGACTTACTAACGAGCAACGCTTGCAAATCATTGAATTTTATTAACAAAATCAGTGTTCGGTTCGAAATGTGTTCAAATTTTGACAAATTTTGTTCAGCGATGAGGCTTATTTCTGGTTGAATGGCTACGTAAATAAGCAAAATTGCCGCATTTGGAGTGAAGAGCAACCAGAAGCCGTTCAAGAACTGCCCATGCATCCCGAAAAATGCACTGTTTGGTGTGGTTTGTACGCTGGTGGAATCATTGGACCGTATTTTTTCAAAGATGCTTTTGGACGCAACGTTACGGTGAATGAACACATTTCGAACCGAACACTGATTTTGGTAATAAAATTCAATGATTTGCAAGCGTTGCTCGTTAGTAAGTCTATTCATGATGAAATGTCAAAGCATACTGAGCATCTTTCTCTTTGACACCATGTCTGAAATCCCACGTGATCTGTCAAATACTAATGCATGAAAATCCTAACCTCAAAAAAATCACCCTTTAGTTTCGTCAAATCTTTTTCACATTTCGACATCATTCTCGCAATTACAGCACAGAGCAAGACGTCAGTTGTCGACGAGCTTTTAAATATGTAAATACCCCACCCCCTTTGGTGATATCACAATATATAAATAAAAGCACAAAGCAGTTTTCAATTTCAAATTAAACTCGCACAAATTTAATAGCGCTTCAAATTTTCGATCTTCGGCAAAAATGTCGATATTTGGTACTAAATTTTATGAAATATGGCCAAAGGCTAAATCAGAAATACTACTTACCGAGTTTGGAAAGAAGCTGCTGAAGGAATGCCAAACTATTGATATACCCGAAAAACAAAGGGTCGACATTGAGGCATTCAAAGTGAAATCATTAAACTTTCCTTTGGAGGTAAGTTCCTGAAGGGTGTTGGAGTACAAACAGCTGTGTCATTGGTTATGCCTGTTATATTTTGCACTTCGCAGTTTGGCACAAATAATTGCCGGGTAATGAGCCAACCCAAGGATCGCTACAACAATATAGAGAAACAAATTTCATCAGCTTATCCGGTGATTCATGAACGAGTTTTGCAATTATACTTACAATTCTTGGAACACAAATGTTGTTATGGTAAGTTCGAAGCTTTAAGTTGATATCCAATGGCGGGATATATGGCTTTGCTTGATCCACGTCTTAATTTCACAATTTAAGAAAAACATAACAAAGCGAAAAAGAAATGCTGAATTGAGTTGTTTATTTAAATAGTAAATTAAAATAATTTTAAACTAATTTGCGAATGCTATATATATAGTATAACGGTAATATTTAATAATGGCCCTTGTTGGCTTCTTTGTTACATTAATAAAAGTGAAATTTGAAATGTGCTTGACAGAAAAAAGCCGCACTTGCAAACCAACAACAATTTTCAGAAGATCACATACGAATGGGGAAATGGATGAAAATTTCGAATTTATTTTATCAATAGGGATGCCAGCAACGAATATTATTTTGGGCAATGCTTATTATCCTATAGCTGAGTATTCTGTTCAGCTTTTTAGGCGGAATGCTGTCAAACTCCATATAAAAAACGTTGACTAATAATAGGCGAAAAAGTAGTACTCTGCTAACAGTGAGGAAAATGGCAAAAAACTACTATAGTGGCAACACTTAAAATTATTGCCGGCATCATTTTCGTTTGTTTTATTGGTTTTAGAGCTTCGTTTTTCTTAATTTATGTGAGAAAAAGTATATAAAATAGAGAGAACAATAAGTGCGCTCGCACAACAATTGGAAATTTCAGCGGCTATTCCGAAAGCAGAATAGAATACCCACCCTATATCAAAATAATGCAACCATGGTTGAATTGAGAAGGTTGGCTCCAAATCCCACTAGAACGGCAAATGCTTGGTTTGGATTTAAAAATGTTTTCACATTTTGTTCCTTTTCAAATTTTAATTGTTTTAATATATAATTAATAATTAATATATAATTAATCATAAATCTTTTGATCTTGTGGCTGCTACACACGTGTACAATGCTCATATATGCGGATTTAAGGCTCTCGTCAGTTGATTTTATAAAGGGAAAACAGATGATCGAGCCATTAAATTCGCATTTAAAAAGCAGTGTAAACGGGATTTAATGCAAATAAAAACTAGAATGTCAATTAGGAAATTTGACAGCTTGGTGGGATTTTGCTCCACCATCACCACAGGGTTGTATAGTTGATTTCGTTCTTGTTGGGCAAGTGAGCCAAACTTATTAATTCAACCATGAATGCCACAATTGGGTTGGTTTATGTACCAGTCTAGCAGATTCGCTCTTCCCACTAAACGCTTTGTGCTTCAACGTTGGCAGCTCTAACATACATCCGAAATAATCAAATATCAACAAAACAAATAAAATAAGTCATTTTATTTTAAATAAAAGTGTCTCGGAGTTCATTTTATCAAACTCCCAAGCAATTTTGTTATTGCAGAACTTTAAATCATTCAATAAATATGTTGCGTTCTTCCTCTTTTAGTTTTGTCATTCTAATTGAATGATGATATGTTTATATAAACGGCGATAGTAAGCGCCAATAATTAGCTGCTTAGTAATCATTGATAGCATTTTACTCCATACAAACTAAAGCTGTTCAGTTTTCGAGCGGAATGTTGTCAAACTCCGTATAAAAAAAGGTTGGCTGAAAATCCGCGGAAAAGTAGTACTCTGTTTATAGTGAGGAAAATGGCAACAACTATTTACATAAATAAAACATAATATAAAAAAACAAAAAAAAACAAAGGCTTCTGAGCCAAATACTTAAAAATCGTTTATGTGAAAAATATGGCAAGGATATTAATTTACGGGGAAAATCGCAAAAAATATAATTTTTTTCATATCGCCCTAAAATGATACTAGGAACACTAATATGAAGTTCGGTTTTGGGGCTCGGGCCTGGATGCCCCAAAAGGGCCTTATGAATTGTGGGTAATACGGATTTTTTTTCCATGTTCCCCGTAAACTGCACATTTATCAACAAAAACTGTGATAATAACAATAGAATATAATCGGATTTCGTTGCTTAACATAACTTTTACTTTACTTTTTTATTACATGTTAGGTTATCCCAAGGAAAAAGAACTTTATGCCAATCTTTCGCTTGAAGATTTTGTTCAGCGTTTACTAAGCAAGCGTTGTGCTTCATTTGTGGGTCGCATGGATGCATATCTGCTGCTCACGGGTGAGACAGGTTCCGGCCACACTTACGACACTATTGGCACAAACTGCGAAAAAACACCTTTGCTTCTAAAAGACTGTCTATCGTACGATGAGGTTAAGGTAAAAGATCGATACGACCCTGAATTTGTTCTTACCAATATCATTTATTATCTCAATTTGTATAAGCTTTCAGCATTCCTATCGGTTTCATCCTATACTGAGCTTCTAAATGACGGCAATCGACAGAATCGTGGTAAACTTGAGGTCGATTTCAGCAAAATAGAACGTGAAGGCGTGGTCATTGGTTTAATTGGAGCCAGATTTCAAAGACCTTTCGTTATGGAATTCCAAGATATCGTCATTAGTCCCGAACAAAATGTAGGCACAAAGGGCTATGGTCAGAAAAAAGATGGTATTCCTAATAAATCTGAGGAGGGTATGTGGAGTTATTTACAAAGCAATTTTTTGGCAAGATTCGTACCTTCTAGCAAAATAAGTCGTCAATTGTGGCAAACATTTTATGAAGAGCCCAGTTTTTTGCATAGCGACGTGGAGAAAGACCATAAAAGATTTGGAGATGTTTCCAGACTAAGATCTGCGGACATTTTTGACAATGTTGTGATGAAAAAACGCTTTTCCATATCTTTTGATACTCTCCTAATTGAGGCTCAAGCAAGAGCTTTTAAATTTAATAAACAGGCATATGTCCATATTGTAGGAATTGGCTTGGGAACTTGGTGTATAACCGAGCAACAGACGCCCATATTCTTTGAGACATTCTCTCAACGCATTAATTATCTTTTACCCAAACTAAATAATATAGGTGCATTGCATTTTTCTTGGTTTGGTTTGGATGAATGGGGTGACTTGAAACATAATGGATTTATAAAATCCAGTACTCATCCTCGCGGTGGTATTATAACATTAATGGCCAATCGCAATCCGGCTGATAGGCTTCAAGGTACACAATTTGAAGATATGCTTTTAGTGATTTCCTATGCTTGGGATGGAAATGCATTGCCGGGCAATGAATTTTGGTTTGTAAGTATAAAGGAAGAAATTACAAAAGCAAGATTTTCCTTTGATTTTTAATTATCTTTCACAGAAAAACTTGGCTGGTTCCAATGATTCCTCAACTGCATGTAGTACTTTGATTTCGGAGCTACATAATCCTCACATTAATAATGATTGGGTGTGCAGTAAAAATCTTCATATAGCAAGTATTGATCACGGTATTATACACATAAGTGATTACGCAAAGATAATGGTTTAAGTCCTTCACAAAAATTTATCTTTTAATTTGATTTAATTTGTGCTTAAAGCGTTTTTAATGTTTTGAATAAAGTGTTTTATGTTTTGAAATAAGTATTATGTGTGGCAAAAACCTAATTCTATCGTCTGAAGGTGAGCTAGAGGTCTCAATTAAATTCCGATTTAAATGCAATTTAAAACAGAGAGTCATATTGTACTCCTATAATATATGTGTCAAATTTCGTCCAAATACGATTATATTTGGATATAGTTGCCATATAGACCTATCTCCCGATTTTGGGTCTGAAACTCACAAAAGCCGCATTTATTACCCAATTTCTCTGAATTTTGGAAAAGTGAGTTGATGAAGACCACATTTGGATATAGCGGCCATATAGACCCATCTCACAATATAGGGTCTTGGTGCCATAAGGGGTGCATTTTTTATCCGATTGCGCTGAAATTTGGAACAGAGATTTGTGTTAGGCCCTCGAAACACTTTCTGCATAGTGTACAGATCGAACTTTTTTATGTGCTGCTTTAATCAGGGATTCAGAGTGGACCAGGTGGGCTGGGATTGAGATTAAAAACCATTCCATTCCGTTCCGTTTTGTTAATATACCACCCCTACGCTTAAAAAAACTGGGCCACTACGCTTTAGTTTCGGCCCCCATTTTGGTTCGCTCCGGATCCCTACTACTCATACATTAACATCAAGTTGTAGCTGAACCGGCATGCTTTGCTAAACCCAAAATGGATACACATTACTTAATTTTTTCAGAGAATTTGTTATCTACTTTAGAAGACATTTTCTCCCTCCCCCAAAAAGGCCTTCGTTCCAAATATTGATATAAAATTCGTACTTTTCTCCCAAAGCCGTTTTATTTTAATGGGTCGATTACGAATTGCAACCAACCTTCAGCTGAATTGCCAACGTGCAAATTTGTTGTAAAAAGGCCCATTTCTGCATTAAATTGCATACTTTTTTACAATTTACTTAGTAGCTGAACATTCAATACGCTACTATCGAATGAAACTGACAAAAATTTTAAACATCATACTAATTTTTATTATATCCTCCACCATAGGATGAGGGTATACTAATTTCGTCATTCTGTTTGTAACTCCTCGAAATTTTTCTCGGAGACCCCATAAAGTGTATATAATCTTGATCGTCGTGTTATTTTAAGTCGATCTAGCCATGTCCGTCCCTCTGTCCGTTCGTCCGTCCGACTGTCTGTCGAAAGCGCGCTAACTTTCGAAGGAGTAGGGTAGCCGCTTGAAGTGTTTTGTAATGGCTTCAAACAACTGTGCCAAATATGGTTTTAATTTGTCCTTAACCTGATATAGCTTCCATATAAACCGATCTTGGATCTTTACTTCTTGAGCCTCTAGAAACCGCTATTATTATTCGAATTGGGTGAAAATTTACACAACGACTTCTACTATGGTGGACTTCCATGGTGGAGGGTATGTTAGATTCAGCCCGGCCGAACTTAGCACGCTTTTCTTTGTTTTATGATTTTATCTTCTGGCAACGCCATTATAGTTGACTTGCCATCCATAATCGACCCCTATTGCCCAATCGACCCATAATTCGTTTTGGGGAGTTTTTTGAGGTATCCCGAAATGCAGATTTCACATTCATATTAACTACCACAGGCCTTTAATTTGCATTCTATATTGTCCCGGTCGACCAATATGTCCGTTTGTTCTTATGAGGTCATTTGGTAAATTTGAATGTAAAATTTTTTAAGAGCTATAGGAAAGTTTTTCAAAAAAACACGATAAATTCAGAAATATGCAAGAAATCCTTATTTGAATCTATGGTACGGTGCATATAATTTAATGTTTGAAGATTATTTCATGCAAATGTTGATCGTGACTTCGCCTCATCCGTTTAGTCCAATTTTGGCATACTCTTTCCAACATTTCGGCCGGTATCTCACGAATAAATGCTTCAACGTTGTCTTCCAATGCGTCAATTAAAGCGGGCTTCTCAATATAGACATGAGCTTAAACATAGACCCCTAAAAACAGTCTAAAGGCGTTAAATAGCACGATCTAGCCGGCCAATTGACCAGTCCTGAACGTGAAATAAAATGTTAACCGAACTCGCCTTTGTTGAAATCAAATATCATGCAAGCTAAGCTTTAGCATTTTGGGCAAAAAAGAAGTTGGATATCATCTCACGGTAGCGGTCACCATTCACAGTTAAGTTGCGATTCACATCATCTTTGAAGAAGTACGGTCCAATGATGCCACCAGAACATAAACCGCACCAAACTGTGACTTTTTCTGAATGCATTGGTAGCTCTTGCAATGCTTCTGGCTTATCTTTACTTCAAAATCGACAATTCTGCTTCGTCGTAAAAGCCACCCATTTTGATAACAAAATTCAATAATTTGCAAGTGTTGTTCGTTTGTAAGACGATTCATGGTCAAATTATAGACCAAACTAAAGATGTTTCACAGTGAAACAAAACACGAAACGTGCGTGAGCTGTTTGAACCAGTGTTGCCAAAAAGATAATAGCTAAAAAAATCACCCTTATAAATATCAGTACTCCCAAAACTTTTCATTTGATACCAATATTTTCTCGATCGACCAATAGCCATAAGCGTAGAAAAGCCTCTGGGTAGAGCTGGCAAACTATCGATAATCGCAACATTCGATATTTTCGATAGTTTTAATAATAAATGTCGATAGTATCAATACTATCGTTAATTTCCCATCACCTATTTTCTTAACGAATATGAGAAGTAGAAATCAGGAAATCGATTTATATATTGGGTTGCCTAAAAAGTAATTGCGGATTTTTTAAAAGAAAGTAAATGCATTTTTAATAAAACTTAGAATGAACTTTAATCAAATATATAATTGCCATTTTGTTCGATAACCTTTTGCCATCTTCCTGGCAAATTTAGTATTCCACGCTCATAGAACTTCTAGCCTTTATCTGCAAAAAACTGAACCAAGTGCGATTTTATAGCCTCATCATTGCCGAAAGTTTTGCCATTTAAGGAGTTCTGCAAAGATCGAAATAAATGGTAGTCTGATGGAGCAAGGTCAGGGCTATATGGTGGATGCATCAAAAGTTCCCAGCCAAGCTCCCTCAGTTTTTGGCGAGTGCCCAAAGATGTGTGCGGTCTAGCGTTGTCCTGGTGGAATATGACACCTTTACGATTGACCAATTCTGGTCGCTTCTCCTTGATGGCTGTATTCAATTTGTCCAATTGTTGACAGTAAACATCCGAATTAATCGTTTGGTTCCTTGGAAACAGCTCAAAATATACCACACCCTTCCAATCCCACCAAACAGACAGCATAACCTTCTTTTGGTGGTTATCAGCCTTTGAAGTGGTTTGAGCTGGTTCACCATGCTTGGACCATGATCGTTTTCGACTAACGTTGTTGTAAGCAATCCATTTTTCATCTCCAGTTATGATTCGTTTTAAAAACGGATCGAATTCATTGCGTTTAAGGTGCATATCACAAGCGTTGATTCGGTTTGTTAAATGAATTTCTTTCAATACATGTGGTACCCATATTAAAATTGACGCCAAACAAACAAATGTAAACAAAATTTCGCGCACTTTTTTTCTAAAGCAAGCTAAAAGTAACAGCTGATAACTGACAGAAGAAAGAATGCAATTACAGAGTCACAAGCTGTGAAAAAATTTTTCAACGCCGACTATATGAAAAATCCGCAATTACTTTTTGGGCAACCCAATACTACATTACCGACAATTACTTTTTGGCCAACCCAATAGAAGCAATATCAATGCACGTACCAAATAAAACCAAGGTCAATAAAGTCAGTTGGAAGTCATGAGCGAAATCATTGTACAAAATGTTAGCCTAATCGGATGAAAATTGAGCTCTCTATAGGTGCAATGTATTTTAAAGGATACATTCAGTGTCGGATTATTATTTTTATTTTATTTTTTTTATTTATTTTTGTTTAATTTTGCCAAAAATTTTACTTTTGCGATAGCATCTATAGGAAGAATATCAATCGATATTCATTCAAAAAAACTAAATATTGATAGTGCCATCGATATTTTGCCAGCTCTACCTCTGGAGGGTGAGTTAAGCAACCCCTAGAAAAGTTTTAGCCCCCTCCCCCGTAAGCATTTAAAAATTTCATTGTTTTTGATAAAATTTACTAATTTTATCGCTATTTGTGGGGTTTAAACCCCCCCCCCCCCCCACAAATCTGGGATGGCTTCGCTAATGCCTATAAGTGCCCTTGGTTTCCATTGGAGGTGGGCGAGCCTCAGGTACTTATTCCTAAATGTTCTCGCCAGGATTCGTCCCACGGTCTCCGAGTAAGAAAACATGGATTAATATTTGGAGTTGTTACAAACTGAATGTATACCCCCTACCTGTGGTAAAGAACATAATGAACATTTTTCTACATAAAAAGCTCTTACTGGCTACCTTGCGCTTTACACACTATTATACACAAAAGCTTATCAATGGCTACATATGCTATGGTGTTCGGTCGCATTTGTTTTCTTAATTGTAATTTTCCGCACCTACGCCGTCATCTTCAATAGCAAATAAAAGTTTTATAAATATCCTAAAGCGTTCCCAGAAAATAGTTAAGCGATAACCGCACACAAAGACTGCCTTGTATTAATCTCTCGAAATAAATATGTAAAGGCACGAAACAAACAGAAGTGGGGGAGTGCGTCGATTTCTCCCTATGAGTAGTAATTCTCCCTACATGAGGTGGCGTATGGCATCATGTGTGAGAAATTTATCAATTATAAGCCACAAATGCGAGTACAGAAACGAATGATTCACGGCCTTAGCCATCGACTGAGGCATTGTGCGAAAATGCCATAAACAAACGTATCAGTCTCACGCCATCATTCGCCTCTGGACAATGTCTGTATTTGGCAAAGAGTTCGATAAGGATTGGCCTCTCTTCCACTTTGATCGAAAGCTGACAAAATTTGGAGAGAAACTTTTGCTCAAATGTCGGAAAATAGAAAAACCGGATAACATCAATGTTAACATTGAGGAGTTTATGGCAAAGTCTGAAGATTTTCCCATTGAAGTAAGAACAAAAAATATCATTGCATACTCGTAGGTTTAAAGTGAGCACCCTTTTTTTTATTTTCTTTAATAAAGTTTCCTATCAAAACTTGTCGGGTTAAATCTCAACCCAAGGAGCGTCATCCCCGAATAGTGCAACAGATAGTGTCGGCTTACCCTTTGATACACGAGAAAGTCCTTTTTCTAATAATAGACTTCTTGCAACACAAACTTAAGTATGGTAAGTATAAGAGCATTTGAAAATGGCAACTCTACAAAAAGCTTAAATTCGTCGAAAGCTAAGGTAGAGGTGGAAAGCTGTTAACATTTGAAGGTATTGCATGCATAAATTATTTGAGATATAAGAAGCCAAGTGATAAAGGTTACAGATGTAAGCGCTGCTCCCAGCTCCCTACAACAAGTAAGGAAAGGCAAAAGCCGACTATATAACACCCTACACCTCCTCTATAAGTGAAACTTGGTGGAGGTTTTTAAATGCATTTTAAAACTATCCGTATCAAATTTCGAGCAAATGTGTTCAAAATTGTAATAACTACGGCCTTTTATGTGCAAATAGGGCAAATGTTAGCAGTCACCAGAGAATTATATGTGCCACTTTTCATGACAATCGATGGACAAATGACCACATTATTGCAAATTACTCAAAGTCGGATGAACATACATATACATATATATATATATGGGAGCTATTGTATATCAAAATCCTAACCGATTTCGACCAATCTCTTCAGGTATTGTGGTAGTCGGTGAGAAAAATGTTGTTCAAAATTTGGGAAGATTCGTGAAGAAGTGTGCTTGCAGTGGCTCCAAAAGTCCACTTTTCGCGACAATCGGTGGGCAAAGGACCACACTATTGCAAATTATTCAAAGTCGGATGAACATCCATTAAAATATGTATATGGGGGCTATATCTAAATGCAAACCGATTTCAACCAATCTCTTTAGATATTGTGGTAGTCGGTGAGTGAGAAAAGCATTGTACAAAATTTTGGAAAGATTCGTTAAGAAATGTGCTTTCAGTGGCTTCAGAAGTTCTATGAAAATCCTTTCTGCAAAATTTCGAGAGAATCGGCTACCAAATGAGCACATGAAGAGGTATGGGGGGAGTCTTGCAATAAGATTGAAACAAACTGAATGTGTAAGTGAACGTCGATGATGATGTTAATAAATTCAAATTTGATTACAACACCGCAAAGACAAATTGGAAGGATCCCAATGTTAGTGGACTGTATGATGGATGAGAATGCTTGTTATTTCTCCGAATTGTAGAAGCGTACAAAACAAAAACACAGCACCGAAAGAAAATAAAGACAATAAGACCGTGGTATTTCAGTAAACGTTATAAAGGTGATTTTATTAAAAAAAGGGGTAATTGGGTTAAAATTGATTAGAGCTAGAATAAGAGAAAAAGAGATGAGATAAAAAAAAGTAGGAGGACCTTACCGATCGAGCGCTGGAGAATAAGTGGTGGATCGTAAGTTTGTAAAAAGGCAATTTAGTCATGAATGTTTCAATTCAATGGCATTTATTTAGTACGAAATGCCGTTTGTTAGGCAATTCTTTTATTTTCAATTAAAACAATGTACAATATATACGGTACATAAGGAGGCCCCTTGTTATTGAGCTTAAACTTGAATCGGACTGCATTCATTGATAGGTGAGAAGTTTGCCCCTGTTCCTTAGTGGAATGTTCATGAGCAAAATTTGCAATTTCCAAATATACGGTACATTTCAATTCAATACAATTTAATTTAGTAGGAAAATTCATAATTTAAGGAAAGGACTATCCGCCTCATTATTGCTATATTTTTCCGAATCGAGTGAACTATATCCAAATCTGAACCGATTACGACCAAACTCCTTCGATATTGTGGTAGTCGTTTAGGAAAACGTTATGCAAAATTTGGGAAGATTGGTCAATAAATGCGATTGCGTCCGAAGAGAAAATCGGACGTTACATATATAGAGGAGCTATATCCAAATCTGATCCGATTTCAACGGCATTCGCCAGTAATGTCGAGAAATATTAGCTGAAATATTATCGACCAATCACTTTAGATATTTTGGTAGTCGGTGAGAACAGGTTGTTCAAAATTTTGGGAAGATTCGTGAAGAAATGTGGATGCAGTTGCTCCAGAAGTAAAAAACGAGTGAAATATATGTGGGAAGTATATCTAAATCTGCCGCCGCCGTGATTTGAACCCATGATCTCATGTTTGGTAGTCTTGCACGCATCCTATATCCTACCGACATCATCTTCCCTATGATAAAATAACTCAATAAGTATAACTGCACAGTAATAAGTGTCTCAACCAATTAAATTTAAAAAAAAATGATTTTTTTTGTATACGAAGTACATATTTTTGTATGCCAAATTTTCTAAAATAAGTTTAAAGAAGAAAAAATAATTTTTTTTTCGACTGGCAAGGGTATTCGAACCTTGGTTTGCAAGTACTTAAAGGCAGGGTAAGAGGGAATATTTCGTTATTGCACTATTCACATAAATTACTTTTATTTTAGAAAGAAATATTTTCTTTCCATCAATGAATTCCGTTTCATTCATTTAACGAAACCATGAAACGACAAAATTTACAGCAATTAAACTTTTTCATTGCATTAATGAAAAATTTCTTTGTATTAATGAAAATTTTCATAGAATTTATGAAAACACACTAATGAAACACGTTCATTGATGGGTTGAAGCATTTTCCCTTCAGTGTTCTTATCAATGTGTCTATCTCTCTTTCTTCTGGGTCTGACAAACAAATGCACAAAGTTATAATACCCTGCAACACAGTAGTGGTGTAGGGCATAAAAATGAAATGAAAAAAGCGTGCAATTTTTTTATATTTTTTGTTAAGAATTTTAAAAGAACAATTAATCCTATTGCAATATGAAGGTAGGTTTGTGTTGTGTTCAAAAAAGGTCTATAGCCTGATATACACATGCACCTGCCATGTAAACCAATCTTCGAATTTGACTTCTTGAATTACTGGAGAGCATAATTCATATCTGTTTTTGGCTAAGATATTCCATGTTGAGTTCTGTTATGACTTCCAAATGGCCCAAATCGGTGTTTAATCTGTTATAGCTGCTAAAGAAAACTATCTTATTAATGAACTACAATATTTAAGAATAGTTCAAATCCTCATTTTTATGTTTTGGCACCTAATTTTATCATTCAAATTTGGCACGTGGACTTCTGTTCCGACTTCGAACAACCACGTAAAGTAGGGTCTTAATGACATCATGTAGAACAATTCAGAGACTTTGACGAAGGCGATTCTTAGTAGAGGGTATTTATGAAGTAAATGTTCATTTGAAATATTCACCTACTCTTTTTAGGATCTTCCAAAGAGAAAAAACTATACGAAGACATGTCATTGACTGATTTTGTTCAACGCCTTTTAACCAAAAGATGTGTCAGTTTTTATGGCGAGGATGATGACTATATGCTATTAGATGCTAATACCGGTTACGGGCCCAAGTATATGCAAGTTGGCAGCAAGCAAGAAGCCGATCCTCTCATATTGAAAAATGTACTCAGCTATGATGAGATCAAGGTACCGCCAGACATCTGAAATTACCAACAAACCCTCATGTATGCAAATTTTTGATATATATCTCCAACAGATTTCAGCTTTTCTTTCCATTTCTTCATTGACTGATTTTATTAACGACGGAAACCGCGCCAATGCCGGCATACCCATATCGGATGCATCAAAAATAGAACCTGAAGGTCTAGTGGTGGGTATGATTGGAGCCAGATTTGAACGCAAGGGACTTATGGAATGCCAAGATATTGTTGTAACCAAAACCCAAAATGTCGCCGAAAATGGTTATGGCGTTAAAAGTTTTGAACCTGTCAAACTGCATAAGCCAATGCTTAATGCTCTCAATCCCCTGAAAAAAGTGGACAAACTTGCCAAAAGTCGTGATTATAGACGCATTTGGAATAAATTCTATCAGGAGTACGATCATCTACATGAAGAAGTGACGAAGGATAATAAACGTTTTGCCGATTCCTTGAATGTCTATGTCACCTTCGACAATGTGATGATGAAGAAACGCTATGCCATATCATTTGATATGTTACTCCTGGAAGCAGAAAGGAGAGCCAAGGAGGCGGGCAAACTGGCCTATATACATGTGGTTGGATTTGGTTTGGGTGTTTGGCGTGCTGCTGCCCAGCAGGAGAAGATTTTCTTGGAGACTTTCTACCAGCGTTTAAAATATTTGCTGCCTTTTCTTAATAACATAGGCGTCGTACATTTCGCATGGTTCAACTTAAACGAATGGGGAGATTTGAAACACAAGGGAATTTTGAAGTCTGACTATCATCCCCGAAATGGCATCAAAACTTTGATCTCAAAAAGAAATCCCAACGACAAATTGGTAAGTTGTCTAAGGGTAGCAACAAAATCGAACGTATATGAATGCATTTACACTTCTAGGAATCACCCGATTACGATAATATGCTGCTGATAGTGTCCTATGCTTGGGATGGTAATGCCCTGCCGGGCAATGAATTTTGGGTGGTATGTATAAACGTTTAAGAGTATTTTTGCAAATTTTGCAAAAACTTCAACTTTGACCCTACTAATACTATTAAATTTCCCATGAACATTCCATCAAGTAACAGGGAATACTTCTTTCATATCAATGAGTGCAGTCCGATTTAAGTTTAAGCTCAATGTTGAGGGGCCTCCCTTTTTATGCCGAGTCCGAACGGCATGCCGCATAGCGACATAACTTGCTGGAGAATTTTTAACATGGCAGGATACCTCATAATTGTAGCCAGCATTAGTAAGGGGATAACCAACGCTGAAAATTTTGTTGATGTTCACGTCGGGGTTTGAACCCATGCGTTCGACGTCATAAACTCACATGCATTTCATTCAAATATTTCCATTTTCCCACTATATGGCATAAAAACTAAATTGGGATAACTCTTTCATAACTCGAGTTAGAATTATTGTGAAAAGGCTTTTTGTGGAGTTTTTCCACCCATTTGGCGTTAGCGGGTTAATTGATATTTTCTTCCATTTTCCAATATATTTTATTATTCTTTAGCTAAAATCGATAGTTTTCTGCTTTCAGCGAAAACTTCAAGCCTCCAATGATCCATCTACGGCCTGCAGTACCCTAATATCGGAAATTCATAATCCTCACATTAACATGAAATTTGTGAATGGCAATAATTTGCACATCGCCTCTGCTGATCATGGCGTGATTCATCTCAAAGAATATGTGGAACATTTATTAACAGCCAATGGGTAAAAAAAAGTTTTGTCAGTTATGCTGTGATTTACGTTTGTACCCTTCTTGCTCTCTTACTTGTACATAATCGAACTATATAAACGTTAAATAAATGATTTTTAAAAGTTTGTGGCAAATATCCTAGCAAAAAAGAGTGGGGTTTATGTTATGTTAGGATGTGTATGTGTGCGCTGACGGAACTTCCCCCTATGAATGAAACAACCAATAAAATTCCAGCCTTCGAAACACCCTTGGCTGTGTAGCACACACCATTCACCCCCATCCTTTGGTTTCTCTCATAGAGTATAGCACACCCGTCATACAGCCCTACGACGAAAAGCTTTTTTCGCTACCCCACGAGAGTGAAAGAGACAACAGCCTAAACACAAATATACACAAACAAATAAACAGATGTAGGAAACGGAAGATGCCGTACAGTGCTTAGACAAAATGGCTAACGCTTTCTGGTTCGGCAATTTACCGTTAATTTGCACCATACATTTATCAGAGTATGTGTGCGTGAGAGAAAGAGAAGGAGAGTGCAAGAAGCAAATCTGTGTGCGGGAGAGTGTAAATATGAATATAATCGCATTTTAGCAAGCATTTAATCTTTACCCTCGCATCTCCATATGCTCGCTGGCAGCTCAGCAATTATTAATGCATCTTATCCTGCCGCCACCAAGGAGTTTATGGCGTCCGTCTTGCCATAACTGTCAGTGTTTATTTGTAATTCGTTTAGCGTTGTTTAACTTTTGAGGACATCCAATCCCAAGTTCTGTTTGCGGTGGGCCGAAATGCCACAACGCTTTTCTAAGTTAAAAGATTTAACGTCTCCGGTGTTAGACAGTTGTTCTTTTCGCGTGGCTGCGACCTCAACAATTTACGGATAATACAGAACAGAAAAGAAATCTTGTTTTTAAACCTTAGATATTCGGTTTCACTATTCAACCGTCGGCAATTAAAAAACAATAAAAACTAGTGAATAAAAAAGAGAAAAAAAACAATAAAAAATAATAACTTAAAAAAATTAAAACCTTTACCAATTAAATTACTAAAATTGCAATGCACAATCAGAACTCAAAATCATTTTTAATTCGAGATCTTTTGGGGGATTTAATCAACCATCAGCAACAGCATCCAGAAGATGGTAAGAATCGTAAAGTTAAAAATACAACGGAATTTTTCTGGTAGAATGGCCTGATATGAGTTATAAGTTACAAACAAGTGGACACTGAAGCTGAGGCATTGTAGTGCCCTAGTTCAATTCAAGAAAATATATATGGAGTGTTACATACTAGTAAACATTTACATACAGATGCTTAATGAGAACATTTCTCTAATGCAAATACAGCTCAATATTTAAGTTTCACAAGCACATTATTGACACCTAAGGAAACAACAAACAAATATATATATTTTATGTTATTTATGTAACTTTTGTAACGCATATATTGGGTTGCCCAAAAAGTAATTGCGGATTTTTCATATAGTCGGCGTTGACAAATTTTTTCACAGCTTGTGACTCTGTAATTGCATTCTTTCTTCTGTCAGTTATCAGCTGTTACTTTTAGTTTGCTTTAGAAAAAAAGTGTAAAAAAAGTATATTTGATTAAAGCTCATTCTAAGTTTTATTAAAAATGCATTTACTTTCTTTTAAAAAATCCGCAATTACTTTTTGGGCAACCCAATACCATCCTTTCTTAAGGTACAACCAAAAAAATAAAACATTTCGAATATCTTGGCTACAAAGAATTCTGATTTACTGGGGAAGTATTGTTTTTAAAGTAACTGTGCAACATTTCCCTCCATTTTTTAACGTTATTTGTGAGTTTGTTACATTTTAATTTTAAAGTCACTTCGGTAATGATAAAACTTTTATGAACTTTGCCAGTGGTAAAGGATTACTTTTTTACGTAAAAATTAAAAAAATTCTTTTAAGCCAAAAATGGTTCGCTTACAGCAAAAGAGGATTTGTTACACCAAAAGGTGATTATTTTGGTTTGTTTATATTTGGTTCTTTTCCACTTGGTAGATAGTGTAGCTAAAAAACCCTCATATTCCTTTTTTCAATGGGTCTGCCAGTATTGGGAGGTTCGCGATAGTGTGTGGATTTACACTCAGAAAGTGAAAATGCTGGTACTTATAATAGCACAAACAAACACCTCGCACATAACGGCGCCAACCGGAAGGCAACAAAAATTTCCTCTGTGCACATTTTGCTCTATAAATAAATTCGTCACAAAGTTCGTTTATGAATCATTTTTTTGCGTGTAGCGATTAACATTTCTCTCTGTGTATGTTTACCAACTTAAAAATGGTCTATAAAAATTTGTTTAAATAAGATAGTCTCAAAAGCATAACGCTAAAAATTTAAACAAAAAAGGAAGATATCATTCAAATCTAAATGGAAAGTAATGCGTCTAGAAGAGATAAACCCACTACACCGACGGTTCCTGGGTTTTCCAAATGTTCTTCAAAAGCTTCATTCGTATAAGTTACTCGGTATCCTGAAATTTACTGTTTGTTTCATTCTTAATTCTCAAAACTTATCTGTGTTGGGGTGGGTATAACAATTTTCACCACCTACACGCAAAAAATAATTTGTTACACAAAAAAGAAATTTTCGCCAAGTAAAATTTCTTTCTGAAAAACTTTAAATTCTGTTTACGATTAAATTTTTGTTTGGGATAAATTTTTGTAAGAATTTGTAACAAATATCAAGTTTTTTACCCTGACGATGGCATGGGGCGGATCAATATCCACACCCTCTTTTCAACCTAAACTTACCTACACTGACGATATCTTTCATTCTTGGTATATAAAATGTTATTTCGGGTTTCAACTAGTTTTTCTTTACTTATAAATTAATTTAACGTCGTGCTTATGTATATGCATATTATTATACCCTCCACCATAAAATGGGGGTATACTAGATTCGTCATTTCGTTTGTAACACCTCAAAATATTCGTCTAAGACCGCATAAAGAATTAATATTCTTGATCTTCATGACATTTTAAGTCGATCTAGCCATGTCCATCCGTTTGTTGAGAGCACGCTAACTTTCAAAGGATTAAAGCTAGGCGCTTCTTATCAATGAAGGTCAGTTGGGCTTGTAAATGGGCCATATCGGTTCATGTTTTGATATAGCTGTCATATAAACAGATCTTGGATCTTGACTTCTTGAGCCTCTAGAGGGCACAATTCTTATCCGATTGGCTGAAATTTGGGACAAGATGTTCTGTTATGACTTCCAACAACTGTGCCAAGTATGGTTCAAATCGGCTCATAAACTGATATAGCTGCCATATAAACCGATCTCGGATCTTGACTTCTTGAGCCATTAGAGAGTGCAATTCTCATCCGATTTGGCTGAATTTTAGCATGAAGTGTTTTGTTATGACTTCCAAAAACTGAACTATGTATGGTTCTAACCGGTACATAACCTGATATAGCTGCCATATAAATCGATCTGGGATCTCGGATTCTTAAGCCTCTAGAGGGCGTAATTCTTCTCCGATTTGGCTGAAATTTTGTAAAATGACTTCTTTTATGACCTCAACATACATATTTTAAATAGTCTGGAACGATCTATAGCCTGATACGGCTCCCATATAAACCGATCTCCCGATTATGCTTCTTGAACACCTACAAGACGCAATTCTTATCCGAACGGACTCAAATATTACCCAATGACTTCTACTATGGTCTTCCACATTCAATTCATCTATGGTTTGAATCGGACTATAAGTTGATATAGCTCCAATAGCATAACCATTCTTATCCATAATTCTTTGTTTGCCTAAAAGAGTTACCGCGCAAGGAACTCGACAAATGCAATCCATGGTGGAGGATATATAAGATTCGGCTCGGTCGAACTTAGCACGCTCTTACTTGTTTTAAAATTTAAAATAGATTATGCATATTCAAAAGGATGCCAAGTTCAATTGAATGTTGTAACATAATTCTAGTTCAAAATTTGACCAATTATAAGCAGATTTACAGTGCCGGTCAAAATAATAGCACCTTTAATGTTACCTGCATACTTATGTATAATATACGCATTAAAATATTTCTTATTGCGTTCCGTATTATAGCGAAGATAGATAATTATGCTATCTTTTGAAATCTTAAGCATTTGCCCACATTACATCCCATTCCATTTGTTTGTATATTCTAATATGTTGGTATTAATATTACCGCAGTCAAAATAATAGTACCACATGACGTTTGTCTCCCAAATCGCGTTTTTTTATTGAATAAATACACAAATTAGAAAGTGTTATGATGAAAATGTTCACCATTTAGACAAGAAAAGCACCCCACGGATGAAAACCCAAATTTTGATCAAAAAGCTGGTATCTAATGGAAAATCTTATTGGGATATGTGAAAATTAATTGACTGTTGCAAACAAAATGATCTTTAACGCTCTTACGTTCAAATTTTAAATGATATCATGTCGTTGAAAACTAATTGTCATTCTTCTGGTAAAGGATCGCTGGGTTCGAAAATCCAAAGAGAGATTAATATGCTTACCGAGGAACTAAGAAAATTTCTTAATATTAATACTCGGAGCAACAATTTGAACGCGTATAGTTAAACTAAGTTTCCCCTTCTTTCCGCTAAACACATAGCTAGAAGATTAACTTTTGCTAAAGCTCATATAGAGTGCCTCCGTGAGAAATATCAAAAAGTTATTTGCACGGATGAGTTCAATTATTTCGAAGTTTTTCTTTTATTGTAACCTTGTAATGTTTCGCTTCAACATATCAAACGTTAACCATAAACCTAGGGTTATTGAACGTAACTAACCTTTAGGAGCTTCGCCTACGGTAAAAGAACATTTCTTTTGTTGTAAAACCAAAAACTCTTTAATAGCGGAAGTATTTCGGTAGCCTAAAAGGATTATTTGTTTACAGGACGAAACATTTCTGGTATCTAATATAGCCCAGTGAAGGCAACCTACTCACTCCATTACACATTACTGTGTACATGCACAAAAAAAAATCCCAAGCAAGCCTATGGGTTTGCAAATAATTGCAATTGTGCGCTCGTCACTGGTATTGCCATATTCTCACTCATAAAATTTTTTCCCTGTTTTTTTGCTGGCCAGTTCAGTCGAGTGCGGATGTGCGTAAATGATAAAAATCATTAGAAAAACGGACAAATGGCTGCTTGGTACAGGAAAACACATCAAGGCATTTCTAAGACACATACCTTGTTTGATAATATTAAAGCAATATAGAAATATTCATCTCAAAATTGGTATTTAAATGTGCGAAAAAAACAACAACTCCCATAAGTATTTTTGTTTTGATTTGTTTATAGCATACGGAATACAGCAAATCACAATACAAAACTATAATGAAGTTGTGTCAAAATTGAAGACTTTTAATATATTGTGTATCATAGCATTGAAATAAACGAAAGATTTTGAATTACCAACAGAGAACTATTTAGAATCGACAAAAAATTGATTGTACTCGTCACAATTTCTTTTTTTCTCGAAAAAAAAAAAAAACATTTATTTTATGATAAACAAAATCTAATGTTTTTCCTTTCCTTTATTTCCTCTATGTGAAACTAATTATTGTTTTGCGTGTGGAAAGCATGGGACCATTAAATTGGATGAAAAATATCATGGATGCAACCCAACATGTGCCTACCATATGCCCGGTGTGAAATGCCGCTGGTTTGGGTCTTCCAACAGGATAGTTGTGCCAAACACACTTGCAAAAAGTAAAATGTGGTTTGCGGAAAACCAAAAAAGTGGAAACCAAAGTTGTGGACAGAAATTAAGAAAGGAGAGTATCCAAGAGATCTAACAAGAAAAAAAAAATACATTGAAATGTAACATAGAGTATCTGAATCTATTTTTCCTAAGAAAGATGCCAAAATCTTCTAAAAATGCCTCAAATTATTAATTTTTTTGGGTGAACTTAGGGTACGAAACCTATCTGAAATTTCTTTCTTTGTAAAGGGTATGATCTCTACTAGACCATTTTGGTTGAAACCACACTAAGGTTACCAATGTTAGGCTGCAACCTCACGTTGGCAACCGAAACTATGAATAATGAGACTGTGAATAACCTTCGCCTGAGAAAAAATTGACAATTGGTGAATAAAAGCATAAATTTTATAAGGTTTTGATATTTAAGCCGTCGATCATTGAGCTCGTCTCGAAAGAAAAACAAACAAATATTGTAAAATTTACTGATTTTCGCCCTCACAGGCAAAAAAACTTGAAAATGAAAAGATTCAACAGAGCTCGGCCGGGATTCGAACCTATGCACACACAGCAACAGCGAGAGTCGTTGCCGTTGTCTCTAGCGTTCGAAGCCAACAATACAACTTCCAACAGATGCACAGAATCATGTGTATACCATGGGAGTAGTGTAATTGTTGTATACAAAAAATCTGCCATTACACAAAAACACATGCATTGGGAAAGGTACAGCTAATAGACAATGTTGTCGAGCGTAGTTAATGTGGTATTTATATCATAGAGGCGTTTTCGCAATGAATTCTGAATAAGTACAACATACCAACGTGAGCATTTAATTACATTTGCAATTAAAATTGTGCGAAATTTATCCTGATGCAGCGACACGTCGCTACTATTTTGCTCATAGAACCCAGTGCCACTTGTACGGAATGTGTTCGCATTATCTTCGTCACCATTTTTTTATAATGCGTTTTTACAGTTGTTCGTGTGAAAAATCGAAGTCAATACTAGGCTTAACAGGCAAACAACTTGAAAATTAAAATAAAATTGGTGACCTCTAACCTCTTCTTCTAAATTCATATGCGCTTCTATTCGCATTGTTGTAGGGTAAACCAAAAGTATATATTGACTAGATATGACATATCACTCACATAATAGAATAAATCCATTAGCATTTTTCTTCTTCTTTTTTCACAGTCTATAATTTGTATGTATTTTACTCATTGCATGAAAGCTGCTCCAAATCTTCAAGACTTCTTAACGAAAACGAAATGAAAATCTTAATGAAATGTTGGTATTAATATTACCGCAGTCAAAATAATAGTACCACATGACGTTTGTCTCCCAAATCGCGTTTTTTTATTGAATAAATACACAAATTAGAAAGTGTTATGATGAAAATGTTCACCATTTAGACAAGAAAAGCACCCCACGGATGAAAACCCAAATTTTGATCAAAAAGCTGGTATCTAATGGAAAATCTTATTGGGATATGTGAAAATTAATTGACTGTTGCAAACAAAATGATCTTTAACGCTCTTACGTTCAAATTTTAAATGATATCATGTCGTTGAAAACTAATTGTCATTCTTCTGGTAAAGGATCGCTGGGTTCGAAAATCCAAAGAGAGATTAATATGCTTACCGAGGAACTAAGAAAATTTCTTAATATTAATACTCGGAGCAACAATTTGAACGCGTATAGTTAAACTAAGTTTCCCCTTCTTTCCGCTAAACACATAGCTAGAAGATTAACTTTTGCTAAAGCTCATATAGAGTGCCTCCGTGAGAAATATCAAAAAGTTATTTGCACGGATGAGTTCAATTATTTCGAAGTTTTTCTTTTATTGTAACCTTGTAATGTTTCGCTTCAACATATCAAACGTTAACCATAAACCTAGGGTTATTGAACGTAACTAACCTTTAGGAGCTTCGCCTACGGTAAAAGAACATTTCTTTTGTTGTAAAACCAAAAACTCTTTAATAGCGGAAGTATTTCGGTAGCCTAAAAGGATTATTTGTTTACAGGACGAAACATTTCTGGTATCTAATATAGCCCAGTGAAGGCAACCTACTCACTCCATTACACATTACTGTGTACATGCACAAAAAAAAATCCCAAGCAAGCCTATGGGTTTGCAAATAATTGCAATTGTGCGCTCGTCACTGGTATTGCCATATTCTCACTCATAAAATTTTTTCCCTGTTTTTTTGCTGGCCAGTTCAGTCGAGTGCGGATGTGCGTAAATGATAAAAATCATTAGAAAAACGGACAAATGGCTGCTTGGTACAGGAAAACACATCAAGGCATTTCTAAGACACATACCTTGTTTGATAATATTAAAGCAATATAGAAATATTCATCTCAAAATTGGTATTTAAATGTGCGAAAAAAACAACAACTCCCATAAGTATTTTTGTTTTGATTTGTTTATAGCATACGGAATACAGCAAATCACAATACAAAACTATAATGAAGTTGTGTCAAAATTGAAGACTTTTAATATATTGTGTATCATAGCATTGAAATAAACGAAAGATTTTGAATTACCAACAGAGAACTATTTAGAATCGACAAAAAATTGATTGTACTCGTCACAATTTCTTTTTTTCTCGAAAAAAAAAAAAAACATTTATTTTATGATAAACAAAATCTAATGTTTTTCCTTTCCTTTATTTCCTCTATGTGAAACTAATTATTGTTTTGCGTGTGGAAAGCATGGGACCATTAAATTGGATGAAAAATATCATGGATGCAACCCAACATGTGCCTACCATATGCCCGGTGTGAAATGCCGCTGGTTTGGGTCTTCCAACAGGATAGTTGTGCCAAACACACTTGCAAAAAGTAAAATGTGGTTTGCGGAAAACCAAAAAAGTGGAAACCAAAGTTGTGGACAGAAATTAAGAAAGGAGAGTATCCAAGAGATCTAACAAGAAAAAAAAAATACATTGAAATGTAACATAGAGTATCTGAATCTATTTTTCCTAAGAAAGATGCCAAAATCTTCTAAAAATGCCTCAAATTATTAATTTTTTTGGGTGAACTTAGGGTACGAAACCTATCTGAAATTTCTTTCTTTGTAAAGGGTATGATCTCTACTAGACCATTTTGGTTGAAACCACACTAAGGTTACCAATGTTAGGCTGCAACCTCACGTTGGCAACCGAAACTATGAATAATGAGACTGTGAATAACCTTCGCCTGAGAAAAAATTGACAATTGGTGAATAAAAGCATAAATTTTATAAGGTTTTGATATTTAAGCCGTCGATCATTGAGCTCGTCTCGAAAGAAAAACAAACAAATATTGTAAAATTTACTGATTTTCGCCCTCACAGGCAAAAAAACTTGAAAATGAAAAGATTCAACAGAGCTCGGCCGGGATTCGAACCTATGCACACACAGCAACAGCGAGAGTCGTTGCCGTTGTCTCTAGCGTTCGAAGCCAACAATACAACTTCCAACAGATGCACAGAATCATGTGTATACCATGGGAGTAGTGTAATTGTTGTATACAAAAAATCTGCCATTACACAAAAACACATGCATTGGGAAAGGTACAGCTAATAGACAATGTTGTCGAGCGTAGTTAATGTGGTATTTATATCATAGAGGCGTTTTCGCAATGAATTCTGAATAAGTACAACATACCAACGTGAGCATTTAATTACATTTGCAATTAAAATTGTGCGAAATTTATCCTGATGCAGCGACACGTCGCTACTATTTTGCTCATAGAACCCAGTGCCACTTGTACGGAATGTGTTCGCATTATCTTCGTCACCATTTTTTTATAATGCGTTTTTACAGTTGTTCGTGTGAAAAATCGAAGTCAATACTAGGCTTAACAGGCAAACAACTTGAAAATTAAAATAAAATTGGTGACCTCTAACCTCTTCTTCTAAATTCATATGCGCTTCTATTCGCATTGTTGTAGGGTAAACCAAAAGTATATATTGACTAGATATGACATATCACTCACATAATAGAATAAATCCATTAGCATTTTTCTTCTTCTTTTTTCACAGTCTATAATTTGTATGTATTTTACTCATTGCATGAAAGCTGCTCCAAATCTTCAAGACTTCTTAACGAAAACGAAATGAAAATCTTAATGAAGAATAGCATTATAATTATTCTCTTTATTTGTAGCATAAACAAATAAACTAAATACGAGCTAATTGCGTATATTTAACATTTAAATAGTTGCTAATTGTTGAGAACGATAAGTGAGATACTTGTCATCACAAGTTTATCTACTTCATATGCTCGGCACTCTACTTTACCCAGCATACGAATACACATGCATACATCCATACAGACTCTCACAAACTAATTAACATCATATCTTCTCTGATATGTCACAGAAATCATTCTCCTCCACGCATACCACCCACAAGGAAACGGACAGACACTTGCTCTCCTCATTCACTTTCAACCGCACATAAAATGCCAAAGGCGGCCAGTTCTTGGATGAATGAATGGGAGGATGTGTTTCGCTTAACATGTACTAGAAAGGATGCTTTTGTTTAGGAGTATAAGAGCGCATATATATGTTCTTGTGTGTGTGTTTGTCAACCGAGAGATGTTGTTTTACATTTTTAATTGCCGTATGATTTCACTGTACAAAAACAGCTCGTTTCGCACTTGTCATATTCTACTTAGAACCTTACCACCCATTCTCTCCCACCACACGACGCTTTCTCTCACTCTCACACGGTGTGTGAATTTGAGTGCAGCCCAAAACAATTGTCATTTAGGGATTAAGGGCGTTTTTATTTTTGAATGCCGTACGTGACAAATTGCCTATAAAGTTGTTAACATATTTTCTTAGCGCTCTAAAAAGCGCTACAATCGGTAATTTCTTCTTAACTTATGTATATCCCAATAAATGTCAAAAGCTAAGATAAGAGTAAATTTTAAGACAAATATCTTCACTGTGCATCAGACCATGAATAGACCAGAACGAAATTTAATTTTTTTTTTTTTCAAATTAGTTTTGCGAGTTTTCCTTTCATTACTTTAATTGGCTATCACAGAACATTTGTCCCATAAGCCGAACTAAGAATAGCGTTCCAAGCGCCACGATCTTCTGCGCTCCTTCTAAAAACTGTGACACCCAGTTTCGAGAAGTCTATCACCACTTGATTTTTCCATAGGACTTTTGGTCGTCCCGATTTGAGTACATCACCGTGATAGCCTTCAAAAAACTACTTTGCTGGAGCTTCTTTATTCATTCTGACAACATGACCTAGCGCAGAGCAAATCCTTGCATACGATTAACTGCGCTAACGTCGTACAGTTTATGCCGTTCGTGATTCATGCGACGCCGATACTCCCCATCAATGCAAAGTGGCCTATTCATTTTATGAAGAATCTTTTTCCAAGCACTGACTTGTATAGTGTAATCTTCGTCTATCGAGAGGTGACCTTGTTTCTAAACTGCTTGCTTAGTCCAAAGTAGCATCGTTTTGCCAGTATTATTCTACGCCTTATTTCCAAACTGGTGTCAATCGTTTCGTTTACGGCGGTGCCGAAGTAGATGGTTTTATGACAGTGTGACATATTATTGACAGATCAGACTGTCATCACAAATAAACCTATTAAGGCTCTATTACACGATATGTATTTGTCTTATGACATGTCAAATTTACCACATGTTGAGTTGTACAGTTGTCGTGTGATACAAACGAAACTAAAATATGAAAAACACTTTTCAAAAAGCACATGTAACTTTTTTCGATTAGAGCGTTCTTTTCGTTCTGACAAAAAAATTAAAGAAATCAGCTGTGAGTCGAGTGAAAACAACCACAAATTAAATTGTTTTCACATTTTTAGGCTTTAACCAGCTTTCTCAGACTTTAACAATTTTTACGCATAAAAAAAATCTGCTTTTGCTCAAATTTTTAGGTTATGTCATACGAAAATAACAAACATGTGTTATAGCAAAAATGATGAATCGTATGTAAATTGACAATTTTGACAAACATTTTCAAATAAATGTGCATACAAAAAGTGACATGTCATAAGACATCTACATGCCGTGTAGTAGCGCCTTTAGCGATATACATATATATGATTGTCGGTGTTAATGGAAGTGAAAACAGGTTATACATGTATATAACTAACTTTCACATAGAATATATTATAATTGTAGCATAGTACCTATAGTAGTCGCATATATCCTATTCTTTTGCACTTTTCTCTACGTATAAGTCTGACGCATATTTCGCTTGGGGATATTTGTTTAATTATTTCAGATTTTCAGTTTAATTCATTCGTCCCTTGCAGTTACTACAATTTTATTTTGTTGTCGCACAAGTGTCGAGATATTAACATTTGTTGTTTGCTGCTGTGGCTTCCTAAAGCGTTTTGTTGGTAAGCCAGTCACACTAATTGGTCTGGTTGGTTACACATCCTGTGGTTAGACTAAAAACTTTCTTTTTTAATTTATCACCTGAAATGGGGTTGATAGTTATGATTTTCACAATGTGATATACACAATGTTATAAGAAAGACATTACAGTAAAATTATTGCTCAATTGTAGTTAAAAAGAATTGTTTTTCTCTTAAATAAAATGTTTGAACATTTTTAAAGCAGATATCTCTTTTTTATATTTAACTATTTAGCTGGGGTGGGCTGGGCACCCTTAGACTTAGTCCCTAAAAAGCGTATCAATTTCGTGCTCTGCTCCACAACACCATTAGGTCGAACCCCATATTGCCAAAGTAAGTAAATATGTCTCGTTCGGATGGGTTTTGGGGGTTGGGCGGCTACCCAAACACCCGGTCCAACAATTGGATATCAGTTTAATTTTCTTCTCTCAAATGCCTTTCATTTGATTCTCATATTGTAGGTTCAGCATTTTTGATTCTATACAGAACTTGTATGGGGGGTATACTAATTTCGTCATTCCATTTGTAACACCTCGATATATGAGTGTATGACTCCACAAAGTATATATATTCTTGATCGTCATGACATTTTAAGTCGATCTAGCCATGTCGTTCCGTCCGTCCGTCTGTCGGAATCACTCTAACTTTCGAAGGAGTAAAGCTAGGCGCTTGAAACTTTGCACAAATGCTTCTTATTAGTGTAGGTCAGTTGGGACAGCAAATGAGCCAAATCGCTCCATAACAGCTGCCATATAAACCGATCTTGGGTCTTGACTTCTTGTACTTCTAGAGGGCGCGATTCTTATCCGATTTGGCCGAAATTTAGCATGAATTGTTTTATTTTGACTTCCAATAAGTGTTTAAAGTATGGTGTAATTCAGTCCATATCCTGATAAAGGCGCCATATAAACCGATCTCCCGATTAGACTTCTTGGGCTTTTACAGGGCGCAAGTCTTATCCAATATGGTTGAAATTTTACGCATGTCGCTTTGTTATGACTTCTAATAACTGTTCCAAGTATGATCTAAATCGGTATATAACCTGATATAGCTGCCATAAAAACCGATCTCCTGATCTTTTTGAACAATTATTATTCGATTTGCCTAAAATTTTGGTCCATTGGTGGTGTTTTTTATGACTGGTGTTTTTCTATTTAAAAATGCCATTCAAAGAACTTGACAAATGTGATCCATGGCGGAGGGTCGGCCGGGCCGAATCTTATATACCTTATGCCATATTGCATAAGAGTGACCCAAAAACTCTTTACTACACATTTGGGTGTCGGATTATAACTTTATAATTCCTAAATACAAAAAAATAATGCATTAGCCATAAAGAAAATTTTGACAAGCAAACTTCTTTTTGTGAAAAACGTTAGGAGTTTGTGTACAATAAATTTGCACCTTTTGTGTTAACTTTATCCAAGATTTTGTGACGAATACAAATTTTGCCCAAATAATATAATTTTTTCTGATAATAAAACATGTTATTAGGAGATTCGTTTGGTTTTTTGTATATATTCATTAGGAAAAACTATTTTTTTATAACTATTTTTTTTTAAGTTTAAAAGGGATTGTGCCTGTTCGAAATGATAAAGAACTCAAATCAGTTTTGCAACATAAATTTGAGTTGTATGATACACAACAAAAATTAAAGCTATTTTTTGTACACCTTATGCTTTAAGCAATGTAATAATTAGTTGTGAGTTGTTGTTTTGTTTTCGCACAAAAAGGGTGATTTTTTAGCTAGTATCTTTTTGACAACACTAGTTTAAAGAACTCTCGTACGTTTCGTATTTTTTTTTACTATCAAACACCTTCAGTTTGGTCTCTACTTTAACCATGAATCGTCTTACAAACCAACAACGCTTGTAAATTATTGAATTTTATTATCAAAAGTCACAGTTTGTTGCGGTTTTTGGTCTGGTGGCATCATTGGACCGTACTTCTCCAAAGAGAACGTAACGTAACTGTGAATGTTGGGCGCTATCGTGAAATGATATCCAACTTTTTTTTGCCCAAAATACAAGAGGTTGACCTGCATGACATGTGGTTTCAACAAGACGGTGCCACATGCAGACGAGTTCGGTGAACATTTTATTTCACGTCCGGGACCGGTCAATTGGCTGCCAAGATCATGCGATTTAACGCCTTTAGACTAGTTTATGTGGGGCTATGTTAAAGCTCATGTCTAAACAGACAAGCCCGCTTCAATTGATGCATTGGAAGACAACATTGAAGCATTCATTCGTGAGATACCGGCTGAAATGTTGGAAAGAGTATGCCAAAATTGGACTAAGTGGATGAACCATTTGAGGCGAAGTCATGTTTATCAATTGCATGAAATATTCTTCAAACATTACAATATATAGACCGTACTATCGATTCAAATAAAGATTTCATGCATTTTTCTGAATTTTATGTGTTTTTTCTTTTTGCAAAACTTTCATACAGCTCTTAAAAAATCACCCTTTATTAACATGGATATTTTTTATGGCGCAAAATATTATCAAACATTGCTCACCACTGAGTTCCTATCCATACTGACTGCTGGCTGACGTCTTCTTACGCACACACTCTGTAGCTAATGGAAGAAACACAAGTGATAAATAAAGTAAACAAACCATTTTTTCATGTAAGGCTGGTACTATGTACTATGAAAACACAATTTTTCGCGATTACTTTTTTGAAACACGACAAAAATCTCAATGACAACATAATACTTATACTAAAATTGATTCAAAAGTTATAGGGGAATATTCTCCTCTATGAAATCAGCAAGTTTTTTGCTTCAAAATCTATTATCTAACCAAGTAAAAAGGGATTAGGTTCGGCTAGGCCGAACTTTAGATACCCACCACCTCGGGTATATATGTTAACAACCTATCATCATAGTCCGATTACAAATGCATTATCTATGCACCCATAACAGGTATATTCAAATATACAAGTCACTGTTAAATTTTGGTTCAATATTGGTCTTTTTGGCAGCTATATCAAAATATAGACCGATCTGAACTATGTAGGACACAGATGTCGAAAAGCCTAACATAAGGCAATGTGTCAAATTTCTGCGAAATCGAATCATAAATGAGCCTTTTATGGGCCCAAGACCTTAAATCGAGAGACCGGTCTATATGGAAGCTATATCCAAATCTGGACCGATCTGGGCCATCCTCAAGAGGGATTCGAGGGGCCTAGCACAACTCACTGTTCTAAATTTCAGCGAAATCGGACAAAAAAGCGCCCTGGACCAAACTGAAGGGGGATATCGAGTGGCCTAGCACAACTCACTGTCTCAAATTGCAGCAAAATCGGATAATGAAAGTGGCTTTTATGAGTCTAATACTTAAAATCGGCAGATCCGTCTATATGAGGGCTATTTCAAGATATAGTCCGATATAGCCCATCTTCGAACTTAACCTGCCTATGGGCTAAAAAAGAATCTGTGCAAAGTTTTAGCTCAATATCTCCATTTTTAAAGACTGTAGCGTGATTTCAACAGAAAGACGGACAGATGGACGGACATGGCTAGGTCATCTTAGATTTTTGAGACGATCAAGAATATATATACTTTATAGGATGGATGGATATTTCGATGTGTTGCAAACGGAATGACAAAATGAATATATCCCATTCTTTGGTGGTGGGTATAAAAGGTAGTCACGACAATTTTACGCGGAATACGAATATACCACCAACCTTAATGTACGTTTACATTGCTCATTAAATTCCCAATTATGGCCTTTTAAAGGTGTAAGTGCTAATTTCTGTGTTTTTTTTTTTGCAAGTTTTAGCACACAAAAATAAATCTCATTTTTGCAGGATTTATTTTTAAATCCCAAATAAACCCGATTTCATGACTGAATAATCGATTTAAGTACCAAAATATGCAACTGTTTTCAAGAATTGTGTATGCATGTGTGTGATATGCACATTCATGTATACGCATGTACGCTTGTGTATGTCTCTTAAATCCCCAAAAAACCCAGTGTAAATGGACAGGATTTGTTTTTGGGATTTAGTTAAATCCAGATCATCAAAATTTCAATGTAAACATGCTGTAAGCAAAGAATATTTTGGCTTAAAAAACATTCTTTACCACAGACAAAGTTCCAAAAGTTTTTACCATAAACAAACATTGAAAAATTCACGACTAACCTTTTTGGAACCTAAGGAAAATTCTAATTTTCTAAACAAGTTCTAAAAATTTGAGAATTTCGTCAAAATGTTTGAGTTTTATATATCCCTTTTAGTTTGCAGTCAGACCCCTTTAAATTTATGTATGTATATAAATAAATATACAAACATTGCTTTGACATTTTTTTTTATATGATCAAGACCTAGTCTACTTTACAAACTAGCGACTTTTGTTTTAAAAATAATTTTTGCATATTATTGGGATCAACTTTGCCATTCATAGATATCGGAAGTTTTAATACAAATATCCGGAACATATTGTATCAATATCCACATTAAACAAAAGTCAAAAACATTCAAGTATCGGAAATTGACAATAGAAAATCCTTTTAAAACAATACACACATGCCTCAATTCAATAGCACAATAAATTGATTGCCAATTGATTTCTTCCCCTTGCATATGTTTATTGAAAGGCTTTTTAACATGTAACCTCTTTTGAGCATCAAAAACACCCCTTTTTGTTGGGCCATTTCAAAGCATTATTGCGAAATAAATTCACATATCTCAAAAAAAAAAACGAAAATAAAAATCTGTTATTTAACCTTTAACAACACTTCAGACATGTGTGTCCTTACCGCTCAAATGTGAGCATGAATAACTGCTGCTGTAAATCCTTAAACATGCATGCATTGATTGCCACGTGGAAGAAGCGATGGGGAGAGCCTAGAGAGGAAATCATCTTAAAGAATTTTCCAAAAAAGTCACGTCCAATCAATTTAATTCACATATGTACAAGCACAAGAATTATCCTGGCGATTAAATGGGAATCACCTCTTCACTTTGTTGTCAAGTCAAGTAGCAATTATTTGAAAATTTTTTTTTTCATTATTTTGACGTGAGAATATGGGAATCTAATTGGAGTAATGGCAAATTATATTTACTTTAAAACAAAACATTTTGAGGACTACAATGTCTCATATTTAATTGCTTCAAAGAAACTGTTGCTATTGAACCTCCACGTTTAGTTCCAAAATCTAACCTAAACCTATGCCCAAAAAAAAAAATCCAGTTAATTTGAATCAATAATTTTAAAAACATTCAGCATTAGCAATGTAACGATACAATGCTGACATTAAACGTACTCATTACGACACTGATGTTGCAGAAGTCTTAGGATATCCATATAAGCGGATACCCATTTTCAAAATGATCGAAAAATAAACATTTTTATTTGTCAGCAAAACTTATGCAAATACGCTTACTGAAGAATTGCAAAACGCATTGGCTTTATACCAGCGATGCCCAAAATGATGATGTGACTGTATGTGTGGAATACTCTCTTAAAATATTTTTATACCCACCACCGAAGGATGGGAGTATATTCATTTTGTCATTTCGTTTGCAACACATCGAAATATCCATTTCCGACCCTATAAAGTATATATATTCTCGATCACCGTAAAAATCTAAGACGATCTAGCCATGTCCGTTTGTCTGTTGAAATCACGCTAAAGTTAGTCTTTATAAAATTGAGATATTAAGCTGAAACTTTGCACAGATTCTTTTTTTTTTGTCCATAAGCAGGTTAAGTTCGAGGATGGACTATACCGGACTATATCTTGATATAGCCCCCATATAGACCGGTCCGCCGATTTAGGGTCTTAGATCCATAAAAGCCACATTTATTATCCGATTTTGCTGAAATTTGGGACAGTTAGTTGACAGTAGTGTTAGGCCATTCGATATCCTTCTTCAATTTGCCTCAGACCGGTCCAGATTTGGATATAGCTACCATATTGGCTGATCTCTCGATTTAAGGTCTTGGGCCCATAAAAGGCGCATTTATTGTTCGATTTCGCCGAAATTTGGGACAGTGAGTTGCGTTGGGCCCTCCGACAACTTTCTGCAATTTGGCTTAAATCGGTCCAGATCTCGATACAAGGTTTTGGACCCATAAAAGGCGCATTTATTGCCCCACATGGCCAAAATTTGGGATAGTGAGTTGTGTAAGGCCCTTTGCCAGCCCTCTTCAATTTGGCCTAGATGGGTTCGGATTTTGATATAGCTGCCATATAAACCGATCTCTCGATTTTAAGTCTTGGACCCAAAAAAGGCACATTTATAACCCGATTTCGCTGAAATTTGGCACAGTGACTTATGTTAGGCCTTTCGATATCCGTGTCGTATAGGGTTCAGGTCGGTCTATATTTGGATATGGCTACCAAAAAGACCTATATTTTGTTCTACAAAATGAAATGAACAATGACTTGTACTTAATAGACCACTCAATATCCGTGTCGAATTTGGTCCAAATCGAACCATAATTCGATATAGCTGCTATGAGGCATTAATTATGCATTTTTCACCGTATTATGACGAAAGGTTGTTTACATATATACGAACTTTGGATACCCACCACGGGTATCCAAAGTTCGGACCGGACGAACTTAACGTCTTTTTTTACTTGTTAATTTTCTCAATATATAACAAAAAAGATTTTTGTTACTTAATGATTCAAATGTTTTGCAAAAATAAACATAAACTAAGAAAATTTAAATACGTTTTTAGACCTTCCAAGCGTTTTATCAATAAAAATTATTGTTTTTAAAATAAAAACAAAAAAACGATGCGTACACCCCTACGCATGGTCATTCGTTGCTGTCGCAACGACTGAAAGAATACGTGTGACTTGCCATCAACGCTACCGTAAGGGGCTGGACATCGCTGCCGTAAAGGGGCTGGGCGTCGCTGCTTTATACGGAAAGAGCATTAGCATTGGTTCAGAAATAAAGTTCGGTTATGATGTTGTATTGCGCTAATATCATCACTCTATGCAGAAATAACCTTCAGTTTGTGCATACCATTTTTTTCCAAATTTGGCAATATTTTTTTTGCCAACTGAATTAAAAATTGACTGGCATAAGTTTTAATTATGAGCAATTGCCAAATAGAAGACAAAGCCAAATATTAAGACACAATCAGTTCATCCTACACACAAAACTCCTCACAGTTGGCCAGAGATATTTACTTGTAAATGGTAGAAACCCTTAACAGATTCCAAAGCTATTTGATGATGGAAGACGTCATAACAATCAAAGTTCAGTTTTTTCCACACGTTTGACCTTTTTTCTCGTGTTTTTTTTTTTTTTTTTTTGTATTGTCATACACGTGAACATAATAATTCCAGCTGTGTCCTCGATTAGAGCTGCCGCAACGCAAAACATCCGTCTGCCAAAGGCCGTAGACAGGATACAAAAATGAGGACTACGATAAAAATAACACAATTATAAACTATTTTTACATACACCCTGCTTGCTTGACTGGCGTGTGCTGATGATTCGAGGAAATCCCCTGGCAAATAAGTTTCATGTTGCATGCATGCGGTTTTGCAAAACACTCCATCACAATGGCATAAAGTGATGCGCAAACTGAAGATGATTGTGTTCTACTCATCCTTCTGTTTCGACATTGATTGCACAAATGAATGAAGAATAAGTTATAAGCGAAGTGGCCTGGAGAACCTTATGTTAGACGTCGACAAACGCCCACTTGAGTATCCATTAGCATTGAATGGGAATTGTAAAAATTATCTTCTAATGATAGCCAGGATTACAATGAGTGGGTTATGCGGCCACACACCGAGCTCAACACGGGAGTTCAATGCAAATTATTATTTTTAACCCAAAAAATTCTTTTTACTGAAAGCTTTGTAGGTGGTTAAGCGTTTACACGTGGTACACCACAAGCTGAGCAATCAAGGGCATGTGAATCGACTTTTTATAGACAGGGCAAACAACAAAATGCACTAAAAATTCTTATTTTTCTTTTTGCAGAATCCGATTTGTCGGACAACAATTCAGATATAGACATTGAGGATCGTTCTTCTCCCGATTCGGAAGCCTTGAATTGCCACTACAGTGGCGGTGGAAATTCCATGACAAATGGCCATTTCAATCTAAGCAACAATGAATCTAGTTTGGATTCCTCGCCCTACCACAATGAAACCGATGCTCCATCCAGTGGGCCTTCACAGACACCATCACATTCAAATTTTCTCTCCGACTCCAAACTGAATTTGGTAAAGAGTGGCCGAAAGCCTAGACGCAGACGCACAGCTTTCACACATGCCCAGTTGGCATATTTGGAGAGAAAATTTCGTTGCCAAAAATACTTGAGTGTAGCCGATCGCAGTGATGTGGCGGAGACTCTAAATCTATCAGAGACACAAGTGAAAACGTGGTATCAAAATAGGAGGTAAGTACCATTCGGATGTACCATACTTTTAACGCTTTTAATGCAAAGTGTTAGGTTGGATATACAGTGGGCGACAAGCGCCATTTGGAGAATCGAATGCTATTGTGGGCAATGGTTATGATAAAGATTTCTTTAGAGTCTCTTTAAACTTAAGGCCGTACGGATACTTTTGTCGCTCATTTTGGGAATTTATTTAGGTTTGACTTGTTCATTATTTACATATGGGGAACCGAGTGGAAGGGTATGAGGCTTGTAATCGAATGAGGGACTGCATGATGCGTCAAAAAACAGGAAGTAAAAAAGACTTATTTCTCAAAATAAACGACACATATGCGGAACGAGTACTGCGATTGTCTAACTTATAGCGAACATCGTTTAGCAAGCAAGGTGGATTTAATAAGGTGGTCTCACGCGAAAAACTGCTGACAGCCGGCCAGGTTTGACGGTATTAAGATGTCAGATTTTTGTTTGCATTCTCTTTGTTGTTATATTTTTCTCGCATATTCTCTGCTCATTTTCTCACACGTATACACACACGCACACAAATTTCTTCATGCTAGATGTATTTTTGAGGAAAAGTTGGCTTTTTTGACGGCGCTGTAAATAAAGTTAACCAATAAGACCCAATGTTTTATTTGAAGGGCAAGTTTCTACTAATTAGTTAGTAGGTGGGAGCATGTCACCTTTTCGTGGCAAAACAACCTGATGAGACCTCTGATAAGGCCGAAATCCCGATCACTATACCACATTTTTATGACTTTTTGAATAGTTTTTGTTGTTATTGTCTAAGTTGGACGTATATAAATCCAAAAACAAAATGAAATATTTTCACATGACGAAAAGTACGCTGCCATTCTTATTTATCTATTCAGGAGACGTATCCAAAATGTTTTAAGAAAAACAAGAGAAAAATATTTAAAAACCATTACAAATAACTATCTTTTCTTTCGTTAAAGCCCCAAATAGATAATTTTCACGATTTTCTATTCGTTGACGAATAGACGATGGCGATTATCGTTAAAAGTGGTTACTGAATACCAAAGTCGTTAACTTTTCTGTTAACTCTTTAAATAAACAATATGGTTAAAAAGTATTCTCACCAAAGACGAAACGCGTCCCATAGTGGTTGGTGTATATTGCTGTCTTTGGCTTTCTTTTTCCATTTGCATCTCCGATCATTGAGCTCGTCTCGAAAGAGAAACAAAAAAAATATTGTAAAATTTAATGATCTCGCCCTAACAGGCAAAAAAACTTGAAAAATTAAAAGTTCGGCAGAGCCCGGCCGGAATTCGAACCTGGGCACACGGAGCAACAGCGAGAGCCATTGCCGTTGTTTTAGCGTTCGAAGTCATCAATACAAACTTCCAACAGATGAACAAAATCATGTGTGGTACGGAAGAAGTGTAATTTACCACAGACAGAATGTCTGCCATTACACAAAAATAAATGCATTGGAAAAAGTACAGCGAAAAGTACGAGCTTGGTTAATGTGGTAATTGTATCATAGATGCGTTTTCGCAATTAATACGATTCAAATACAACATACCAACGCACGGCCCTTGAGGCCATCACACCTAATATGGTTGAAAAGTCTTCTAACTAAAGACTAAACGCGTCCCATAGTGGTTGGTGTATGTTGCTGTCTTTGGCTTTCCTTTTCCATTTACATCTCCGATCATTGAGCTCGCCCCGAAAGAGAAACAAACAAAAATTTTAAAACTTAATGATCTTGCCCTAACAGGCAAAAAAACTTGAAAAATGATAAACAATTTTCGTTTAAACAGCTTAGAAAATTCCACTGCAGGTGTATGCCTTCGAGTGTGAGACAGAAAATAGACTTCTTCATTTCTTTCAACCTAATCTAACCATCCCTGAACGTGGTCAAGAGACAAGAACAAACCTATACCACTTCCCAATTTTTGACACTACAGGGCTAACTTGCTGGACAAAACAAAAAACAGATCGTTCCCATTCCTTTCAATCTTGATTTAAACTGAGTTCTGAACAGTTTTTTCTTTTTATTTTCATCTCTTTTTAGAACAAAATGGAAACGTCAAAATCAATTGCGTCTGGAGCAGCTGAGACATCAAGCTACCATGGAAAAAGAATATGTAGCCGATGGATCGGGAAATCCCTTGGGCTGCTGCCCTCCTGGTCTATCAACATTCAATACCACAAATCCCTGCAATTTTCTCACATCTGCTGCAGCGGCGGCCCTTTTCCGTAATGTTGGCTATGTTCATGGATGTCCTCTGTAAGAGAACAGCGATTCCCTTTGGAATGTTGATAGCCCGCAAAATAAATAATACATAAATATTTGTTAATTAATTTTTAATGTTTTGTATATAGAAGAATTAGTCAGTGCCAGCAATGTGCAATACGAATATGTATTTTGATTTGTGATTTGATTTAATAAAAAAAATAGAGTGTAATAATAAATAAGAAAATCATTCGAAAAAAATCTGTAAAATGATTAAAGGCATTCTTAGTTTCAGAGATTTTACTACGATTCTCATTTTGAAATCTATAATAAAGCGTTTAAAACTGGTCTTGACTTCGAAACAAAGAACACACTTCAGGCCTCTCTATCCCATATCCCAACCTTACCTGCCTTATTTCTGACTGGCCATCAATAAACCACCAACCAACAACGTTCATTTTGAATTTTCCCCGCCGTTCAATAACAGCCGTTACATAAAAATAATGATTACATGACTTTGAGTGGGGTCGTTTCAAGGAGTCATTGAAACTTTTATACCAATATGCCAGCCACACCCACCCCAACCCTGGGGCTGTTCATATTAACCCCCCATGGCTACTATTGCAGAAGAGAGAATCAAAAACATTGTAATGTCGATTATCTGCTCATTAGTGATAGACTACAGCACTTTTGACTTCCGTTGCAAGCACATAAAAGCTACAAAATACCAACATTTGTTATTTTTTTAAATAAAACGATGATACTTCACAGAGAAGAGATGGAGGAAGTATAGAGTGAAGACAGCTTATGATGGATAATGATGGCAGTCTTTGGCTTGAGAGTGTGTTGGAAATACGAGGATGTCAAGAATAAGTTTTGATATCTGAAGCAAGATACTCTGTATAGATGTAAAAAAGGTTGAAAGATTTAAAAAAAAAATTCCCATTCCTTGACAAACAAATTTTAATTAATAACAGTGTCCTTGAATGCTTAGTGTTAAAAGTTGGGTTGTTCAAAATACATTTTTTGAAAATTTACAATAAATATCATTCATGTTTACCTTTATTAGATCCATTAATTGGAATTTAAAAAATATCGAATCAATTTCTTAAATATTTCTATTTTTGTAATAGAACAGTTTTTCATATAATCATTTTCGTGATTCAAGCAGGTTCAACAAACAAATGAATTGGATCAATTAATTTCGTGATTGGAACTGATGATCGTAGAGACTCAGAAGATTAGGAAAAGATTAGTCGTCAAAAACAACACACACAAGGATACATTAGAAGCTAGTTAATGTCGATATTGGAATATATTACACTGCGTGTCACATAGTTGAAGAGACCACACTGGCGTGACATTTCCCAACAAAGACCGGTCAATTGCTTTGTATGTGGTCAACAAGGTTTCTTTGTCAGTACCCCAAGTGCTGCCGGCAAGTGGCTTAAGGACCTTGCTTCTACTTCTGACCTTATCGTAAATTGCAATGGCATGTGCAGAGAACGTGAAAGAGCTGTCAAATGTGACACAAAGTATATTGGGACACTTGATCGTCGGAATCTTTAGACCATCGACATCCACACATCCATCTATCCAACACTTTCAGCTCATTATTTACCTCATGCTTGTATGTAGTGAACTATTTGATGGCAAATATCATAAATTTCTGGCATAGAAATAGCAAGCAATATCGATGATGTAAAAGTTCATACTACAGCAGATGTCGCTAACGGTGGGGCCCGATGCCATTATCCTATAATTTATTTGTTTATTTCATCAGCTACTGACAGCTGGGTGAACCATACAAGTAAAAATATTACATTAAAATTTTAATATCCATTAAGTATAAGGAAGGTTTAAATAAACGAAAAAACTTAAAAGAATCAACACAAGTAAGCTTACATTCCCCCCATAGAGATAGGCAAAAGTCTATATAGTACACAGATTAAGCACCTCTGTATTCCGAAGACGAATAATATAACGATGAACCCGCAGCAACGGTCTCAGTAGACGCACACGAATCCGCAGTAACGGATTCAAGATGGAATCGGTAACGTTGTCAAATCCGCAGCAACGGATACAGATGGAACCGGCAACGTCGTCGAATCCACAGTGCCGGATTTTGTCCCAGATGTGATCATGACACCGCAAAAGAGATAACTTTGTGACCAGGACCGTGACCGTCCGTCCATCTGTCGTTTAAAATTTTTTACAGGTTCTTCTCTTTGACATAGATTGTTGTGGATTGCAAATGAGCCATATCTGTTCCGACTTGAACATAACTCCCAAATAAAGTGGTCCTTCGATTTGAACTTTTGGTTCAAATTGGGAGGCCACCGTAGCGCAGAGGTTAGCAAGTCTGCCTATGACGCTGAACGCCTGGGTTCGAATCCTGGCGAGACCATCAGAAAAAATTTTCAGCGGTGGTTTTCCTCTCCTAATGCTGGCAACATTTGTGAGGTACTTGCCATGTAAAACTTCTCTCCAAAGGGGTGTCGCACAGCGGCCGTTCGGACTCGGCTATAGAAAGGAGGCCCCTTATCATTGAGCTTAAACTTGATTCGGACTGCACTCATTGATATGTGAGAAGGTTTCCCCTGTTCCTTAGTGGAATGTTCATGGGCAAAAATTTTTGTTTTTTTAAAGGTTAAAATTTTGTCCGATTTGGCTGAAACTTTGCATGTAGTATTCTGACTTCAAACAGGCATGCCAAATACGGTCTATGAACTGATATAGCCTCCATATAAATTGCTTTCCGATTTGGCTAAAGTTTTGCACATAGTGGTAGGTATTTGCAACATCTATGGTAGGTATTGTGCAAATATAGCTCCCAAATAAACTGATCTCTGATAAGTTTTCCGTGCCCCCTAGAAGCTTCAATTTCTACCTTATTTCGCAAAAATTAAGTTTTCCACATATCGAGTTTTTTAATAAGAGCGCTACAAAAGTTTTTTTTTTAATAAAACAAAAACTGTTGTGGATATAAATAAATTTTATTTTATTTCTTTCAAAGTGCGTTCGATGCCATTATGTATGGAACTAAATTTCTTTTGTACGGACACGCTTACAGAAGTCCAGACGCTGAACTCAATTTTCGGCGGTTTTCAAGCATAAATCAGCCGATACTGATGCAATTTCGCGTTCGATATTCGCGAGGATATTTAATCGTCGCTTGCTTTTTGGTATAGACTAGTGGTAGCCCCACAGTAAATAGTCTAGCGAAGTCAAATCGCACGATCGAAGTGGCCAATAGACTGGACCATTTCGTGAGATAACATGGTTTCCAAAAAAACTGATGGTGACATTCGCTGTGTGAACCATATGTTGGAACCACATGTCCTCTAAGTCCATATCAACCAATTGGGCCCAAAAATATTCTGTTATCATTGAACGATAGCGATTCCCATTCAAAGTAACGTGCCGCTCTTGATCATCAGAGGGAGACAAACCACAGTATAATGCTTTTGACTATTATCCTGCCACTTGTGAATGCTACGGGCGGCAGGAGGGGGTGTGGAGAGGTAGCAAAGCACAAACTCACAGTAATGTTAACTTTTGTTCAGTGTTCCATACATTACGCTTCTTTTTTTTCAAGTACTTGGAAATATTTTTGCATGTGAAGCTAAATGAGAGATCCGAAGAACTGCCAGTCACCAACACAGCCGGAAAAAGGGCGGGCGTTTATTATTTAAAACGAAATTGCTCCTGCCAGTGTACATGTATGCATGTGTTTGTAGTGTTATGGCCGCGGGTGGAAAAGTCATTCCTTTTTGTTATTTATTCCGTTTGGAAAAATGTTGTCGATTGTATTTGCGCTCTGAGGCATAAATGATGCGCCGCGTCTGTTGCCTTTGCTGCTTGGCTGAACTTTTGCCATTCAATGTGACAGTTTATGGTACACAAATTGACATTTAGAAATGGTGGGTGACTTCTTCAATTAAAACCGTTTTGTGTCTGCTGACATATTCATAAATCGTTTGTGGCAAACGAAAGCGAAAAAAACGAAAATGTCCTCACATAGCACCGACTTCATTAAAGCTCTAAGCCAGCAATCTCTTCGATTAATTGATGGATTTTATCAGTATTTTCAAGCTCATTAATTTGCATTTACTGCAGATAGGCTGCAGTTTACCATTTATGGCAAAATTCCCAAGCTCTTTTGGAAAAACTCATGATTTTGTAACACTCAACATTAGTTTTGAATACATTTTTCCTTGCTCCGATTTATTTTTGTGCTTTATAGTTTATTTGCAGAAGTACTCATTAATTAGCGTTGTAAAAACTTTTGAAAGAAGCGTAAAAATGCAAATTCTCATCTGCTTTTGCATTCTATTCATATAGTTTTTTGTATCGTTATCACCGTCATTGCTTATTCATTGCATTTATATTAAACGCTTAAATGAGAAAAATTTGCTTTCACTTGAGCCATGACATGACAACCAACCATCCACAGGATACTTCTTTTTTATTTTTAACAGAGTTGGCAAAAACCTTCGTAGTTGTGTGGCCTACCAATATTATAGGGGGAAATATCAGTTCCTACCTACACACAAAAAAAAATTAAAAAATATGAGACATTTTTTTTTTTTTTTTTATTACGAAGTTTTTCTTTTATTGTAACTGTGTAACATTTCGCTTCAATATATCAATACATTAGCATTAAATGCAGCATTATAGAACGTAGGTAACTTAAAACAAATAAAAAGGAATTAAGTTCGGGCGGGCCGAACTTTGGAACCCACCACCGCGGATAGTTATGTTAACAACCTTTCGTCATAATCTGGTAAAAAATGCATTATTTATACACCCATAGCAGCTATATCCAAGTATGGTCCGGACATTGAGTAATCTAATAAATAAAGTCAATGCTCAATTTTGGTTTAATATTGGCCTCTTTGACAGCTTTATCCAAATATAGACCGCTCTGAACCGGCAAGGCAAGTTATGCGACACCAAAGGCCTACAGACCCATAAGCCTTTCTACTCAAAACCATGGAACGAATTGTGGACACCATGATGAAGAGTAGGACATCCAGCTAACTGCTCAAATGCAAACACCATGCCTATGTCAAGGGAAGGTCGGTGGAGACTGCCCTGCATGAGGATGTGCATAAAATAGAAGAATCCTTCGATGCCAAAACGTACACACTGGTGGTATGCATTGACATCGAGGGGGCTTTTAACAATGTGCGGACCGACACTCTGATCCAATCCTTAGACCAGTACTGTGTGCACCCGGGCCTTAGAGACTGGATAAACCAAGGAACAGGTGGATAAATTGTGTGTCCCATGGCATAAATATAAGGGAGAAAGTGGGACAGGGCACGCCACAGGGGGGCATTTTTTCGCCACTCCTATGGATGACCACCATAAATGACCTATTACGGATGCTGACTGAGGAGTGATCTGCTAAGCAAACGATGTTATAATACTTCTAAGGGATAAGGATCCGAACGAGCTACGCGGAAGGGCAGAAAGGGTCTTGCATATGGCATATGACTGGGCTAGACTCAGAGGTCTCAAAGTTAAACAAGAGAAGAATGAAATATGCCAGTTCACGAGGACTTGGATTGACGGAACTCTAGAATTGCCATCTGGAAGATCATGTTACACGGATGGATATAATCTAGACGACAGAGTGTGCCTGGGGGTTTACATTGAGAACCTAGTGACTGAGATCTGTTTTAGACTGCCTTACCATAATAAGGTACTGCAAGCGGAGATCAGCGCGATCACGGAATGCATGAAGTGGTGTGGTGCTAACGCGAAGACGTCAGTGTGAACATCTTTACCGACAATAAAATAGCCCTAAGGACAATAACAACCAGGACGGTAAGGTTACGAACAGTCTTGCAGTGTAGGAGGGAGATTAACGCCTTCTCTGAGGATGGAAAAAACCATCGTTTGGGTGCCGGGCCATTATGGAGTAAGGAGAAATGAAAGGGCAGACGATTTGTAGGTGAAGTGGCAGTGAGTGGGCGACGAATGCGCATGCAACATTGTGGAACAGCGAAACGGTCCGTAGGACGGCGAAAATCCTATGAGGGGATGCAGATCGTGAGAAGACGAGGCTATTACTGAAAGGAAGCAAGAAGGAGGTCAATATAGATTTTGGTATCATAACGGGACACAAAAGACTACGAGCTCACTTATGTAAAATCGGTGCGGCGAGTGATAGCATGTGTGGGGAAGATGATGAAACGTTGGATCATTTCCTTTGTCATTGCCCGGCTATCGCGTCTAACAGTAACACTATACCAGACATGAACCAACTAAGGAGAGTGGCATGGAAAACAATTTAGGATTTTGTAAGTAGCACGAAATTCCTAACTTAAAATGTTCTTTTTTTTTAGAGCACACAAAAAGCCGATTGCTGGCTTAGGTGTATGTCTATAGTGCCATGACGCAGATTAATATCTGCACCATCTTTTCAACCTAACCTAACCTAAGCGATAAAGAAATATCCATCCCAAAGTAGGTATTTAAATGTGCGAAAACAAAAACACCCATAAGAATTTTTTTGTTTTATTTATAGCATTACGAATAGAGCAGATCATGGTACAAAAATATAATGGAGTTATGCGAAAATTCAAGGCTTTTAATATAATTGTGTATCATAACCAGTTTTTCCCTCAAGAAAATTACTTCCTAACAAAATTTAGGAAAAATTCTACCAAACCTGGCCAAATCCTGCCAAATGTTCTGCAAGCCAAAAATAGGGTATATTTTTTATACCCACCACCGAAGAGTTGGCCATTTCGCATTCCATTTGGAACACATCAAATTATACATTTTTAAGGCTTAAAGGTACTAGATCGTCGTCATATATAGGATCTAGCATTGTCCGTCTGTCTGTTTGTTGAAATCACTCTACAGCCTTTAGTTCAAAGACGGCCTATATATTCTTATAGCACCTCTTATGCCGATATCCCGATAAGAAATTTTGAGTTCATAAAGTCGTATTTTTGCCCCGATTTCAATGAACAACCGTACCGAATTTGGATAAGCGATCTTCCGATTTAAGTGTTTGAGAATAGAATTGGGCTTTTACTTCCCATTTTCGCTGTTACAGAGAGATGCATGTAGCCCTCAACTTTTGAGTATAGACCAGATTTCACCATATTTGTATGCTGCTGCCACATAGCCCTGTTTGCCTGATTGAAGGCATTGAGCGCACGCATTTCCTAACCATAATTTACGAAGTCAAGGTCAATATTAAAACTTACGCCCTTTTTTGAAATTCGAAGCAATGAGGCCCTTTTAACCCCCTTGGTCCATCGCTATCCTTGACTTAATCCTGCACTCGTAACGAATACACAGAAACGGCAGCAAGTGAATTGATTTTGAGTCATCCCCGGCGATTTTTGTGGTAATTAACTTGGTATTTACAATATATGTTGGAAAAACCTACCAAAAATTGGGATCAGCCTACCGACCCACCAAGAGAATAAAAACCTACCAATTTTGGTAGGAACCTACCAAGCAAGACAACACTGATCATAATATCGAAATAAATCCAAAAAAAATCTCAAAGAGTTTGAATTACCAACTGAAATCTGATTAAAATTAGTACAATATTGAGTTTGAAAATTAAAAATATTATACGACTTTACGAAATATTATGACGTTAAATTAATTTTTAAATGAAGAAAAACTAGTTGTAATCCCGAAACACATGTTTAATATGTATATCAAGAATGAATGGTAATGTCAAGGTAAAAAAAACTTTATATTTGTCACAAATTCTTCCAAGAATTTATAACAAAAAACACTTACTTTTATCGTAAAAAGAGTCTAAACGTTTTCACAAAAGGAGTTTACTTGTTGAAATGTCCTTTATGCGATACAAATAATTTTTTCAGTGTATCATCACTGCATTCATAAACGACGTAACGAAGTAACTGAAAATATCGCGAACCCCCTCAAAATAGAGCTACCATATTTTTCTTATCTTTAAATTATTTAACTTGGATAGCCAAATTACATGGTAAGGAAAATGGTTTTCTCGACAGTAGGGTGAACTACGATGGACAAATATGGGGAAATAGATTGAAAATGGGAATAGCTCGAATTGATGTCAGTCAGTCGGTTTGAAATCCTGTTCACCTTGAAGACGCAAGTTTTCGACCACATACCTGACACGAGTATTGATGCCGCGTGTAAAATACTAATACCTAACAGGGCAAGGCCCTTCAAGGACATACTCAAGAAGCCGAGTAAGGCAATGTTTCTATGCTGGCTTACCGATCGCCAAATTAAGAGAAGAAAAGGTGTAAAATAAGAGGTATTAGGAAGGATAAGAGAACGCTCTTCAGCAACTATTGTACAAAATACACACCCCGGCATCGAATGACTATGAGCACCACACGGGATGGAACTCTGCCCTACGATCTTAATGGTTTCATTGCCATCACTTTAAGCTCAGCTGATAGCTACCGGGGGCGTCCACAGGTTGCGGATAGTGGAATGCTTTGTATACGGAGAGGCTGCAATTATAGTCGCGAACAATCAGCGATATCGAGTGGAGAGAGAGAGATCCTGGGCGGCACAAGCTCTTGGTTAAACACTGAGTGCTCCTGATATTCGAAATGAGAAACCGAGTTATTGGCGCCTTTAAATAGCCAATGACCTTAACGTTTACGAGGCGATCGGTCCTGTGGACCGGATTGAGCTTACTCACCTATGAAGCTTGACAAGGATTGCTTCCTCCACATACAAATGTAGCTACAACAACAGAATGAACACAAAATATAAGACGGCCACCTTCATACACCTAGGGGCATACAATGGAGGAAGACCTAATCTAGCAAAGCTAAGAGAAACGTATTTATATTCCTGTGGAACACTGTCCCATTGTCAGTATTTTTATACCCATTTTGACATTCCGTCACATCGTAATAAAGGGTGATTTTTTTGAGGTTAGGATTTTCATGCATTAGTATTTGACAGATCACGTGGGATTTCAGACATGGTGTCAAAGAGAAAGATGCTCAGTATGCTTTGACATTTCATCATGAATAGACTTACTAACGAGCAACGCTTGCAAATCATTGAATTTTATTACCAAAATCAGTGTTCGGTTCGAAATGTGTTAATTCACCGTAACGTTGCGTCCAACAGCATATTTGAAAAAATACGGTCCAATGATTCCACCAGCGTACAAACCACACCAAACAGTGCATTTTTCGGGATGCATGGGCAGTTCTTGAACGGCTTCTGGTTGCTCTTCACTCCAAATGCGGCAATTTTGCTTATTTACGTAGCCATTCAACCAGAAATGAGCCTCATCGCTGAACAAAATTTGTCAAAATTTGAACACATTTCGAACCGAACACTGATTTTGGTAATAAAATTCAATGATTTGCAAGCGTTGCTCGTTAGTAAGTCTATTCATGATGAAATGTCAAAGCATACTGAGCATCTTTCTCTTTGACACCATGTCTGAAATCCCACGTGATCTGTCAAATACTAATGCATGAAAATCCTAACCTCAAAAAAATCACCCTTTATTAATCTCCGACCTTACACCGACCTAGTTTCCGGATCATCGTAAAATTCTAAGACGATTTAACGATATCCGTGTGTCTGTCCGTCCGTCTGTTGTAATCACTCTACAGCCTTCAAAAATTGTGATAAAGGGTCTAATGCCCATAAATGTTTTATTTTTTATCCCGATTTCGCTGCAATTTTAAACAGTGAGTAGTTTTAAGCCTCCCGACATTTCACGGAAATATGGTTCAGATCGGACTATATTTAGATAGCTGCCATATAGACCGATCTTTTATTGCAATTCAACTTTCATATATAGAAACAAATTTTAATATTTGGACATTTTAATTCAATTTACAGTTTATCCACTTGGTGGATAGAAACCATGTGGCAACACTGTAGTAGACTTTTTTTAGTGCGAACTGTATTCAGTATCCTTTTAATTTCCAACGTTGTTGCTTGTTTTCCGGTTGGCTACATTTTTTGACTTCCATTTTGTTTGGCCTCTTCTTATCTCACACTCTCTCCCCAAAAGCTCGGAACCATTTGCCCCAAAACAACCACGTCTTTCTCCCCTCTAAACACAACGCCCATTATCCTTTCAATTTTGTCTGAGTGTGTGTATTGTTGATTGTCGGTGGAATCGTATGTTAGGAACGGGATGGGCGGTTTTGACTTTCACAGATTATTCCTCAACATTTTTCAAGTGTTTTGTGGTTGTGCAAATTGTGGGGAATCATTCACATGCAGTTTTCGTTTTTTCCTTCCTTTCAATGCAGCAGTAGGGCTTTGAAGTGTCTATAGATTTTTTTTCGTTACATAACTCGTTTTTGTTGCACAGCAGATTTATTTTTGTTAACGGATGAAATAATTTGTTAATCGCAATAGAGCTCAAGTAGTGCAGCAGAAGATTGTTATTTTGCATTTCTGCCCATTAATATTTTCATTGAAGTTGGCTGTTTTCTCTCTTCTTGCATTTCGCTTCTCTATCCTACGCCGTTATAAAAATTAATTGGGATGATTGGAATGGTTTAGAGTGCAGTCAAAAGGAATAGGCCATTTCACTGCAGACAAATTAGAGAGGTAACTGTTAATGCAAGGCCTATTAGTCAAGGTAAAAGTACGAGAAAATTGTTAAAGTGAGTTGGCCATTCAAAAGTCAGCCAGAGTTCAAGAAACACAATGAACAAAACATTTCTACAGATCTTTGGCGAGGGAAATGGCAGTAAGGACCATCTCCTATGGATCATCTCTAAAGTTACAAGTCCGAGCGAGGAAGGCAGTAGCAGAGCTTTCTTATCCACTCACTCTCTTGCAGTTTGTTATTCTTCTTAATATCTAATGCGGACATTAGATACGTGTATAGTGTAGCGGCTAATATTCACATAGACGATGTTCAAAATCATCAGAAATTTAAGGAATGCTTTACCCCGGCAGCAAATTTGATTGTATGGACAACAACTCCTGACAATGTTGAAACGACTAAGTTCCAAAGGAGATCTGGGTTTGAGTCGAGTGGGTCTGGCTGGGCAGTTAAACAGGTGACGTGTATCATGTGGTCCTTGATTACAATCGGGACATACATCTTGCACGTCGGCATAAATCCTTGCTCTGCAGAAGTTTAAGGGGCTGCATCTGCCGGAACGTAATTGAGCCAGAACTACTCTGGTTTGCCGGGGAGGTCAATTTCTTCAGGTGCAATGGGAGGCGGTCGCTCTCCAAGGACTACATTCACCCGGTACCAACCCGGTGGCAAACCGTTGTCTTCTCGATGCGGTTAAATGTAAATGGCGAGGAGGTTGGTAGGTGTAATGCAGGCTAGATGTTTGTTGCCTGCGGTTGATATACCCGACGCGTGGGCTGGGTGACTGCTGATTTTGAAGTCGCACGTCACTTAGTTTAACTTAGAGATAGTGGTGAGGGTAACTAAGCTAGAGCTGTCTGATTCGATCAGCAGGAGGCCTTTCACTGTCTATGCTAGTCATTCTTGCTGTTGAGGCCTGAACAATTATTGTCTTTCCTAATGTGGCTCCATCGGTTACATCAATTTCACTTTGCTGACGTTGAGCGGATGTGACTGTGACAGACTGACTGAGCAGATGTTATATCCTTTTCGCACGGGTGCCGGCGGGGACTGTTGTTGGGGCTTCGGGTGAGTTGTCTTATCCTGGTGTCTCTGCACTCTGTTATTGATGTGAGGTGGTGATGTGGTAATTTTGTCGCTGATCTAGACAAGCTCTAGCTCTAGGAAGTTCCGAACAATTGATACTCCTTTTATAGTGGAAAAGCCATTGCATATGGTACATTTGACCGATGATGAGCGTATCTGCCCGAAACATTCAGTACAGGCGTATGATCCGGGATTGATCATAACAACTGCTCGGACAAGTAAAATTCGGAGAAGTTAAAACAGAAAAGAAAGAATGGATATTGCATAATTGCGTGTGGAGGTGGTAATCTCTGGCCAGCTTTGGGTCTGTGGCAACGTGACTTCACCGATGGCTCCAAGTTGGAGACAGGGACCGGATTAAGAGCCTACTCCGATATAATTGATGTCGTTGAGACTGTTGGCATGTTTTCGATCTTTTAGAATAAGATCTGTGCAATGACGATAACAGCTATCAAAATTCTCGGAATTGACCTACCATCCTCTAAACTCATAGTTAATGTTAACGGTATGGCAGCGGTCGTGGTCTTGAATACGGTTAAGTCGAAGTCTTTGGCGGAATGTATAGAATTTTAGATTTAACTCCTAGCTCATGGAGGCGATGCAAACGCATCTCTGATAGGTCTTCTCAGACCAAGTCCGGGCAAGTCCAGACACTATCGACAAGATAACAACCTTCATGCTGATATTTGTTTGTGGACTTTCAGAGTTACTGGTTGGCATACACACAAAATGAACACTTACGTGGGTGCCAGTCCTCCTCCGAGGGATACACAGGCATGTGGATGTTAGGGCCGATCGTTCTAAGAGTTTTTGCACAGTAATCTTGCGTCTTAAGTTAAAATCGAGCCTCCGGTTTTAACGAAATGCTCAAAATATTGTTTTAAATTGGTAAAAAAAAAAAGTTTAGTGAGTGTTTTTTGGCCCTTGTGCGTAGATCCACCCTAGTAGTATTGAATAGGTGTTTGCTCTTTCCCCTCTTTTTCTCTCGTCTCTGGGGACTCACCGGGGTATGACAATGGGCCACTAAACAGATCTTCGCGTAAACTACGTTGCCCATGAAAACTAATCTTATTTACTGTTACATGATAAGAAAATGAGACAGTACATAAAGGTAATACCAACATCCTCCGGCAAAGCCACCTGTTTTCCAACTAAGGTACTTATAGATCCACCCTCGCAGAATCTGTTTTTCAAACCAATAAAAAATTATAAGCATTTTACCCACAGGCATAGATTTCACATAGATTATATCCCCCGACAAACAAAAATCACTATAGTAATATTTGAGAACTCCCAATGTTTGGAAATCATTCGACATGGCTTGATGTCCTTTAGAGAATAAAGGGCTGTTATCATTTGTTGATTTCCATCTACAATTTAACAATTATTTGTTGCTTTATCTGTAATTAGGACATATTATGCAAAGTAAATGAAATGGAAATCACACAAATTAGCAATAATCACAACAGAGTGCCAACATGAAAGGCCAAACAAGTGCGGTGGGTAACAGTAGCGAGCCCAAGATGAGGGTGTATCATTTCGGATAATTGAAAACTGCCACCACAACTCAAGGGCAACAAGCGATTCATGATGTTTGCAACCGCAAATTATTTAAATTGTGTCACACAACAATAACAAAATGCCACTTGGCAAATGTAACGCAAACACTTCGGCATAGGGCAGAAGCCAGCCCAAGTGTCAAATAAAAGGGAAGTTGTTGACTTTTCAACAACAAGAATAACAACGGGCTACAAAAAGGAGAAATCCGCCAATTTGTACGAATTTTCGAAACTACCACCACCACCACCACCACCATCATAACAAAGGTCGAACCACAGTCGTGCTGAATGAGAAGAGTCTGAATCATAATCATTTTGGGTTCGGTTTTTATTTTTACATCACCGCCAGCAAAAGTTTAATGGATTTCATGCTAATCTCGGACCTAAAATCTAAATAATCAACTACAACAAGTGATTTAGTGGCGGCAGGAGTGGGAATTTTTGCGCCCTTGCTCAGAATAACGAGTTTGACAAATTTCTGTTGAATTATGATGGGAATTTGTATTGGGGTTGTTGTGCAGCGAGGGAGAAGTAGAGCTGGAATAAATAACAATTTTTTTTTTGAAGTTTAATTAGCTGTGAATGCTAGTAATTGTTATACAGAATGGTGAATAATAGACAATATACAGTTGAAAGGATATTGTCCATCAGATAACATTCGATTGTTATGCAAATCCTTGAATGATGTTGTGATAAAAAAGTGCACAAAGGAGTCATGATATGATTTTTACAGCAGAGGTAGCTGGAATTCGTTGAGAAAAACATGCAAAACTTCAAAAAATTAAAGCTAACAACTTGCCTATAAAATATAGACAAAAACAGCAAACAGTTTTAGGGAGTTAATCCCCTGTTAAAATTATATATTGCTAACTGTATTCATGGGATGCTCAGGCACCAAGGTTATCTAAAGTCATTTAAGCTTAAAACTTTGTCAACAATTCCCCACAAATATATAAATAAGTAAAAATGTGCTAAGTTTGACCGGGCCGAATCTTGTATACCCTCCTCAATGGATCTCATTTTCAATGACTTCTTCTTATATACATGAGCTGTAACAAGTTTTTGACTGATATGGACCGCACTTTTCAGGGCTCTTAAAAGCCATAGAAAAATACCAACTTCAAAATTACAGACAAATCGAGAATTAAATGCGCCCTCTAGAGGCTCAGAAAGTCAAATAAGGAGATCGGTTTATATGGCAGCCATATCAGGTTATGAACCGATTTAGACCATACTTGGCAGAGTTGTTGGAAGTTATACCAAAACAAAATGTGCAAATTTTCAGCCAAATTTGATATGAATTACGCCCTCTAAAGGTTCAAGAAGTCAAATCGGGAGATCGGCTTAAATGGCAACTATATCAGGTTATAGACTGATTTAGACCACGGTTAGGTTAGGTTTAAATGACAGTCTGCCATCAGACTCAGAAGATGCCTTCTGGTTTCTAGCGTTGAATCATCCAGATCGCTTTAAAAAGCTCAACAACTTGCGAATTTTCACATTCGCTAAATCAGACAACTTCTCAAAGCAATGAGAACCTGAAGTGGAACTGCTTCTGACTGCCAATGCGGGACACACACAGCAGATGTTCTATAGTCTCTTCTTCCTCAAGGTCCTCGCAGCTCCGGCAAAAGTCGTTGCTGGCAACCTTCAGTCTGTCTGTATGTTTTCCGATCAGACAGTGACTTGTCATGACGGACGCAATGGCTGAGACCAAAGGAACGTTTTAGCCAGCGACAGTAAAGCGGTAGACCTCTTCAAGTCTAGATCAGGCCACATAATTTTGCAATGCCCACAACTCGCTTTGTAACCATATATCATTCGTTGCCCTTCGAGCCAGATCCTGAAAACTTAGCTTACATGTCGCTAGAGGCATACCCACAAATTTAAGTTTCCTTGGAATGTGTAAGATAGTTCCTGGTCTCGTAAGCTCATCCACTGTACAATTTTCTGGAATAACTCTGTGGCCCGGCACCCAGAACAAGTGAATTTTTAACTATTCAGCCATCTCGTTGAGAGATCTGCTACAGACGAGAGCGGATTTTGAGTTCAGAAATACATTCTACAGGAATTTAATGGCTGCCTGAAAAGATTTTTATACCAATCGTCGTTATGACATTAAATCTTAGCCATTCCACCACTTTTTTAATTGCAAAGATATCACACTGCAGTGGTCGGGTAACCTTCTCGATATGACCACTACAAGTTCCCCGAAGCCCACCCATATAGAAGTCTATGGGTCCCATCCACACTGCCTGAGATATTGGACATTGTACCAAGGACAACACAGTGTCCGTAGGCGGCGTATGACCAAACGAAAAGCCCCATTAGCCTCACAACTACGGTCGTAGCAATTTATCTAGTCAAGATATCCGGAGGCGTTAGGTTTCGCATTAAGTGTATCAGATGGTGTCGTCTTCAGTGCGGCTGTTATGCACAAAGAAGCCATCCTTTGGATTCGGTTGACTATTAAACAGTAGGTGGACTTTTGAAGCGCCGTCCACCCGACCACAAAACCACATAGCATTATAGGTCTATACCCAGTGCATGACACGCGATTTAAACCCCCTAACTTTTGCCAATAGCTCTCTTACAGGTGTATAGGGCAGAAGTTGGCTTTCATGCCCCCTAACTTTTGCCAATAGCTCTCTTAAAGGTGTATAGGGCAAGAGTTGACTTTTGTGCGCTTTCCAAAAAGTTGGATTTGAAGTTCAATTTCCACTTAAGCAAAACACCTAAAAACCCAAATTAGAACATACTCTCCTTCCAAGAATACAGGTGCCACTCTACTTGTCTTGCACGGATTTACGCCTACAACGAAATAAACGTCGAATAAACGTCCGCTCCACTCAAAAGTTCAAACAAGCTTAGACCATATTTGGCACAGTTATTTCAGCCAAATAGGATAAGAATTGCGCCCTCCAGAAGCTCAAGAAGTCAAATCCGGAGATCGGTTTATATGCAGCTATATTAAAACATGGACCGATTTGGCCCATTTATATGGGATTCCATTTACTCTTGCAAAATTTCAAGCGCCTTCGAAAGTTAGCGTGCTTTCGACAGACAGATTGACGGACATCACTAGATCGACTTAAAATGTCATGACGATTAAGAATGTATAAACTTTATGGAATCTTAGATGAATATTTCGAGGTGTTACAAACGGAATGACAAAATTAGTATGCCCCCTATCGTATAGTGGGGGTTTTACATACTACGATGAAATGAACTAGAGATAAGGATAAAATAAGAAATTCACCAAGATAGATGTAGTGGTTTTCACTACGATATAGGATATAATCTTAAAAGGAATGGAAATTATATTCCTGAAGCGAAAAATGTCAAAACAAAATGTGGCGCTAGACACAGGCAAAACAAACAAAAAACAGGCAAAACAGATATAACAGTAGCCAAACCTATAATGTTTCATGCAGTTGTGGTCCGTTGAATGGATCTTTTAAATTCCTTAAAATGGCCAGTGCATAATTTTATGGTTTTTTGGACCATACTTGGCACAGTTGTTGGAAGTCGTAATGGAACGATCGCCAACATTTTAACGAAATCGATCGAAAATGGCGGCTTTCAGGGGCTTAAGATGTCAAATCGGGAGATCGGTTTATATGGTAGTTATATCAGGTTATAGACTCATTTGGACCGTATTTGGCACAGTTGTTGAAAGTTATAACAGAACACCTCATGGAAAATTCAGTCAAATCGGACAAAAATTGCGGCTTGTAAGGGCTCAAGAAGTGAAATCGGGAGATCGGTTTATATGGGAGCTATGTCAGGTTATGAACCGATTTGGAGCGTACTTGACACAGTTGCTGGAAGTCCTAACAGAACACAAATGTCAGCCAAATCAGACAAAAATTGAGGCTTCCCGGGGCTCAAGAAGTCAAATCGCGAGATCAGTTTATATGGGGCTATATCAGGTTATAGACCGATTTGGTACTTAATTAACGCAGTTTTTGGAAGTCATAACAAAACACTATGCGCAAAATTTCAATCAAATCGGACAAAAATTGCAATTTCCAGGGGCTCAAGAGCTCAAGAAGTCAAATCGGGAGATCGGTTTATATGGGAGCTATATCAGGTTATATACCGATTTGGAGCGCATTTAGCACAGCTGTTGGAAGTCATAACAGAATACTATGTGCAACATTTCAGCCAAATCAGACAAAATTTGAGGCTTTCAGGGGCTCAAGAAGTCAAATCGAGAGATCGGTTTATATGGGAGCTATATCAGGTTATACACCGATTTGGATCGTACTTGGCACAGTTATTGGAAGTCATGACAAAACACTACATGCTCAATTTCAGCCAAATCAGATGAAAATTTCGGCTTACAGGTGCTCAAAAATCAAATCGGGAGATCGGTTTATAAGGGAGCTATGCCAGCTTATATATCGATTTGGACCGTATTTGGCACAGCTGCTGGAGGTCATAACAGAACAAAACGTGCAAAATTTCAGCCAATTCGGAAAAAATTGCGGCTTCCAGGGGCTCAAGAAGTCAAATCGGGAGAACGGTTTATATGCGAGCCCTATCCAAATCTGAAACAAAATGGCCGATTTGCAATTCCCAACGACCTAAATCAATATTAAGTAAAATTGCAAATTTTGCCCATGAATATTCCATTCAGGAACAGGGGCAAACTTCTCACATATCAATGAGTGCAGTCCGATTCAAGTTTTTAAGCTCAATGATAAGGGGCCTCCTTTTTATAGCCGAGTCCGAACGGCGTGCCGCAGTGCGACACCTCTTTGGAGAGAAGTTTAACATGGCATAGTACCTCACAAATGTTGCCAGCATTAGGAGGGGAAAACCACCACTGAAAATTTTTTCTGATGGTCTCGCCAGGATTCGAACCGAGGCGTTTAGCGTCATAGGCGGACATGATAACCTCTGAGCTACGGTGGCCAATATTCAATATGAAGTATCTGTGCAAAATTTCAAGAGGCTAGCTTTACGCGTTCGACTGCTATCTTGATTTCGACAGACGGACGGACAGACAAGGCTATTTCGAATGCCGATATCTGTTAGACGTGAAAGCCGGGCAATGACAAAGGAAATGCTCCAACGTCTCATCATCTTCCCCGCATGCTGCACACATGCTATCACTTGCCGCACCGTTTTTACATAAGTGAGCTCTTAGGACTACGTGTCCCGTTATGATAGCAATAGCTATACTGACCTTCTTATTACTTCCTTTCGGTAATAGCCTCGTCTTCTCCAGATCTGCATCCCCCCATAGGATTTTCGCTGTCCTACCAACCGTCTCGCTATTTCACAGGGTTGCATACGCATTCATAGCCCACGTCTTTAACTCGGATTGCGTCGAGGCCGTGGTATATAGTGGTTCAATCTTGTCTTTTAATTTTATCCACAATTTTTTTGCATAGATTTACATTTGTATGTCACTACACCTTTGTCCACGTCGTGATTGATGTTTTCTGGGGGTGTACGTTTTATTAGTACTCAGCTTGCTTCCTTTGTTTCTATTTATGTCATGTGAACCTATTGCAACTTTTGGGTTCGTTAACTCTAAATGTGAAATCGTGGATTTTTGTTTAAGGCTGTTAAGCATATCGTTCGAATTAATACTTCTTTAAAATATAATAATGAAAAAAGTTTAGAGAAGTGTTCTTTTCATAAAAAAAAACCAACGGGGTTTCTTATCACCTTTTGTAAATGTTATCATTATTTTTAATTACAACATAATAAGAGTATACACGAATCAAAAAGACTAACCTATTGCAGTTCATACATGAATACAAAAAACAAAGAGGTAAAGAATTTCTGCACAGTGGAATTGTTTTGCGAAATCAGTTAGTAGAGCTTGCCATTATGATATGATGAAGTTTAAAAAAAATTCCCAATTGAAGTTTATACAAGAATTCGATTTCGTAGATTAGGTTATAGTGATGGTCTAAAATCGGACACACTCATATAAATTTTATCCATTGTGATAGCGATTTCCACAAAGCTTACAGTGGAAATCGAATCAACGCCCTCCGCATTTGTATTCCGAGCTCGCTTCTAGTTCTAGTTTTATGAACCCACTCAATCTTTGTTAGTGGAAAGTCTAGAGCAAATGAAAAATTCTTACAAGTGTACATGAACCCTTAAACCGTTCAAACAAATTCCAAGAAAGCCTTATTGAAACATCATGTGACGATCTCCCACATACACCACCTCATTATCTTTTCAGAACAAAAAGCCAAAGTGATTATTCAAACGGAATTTCAGGTAAAAGCAAATTCTTGTGAATTAAAAGTGCATCTTGACACATACCTTAGTATGCAACGAAATTTCAGAAATCGCGTCCTCTCATTATGCCTTCATCATATTTCGCTATTTGTTAACAACAACGACGACGACGACAACAGCGGCAACAAAAATAGATAAAATACACATATTTATGTAAATCTATGCAAGATTTGTGTACATTTTGTGTTTTGTTCGCATTTCCATGCCTTGTTTTCACATAGAAATACAAGAGAAATGAGCAAAATGTTTCATCACTAACGAGCTAAAATCTTCTGTAGGGCTGTGGGTGCAACGAGGCTCATAAGCTTTACCATCTCTCCATCCACCCATGTACTTTTTGAATTTAAATAACCTTTTTTGCCCCCCCATCGTTTCTTATAAAGTTGTTGGGTCGTGGCAGCTATTGCTACTGCTCCTTTACTCCTGTGCTGGCGTTGCACTTTTTCTCCATTGGAGGACGAGTGTGGCACAAGTTTTATTTTAATAAATTTTAATTATGCATTCACATGAAAAGATTATCAACTTTACCATTATGTTCTTCTTGTGTTCTTTTTCTTGTTGCATAAGTATCATAAGTTGTACATTTTATTTTTAATTACTACTCGCTGAGAACGCCGGCAAAAGAATTCCCCCCCATCAACTTGCCAAGGATTCGCTTTATAATTGGTTGAATGCAAGTAGTATATGAATATTTTCTAAGAAACCACACAAGAAAAAAATCAGGTCATTTAAAGATTTGTCTTGTATGACGTTGGTTAAAAGTGTTCCAAATAGAATAGAACAGATTTTTAGAGTAAAATTTTTGATTGTTCTATGTACCCCGACATTTAAAAATAACCCTGATCTTAAAAAAATGATGAAGTTTTATTTTTAAAATACATATCATCAAGGAAAATTGCCCGATATTGGATACGTATCACCATATATTATTTGTAAAATGTTTAGAAGCTGGCCTAGTTTATATGCAGATCGTAAAAACTATTGGGTATATCTATTGAGCTTGGCAAACCAACCAATCACGATGATCTGGGCTTTGATCTGGGCTTAAATTAAAAAAAACTTTAATCCACCGCCACATGTATTTAACCTAATATTTGTATACTAAAACTTTGACTACCAAATATCCCCAATTGACATCTTCGGAGGTAAGCATTTCCTAACCAATTACCTCACTTATACCATTATCCCCTCAGTTATGCATATATACAAAATGCAAATGTTCCCATGAATATGTCATTAAGGTCTAAGTACAAACTTTTCTCATATCAATAAGTGATGTCCGATTCAAGTTTAAGCTCAATGATAAGGGGCCTTCTTTTTATAGCCGAGACCGAACGGCATGCCGCAGTGCGACACCTCTTATTTAAAGGCACCTATAACTCGCCTTGTCATATCGAGCATCATAGGCACTCAGTATTTATGCAAGAGACGGTGTCGCCCGACCTCTCACTGAGACTCTCCGCTCGATACCGCTGATTGCCCGCGACTGCCGTTGTAGCTTCTCTGAGTGGAGCATTCCACTATCCGCAATGTTTGCACACAGACCGGGCCCCAATATTCCAGCATGTGTGATTCTCTTAGCTATCCCGTGACAAGATATAAAGATGTTGCTCGTGCTGGATTTGTTTATACATTCACCTACAGCACTGAACGCCTGTTGTTCAATCTAAACAAAAATTGAAATATGTTTCACCTAAATGCTGGCGACATCATTGAGTTAATCCCTTTTCCTTTCTGGAATGCTTTTTAGAATGTTATTTTCCTAAGAATTCAATTGTATCAAAATAAAATAAAAAAAAATTTTAAAAGAAAAAAATTAAAATGGTAAAAAAACATATTCGAAGAAAATATTGAAATAAAATTAAAAAAAAAACAGCTTGGTTGAAACCCGTTGTAGATTTTGTGCTGAATAATGAAAGCAAAAATGTCAAAAATATTCAATATCAGCAATAGTAATTTACACAAATATATTGCATAGTTTCGTCGGAACTGAGCCAAGCTTGCTATAATCTAAAACTGCTAGAAATATTTCACTCATCGGTAAGTGAGAAAGGTGCATAATGTAATCTCGCTTCAATTTAAACCTATGCGCTTTCCGGGCAAGTCATTTTTCTTTATCAAAAATCTTTTTATTATAACTTCCTTGCAGTATTTTTTTAATATTCATATGTAAAATTCTTGTTCTACAAGCTTAAAGCATATGGTTTCTATGGCGTGAAAAAAATATTCTTGCTTAGTCTATGCACGGTTATGTAAATGCAAATCCTTCATTCATCCAAAACATTGTCCAACCATTGTTGTATGTCATCTTTGTTGTCTGCTGGTGCTGTAGAATTATTTCCCGGTGTCGCCGGTGGATTCGCAGCCGCAGGAGTATTACGTCCCGACTGCATACTAGCCTTAGACATTTGATCCGTGGTAATATTTAGTAATTCATCCAATTCGTCAGGAGTTTCAGTGGACGGCTTCTTTGCATTTGATGCTTGGGATTTTTGACTTTTGGCGGAATTGGTTTTACGGCTGGCAGAATTGATTTTTATTCGTGGATTTTCAATGTGCTCTTTCAAAACATTTTGATAGGTTTTCTCGGCCAGCTCTGCTGACTTTTCCATAGTGTTAAGCTGATCATTAGTAAACATAGAGGATGAGAAATCCATGCGTTTGTAGAAGGGAATGGTTTGCAGGCCCACATTAATCAATTTGAGATTCAATGTAAAGTATTCGCTGGCTTCGGTGTTGTCCAAAAAGGACTCATTCTCTGCCTGCTCCCATTGTTTCTCCGATGAGAACTTAAAGTGTCCTCCCGATGACATGGGAAGTTGAGTCATAAGTTTAAAATCCCCAGCCCTCATTTGTTCATTCTCTTCATCTTCTATGTTCAAATCGACCAAGTCGTGATTATATCCAACTTGTGATGTTACCTTTTGTGCTCGTCCTTTTATCCACTCATTTCGATCCACAAATCGTTCATCGCTAGAATCAACAACATCCACATAGCCTCTAATTGGTTCCGGGCCAGAGCTTGACGATGTTTTACAATATTTGCTCTTATTTCGGTAATGGCTTTTCATTTTATGACGTTTGCTTTACAAAGAAATAACGACTAGTGTTAAAGCCTTGTGCCAAATGTTGAAGCTTACTATACTACTTACTCCTTAGATCGATTGTCCTTGCTTTCCATAATTGATTGCGTTTTATATGGCCGTAACTAGGAGTATTTTTCAGGAAGCAACGGGCTTTGATTATTGCCACAGGCAACACAAGAGCGAACAGATGTTCAAAATGCAAAGCGGTGTTGCCAGTCCTATTGGAAATATATAAGTATAGGTCTGTACGAGTACTTCCCAGCAAAAAATTCAGGGGGAGTAGAGCCATTTTTTCTCTTTAAAAATTTGCCAGCAAAAGTACACGAAAAACTTCAAAAAAAAATTGTAGAATAACAGAGTAAACTTACCATTACACTTGGTAAATTTTCTGTACCAGAGTATTTGCTGCTTTAACTCTTGTTAAAAACTCAATTATTATGAAAGAAATATGTATTCTCACAAAATAACTGGTTTTCATAAAACAGCTGACCTTCATAAAACATCTTTCAAAGTCGCAAATTTCTGCTGGCAAATAAAACTCCCAGCAGAAATTTGCAGGTTCTGAACAGCGTTGGCACTGCCAAAAACTATTTTCTGGCAAAATATTTCAAAAAACCTACTATATTTCTTCCCAGCCTACCAAAATTGTAAAATACACGCAATCTTCTTTTAACAGTTATTATTTAGTTAATATATACGAAAATATAACCGCACGCCCAGAACTTTGTATACCACAATTTTATCCAAATTTTGTTAACATTTGTGAACAAAAGAGTTTTTTTCCGGAATATTGGTCTCTATCGAGGATGAAACTACTCACTACACAATACTTTGCCAATTTCGACTTCTATGGGCTCAGAACCTCAAATGATCAAGCAGATCATTTTATATGGCAGCTACATTTAAAGATAGTTCGATATTGACCATATTCGCTCCGAATATCTGGGGTCCTATTGCAACTCATTGTTCTAAATTTAGGCTGGTACTATATTTGTTGATTACTATTTTCAAACACATATCAATGATATAATAACAATTTTATTAAACTTTTATCATATGTAACGAGGGAACGTCCTACTGAATGAAATCATCGATGTTTTTGCCATAAAATCTATTATCTAAAAAAGTCATCGGCGAAATATATCGCGAACGTAGTACCATATAGTATTGTTAGGTCGTCTTACACCGGTATTCACAAAACGTAAAACAGTTTCACAGTTAGTTTATTTGACAGTTCTATAAATGAAATCTGTCAAATAACCCTACTTTTAGTTTTGTGAATATGGGCATTCGAATTTACCACGATCAAGAATATGGGCAAACATTTTGTAGGGTCGCAAATGGATATTTCCATGTGTTGCAAACGGAACGTCCAAAACGGCGATGCTGGTTAAAATTTGCTCTCTCTCTCTCTCGCGCGCTCTCTTATTAGCGTATAAAACACGCCAACGACTTCCAATAAAAATTCGTGTAAATTTTTGAGTACACGAATGCATTTAATATAAAGATGGGACACTACCAGGAGTTCACACGACTAAACTTAACAAACTAGTGTGCCACCAATCCAAATACAGGTCGCTTCAGGCACACAAACAACAATCAATGGTAATTAACCACTTTTATCATGCCTTTAACAATATGACCATGGTTGATATGGCATGATTGTCCACAAACACACATCTACAATAGGTTAATTAAAAAGAAAAAAACATACCTGGGAGGTGAAAGCGATAAGGTGATCACATTTTGAAGCAATTTCTATGGTTTCTTGGTTTCTTTCGAATTCGAATGTTAAAGGCACGCACATGTACTTTAATTGCCGCAATTTACAGTTATGTCAAGCAGGGCTACCAATCCATGCATCTTTTCAAATTAAGATGAATTAGTGGATTAAGAACTACGTATCGTAACGCCCATTGTGAATTTAAGTTTATTTCCTCAAAGTAACTTGTGCTTATTTCCTTAACTTATTATTTGCCGTGTTTTATTTACCAGTCTAGCGGATTCGCTAGCTTATGGATAAATAAAACGCTCTTCCCGATAAATGATGTATTCTTTAACGTTGACAGCAGTGACACCACATCCGAAATAATCAAATATCAACAAAACAAACAAAGTCATTTTCAATTTTAAATAAATGTAAATGCCATAAATGTGATTTTATTAAAATCCTAAGCAATTATGCCAATTCAGAACGATTAATATCTTTTAATAAACGGCGATAAGATTAGCCATTTGCTAAACGAGGATAGGATTTTTCTTCATATAAACTAAGCGAGAAAATCTACTTAACGGGTAAATAAAACACCTCTATTATTTTGTGCAATATCAATTTAAAAAAAAAAATCCAGTAAGGAAAGGCAAAAGTTGGGATATGCCGACTGTATAATACCCTACACCTTCCCTATAAGTACAAAGTGGGAGCTATATCTAATTCTGAACCAATTTTTATGAACCTCGACGGATGTTTTAAGACGGGTCCGAAACAATTTTTTAGCAAATATGTTCAAACTGTAATAACTATGGTTGACAAATGACAAAATTTTTACAAATTTGCCAAAAGTTTGAACCGATTTCTGTGAAATTCACCAGTGTCGAGAGTGAAGAGAAAATCCTTCCTGACAAATTTCGATAGAATCGCTGAACCATTTGGTTATTGCATTATTATTGCAATATAAGTCCAAATCGGAAAAACATATATATGGGGGCTATATTCAAATATGAGCCGAGTTTTTCAATTTCAATAGGTTTCGTCTCTAGGTCGAAAAACATGCCAGTACTAAATTTTAAGACGATCGGACGAAAATTGCGACCTGCACAAATTACCATAGACAGAAATACAGACGAACATAGCTAAATCGAATCGGAAAGTGATTCTGTTTCGATCGATATACTTATCAATGGGTCTATCTCTATTCCTTTACCACAGTGGTGGTGTAGCGTATAATTACGAACTTCATGTTTTATTACCATTTTAATTCTACACGGTTGCCCAACGATCCCTTAAATAAATGAATTATTATTTATATATTTATTTAATATGAATTAGTCTTATAATAAAAACAAGGACAATATTTTGGAAGAAACGGTTTGGCTACTTTTGTCTCTTGTCTCTCTTTAGCCTATGCTAAATCATCCACAAAAGACGCAGCTATATCTTCCAATAGTTGATCATCGTCCATATTAAGACTTTCGTCAAGATGCTTCTTTCCGTTTTCCTCTTCCTTGTCGATTTCGTTTTCAATACGCGATTTTTTAGGACTGGAAACTTCATCATTGGATTCAACATCCTCTTCTTGTTGAACCATGGGGCTATCACAATCATCGACGCGTAGTACTATATCAGGGGATTTTTGATTTTCACGCCCTTGATCATAATTTGCAGTGAGTGATACTATTCTGCAGTCATCATCGTCCTGATCGTAGTTTACATTCTCAATTGCATCGCCATTGGAACTAGGTGATACTATTTTACAATCCTCATCGTCACCTGGTCCAATCAATTGAACATCCTCCTCATCACTTTCATGTTCCATTAACTCAACAATATCTTCATTTTCAACGTGATCATCTATTTCTTCGATTAACTGCACTTCATCATTGCTCGTTTTGTCTTCATTTGTCAAGTGCTTATCATACTGGTTTTCATCATCACTCTCGTCTTTGTTCAATGCTGACACCATAGGATCACCTAATAATCGTTCTTGACCCAACATTATAAAGGCGTTGCGTATATCTCGACCATCAACAGGAAATACCAAAGATTCTTTTTGTGGGTGAATCAACTTTTCAAGATTTTGTATGACTTCCTTACAATGGTTACGTACTCCTATGTTTCCATCACGACAGCAAGCATTGTTTAAAAGCATCAGTACAAGGTCCATGGGGGGCGGAGATAAATGATGCGGTGTAGTTACCATAACATAGACAACATTAAAACATTCCAGGCGGCATCGTGCATTGTTGTACAAATGACACGAGTCAAGAGGCAATTCATAGAAATTTCCACAAATCTGCAAAAGCGTCGTTTGTAGCAGCTTTATTTTTGTGGGCTTGAGGAATGAAGCTACTGAAAGCAACATCTCTTGAAGACAACGAAGTGCAGAGGTGCAGACCATTTGCTGTCGGTCTTCTTTTTGAGCCTTCATGGTGTGCTTTGCTGCCTTAATTGCCGGTTTGGATATTTTTGAGCGTTCATTCTGGGCTTTGTGCAATTGACGTTTCATTTTTTTGGACATATGTTTACCAGCTCCAGCACACACTTGCAGTGTTAGTTCATTTTGTTCTGGTATAATATCGGCCAGTATTTCATTGATCAAATACTCGGCAATCACATCGCAACGGCTGGCGCTACTTTGTATTCGGCACCACAGCGAAATACTTTCGTAAATTTTTCCTCGAAGCAAACCAAATGGTTTTTGGTTGCCGTTGTTTTCCGAGCAGCTGGTAGACTTCATAATGTCCATTAATAATGCCAATATCAAATTGTAGTAAGGCAGTAGGTGGCCTCGCAAAACTGATACAAGAGAATCCAACAAGTGTAAAAGGTCGATATGTACTTTTGGCATTAGCAACGCAATAGCTATATTATCAGTTATGGGATTTTGGTGTAAAAGGTTGCAAGTAACGCTCAAACCACGATTGATAAGTCCCAACAGCATTTTGGGCAGAATAGGTTTCTCCACTGGAAATGGCTCTTTAAGGGCCACAATAAGATATTGCATCAAATTGTGGTATCTTATATATAGCTGAGCAGCCCTATTGACCGGTTCATCTGAAAGTTCCAGCTTCTCCAGGGTAAGGTGCTCCTGTACAACACTATCGTCCCACATTTCATTGCAATTTGCAAACATGTCATCGAATATTGCATGAATGCTGCCAACCAATTGTGTTTGATAAGACTTCCATTGCGATTTATGACTGGAACTCCGAATTTCGCCTCCACTGACTTGTTGCAAAAGATGTAAGCATTTGCCGTTATAAATGACGATATCTGCTTGAAGGGAGTCATGGAACCTGGCAACAAATTTCTCAATTGTTCTTCTTGAAGGGCCACTGGAGGCCGGATACAATTTCAAACATGTTTCTACACAACGTAGAGCCGGTCCAGCGCACTCTATTGGCACGTGGTTTAGCGATTCATAAACTTTTGAGAGATGTCCTGTTGCGAATGATTTGGTCAACTCTGGGGTCTGAAGCGAATGAAAGGCAATCTTTCCCAGCACCTCATAGGCCAACGAAGATTCAGATGGTTGCATTTGAGGGTGACAAGCCTTCAAAGCCAAGGACGTCCATAGGTTACCAGTCTTGTTGAACACTTCAGCAGAACTATACTCGAGAAATTTATTCAGAAGCCTTAAACCCAATGGACGTGTTGTTGCCTTCGACAGTTGGGAGCTGATATTTTGGACATCATTCAATTGATCTGCTTGTAAGCCAGAGACTTGCTCATCCAAACCATCAACGTAAATGTTGAAATAGTTACTATCTGCCGAAGAAACTCCATGGATTACGGATAAAAGTCCTTCCATTTCGAAAATCTAACAAAAATCTTAATCTAGACGGACAGTCAAAAACTTGAAAAACGTGCTCAAGGTACATTTTGAAAAGGTAGGCAAGTTGACCAGCGTTGTATTTATTAATCCACACAATTTTATGAATTTTTCCTTTTAAAATACATTGCAACACAACACACTAATTTTTTACTCCGCCATAAAATATGTGTGTATATTTTGCAGTTCCACATTCCAAAGGCATCAAGGAATTAAAATTCTCTACTCAGTATCAATGCACCTCTATAACGCACAGGGTTGCATCGTTAGGGTTTGTTATGAGACTTTCTAATATGAGAACAGATGTTTTTTCACAGACCAACCAAGCAACCAAATAACGTGTTTACTACGTGATTCGTGTATTGGAAAGATTTTGCAGGAATATAATTGTGAAATTCACTAACTTGTGTTATTTTATTGATAAAATGTCCAATTTCACGTGCATTAATTGTAGTGTGAAATTCGCTTCAGCGGATATTCAAAGAGAACACTACAAGACAGATTGGCATAGATACAATCTTAAACGACGAGTGGCGGAGCTTCCTCCAGTGACAGCAGAAGACTTTCAGAGCCGTGTAATACAAATGAGAAATGCGGAGGCCACTGCCAATGAGGAACGCCAAACGAGTTTGTACTGCAATGCCTGCCACAAGCAGTTTGGAAATACCAAAGCTCACGACAACCACTTGCATAGTAAGAAACACAAAGAAAATTTGGTGAAATTCGAAAGGGATGGCTTAGAAAAGGAAGTCACCACCAAATCTGTTGTCCAGCCGCGTCCACATCCCGCCATTGCCGCCGCTGCTCAAGGTAAGGGCAAGTTTGCCTTGCAGCAAGCCAATCGAATGGAAGAGGAAGATGACGATGATGATTATGAGGACTTGGACGACGAGGAAGAGGTTGTTGATTCTGATGAACTGGAAGAAATAGCAGAAAATCCTCTAAAAGAAATCCACTGTTTATTTTGCTTACACGAAGCAGAGGATCTTGTTGATAATTTAAAACACATGTCCGAGGCACATTCCTTTTTCATTCCCGACGTTGAGTATTGCACAGATATTGAAGGCTTATTACACTACTTGGGTGAAAAGGTTGCAGTGTACTTTATATGCTTATGGTGTAACGACAGAGGAAAAACTTTTTACTCTTTGGATGCAGTCAGAAAACATATGGTTGACAAAGGCCACTGTCAGATGTTACACGAAGGCTTAGCTCTGGCCGAATACGCGGATTATTATGACTATAGTTCAAGTTATCCAGACAATGTAATTATATTATGGACAGGCCTTGTACAATTATAATTATTAATGATTTTCTCTATTTTAGGAAGAGGGCATGGATATTGACGAAGAAGTTGTCCCAGATCTATTGGATGGTGATGAGTATCAGCTGGTGTTGCCCTCTGGGGCCACTATTGGTCACCGTTCTTTATTACGTTACTATAAGCAACGTTTGAATCCCAATCGTGCATTGGTTCCCAAAAAATCTAGTAAACTTCATCATCTTCTGAGTACATATAGAGCTTTGGGTTGGTCAAAGACGGAACAAAATGCTGCTGCTCGTAAAGCCCACGACATTCATGTAATGAAACGTGTTCAAGCTAAATGGCAAATGAAAATGGGAGTACGAGCGAATAAATTCCAAAAGCATTATCGCGCTCAAGTAATGTTTTAAATAAAACTGGAATTCATATATGTATGTGCTTTAGAACATTTTCGTTTTAATAAACCAAAAAAAAAAAAACATTACCATTCTTAATAGATCTTTTTTCGGATTATTATAAGCATTATATTATAAAAAATAAATTGAAAACGAAATTTGAAATTGAATTGAAACTTTTTAACTCAATATTACTTTCTGTTCAGGGATATTCTAAAACTATATTTTAAAGTATGCAACACAACATGCTAATCTAGTATTGAACATTCTATTAAAAACCCAATATCCTTCGAATAGGAATCATGAAAAGTTTGGATTTATTCAAATTTAATTCTCAACAAGAGTTGTAGTTCAGCCTTTGATTCTATGTTGTACTTTTTTCTGAAACTTTATATGGTTATTAACCGATTTAGACCATACTTTGCAATGTTGCTGGAAGTCATAACAAAAAACTTCGCGCAAAATTTCAGTTATATCGGATGAAAATTGCGCATTATAAAGGCTCAAGAAGTCAAGACCCGATATCGGTTTATATGGCAGCTATACCAAAATATGGACCGATTTAGGCCATTTACAATCCCAACCGACCTCCGCTAAAAAGAAGTATTTGTGAAAATTTTTAAGCGCCTAGCTTTACTCCTGCAAAAATTAGCGCGCTTTCCACAGAAAGACGGAAGGGCATGGCTAAATCGACTTAGAACGTCAATACGATTAACAATATTTTCGATGAGTTACCAACGGAATGACCAAAAGGTCTGAGACCATCTATTTGGATAAAAGTGGAAGAAGCTGACACAAGTTTTTGGAAAGTTGCGCTTATTTAACTTATAATAGTGAAAATACTACAAAATCTAATTATTTTTACAAATAAATGCTGAATTTGTCTTTTTTTAAAATGGTTTGTGTTTCATTAAATATTTATTACGAGGGGGTGGGTTTTGGTTGAAATTGCAAAAACATGCATGAATTTCAGCACGACCCACATTTGTGTGTACAAATGCTCGTAAGCAGCTGATAAATTGATTGATGCCATATTATTTTTTTTTTTATATGTAAATGGCAACATTTTGGCCAAAGAAACAAAAAAAAAAAAATCAAAAAATAACCTGTGGTAACCTTGTCAAACCACCGAAAGAACGATTTTCGGAAATTTTCCACAAAATAGAACGTAGTACCAGCCTTAATAACGAAACAGGGGGTTTCAATGGTGAAGAACGAACATAGTACCAGCCATTAACTGAATTTATTTCAGCCAACGAGATAAAGCCAATAAAAAGAAGTGACAGATAGCTGTCATCCCTACTGATGCTGACAAAACAATTGGCACTACCAAGCATAGAGGAACGAGCCCCATATCCAAGGATACGGAACGCAATGGAAGCATTCGGTGATAAGAAAAAACAATTATAATGTTCAAAAGCAGAATAACTACATAATATTGTTCTTTTTAGATATTACCAAGATCGGCAGAAAGAGTTTGCTTCTAGAACGAACAGACTGTCATGTCGCCTATGTCGTTCTGAGTACCGCACGGCAATGCCATTCCTGTGACAATCCAGTTTGTGCAGAGCATTCAACACTTATGCATCGATGCTACAAAACTGCACTGATAATCACCCTTATTCCCGTTGTCGAAGGCGAAAATCGACAGCAGCCGTAGTCGATGGCGAATTTCACATTTCATGGCATTATCTAACTTATTCGCCTTCGACAGCTTGATAACTGAAAAATATTGTGTTAAATAAAAAAAAAAAATAATATAAAAGTAAGTTCCATACACACATCGACAAACAGACGCGATGAAGTTTAGAATGCAATTTACTGATATATCGATCGATTTTGTCAAATTTGACGGTCGAATTCGTCTTATGTGATACCAAAAATATAAAGGAATGTTCGTCTTCGACAACCATAATACCATTTTGTAAAAATTTCGTCATTCGACTACGCTATCGGCAACGGGAATAAGGGGGAATATGTTGGACGAGGGGCAATCTACACAACATATTTTTAGGTTTTTTTCATATAAAACCCATAAAAAATTAATAATGTTATTTATAAAAAAGTGTTTTTTCTAACATTCATTATACATGTATAATTAGTAAATAATAAATCAAAAAATAAAAAAATTAGTTTTCATATAAAATTCCATACAAAAACTATAAGGTGGTCCCTGTGAACTTCGTATAGGGGCAACGGATGACTCAGTCGTCGGAGGGTAAAGATTAGAATTAAATTATTTATTGATGGAGTAGTTATTATACATGCTGAATATTGTGATTGTTAATCACCCACTTGTGGCTTATAATTGCAAAATAAACAAATAATTGAATTTAGGTTACAATTCGCAAGTGACCAATAAATTACTGCTGAATCTTTATAAGGTCTGTGCTCTGTTTATATTTCAGCATTTATGGACAAAAATTATCACATGTCATCCACAATCAGTCAATAAAACTTACCATATCTAAATCTTGAATGGTAATCGTAGGCACACTACCACCTTGGTGTTTGCACATCATCAAGATCTATCAGATGTTTAAACATTTTTATCTAATTTTTGATCGATTTTAATTTTATTTAATGTGTGTAAAATCAAAATTATAAATACACCTTAAACTTAAAATGCTTATTATTCTTTCAAATAAAAAATAAAAAGAACAATGTTTTCAACAGGTTGGAGTAAAAAGTATTCCAAGCGCTAGATTGTTTTCGGCAATGAACAATTCTCATATGTATTGTGGGTATGTATGTATGTATGTTTTTCTTTTTAATATACTCCTTGTTAAAAATAATAAAAAAAACCAAGCGAGGAAGAACGTGTATGTATACAAACAAAAATTGAACTAAAAATTAAATAAATTAGGAAAAAAGATAAATTTTACTATTGTTTTTGTATGTGTGTGTGTGTGTGTTTATGTGAACTGATGAAAGAGTGTGGTTGTTTATTATAAATCGAAATATAAACTATTGAGTCATTTGTATTTTTATTATCGCTTTCTTCTTTTTTTTAGGTTCTTTAAACTAAAATTTAAATTAAAACTTAAAAATAAAGTTTAATGTAATTTACTCTGCATATTACTAGTAATTAATAATTAAAAATAGCACTTTGCATAAAGTATTAGTTGTGTGTGTGTGTGTGTGTGGGTGTTAAATTAAATCTGTGTTATTCTTGGATTTAAATCGTTCATCATTGATTATTTGGGAGAGCTACTCAGAGGCTAGAAGATTACGGCCGCGCGCCTGTCACTAAAAAAATAGCCATCGAAAGCTGAGTGTAATAGAAATGTTTCATATGGAGAACACAACCTTCTTCCCCATTATTAAGTTCAATACAAATGGACGGATTTGAAAAACCGCGTTCTAAAGAATCAGGAAAGGGTAATAGTTTTTGTTCCACAACGGAACTGTTGCAACTGTTGTAGAATACACTTTCATGGGAGTGTAAGAAGATCTCAATTTCGCAGGCTAAGCGTCTATCCACCCAAATTGTATGGGGGTCTGTCTAGCAGCTGTGGGTAACTCTCGTAAAACCATAATAGTAATAATGTGTATATGTTTTCACCTTAGTTGTTATCGAATAACTTTATCAAGTGTATGTACGTATGTATGTATATATGGATACATATATATGTGTGTTTTTATTCGTATGGATCTGTTATTAGGCATATGTATGTGTATCATGTAACCTAATTTGAAAAGAAATCAATTTAAGAAAAGGCAAAACAAATGGACAAAGTAACGCTTTAACGTTTAAATACAAATATTTTCAATAATAATTATCAATAATATATTTTATTATTAAATATGCGATCGTACTGGGAAGAAGACCTTTCTTCTCCTGCTGTGTGTTTTTTTTTTGGAAATTGGGGGGAAGTGTAGAAAATATACAATTTTTCTCTGCGAAACCCAACAGAGCAAATGGAGAAAGAGTCGACAGAATAAAGTGGAGAAAAATATTTAAAGTTAGAAGGCATGCTTAACTATTAAAGTTTCCATGAAACTAATGAATTACTACAGGACTCTGTTGAACACAAACGCCCACCATGGGAGAGGAGGCATTTCCGCTTGTGGAGGAAGCGCTACCACCGCCGCCGCCACCCCCACCACCTGGACCAACACTAGCCGAATTCGAACTATTGCTAGCGGAACTGCCGGACGGCATCATGCGTGCCTGTGAATCTGTGCGCCTTTGCGAATGTTGCATCTGTTGCTGTTGCAGCTTCTGATGATGCTGCTGCTGTTGCTGCATATGGGTTTGCAATGGTGTTTGCACCATGTCGCCGCCAACCACCATACTGGATGTGGGAAGACCAACACCAGAGAGAGAACCAACGTGACCCGATGAGGGCGGTGGCATGCCAAAGACATGATTGCTGGGCCCTGAACTGGACCAAGATGAGTAGGCAGGTCCGGCTGCTGAAGCCGTTATAACACTCGAATCGGTCATCATTAAATGCGAGGCAGCCGCCGATAGCGGATGATGTACCAAATCTAAAGGTAACGAAGCGGGGGCATAGTTGTGATGATGTGGCAGTGGTGGCGGCGGCGGCTGTTGCTGCGTCGATGAGTGTACCATGGATTGTTGAGTCGCCGGTGGATCACAGTCCATGGCCAGTGGATATTGATGGTGACTATTGTTGATGTTGCTGCTATTTTGGGTTGTACTACTACAACTACTACTATTGGCAGGTGATAGAAGGCCCAGCGATTGCTGAGCGGCGAGGAGTTGTTGTTGTTGCTGCTGCTGCTCGTACAATGATTTAATCAGCAAACTGCTTTGATCAAAGCTTTGCGGCCCACCTAAGCCGCCATTGCCACTGATACCTCGGGAACGTATAAAATTGCCCGATTGGCCAGAAGCTGCACCACTTAAGCTATTGGGTTGTTGTGTGGATGGATGCATTAAAAGACCTTGAGAGGAGAAAAAACAAAAAAAAAAAAATACAAAAAGAAATTATTACTCAATTAAGAACAAAGAGTATAGGTTATGCGAAGGGGTTTCTGCCTTTCAAAATGAGAACACAAACAAGTAAAAGCGTGCTAAGTTTGGCCGGGCCGAATCTTGGGAAACCATCAACATGGATTCTGCTAAAATATGGGAGCTATACTTACTACGGACGAAAAAGCCATTGTAAAAAAATGTATGAGAGATTGAGATCTTAAGTCAATTAAGTAATTTGGTGGAATGTGTCGATATGTTTCATTCATAAAATTGTATTAAATCAATAAAGTTTTTATACCCACCACCAAACGATGGGGGTATCTTGGTATAGCTCCCATATAGACCGATCCGCCGATTTAGAATCTTAGGCACATAAAAGCCACATTTATTATCCGATTTCGCTGAAAATTAGGACAGTGAGTTGTGTTAGACCCTTCGGCATCCTCCCTCAATTGTGTCAAGATCGGTCCAGATTTGGATATAGCTGCCATATAGACCGATCCGCCGATTTAGGGTCTTGTGTCCATAAAAGGCGCATTTATTGTCCGATTTTGCTAAAATGTGGGACAGTGAGTTGTGTTAGGCCCTTCGACATCCTTCTTCAATTTGGCCCAGATCGGTCCAGATTTGGATATAGCTGTCATATAGACCGATATCTCGATTTTAACTCTTGGCCCCATAAAAGGCGCATTTATAACCCGATTTTACAGAAATTTGACACAGTGACTTATGTTAGGCTTTCGACATCCGTCTCGTAAATGGTTCAGATCGGTTTATTTTTAGTTATAGCTACTAAAAAGACTAATCAACTTAATTCAAGCGAACGCAAAACGACATCCCAAGCAATATCGAATGTCGAGCCTAAAAAATATATTCCGTCTAAGAAGAAGCACTGACCAGAGAAAAGTGCTTAAACCAATTAATTAAATTCCCTTTGGGATTAGATTAGATGAGGTTGACACGTAGACAGCATTTGCCCCGGCATCCGCTTAGGTTCACTGGCTTCAGTCTGTCGCTCCAATATTATACGATATGATATCAAAATGACCATTAGATGGCTGGTTGATTCTTTCTAACCTAACCAAACCTTTTAACTACAACAACTGGCATACTGTGACACAGAAAAGTCTACATACCTTTTCAAAAATGCTATCTACGTAAACTTGCAGATGACTCATTACGATATGATTAAGTAACAAGTAAAAGCGTGCTAAGTTCGGCCGGGCCGAATCTTATATACCCTCCACCATCAAAATGATGAAAAAAAAAATTTGCTCTGCTATTAGAGCGACATCAAGATATGATCCACAATTAAATTATATGTTGGAGACCTGTGCAAAATGTCAGCCAATTCGAATAAGAATTGCGCCGTTTGGGGGCTCAAGAAGTAAAATAGAGAGATCGATTTATATGGGAGCTGTACCGGGCTATAGACCGATTCAGACCATAATAAACACTTATGTTGATGGTCATGAGAGGATCCGTCGTACAAAATTTCAGGCAAATCGGATAATAAGTGCGACCTCTAGAGGCTCAAGAAGTCAAGATCCCAGATCGGTTTATATGGCAGCTATATCAGGTTATTAACCGATTTAAATCATACTTTGCACAGTTGTTGGATATCATAACAAAACACGTCGTGCAAAATTTCATTCCAATCGGATAAGAATTGCGCTCTCTAGAGGCTCAAGAAGTCAAGACCCAAGATCGGTTAATATGGCAGCTATATCAGATTATGGACCGATTTGAACCATACTTGGCACTGATGTTGGATATCATAACAAAACACGTGGTGCAAAATTGCATTCTATTCGGATAAGAATTGCGTACTATAGAGGCTCAAGAAGTCAAGACCCAAGATCGGTTTATATGACAGCTATACCAGGTTATGGACTGATTTGAACCATACTTAGCACAGTTGTTAGAAGTGATACTAAAACACTAAGTGCAAAATTTCATTTAAATCGGATGAGAATTGCGCCCTCTAGAGGCTCAAGAAGTCAAGACCCAAAATCGGTTTATATGGCAGCTATATCAAAACATGGACCGATATGGCCCATTTACAATACCAACCGACCTACACTAATAAAAAGTATTTGTGCAAAATTTCAAGCGGCTAGCTTTACACCTTCGGAAGTTAGCGTGCTTTCGACAGACAGACGGACGGACGGACATGGCTAGATCGACATAAAATGTCGCGACGATCAAGAATATATATACTTTATGGGGTCTCAGACGAATATTTCGAGTTGTTACAAACAGAATGACGAAATTAGTATACCCCCCATCCTATGGTGGAGGGTTTAAAAATTAGATATTTAACAACATATGACAATTAAGAGAATATAATAACTTTATAAAAATTTAGTTTTGTAAAATGTGTTTTTGAGTAGGATATGTAGACCCCTCTCTGTGCCACTCTACATATGTAGGAATGCATCAAAGAAAACACAAGGTTGGCCACAGTGGTTCTTCTTTTTTGGTTGATTATATCATAAATTTTTTTATTAAGTTTCTTTTTTCTGTCTTGTTTTTTTTTGGATTTTCATCATATAATCATTATTTTGTTGTTATTATTGGTTTATGTGTTCTTTTTATTATTTTGCGTTTTTGTTGTTGTCTGTTTCATTACAATATTATTTACGAAATATTAACTTAAGTTAAATGAAATACGTGTTTGTTTTGTTCCGTTTTGTAATTATTTTTTTATTATTCCTTTACTTCTTCTTTCTTGTTGTTGTTGTTGTGTTACTTTTTAATGCTGTTTTAAGATGAGTTTTGTTTTATGTGTTCTTTTTGTTTTGGTTTACTTATCAATGGCTTAAAGTTGTATAACATTTGTTTTGTTTTTTTAATCTTCCCTTATTTGTTTGTAAAATACGTTCTGCATAATTCATGTTTTGTGATTCGAATTCGAAAAAAAAGTAACGAAACACTTTAGAGATGTAAAAAAAAGAACACAAAATGTTAGGGAGAAAGTAAAAAAAAATCTTCAATATTGAAAAAAAAAATTATGTTTAGGAGGTTTTTTGTTTGTTTTTTAGGTTATTTGTTTTGTAAATAAATATAGTGTATATATATTTTTAATTTTGTATTGTTATTTGCTTTCTAATATGCTTGCCCTACGGAAACACCCCTTCTTCAATAGCATTGATTTTCATGTCATAACTGTTGAGTTGTGGATGCTATACACTTTTTATTCTTAACTTGCAACTGCGTTCGCTGGCATGCATGTGTGTTCTTATGGAAATTCTAATTAAAAAAGGAAGAAGTCAATCGAAATTTGGACTTGTAGTTTTGAAAACCTAGCCAACTTTGTACTACGCATAGCTTTATGTAAGAAATCTCGCAAATGATTGCAATCTATCAAAAAAATCGATAAATATCGGTCAGGGACTAGGGTGGCTGACTAGGGAATACTTTGACAGAGCTATTTTTGCTCCGACCGTGACATAATTACCAGGTAGTGTACCGTAAACAGCTGAATACCGTTTTTTCTCACGAAGTGCACCATCTGTCAGCGAGCTTTGATTGTGTGTGTTTTATATTGGGTTGCCCAAAAAGTAATTGCGGATTTTTCATATAGTCGGCGTTGACAAATTTTTTCACAGCTTATGACTCTGTAATTGCATTCTTTCTTCTGTCAGTTATCAGCTGTTACTTTTAGCTTGCTTTAGAAAAAAAGTGTAAAAAAAGTATATTTGATTAAAGTTCATTCTAAGATTTATTAAAAATTCATTTACTTTCTTTTAAAAAATCCGCAATTACTTTTTGGGCAACCCAATAGTTACCCTGTGGGAAATGTCAATAGTAGTAAATCTATACTGACTTAATATTGACTTTGTCACCAGAACTACTGACAAATAGTACCCAAGTCGATGCTTTTTGTTATAGGAATTTTATATGAGCTTGTCATTCAGCAGTAAATAGTAAGTCATTAGGGAATATATAGAGACATTGAGGGATGTATAGGGCATTGTCAATAGTATGTCAGTAGGGACATTATATAGATATGTTTAATATTTTGGTCCGTAATTTTCGAACTTTTCACTCAATTTCAAAACTATCGCAATAAGGCATTAAATTAAAATAAATTTATTTGTTCAAATTATATATTTAGTAAAAAAAACTAATATGAAAAGGAAATCGTTGGATAGTTGTCAAATGATCCGTCAAAAATTGCTGTGTCCAAATACCTGATGTCGGTTGCGAATAGCATTATCACCACGAATTATCTTCTTCTGCCGTGTCTTTTTAGCACACACAAGAAGTTTAAATTGGTGTCTAGAATTTGTATTACAATAAAGCTAAAGGGTGATTTTTTTGAGGTTAGGATTTTCATGCATTAGTATTTGACAGATCACGTGGGATTTCAGACATGGTGTCAAAGAGAAAGATGCTCAGTATGCTTTGACATTTCATCATGAACAGACTTACTAACGAGCAACGCTTGCAAATCATTGAATTTTATTACCAAAATCAGTGTTCGGTTCGAAATGTGTTCATTCACCGTAACGTTGCGTCCAACAGCATCTTTGAAAAAATACGGTCCAATGATTCCACCAGCGTACAAACCACACCAAACAGTGCATTTTTCGGGATGCATGGGCAGTTCTTGAACGGCTTCTGGTTGCTCTTCACTCCAAATGCGGCAATTTTGCTTATTTACGTGGCCATTCAACCAGAAATGAGCCTCATCGCTGAACAAAATTTGTCAAAATTTGAACACATTTCGAACCGAACACTGATTTTGGTAATAAAATTCAATGATTTGCAAGCGTTGCTCGTTAGTAAGTCTATTCATGATGAAATGTCAAAGCATACTGAGCATCTTTCTCTTTGACACCATGTCTGAAATCCCACGTGATCTGTCAAATACTAATGCATGAAAATCCTAACCACAAAAAAATCACCCTTTATAAACTTACACACTGGTCAGCTTATGTCACTAATTAGCATCAATTGCTTAATTTGGAATTTTTTTTCGTAATGATTTTTGAACCAGCAAATTTATTTTCAAAAAAACAATTGAGAAAACGATTAAAAAATAAAATAAATTATAGTATGTCACCTGTCAATAAAAGCAATGTAGACAATTTGGTGACAATGTCACGTACATAGTAGACAAAAGTGGTGACTTGTGGGTGACCTCAGTCTTCCTACAAGGTAAGAACCATAACACACACAATCACGAAAAATGGCGCGAACTTGTAACATACCCAAAATCAGAGTTGCATCAATCACTAATTTTGACAAATAGAGCACTCAATATGTCTACATATATGTTGGATGAAATAGCTCGCTTTAATCGAAAAAATTGCATACTTATTCAAAATGTTTCATCCGTATCACACGATGTTCATAACTTTCACATATGCTAAATTTGACATGTGAAACCTACCCACCCCACCTATGACGTTGAAAGTCTGGGGCCGAAGATTACCGTATCTGTGAACGAATAAAATTGTTAGAAAATTTTTGTTTTGGCATTACCGCATTCGTTAAGGAATAAGCACTTTCGACACGCGAGATTATGGCATTTGTTAACGAGAGTATAATCGAGTATCAGCTATTCGAAATCCACTCGTGAGCTCTGGAGCAATCGAATAGAATTGATATAAATAGTTAAATTAAAAGTTTTAGAGTGTAATTATAATATGAAATAAATAAATATGTATATACTTTTTCGTATTTAGGAATAATTTATGCAAAATAAATGGGCTACAAAAGGTTGAAATGACTCAATTCATGGGCAATGGCAGCTTTGGTACCGTGGTGGACATGACCCCTTTGAAGTTTAGCTCAAATCAATCAAAGTAGTGGTCGCTGTTTTGGAGCCGTGCGCAAGCAAATATTTGGCAGAACAAGGACGTACCAACAAGACTCGGCACCGTCAAGACTAGACACCGTGCTTTGGAACGTGTAAACCAAGAATGGCAAAAATCATATTCCTTACTTCATTTGGTCAACAAAGTGGCTGTCCAATTCACCACATACCAATCCAATGGACTTTTTTTAATTAAGGCCACTTTTAAGTGCAAGGTAAGGACTACAAAATATTCCCGTATGGATGTGCTGAAGAAATATATTTTACGGGAATAGGTCTACATACCGGCAGATTACATTGCTTGCAATTCGTTTCTTTAACGACTCGGAACTGAAATGATAATTGAAAATGTGGTCATATCGCACAAAAGTGATGGATTCAAAAATATTTCCACATATTTTCGTACTTTGAATCGATAAAAAATAGTTTACACAAAAATGTGGTCGTTTGTCAGCTACCCGGTAAATCTAAATAACCCGCATTTGTTATTAATAATATAAATGTTTTATTTAGATTATTTATATACGCTTTATTCGGCAGTGACATTAGATATACGCACATAGTTATTATCCTCTTCAGAATCAGAGGACGACAAGCACAACAAAAGCAACGTAACCATGTTTTTTTATTAATAAATTCACGTTTGTTCCCAAAAATTTCAATAAATTCATATTTTTTACAAAAGCCGGGTAGATGGTAGTTGTCATTTGTTCAAATCAACTCTGATGCAAAAATAATTGGTAGCCATTTGAAAAATTTCGATACTTCGACTTTTGAGTGCGGCAATACATCCATTCGATATGTGTCGAAATCTCTATCGATACAAAAGCGTGCTCGATCACGTATGCGGTAATTCGGCCTCTGGATTCGAATCTTGGCGAGAACATAAGAAACAATTTTCAGTGGTTGTTATCCGCATCTTATGATGAAGACATTTGTTAGGTACTATGCCATGCAAAAACTTCTCCCCAAAGGTGTCGCCGTTCGGCCTCGGCTATATAAAAGGAGCTCATTGAGCTTAAACTCGAATCGGACAGCACTAATTGATATGTGAAAAGTTAGCCCTGTTTCTTAATGAAATGTTGATGGGTAAATTTGCAAATTTGACATATCTTATGACCAATACATGTCGTGTGATAGCACCTTAACGAATGCCAAATCGAGTATCAGCTGTTTAAATTTCACTCGTGAGCACCAAGTCAATCGAGTCAAAATTTTTATTTGATTTTTGTAAATAAACAATATAAAAATTTAGGTTTTTATGTATAATTTAGTTTGACATACAGTAAATAAAACAATTTTTGTTACTAAATAAAACAAAATAAATTCTTCCTAATTGGTCAAAATTGTATTGCCCAATTATGACCACTTTATCACTCACTTCTCTGCAAATACTCACTACAGAAGGAATGCAGTTGTTATATATTTTTTGCTATAAACATGAATGAATATTAAAATCAATTCCAATGCAAAATTAATCGATTAAAAATTTCAATACGGCAGCTTTCGAATACGGTAATAAATTCATTCGATATGTGACGAAATTTTTTTTCGATTCTTTGCCCTACTCGTTCCCGAATGCGGTATTTTAGCCCAGACCAAAATTTATGCAAAATATTCCAACTCTTAATCATTAAAGCGTAGCTAACAGGGATGATTAATCGTTTATTAATCATGTTTGGTTACTTACGGCCATATTCACAAAACCTAATGAAACCATCAAATAGATTTATTTGACAGTTCTATAAAGAAAATCTGTCAAATAAACATATTTTAAATCTACATTAAACACTGCTAATTAAATCCGGAATTAAGGCTCTCGTCTGCTGAATTTATAAAGGAAAACAGATGATGGAGCCATTAAATTCGTATTTAAAGAGCAGTGCAAACGGGGGTTTAAGTTTTGTAAAAAAGGCCGTTAGAATTATTTTCAAAAAAGTTATATCGATTTCTTATTTTCGTTACCTTTTCTTTCTTTACTTCTCTTTTTTATTTTATATTGTTTTTCAATAGCTGCCAAATATTGACTGCACATTTCTGTCCAAACAGAAATCAGTTGATGCCTATTATCCAAAACATCAAAATGATTTTGATTTTTATAGCACGTTTACGTTGAAATTTGTATGATATGGATTTAACTAAATCCAAAGACAAATCCTGCGTTTTTTGGGGATTTCTGCGAATGTGCATATCACACATCTATACACAATTCTTGGAAACAGTTGCATATTTTGGTACTTTTATTATTTGAGATTTAAAAATAAATCCTGCAAAAATAGAATTTATTTTTGTTTGTTATGATTTTATAAATGGAAAACAAATGATCGATCCATTAAATCCGGATTTAAAGAGCAGTGTAAGCGGGATTTTAATTGGGATTTAGTGGCCAATATAAATATACTTTCAGCCATAACTTATACCAATGTGCTCATGTGATGTACAGTGTAAACTCCCCACAAGACCGTTCGTGCACTCGATTTATACGAATTTAACGGTAATTTATTACAAGAACCAGAAGAGAGGGGATGAGCATAGAGCGAGAGAGAGAGTGTGAGAGAGAATACTTACTAGAGATGTGCACGCGATTGATATTTCACACACGCTAACGATATAAAAACATTATTCACGCACGACTTTTTTTATGTCAACTCAGTTCTCGCACGATCACGAGACAAAAAATTTACTGACGCACTACTCATAAAAAAATCAAGACTCACAAGAAAAATTACGATTCACAAAAAACGAAACAAAATTTCCATGAAGCGAATAATATTTTTTTTGCAAATGTCGGCGAAAAGTAGGATAAGGATAGGCGAAAAAGTAGAGCTCTGCTTATAGTGAGGAAAAAGGCACTCGTCAGCTGATGTTATAAAGGGAAAACAGATGATCGAGCCATTAAATCCGGATTTAGAGAGCAGTGTAAACGGGGTTTAATACATCACAGTTATTGAATTGGCAAGTATTAGAGGTGTGTCGTGAGTAGTCCTGTCACGCGTGAGTCAATTGATTCGTGAGTGAGATCCAAATCTAATCACGTGATCGTTGTTAACCCTCCACTTATGCTAGCGACATTTTTTTAGAGCTGGAAAACTATCGACAATTACTCCATTCGATAGTTTCTATATTTTTTTCTTAGCTATCGATACTATAGCCAATTATGCACGCTTTAATAGAAAACACCTAAAAGCGCTTAAATTAGGCCGGTTCGTAAAAACGCCTGTACAACAACTATATTTGAGGGGTTGGTTAACCCGTCTTCGAGTTTATATTACAAGCACCTTACACATGTTTGATCTGAGAGCTCTAAACGCTTTTGGGCTTTCTCCTGCTGACCTAATACCCTAAGTTGGAATTTCCTACACCCGAAACTTTGATTATTATTAAGAAAATAATTGAACAATGATAACAGCTATTAGATATTCAAGAAGTGAAACCGCTAGATTAGGGAACTGAAGAAGTGAAATCGCCTGATTATGGAATTCACGCACAAAATTTCAGCTTGATTGGCTAATAATTGAGGCTTTTGGGCGTAAAGATGTCAAATATCCATTCTACTTAAGTGGAAATATCAACGGATGCCACAAAATTAGGCAAATATGGGACAAACGCGTACTTTCATGTTATATTGTCTTAATTTTGAAATATGACTTTTAAAAAACTAACGGTTGGCTTATGAATTATGGAATTATTGGCTACTCCAATCATTTTTATCAAATCGGGGTACATTTCAACAAAAAATGAAGGGGTCGATTATGGATGGCAACTCAACTATAGTTGCGTTGCCAGATGATAAAATCATGAAATAAATGTTACTATAAAGTTGGAAATTTTTGTCAGTGGCAACTCAACTGAAGTTGGGTTGCAATCAATAATTGCCCCATAAATTTACCGATAGTATCTATAGCGGAGACCGGAAGGCATGCCCTTGATAAACACCTCTGGGTAGACAAGCTGTACACATGCTGTCTTCAAATCACATTTGTATAAACGAAAAACAAAAATTTTACTGTAAAACCAAGATATTTTTACCCAATTTCAAATAACCGATAACGAACGAAACGCATAAACTAGAGCTGGCAAACTATCGATAATCACAACATTCGATGTTTCTAATAATTTATATCGATACTATCGATGAGAAGTAAAAACAAGTAAGAGCGTGCTATGCATCGCATTTGTCGAGTTCCTTGCGCGGTATCTCTTTTTAGGCAAACAAAGAATAATGGAAAATAATTGTTATGCTATTGGAGATATATCAAGTTATAGTCCGATTCGGATCATCATTCAATTTGTTGAAGACCATAGGAGAAGTCATTGGGTAATATTTCAGTCCATTCAGATAAGAATTGCACCTTGTAGGGGCTCAAGAAGCATAATCGGGAGAACGGTTTATATGGGAGCTGTATCAAGTCTTAATCGATCTAAAGACCATATTGGACACATATGTTAAAGGCCGTTGTAAAAAATATCAGCCAAATCGGATAAGAATTGAGACCTCTAGATTAGAAGTCAAGATCCCAGATCGGTTTATATGGCAGCTATATCAGATTATGTATCGATTTGAACCATATTTATCGCAGTTGTTGGAAGTCATAACAAAACACTTCATGCAAAATTTCTGCCAAATCGGATGAGAATTGCGCCCTCTAGTGGCTCAAGAAGTCAAGACCCAAAATTGGATTATATGGCAGCTATATCAGGTTATGAACCGATTGGAACCATACTTAGCACAGTTGTTGGAAGTAATACCAAAACACCACGTACAAAATCTCAGCCAAATCGGATAAGAATTGCGGCCTCTAGATACTCAACATCGGTTTATATGGTAGCTACATCAAAACATGGCCCATTTACAATCCCAACCGACCTACACTTATAAGTATCTATGCAGAATTTCAAGCGCCAACTTTACTCCTTCGAAAGTTAGCGTCCTTCCGACAGACGGACGGACATGGCTAGATCGACATTATGGGGTCTTAGATTCATATTTCGAGGTCTTAGATTCATACCCCATCCTATGGTGAAGGGTATAATCAGATGTCCGATTTAGTTAGTAGCAATACAGACCGAATAAAACCAAGTCAGTTGGATGTCATGAAAGAAAGGAGGAAAATTGCGCCCTCTATAGGCGCGATGTATCTCATCTTATAGGACACATTCAGTGCCAAAAAATTTAACTTTGCCGACATCAATTGATATTCAGATAAAAAGTAAAATATCGATTGTGCCATCGAAATTTTGCCAGCTCCAGCACAAACCCCTTGAAAATCGTGAGTTAGAACAAATTTTAAATGTTTATAAAGAAGAAATAGTTTCTTTTTATTTAATTAGTATCTTTTTTTTGTTCTTAGGTAAAACACACATTCTTTGCTTTTAAGAATACCATCGAAACTTAAAGTCTTGCACACAACTTTGATTGGTTCCCAATTAAGTTGAATATTATTTCTCATTGATTTGTTGTGTTTGTGGATTTGTTTTTAAATATGTGGTGTAAATTTTAGTAATTTTTCTTTTACTTTCGCAATTTTCAATAAATATTTATTCAATAAATATTATTAAATATAATTATGACTACAACTTAATTAAATGTTTCACATGAATTTCTCATATTTTTCGATTTTGTAAAGGGGGAAAATGTAGTTTTTTGAAGAAGAAGAAGAATAAACGAAAAACAAACGAAGAAAAGGTTCGTGTGGAAAGTAAATAGTTACACAAGAAAACTAGAATGGAAATAATTGTCATATGAATTTGTTTCGAGTGAAAAAAATATATGTTTGGTTTGTTTTTTTTTCTAAATGACTTTATGATGAGTTTCTTTTTTTATAATTTTTTTCCCTCCATTTTAGTCTAAAGAGTAGGCTATCATTATTATTTTTCAATTATTTGGTAAACTTATGTTTTCATTTACTTCAATAATGTTTCAATATTTTACAACACACACACGCAGGTTTTGAACATTCATTCTGTTACTTGTTGCATTTTGTTTTTTTTTTTTTTTTTTCTTTTTGTATCATATTGTTATTAAATATTAGGTTTCTGTTTTATTTATTTTTTCTTTTTTATAAACTATGATTTGTTTTTACTGTTGCCTAATTATTAAGTTCATAAACTAAGTTTTTGTTTTTCTTTTTTATTTTATTATTATTATTTTTATATGTTGGTATTAAAGGTATATTTTTTTGTATACGATTGCTAATCAAGTTTGGTTTTATTTGTTGCAGTTTTTACAAGTGTTTGGATTCGTTTTTAGACTGATCATCGAAGTTGTTTCTTGTGTTTCTTCTTCCATCGTGTTCTTTCTATACAGCTTACCACAATGCTTTGCTGGTCAAGCGGCAAATGCTGGATAGTTCGAGTTACGACGACAAGTGTACGGCGAAAATGTCTTATGTGTATCTCATTGTATCGCCTAACGACATCTCCCCTTCCATTAGCCTAATCGTCTTGGAAAGTGGTTTAAAATCTTTTGACTCTTTTTTTAATGTTTTATTGAATTTTCGCCGTTTTTCACTTTGCAAATTATGAACTCTATGGTGGCTAAAGTCACCTAATAAATGCATATCATTTTCATATATAAATATTTGTCGTTTACTCCTTACTCCTTCTAAACTATAAAATTTATTTTTTCTTTTAATTATTTCGGATTTTATTATGCCTCTATAGATTGTAGATGTATTATTATTTTTTTTTTTTACATTTATATGTGAACAAATCAATTGAAATCAAACTTTAAATCAGTTTATATTGTTTTTTTTTTGAGGTAAAATTGTAAGCTACTTATAACTGCTATAAATCGAAATTATATTTCTTATTTGGTTATGGTGAAGCCCTTTCACTTGTAGAAGCTATTCATTAAAATGCTTTGCGAATGAGAGATATATTGAAGCTTTATCAATGTCTGATTGGGCGAAAGACGATATCAAATAAAATATCTAGTGCACAATTTGATGAAGATTGTATTATAATCAGGACAATTAAAAAAATCTGCAGGAAAGATAAATCAGCTGTTGAGTTGCAATTTTTGAATTACCAACAGTTGATATGTTTGGCGCTACCTTCGTTTGCTGTATCCTAGAATATAATTATGGTTACTACACCCTTGGATCATAAGATAGCAATTAGCACCATACAGATTGGAACTTTGAGTTCTGATCCATGTGGTGTTCATCGTTATCATAAGAGGCTCAAATGAGAGCCACCAGACACTTCTACAGGCGATTGCCTGTTGTGATATTTCGATACAATTTGCCAAGGGAAAAAATATTTATCTCAGCGTCAATTGGCCAGGGAATTGGACCTAAACGAAATATGTGTTGTATACTATTGAAACAATAGTCACAGGGTCAAATTCATAATATTATTACTGATATCTGAAAAACGGGAAGAATAATCCTGCTACTAACATCAGGTTAAGACGGGGAAAGAACGGAAATTTTCACCTATTTACCTTCTTTGGGTCATTGGAATGTATTCGATACGGTTAGCTTTGTCCCATTCTATTAAACAGGATATTCCCAAATTGACAAATTACTATTTTACCTATACTATCATACGTTTAAAAACTTCTCAACAAAGAGGTGTCGCACGCCCTTCGGACTCGTCTGTAAAAACGAGGCCCCTTATCATTAAACTTGAATCGGGCAACATTTATTGATATGTGAAAAGATTGTCCCTGAACCTTAATGGAATGTTCATGGGCATATTTGCATTTGAATTTGACTTTAGCAATAGGGTAAACGTCTAGCTTTACGCTAATGCCAATTATTTCTTTGTAAAGAGCTGCCAAATCTTCATGGTCGTCCATAAATGGTCGTTGTGTCTGAGAACATTGATAAAGAGCTGGCAAAATGTCGGTGGCACTATCGACACTAATGATATTAAATTTTTCGACTGAATATCGATTGATATTTTTCCGACTCTGAGTTTATATTTTAAGATAGATATCGCCTATAGAGGGCACAATTTTCGTCCGATTAGCCTAACATTTTCTACAATGTTTGCTCTCATGACTTCCAACTGGTTTTATTAACCTTGGTTTTATGTAGTCTATGCATTGATATTCTCTTCTTCTATATAAATCGATCTCCTGATTTTTAATTCTCATTTTTGTTTGGGAATTTAACGACACTATTGATACTATGGATATTTTTTATTAAAACTATCGAAAATATCGAATGTTGCTATTATCGATAGTTTGCCAGCTCTACATTGATGCCATGCGTGAACTTCGTCAAAACTGGTCATGACTGTTCTGCTTGAGCAACGTACGATGGTCAATTCTGACTGGTTCACTTCTATTTGGGGTTTTGGGAGAAACAAGAGAAGACGAATGATTTTTCACCATGACAATGCGAGCTCTAACAAATCGGCTAACGGCACGGAATAGCTTTAAGCACCACACAGCCTGGAACATCGAGGTCGAGGTGGTGTTCATTGCTGTCACGAGAAGCTTAGCTGCGAGCTAGTACAGGTTGCGGATAGTGGAATGCTCCATACGGAGTAGCTGCAACGGTAGTCGCGGGCAATCAGCGGTAAAGAGCGGTCCATTAGAGGCCGGGTGCCACCGGCTTTTGATTAAAAGCAGAATGCCTGTGATCTCGATAGGACTAAGCGTATTATTGGTGCCTTTAAACATCCAATTGCCATAACGTTACCGCGGCGATCGCTACCATGAATCGGAAGAAGCTTGCTCACCTATGGAGCTTGATGAGGATCATACCGTTCACATATAGACATATGGCAACAACAACCTAGCAGGTGATAAATTCTGTTCTTGGAGACCCATCGTCTTCTATAGTATAAGAAGATACTATATATTAAATTAAGATCGATCAAGATCAGTAAATCATATGTGACCATATCTAAAATTAGAACAATGTGAAAAAAATTCTATATGGATATCACAACAAGAATTCCAATATATATCATTAGGGTAAAATTTGATAAATTCGAAGAAAGAAAATTAGAAGCAAAAATTCTTGAAGCTCCCAAATCAAAATGTTCGATCCAATTTACAAAAGAGGACCGATGTGAACCAAACTCAACAGTTTAAACTGAAAGAAGTAGAATGATTAGTTTGTGGTCTACACAGATTTGTTATACTCAGCTCGAGTAGTAAAATTTTCGGATCAATTTAATTTATATGAATTGAAGCTAATCAACAATTCCCAGTTCAGTAGTTGAACCGACATACAGACGGACAAACTACAGCTAGTCATGGCTTATTCGTTGGTAACATAATTTTGCGGGCACTATCCTAGCATGGGATAACTATGAGCACCCCATTGGCTGGAACTTTGAGCTCCGATCTGTGTGCTGTTCATTGTTATCACAAGAAGCTCAGCTGAGAGCTACCGGGCCCATACACAGGTTGCAGATAGTGGAATGCTTCGTATACGGAGCGGTTATAGGTGCAGACGCGGACAATCAGCGATATCGAGCGGAGAGTCTCAGTGAAAGGCTGGGCGGCACCGAGTATTGCATAAATACTGAATGCCTATGATGCTCGATATTTGACAATCATTTGACTATCATGTGATCGATCCTTTGGACCAGAACGAGCTTGCTCACCAAAAGGAGCTAGACGAGGATCGCCACCTCCACATATAGACATATGGCTACAAGAAGAAAAACAACAGACACTATACTCGTATAGTGCCTGAGGAACATACAATTCTTAAAGTCAGAAAATAAGTTGAGAAATTGGTTTCTTAAATGAAATGATATTAGCGGAACTAATTTATTTGAAATTCAAAATATTTAACAAGAATATCGATACAAAATATATTGAAGCATTAATGGTAAATGAGCCCACATACCACATTTGAATCAATCCACGAAATGAGTTTCCCCAGTATAACAGTTATAATACAAACATTTTTCCTTAAAAAAAAAATAAACATTGTGAGAAAAAAAAAAACAATTGCTGGTAATAGTGGTGAATACAAGTGTGTTGTGTAGTTCTTTTGTCTTTGTTGCAAGTTCGCTTAAACAAAGCCTATGGGATATTACAATTATGGTTTGATTAATTGGATAAACATTGCCATAGAGTCCAAAAAGTAGGTTGTAGTAAAATATTTTTTCCTTGTTGTATTATTTGTAATTTGTTTCTTAGTATCATGTCTCTCTTCTTTTCTTTTGTTTTTTCTTTTTTGTTTTTGTAGTAATAGTTCGATGCCAAAAATATGTTTGTTATATTTGTTTTTAAGTATAGTGATTTAGTTTATTAGTGTCATTTTTCTCCCCTGCGTCCGCTGTGTCTGTTGGGTGGTGGTTGCTTAGCCATTGTGTTATATGTGTAATTATATATACACACTCACACACACATACATATATGGAGAGAGGCGGGGTCGGGAACAGACAGACAGTACTTGAAATACAAAGTTCATAATTTGGGAAAGTCTGGAGGAAGGTGGTTTTATTAGAAAATATGTCGCTTAATAATTTTCCAAAAGACAAATAAAAAATACAAATTATATTTTTTTGGGGGGATTTATTTTTTTAGGGGGGTTGGGATTTCATTTATTTTTGTAGAATATGTTATAAGTGTTTGATGATTTTTTTTCTTCGTCTTTTTAGATGTCCCCGATACTTTCTTGGTGAAGAGAAGTACCAAGTCTTAAATTTCTAAAAAAAAAATCTAATAGTAATTTCTTGTGTTTATATATAAATCGTAGTTGATTTGTTTTTTTCCTTTTTCATTTTATTCATTTATAGCCAAAAGTTTAAGCATATCATTTGCTTGGTATAGTGTTGTTCGTTTTTGTTTGTTTTACTCTATTATTTGGGAATTTTCATTCAATTTTTTTTTCGTGTTTTTTGAAAAATGACCTAAAGTTTTTGGTTGGGTTGGGGTTTTGCTGTTGGTTTTTGCTAAAACTATAAGTTTTCTCTTTTTTTTTTGTTACTTTTTATTTATAGTAGTTACTACGTTTGCTGCATTTTTATTTAAGTGTGTTTTTGTTTTGTTGTTGTTGTTATTTCTTTATAATTTCGATTACGACAATGTTGAACCAACTAATCCTCATTGTTTTGGAACAGATAGCTGCTGTTTGGCTGTTCGCTTGTTTGTAATTCTTGTGTAGAATTTATAGAGATTCTTATTAAGTCGGATGTTCTTTTTGCTTCCTTTTGGTTAAAAACAAAATAGTAGAATTTCATTTAATTTTTATTTGCTTTTTTTATTATTTGTTTTAAGTAATTAAATAGAAATGTGTTGAGTTTTCTTGTTTTATTTTTTTTTGTTTGTTTGTTAAGATTAAAATTTATGGCAGTCACTTAAAGTCGTTTTGTTGTTGTTGTTAAATAGGAAAAATTAACATAAAAATAATTGTATATGCAGTTGATGTTTGTTTATAGTTTATCATAATCATAATAACTAATTATGAATATTCTTAAAAGCGAAACTTAAATATTTTTTACAATATGGCAATTCGGCAAGTGAGAGAGAACTTAAAAAGACATACGACATACGAATGAGTTCTGGATTTCACTTTTGCACTGAACAAATTGATTTTAGGGGAAAAGTAAAACCCCAAACATACCCGATTAACATTAGATAAGTAGACAGACTGGTTTTTGGAGGGTTCTTGAGAAAGAAACAACAACATTAAAATAAAGTTATCTAAGCAATTGCTAAACCACATGTAATTAGCATCTACCACGCCACCATGTCTGTTGCATCACAGCAATAAATCTGGTATAAATTGGGCGCTGTGGCCCAGCCTAATCTAACGCTTTGCTACCGTTACTGGTCACTCACACTGTCTGATTGCAAAACATGTCTAGAGACTAAAATTTACATGTAATGATGTCTGCAGAAGTAGTGAGCACTTGGACAATAAAGAAACCTATAGATTCTCTCTTATTCCGCTTACCGAAGACATAGTCTAGTTTAGACATTTTCACAAAGTGATACAATGGTTGTTGAAAACTGAAAACTCTTTTACATGCCTTGACATGACAATGGTTTAAATTGTCTAAGTCTTAATAACAACTGAATTGGTATTGAAAAACTCACCCAAATTCAAAGGCGACGGCATAATAACCTCTTCAAAACGATGGAAGTTTCTTGAAATTTGTGAACCTTGTGCTTTTCCCTAAATTTTAATAAAATTAAGTTTCTGTTAAAAAAATAGTGACAAATTTGAGCTTGGCGCTATGGGGAATAACTTTGAGTACCTCACAGGCTGGAACTTTAAGCTCAGATCCATGTAGTGTTCATCGTTATAATTAGAAGCTTAGCTGAGAGCCACCAGACGCTTCTTCTGGTTACGGATAGTGGAATGCTCCGTACGAGAGTCCGGGCGAAAAAGTAGTACTCTGCTTATAGAGGGGAGCAAAATGGCAACAAAATTTGATTGGCAACGCTTTGCATTCCACAACGCTTAATCATTGAATAAATATGTTGCATTCTTTCTCTTTTAGTATTGAAATTTGTAAGCATGGCGGTACACTCTAGATTCAAATAAAATTAAGTTTCTATTAAAAAAAATAGCGACACATTTGCGCTTGGAGCTATATGGGATAACTATGAGTACCACACAGGCTGGTATTTTGAACTCAGATAGTGGAATGCTCCGTACGAAGTAGCTGTAACTGCAGTCGCGGACAATCAGCACCATCGGGTGGAAAGTCTCAGCGTGAGCCCGGGCGAAAAAGTAGTATTCTGCTTATAGAGACCAGCAAAATGGTAACAAAATTCTATTGGCAAAGCTTGGCATTCCAGAACGTTTAATCATTGAATAAAAATGTTGCATTCTTTATCTTTTAGGACTGTCAATCCGATTGAATGATGTCACTAATAAACGGAGATACGCCAAGCCGCTTAGGTTAGGTAGAAAAAAGGGTACAGATATTTATCCGCCCCATGCCACTATGGACATACACCTAAGCCAGTAATCGGCTTGTTGTGCGCTCTGAAAACTATAAAGTAACCTCTAAAAAGAAAATTTTAATTTGGGATTTCCGTGCTACTTACAAAATTTTTAATTGTTTTCAACACCACTCCCCTAAGTTGGTTCATGTCTGGTATTGTGCCAAGCCATTTTTCAAAATTATTGATGTTGTGAGGCTATTTGACAAAAAAGAATAATTAATTATTTTTAACTTAATTAAACTTCTCTCAAATAGCCTCCCAACATACATAAAGCACCAGTCTTATCTCTGAACCATGGTAATTATATTAAATGCAATTATAACTATGGTTTACAACCACAAAGCAGTTAAGTAAAATCAATTTGTTGAAATTGATACAAATTTAATAAATTAAATTAAAATCATAATGTTGCCCTTTTTGTTTACATGTTTGTTGTTGTTGTTAAAACTTGGTGTTACGAGATTTTAGAATGAGCGCAGAAGATCGATGCACTTGGAATGCTGTTCTACGTTCGGCTAATGGAACAAATGTTCTGTCATAGCCAATTAAAGTAAAGTAAGAAAGGACTGATTGAAATTTTCCCAAATGATTTTTGCTATTGCCTAAGGTTACAGTTTCGTATGTGCATAAGTTTATACCTATTGACTAGTTTTTATAAAACTACTGTAAAATCCTAGAACAAAAACAAAACTCTAACGTTCTAAACCTTTGATCTCGGATGTTGTTGTGGCATTGCCTCATTTAGCCTTTCTCACACCAAAATTAAATGTAGATGGTAAATAACTAAAATTTTCTAACTTAAACAAATTATTGAATACTGCTTAATTTCCTTTTAAATATTAATGTAATATAGAAATTAAAAATAACTATATCATAAATTATATGCTATTTACCGCGCGCGTCTCTTAATTTTAGTTTTTTTTATTTTTATTAATATTTTCACTTAGCTTGTAATGTATTACCACAAAACGGGAAACGTTAACGGCAAGGCAGTCGTCTCAATTCATCCGCATTGTGATTATTGAGATTCTCGATTATGGTAAGAAAAACTTAATCGATAACTGATGATTAATCGATAGAGAAATTTCATATATTTACAAAAAACGTTGTTTTTGATGATGGGGTTGCAAAATGGGTTAAGAATGTAAATTGAAATGTGTGTGTCAATTGTTGTTGCTTGTTGCTGTTGTTGTTGTTGACGTTGTCGTCGTCCCGTTATTGTGTTAGTAGTGTTTTGCAAAAGTTGCCGTTGTTGTTACTCTATTTTCCTGGTAGCCGCATTAGAACCTGAGGAAGCTATGGATGTGTTGGATGAAGATGTTGATGTTGAGGCTGATTTTGGATTGGCTGAATGATGCAGATGTTGAGTGGTGTGGTTGTCTTTGAATGATGTTGAGTGTTGTTGATGTTGATTGTTGTCTCTGCAGGCCATCATTCCAGGTCATCGTCGATCATCTATGTATAGGGTGTTTTTTTCCCCCAGTATTATCGTTATCGGTCAGCCAAACATTCAGTACAAAATTATTTACATTTTCAAGTGCATGCATGTGAGCAAACATGACGTTTTTTTTTTTGTTTTTAACAAGATTTACATACATTTATTGAGAGAATATGTTGAAAAAAGAGAAGAGAAAATTTTTGTTATAATCCTTAAGCGATTGCTGTTTTCACTACTCTAAATTTTAAATATCAACATTACAAATAATACAAACGTTTAAAATAAAGTAAGTCTTAAACAAAAGTATTTGCCTTAAATAAAAATAATGTAGTACAATAAATCTACAAATTATGAATACGCACTATAAATAAAATAAATTAGTAATTGTCGCTATAAGAAAACTCCTAAATATCGAAACAAGAACAAAAACAATAATCTTGAATAAATTTTAAACTGACAGGCTACAGTATAAAGTAAAATCGGCAATGTTTTTATCTTCACTTTCGGATCACTCTTAGATCTCTACAAACATTTTATTATGATTACCTATGAAAAATCAAACAATACGAGTACAACCTTACAAGTTAGCAAAATTCATTAAAAACTAAAAAAAGATGGGGTTCAGAAAATAACCCATACCCAAGAGATAGAAAATTTTTCTTTTAAACAGGTCTGGAATATTGCCCAAAAAAGTTATTTGTTAGGTCCAATTAGAACCCCAAGAAATTGTGGAGGGAAAAAGTTAAATAAGTAGTAATACTACTTAAATCAATTTTATTATCTTTGCATCTACAGCAGTTATATTTGCTGGCTCGAATCTTGTATACCCTCAAACATGGATCGTCTGTGTCAAAGGTTTTCTATTCTTAGACAGGAACAAAGGTATAAGAAGCTTCACAAAATTTCCATATGAACTTAACCCATTCCTTGTCATTCCTTTCACTCACACGATTACGGCAATATAAAAATTTTAAAATCTTCATATTTACGAAAATAACTAACAAAGTTTTTTCTTGCAATATAATGCCACGAAGATTTTTTTCCTTTTTAAAAATTAAAACTCTTAAATATATTGAAAAAAAAAAAAAATAATAATAATAAAATAAAACCATGGATCGCATTTGTCGAGTTCTATGCGTGGTATCTCTTTTAGGCAAACAAAGAATATTGAATAAGAACTGTTATGCTATTGGAGCTATATCAAGTTATAGTCCGATTCGGAACATTAATGAATGCTGAACATTGTAGAATTCATTGTGTGATATTTCAGTTCATTCGGTTTAGAATTGCGCCTTGTAGGGGCTCAAGAAGCAAAATCGGGAGATCGGTTTATATGGGAGCTGTATCAGGCCATTGATCGATTCAGAAAATATTAGACATGTATGTTGAAGGTCATGAGAGAAGCCGTTGTACAAAATTTCTGCCAAATCGGATAAGAATTGCGCCCTCTAGAGGCTCAAGAAGTCAAGATCCCAGATCGGTTTATATCGCAGCTACATCAGGTTATGTACCGATTTGCGCCATACTAAGCACAGTTATTGGATGTCATAACAAAACACCTCATGCAATAATTCTGCCAAATCGGATGAGAATTGGGTGCTCTATTGGCTCAAGATCCCAGATCGGTTTACATGCAAGACATACCAGATTATGAACCGATTTGAATCATACTTAACATACTTGTTGGAAGTGATACCAAAACACAACGTGCAAGATTTCAATCAAATCGGACGACAATTGAGTCCCATCGAGGCTCAAGAAGTCAAGACCCAATATTGGTTTATATGGCAGCTATATCAAAACATTTACCGATTTGAACCGTACTTAGCGCAGATGTTGGAAGTGATACCAAAACACCACGTGCAAAATTACAGCCAAATCGGATAAGAATTGCGCCCTTTAAAAGCTGATGAAATCAAGACCCAAGATCGGTTTATAGCTATATCAAAACATGGACCGATTTGGCCCATTTATAATCCTAACCGACCTACACTAATAAAAAGTATTTGTGCAAAATTTCAAGCTGCCCGCTTTACTCCTTCGAAAGTTAGCGTTCTTTCGAAAGACAGACTAACGGACGGACAGACTGACGGACATGGCTAGATCGGCTTAACATGACATGACGATCAATAATATATATACTATGGGGTCTCAGAAGCATATTTCGAGGTGTTACAAACATAATGACGAAATTAGTATACCCCCATCCTATGGTGGAGGATATAAAAACAATACTACGTCAATATAAATCCTCCAGGATGGGAGATTGAGGTGTATGCGTGACAAGGATTTGTCGTAAGATTTCCCTCGAATCGAGCCTATATGGGTGAGTACATGATAGGTTTGCTGTGCTTGTAAGCGTAAAATATCAAATATCACTCACGCACAAATCTGTAACGGGAACTAATAAACATATATATCTAAAACGATGTAGTCCACTTACCATCACAACCGACCCACTATATCAAAAAGAAATATTTCTGCGAAATTTTAAACTGCTGGTTGTTCGATTGACGAGCAAGAATATAAATATTATTTTGACAAACGGATTGATGAAGTGATTTTAGTCTCAACAAATCAAATTATTCGTAACTTATGAGAACTTATATCCAATTTGGCTAATCAAAATTGTCATCTCGAATTGGCATGTATGGACGTGCTTGGCATGACAAATTTTATTCAAATTTAAAAAAAATTAGGCCCTCCAAAAGATTAAGTAAGAAAACAGAAGGGCGTAACTCTACTTTATATGCCAAATCAGAGGATTTTATTATAAAAAAAATTCTAAAATTGGTAACGAGAAAGTTTAGATTAGATATCGAAAAGGGGCGTACCCTATCCTCTACCGCAATTAGATGTATTTTTATAAAATACATCGTGGCACAGAGGTTAGCATGTCCGCCTATGACGCCGAACGCCTGGGTTCAAATCCTGGAGTGAACATCAGAAAAATTTTCAGCCGTGGTTATCCCCTTACAAATGCTAGCTACATTTGTGAGTTATCCTGCAATGTTAAACTTCTCTACCAAGTGGTGTCGCTATGCGACACACCGTTCACACTCGATATAAAAAAGGAGGCCTCTTATCATTGAGATTAAACTTTAATTGAACTGCACTTATTGATATGAGAGAAGTTTGCCCCTGTTCCTAAGTGGAATGTTCATGGGCAAAATTTGTATTTGAGAGGTGATACATAACTAAAGCCTCACAAATGTCGCTAAAATTAGTAAGGGGTAAACACCGTTGAATACTTTTTCTCCGATGTTCTCGCCAGAATTCGAAACCAGTCTATACATGTGAAAATTTTACTCTATGCCCCACGGTAGCTTCGTTTTAAAGGCTGGTCAACGAAAAGTTCTCCCTTTTTGGTAGTCGGGCAGCTTGATTCCGGGGAAGTGTTACATGGCTAAAGGCGTCACAAGAGTTAATCGCATTGAATAACCATCGATGTTCCTTTTGTTCATGGAACCACAATTACTTGATTTCGACAGAGGGACGGGAAATGATAATTTGATTCAGAATGGCTATATTATATTGTAGAATCTTTACAAATCAATCTATATATTATTATACCCCCACCTTCCTATTGTGATGGGTATAAGCAAGCATTCAAGTGTCTCCTTTAACGACAATCCCAGCAAAAAATAACTATTCAGATATATGTAAATATTCCTCATTGTCAAAAGAGCTTACGAAAGAAAATATCACATATCGTCTATACAGGAAAATCTGGATCGGAAAGGATGTCTTCCATTCGCTTAGGTTTATTTTTCGACAAAGACAAAAAGGATATCAATATTTTCAAGAAACATGTGTACATTAAACTTTTGCAAAATCCATTTTTAGTTTTCTTTTTAGAAAAAACTTAATTTTCATTAAAGAGCAGATAAGAAAAAAAAAAACAAAATCAACAAAACAATGTAAAAAACAAAAATTATCGTTATCAGGCAAAAAAAAAAAAAGATTTTGGAACAGAAATGTAACTATATAAATGAATAAAAATCAATTAATCGCAGATTGATCACTTACCATGGCTTTGTTGCTCCGAATGTTGCACCGCACTGGCCGATAGCATTTGGCCCGGCACTAAGGCGGCCGTTGACGATGATGTTGAACTAACGGAAGGCGAAGATATTGCTATACTACCAGGTTGTACTGTACCAGCACCGGTATTGGTACTCTCGTCAGAGGTACGCTTAAAGAAATTATGCTGCAGGGCATAATAGGGTGTTACACGTGTCTTTGGATCAAAGTCCAACATTCGCAAAATCAAGTCTTTGAATTTCAAGTAGTCTGCCACAGAATGACCGGGTTCATCCATGCGTCTGCCGCCAGGTCCACCCGTTTCGACGCCCAATATATCATGCAATTTTCGAGACCCAGGCGGTTTGTATTTGCGCCCGTTTTGACTTTTCTTCAAGACATACGAACCATCCGAGACTACTTTATCAAAGAATTTACGAGTCTTGTGCGCTTGATCCAGCAGATATTTGGGTGGCATGCCTAAAACCTCGACGATTTTATTCATTTGATCGACTTCGTTGCAACCCGAGAACAGGGGCTCGCCAGTATGCATTTCAACTAAAATACAACCCAATGACCACATATCAATGGCCAAGTCATAAGGTATACCCAGTAAGACTTCCGGTGAACGATAGAAGCGCGATTGTATATATTGGTATATCTGTGCAAAAACAAACGAAAAGAAAAACAGTGATTATCACGCTCACGTTACGTTAATGCGATGACAGTCAATACTCACTCTTTGTCCCAGCTGACACGAACTGCCAAAATCAACGATTTTGATGGCCGACCGTTTCGGATTACAAAGTAATATATTCTCGGGTTTAAGATCACAGTGGATTATATTCAGTTCGGGAGTACTCAAGAAGAGCAAAGCAGTGCATAGCTGTTGAGCAAATTTTCGCGTTAAGTTCAATGAAACACCACGAAAATTTGTGTTACGCAATAAATCATACAAATTATAGGATAATAATTCAAATACTAAACATAAATGATTGCGCCACATAAAATGCCTTTTAAGTTTAACTGCAAAGAAATATGAAATGGAAAATATTAAAAAACACAGAGCTTTAAGGGCAAAAACATTTGCTAGAGGGACTGCACATATGTACTTCCCCCACTTACCAATATAATATTTGTTTTCTGCGTCTGCCCGATTCATCATTTCCAATAGTTTAACTTCGATTTGTGCCTGATTTAGGAACGGTTTTTTGTTTTTAATTATTTTTATTGCTACATAACCTTGCTCTTCGTGATCGTACGCCTTGACCACTTGTCCAAAACTTCCTTTGCCTGAAAAGCAACAAAAGAATATATATATATATAAATTGGGAATCATATTGGCATATTGAGGTGTGTGGCTTACCTATTAACGAGTCAATTTCATATCGGTCCAAGAATTTCTCACCATGTTTGATTATATAGTCGTGATTATCATCGTCATAACCATCGTTATATAATTTACGTTCTTTTTTATTGGACGAGTCATCCTCGCCTTGTGTCTGCTGGGCACGTCGCTTCTTTTTAGCATAATAAACCTAAAAAGGAACAAAAAGAACAATGTTAACAAAAATGGCTTACGTACAATCGATATGAAAGAAAAATTTCTAAAGTTTTGGATTTTCCCAGCCCATTTTTAATATTAGGAAGCTATTGGGTTGCCCAAAAAGTAATTGCGGATTTTTCATATAGTCGGCGTAGACAAATTTTTTCACAGCTTGTGACTCTGTAATTGCATTCTTTCTTCTGTCAGTTATCAGCTGTTACTTTTAGCTTGCTTTAGAAAAAAAGTGTAAAAAAAGTATATTTGATTAAAGTACATTCTAAGTTTTATTAAAAATGCATTTACTTTCTTTTAAAAAATCCGCAATTACTTTTTGAGCAACCCAATAGATATAGTGCAGCCTAAGCAAACCCTTTGTAACACTTAAAACATATAACACCCAGGGCTAGTTTATCGTAGAATTTATCGAGTGGATAAACCTCTTGTTTACGAAATTTGGTTTCTCGTACACTCTTCAAGTAATTTAGAAGATGTGGTAATATTAAGCAGCACTAATAGAAATTTCTCACAAAAGAAGAATATTGACCGGAAAATGCGAAGATGGATCTTAAAGCCAGTTTATACCCCTACAAACATTTCATAATTTTTGGTGTGTGTTTGTCCCGCGATGAATAAAACAATCTTCTGGAAGATCTTTACGCAATTGTTCTTCCGTATGAGCGCGATATCATTGGACAATCCATTGCGTGTGCAGCAGTTTTAGCAAACTCATTACGTCATAATCGTCTCTATGACTTGTGAAACACTCTTCTAGGATACGATCAGACAATCCATTGCGTGCTGAAGTTTTAGCAGCTTTTCGCGACGATTATCTAACCACCCATTGCGTTGTAATCTTCCGTATGACTTGTACACACTCTTCTAAGTTATCATTGAACAATACATTGCTGTGCGGAAGTTTTAGCAATTCTTCCGGACGATTATTACGCAACCCATTGCGTTATACTCTTCCAGAAGATTTGTTTATCAACCACCTGAGTTATCTTTCCGCGATTGTTTTTATTTTCAAGCCTGGTGCGTTTAGGACTTCTTTGAATTATGTTATTCGATGATTTGCTTTGAGTGGACAACTTCTACAACACTAGGGTGTACATTTATTTGTATTTTTGGATTATTCGATTGACCGTTTATTTGGAAATTCAGGTTCAACGATTAATCGATGAAAACTGAAAGGGCTTGTCGATTAACCGATTTATGTGTCTAATGAAATAAAACGGTATATTTTTGAGATTTTATCCCTTATGGGGAGTTTACATGGCACATCTGATGCATGTCCATTGTAATGGCATTGGTCAAAACAAATATGTATGCGTCACAATTATAAATAACCATAAGTCATGGCTTAAAAATGAAAATCTTTTGATTTGAATGAGAAATAAAGTATGAAAAAATAAATAAAATCAAAGAAAAAACCGATGTTTGGCAAACGCTGTCGCTGTCAATCAAATCGAATGAAATGTTGTCCATGTGACCCAAGTGATCGAAAAATGCGAAAAAAAACTCATGTTTTTAAGGTTTTTTAACATAAAAACGGTTAATCAATTAACCCATCTAAATTATTCGATCATTTGTTTATTCGAAGATATCTCATTTTCAATTGTTCGATTATTTGAAAGGTCATGAATAATCGATTAGTCGAATAACGATTAATCAAGTGTACACCCTTATATGACAATTGAAAATTATATGACGAATATGAAGAGCAATACATAATTTTTTTTAGTTGTTTTTGATGAGCAACTAATCTTAATACGCAACCCTTTAAGAGCAATATTTAATAAACATTCAAAAAGACTTATTTGTTACTGATTCAGGTAAGTAATGCGCAATTCCAAAAGAGTATTTTATTAATCTTCCAAAATACGCATTTATTGCTCGCCCGCACGATTCTTGCGCGATTCTGATATCATCCAAGACTCCCTTGACTTCTTACTCTTACTATGATGACGATAGCATAGTTATACGTATCAAAATACAACGGCTGCGTTGGCTAGGTCATGTTGTGAGAATGGATGAAGAAGCTCCAGCAAAGAAGTGGCGCACGCAAACCGGGACGACCAAAAGCCTGAAGGAAAGATCAAGTAGTGGGAGACACAACTTGGTGTCAGAAGATCGAGGAGCTTGAAACGCTATTCTACGTTGGGCTAGTAGAACAAATGTTCCGTCATAGCCAATTAAAGTAAAGTAGGAATAAACTAACTAAGCAATTTTTAAGAAAACCGCGCCCGCTACGGGATGGCCATGGGCACCGCACGTGTGGGAACTCTGAGCTCTGTGGTGGTGTTCATCGTCATCAAGAGAAGTTCTGCTGAGAGCAGTCCACAGGTTGTGGATAGTGGGGTGCTTCGTTTACGGAGTGGCTGCATTTGTAGTCGCGAACAATCAGTGGTATCGAGTGAAGAGTCTCTGTGCCCGTGCGGCACGGGCTCTCGCTTAAATACCCAGTGTCTATGATATTCGATATGAGAGGGCGATCGGTCTTATGATATTCGATATGAGAATGCGATCGGTCCTATAAACCGGACATTGTACATATTGTAGCCACATTTTCGGAGGCTTCAACAACAAAGAACTACGTTAAATAAATAAAAAGACAAGATCTTTTGACTCCCTATTAACTCCATTTTGCTAACGCTCTAATTTTTGATGACAGCTTACTTACTAAATCTTCTTTCTGTAATGGAACCAATCAATGCTTTTTTTTCAAGTCAGGCTTTTGGCGCGATAGGCGACAGCATTTCCCTCCACAAAACGTTTTAGTATAACCCTATATTGTCGTATTACCATAACTGTAATGCAGATTGTATGAAACATCCTATATGACAAGAGAGCACATAAAAAAATCTTTCGCATTACTCACTATCCCCTTGCGTACGTTTTGTCTATGAAAATTAATAAGTAGACGAATTGAAGATCCAATATCTCTCTCACTCTCCCCATCTTTCTCTCGCTGTCATTAATTGTAGTTGTAGGTAGCAGTATAAAAAAAGAACTATCTACACGACACAAACCTTTCGCACTACAATAGGTAAAAGGGGAACCACGGGCTGAGGGATGGCGGTGGTGCTAGCTGCAGCATATGAAATGTAAACATTACAAAAAGCGCATGTGTGTGATGATGATGCGATGCTATGACGAGGGAGCGCGGAGAATGAATACAAGAACCAAAAACCAAAAAGAAAAAAACTATAAATGAAATGTGGAAACAGAAGAAGCAACGCATAAAGGAGTGGAGAACAGGCCGTGTTGTGTCGACAACAACAGAGAACCCCCGAACATGGAAATATAATGCAACCATTGTAGACTGTAACACGGCGGCGGCGGCTTGCTCCCTCCACTGCCAACAAATGATATGGTCAGAAGCACAAAAAAGCGGACGTAAACATGCCTGTCTAACAAACCAAACAGATACAGATAGATAGAAAACCCCGACATATAATTGTACAGGCAGCCATGCCAACCAGCCTTCCAGCCATCGAGACGTGAGTGTTGTGCCGTGGCGTATGTTTGTTTGGATGCGTGTGTGTGTGTGTGTTTGTGCCCGCCTGTGTTGATGTTCATAGCCGGCTCCCCCATTTTCCCCGTTCTTCTTTGTCCCTCTCCCTACTTGCCCGTCATAAACAACCATCCCATCATCTCAACCCATAAAAGTATGCAATGAAAAATCAAAAATTGCAAAAAAGTTGTTGCTAACCCGTGGAACATTTAGAATTCTGCTGTACAGAAAGATGTATAAACCCAATAGCAACAACGGCGCCGAACACACCAGCAGAGCGCTACAGCGCAGAGACTGAGGCAGCAACAGACATATTCATGGACACAACAAAGAGGCAGGCAGAATTGCAAGAAAAACTAGGTACTCAGCAGACAAAATTAAGTGTATATGGGTGAGAGAATGCAGGAACCACCAGACAACCAACAAAAAACCACATTGTTTGAATAAAAATCAAACAAACCAATGGAAATGGATGCATGAAAAACAATATTATGCTGATGTTTTCAGTAAATTATAATACCATACCGGCAGTAAATATTTTATTAAATCAACCTAGAAGGGCAAAGTTGCAAAGAGTCATTATTAAAAACAGTCCTTATCTACCCCATGAAGTCATATGTATCAATCTCTGTTAACTTGCCGTTATTAGTTTGGTACATGTTCATAGGTATACATGTATACGACAACACAAATATAAGAGCTCTTGTTGTCCCATTGAGTTGCGCCTAAAAGTCTGCAAAGCAAGTACTCACTAAACGCTTAAAAATGGGTGTATGCCAAATTCTGCCAACGTTGCGCCGACGAAGGCATACACGTCTACGTTTCATTATGGCCACAACACTTTAGGATACACAACCACGTACACCATACACAGTGTGTTCGTGTATGCGTACGCGCGACGGAGAGTAGCGTCGACTCCGAGAGAAACGAAAAATATTTGTGGAACGTGTGCGCTCAATTCCATGCCAAAGTTGGTTATTATTTTCTCTACCTTTATAGCAGCCCCGCGTGTAGTGTAGCCCAACACAACACAAAGCACAAGTTTTTAGGTTTTTGACTCTTGGTGGCAGTGGCCAACATGGATGATGACTCTTGGTGTTTGTCATCAATAGTCAGTCGGTCGTCTTGGCTTCTATACGGATAAATATTCCGAAAATTTAAATCAATGCTAAGGCCGACCGCCAGACTTATGCCATGCACATTGGGACAATAATGTATAGTGCCTCCACATGCCGGTTAATAGAGAATGTCGCTTGCTCTCCATTACAACGAAGGTGGTGTCCGTCTACGAAAGCAAAATAATTCTGCTTGCAACATATACATGTATATGTATGTGAGCCCCAGCGGTGGTGAAGATATTCATTCGGTAGGTAACTTCGTTCTCCTCAACACTCAACACTCAATGGTCAATGCCTTTTCTCTTTCTCTCTCAAAAAGGGGAACTCTAATAAAAAGGCGGCTAGTTAAGATGTGTATTAACAGACTAAAAGCAAGCAAGCAACTGTATGGAGTGTTACTCCATTTCATCTGTCTAGCCACCACACAGCATTTCCAAACAAAAGAAAATGCTGACAATACTTAGCGCCTGTAACTGTTCCATCTTCGGGCGATAGTAGCAAAAACAGCCATAACAACATAGGTGGCATTCTCTATCCACCACCATCAACTAACTCACTAACTGACTGACTGTTAACTCAGGGCATAGGCAAAAATTGCCTTATACGAACATACATATAAACATACGGGCTAAATGCATCCCATAGTCGTCACATCTCTTGAATATATGGAATAATATTCAACAGAGTGGTATTAATGGTATACATCCGGTTTTATATCTGCCGTCGTGGCCCGTGTTTATCATGAAAAAATTGCTGCTGCTCGTCGTTCTTCAAAGCGCGTAACTAAAAGAAAATTTCCTCTCTGCCATGAGTTTATGTACATACATATATCGATCCTCAACTAAATTCAAATGACACTATTCAAGTGCAGGTTAGGTTAGGTAAGAGTGGCAGTCCTTTGCAGACTTACTTAGACAATTTTAGGTCCATTGTGATACCACAGACCAAGCGACAGACCAAGGCTTCGGGCGGGAATCGAACCCACGACCCCTGCACTGTAATCGAAGCACGCTACCAACTCGGCTACCGGGGCGCCCACTCAAGTGCAGAATAGTTAATAATAATACCCTCGAAAGTCCTATTAAGCAACAAGACATTAACATTGACATTGATCCTAATAAACGACAAAATTAGAATAGCCAGGGTACATTTTCGCTCTAAAAGATTTAATGTTATTTTTATATTCTCCACCATAGTCATTCCGTTTGTAACACCCTTATAAAAATATTTTTATTCTTGATTGTCATTACATTTTAAGTCGATCTAGCCATGTCCATCCATCTGTCTGTCGAAAGCACGCTAACTTTCGAAGGAGTAAAGCTAGGTGCTTGAAATTTTGCACAAATATTTCCTAGTAGAGTAGGTCGGTTGGGATTGTAAATGGGCCAAATCGGTGCATGTTTTGATATAGCTGCCATATAAACCGATCTTGGGTCTTGGCTTCTTGAGCTTCTAGAGGGCGCAATTCTTATCCGATTTGGCGAAAAATTTTGCACATATCGTTGTGGTATGAGTTCCTACAACTATGCCAAGTATGGTCTTAATCAATCTATGTTGTTGTCAGCCCTTGCCATGAAGAACTCCATGGGGTCAACCCGGTACGTACAACCGGGTGCCATAACCTTATATAACCGCCATAGAAACCGATAGTCCGATTAGACTTCTTGGGCTTCTAGAGGGCGCAATTCATATCCAATTCGGTTAAAATTTTGCAAATGTCGTTTTGGTATAACTTTATTATAACTTCCAACAACTGGTCCAAGTATGGTCTAAATCGGTTGATAACCTGATGCAAACCGATCTCCCAATTTGGGTTTCTGAGCCTCTGGAGGGCGCAACAATTATTACTCGATTTGCCTGAAATTTTGGAGAAGGTGTTTTTCTATGACTTTTAAAAGCTATGATATTTAGAGCGCACAAAAAGCCGATTACTGGCTTAAGTTTATGTCCATAGTGGCATGGAGCGTATTAATATCTGCACCCTCTTTTCAACCTAACCTAATATAACAGCTATGACAAGTGCTCATATATATTAGAGAAGGTCAATCAAAGACTTGACAAATGCGATCCGTGGTGGGGGTATATAAGATTCGGCCTGGCTGAACTTAGAACGCTTTTACTTGTTTCTTCTTATTAGTTAGTTTTTTGAAACAGTTCAATTATCTTTTTCATAAGTACTTAGGACCAGTTTCTCACAGAAAAAAACAAAGTTTGTGATAACTAATACACATTCATTTATCGAGGGATAAACATTCTGTTAACAAATTGATTTTTCTCGTACGCTTTTAAGGCAATTTAGAAGATATGACAGTATTACGCAGCAATGAGGCTGTTCACGTACTCAAAAATTTTTACAAATCTTTGCTGAACGTCTCGACGTTCGTTCACCAGAAAGAGACAGCGTGAGAGCGAAAAATATTTGGAGAGTTTTGTAAATGAGAGATTTCACGCAAAAGAGGATCACCATTACTTCGGCGAAAAGACAAAGTGGAGAAAGACATCTCGAAGACAGTTTTCAAAAATTGAAGAAGGGACGCTGAAGATTGAGATTGTTAGTAGAAGAAATGTTCTGCCAAAGCTCCTATTAAACGATCCGACATGTCATATGAGCAGTCACTTTCTGTATTCATAAGACTTGTTTTATGTACGTCAGTACGCATAGAGCGCCCTCTAATCGGCATGTATTCTAAAATGTATTTTTTTTATAGACATTTATATTCGATTAAGTTGCATATTATTCCAAAATCCATTTGTCATATTAAATTTTACATTCGTATCACACGATGTGTACTACTTTCAGAGTTGCTACTTTTGAAATTACATATGATATGTCTGATCGTGTAATGACAGCTTAAGTAAGTAGTTAATTACATTCGCTTTAGTTAAACTTCAGACAATCAATTATCAAACCTCTGTCGTTCTTGAGGAAAATAACCTCATTAAAAAAAAAACTGTGAAGGATTTTAAAAAGCGTCAGTATTTCAATTAGCTTCGTGGTGCGTCAAATCTTAAAATCGAACATTCCATGTGGGACTCGTCAACAAATCAATTCAACAAAGAAAAATGCATAATACAACAATAAAAAAAACTGCCGTCCAAAAATGCAAATAAGTTCACAAAAGCGGCAAAAATGTGAAAGTGAATAAACGTGCTACTTGTTGTTGGTAATTGGAGACAAGAATTTCTTACTTTTATAGCAAAATGCATATGCCCCCACTTCCCCCGCAATTTGTGTCATGAAATATTTGCGCATTCGGGCGACCATGGATGGAACTTACCTCATTTATATGTTTGTAGGTCTTTATTAAATCCACACTTAATTTTCGCAACGGCGCCGTTGCGGGATCACGAAAATGTGTTGGAATTCGTGCTTGCATGGCGCGCACCTCTGACGAAGACGTTGGACTAGATCGCTGTATGGGAGAAAATAAAAGAAAGAACATAACTTTTATTTAATATGCATAGTAGTGTACAACATAATGTCATGATAAATAATGAATAGTGTGGCAATTTTGAATCTATTGGATCAAAATGTCCAGTTTGCAAATCTTTTTTAGGAAAACTTTCTAAAATGTCCTTGAAATTGAAGGCCCATAGAAAAATTGTTACAAAAAATACTCATAAATAGTTTCGTTCATATGGCGTGGTGCAAAGCGACAACACTTAATAGAGAAGTTTTACATGGCTGGATACCATACCCATTCCTTTGTTTCTCATAGTTGTTTTTACAGTTTTTCGGGGGCGGTTTGTGGCATTGCACATGTATCCCTCGTTGTGGCGAGGCCGCCCCTAACCTGGGAACAGACGCTGATGTTGGCCATTGGTTATTTGAAGGCGCCAAGAATGCGGCATATAGAGCAACCCTCTAATCAGTTGCAACGGGCCAGATGTAGGAGAGGTGGGTAGGTAGGAGAAACTTCTATTCCGCAGAAAGAAAAAGGAAATAGAAAGACATGAGTGTGAGCAAATTGAGATTTACTGGAGTCAGAATTAAGTCCGGAAATTCTACCAAACCGATGGCTTTGGTGCAGGCACACCTTCCTGCAGAGACAAAGAAGGAAATCTGGTAACTGACACAGATAGCATGCTGAGGATATGGAAAGAACATTTTACCCAACTGCTAGTATCCGACGTTGGCTGCGAAGAGGATACCGCAGAACCAATCAATGATGATGATATAGAATGTTTACCCCCTAGTCAGAATGAGGTCCAAGTAGCAGTGACCCGACTAAAGAAAAACAAGGCAGCACGCTGATAAGGCGTAGAAGAAGGCATACCCGACGATTGAAACCTCTGTATACTATGTCCCGTACACAAGAAAGGAGAAGAGACGGAATGTGCCAACTACAGAGGAATAAGTCTCCTCCCCAACGCATACAAGATACTCTCGAGCGTAGTGTGTGAAAGATTCAAACCTAAAGTCACTGAGATAATTGGGCCCTATCAATGCGGCTTTAGACCTAGTAAAACCACCCTGGACCAGATATGCGACAAATCTTGGAAAACACCCGAGAAGGACAAATCAACACCTACCATCTTTTTGTTGACTACAAAGCCCCTTTCGACACTCCTTTACGTTCAAAGGTATTTCAAGCCAAGTCTCTGTTTGGTTTCCCTGCAAAATAAATAAGACTGCAGGATGACACTTGCTGATACGCGTTCCTCAGTAAGAATAGGAAAAAATCTCTCCGAACCATTCAATACCAAACGAGGTTTCAGACATAGAGACAGCCTATCGTATGAACTCTTTAATATCCTGCTGGAGAAGACTATACGAGATGCAGTTGTGAATAGATATGACACACTAATCACAAGAGAACACATGCTACTCGCCTATGCCGATCGACATAGACATCATAGGTCGGTTAACAGAAGTAGGAATTGCAGCCTTTGAAAGAATCGAAAGAGAGTCAGTGAAAAAGGGTCTGGCAGTAAATGAAGATAAGACGAAATAGATGGTTTCAACTCCCAAAACGCCTTGTACAGCCGAGCAGGTTAAGAAAATGGAGAAAGTTGGGAACCGCAACTTTGAGATAGTCAGTAACTTTATCTACCTCGCCACCGCCATAATCAAAACGAATGACACCAGTTTTGAGATGAAGCGAAGAATAATACTGGCAAACAGATGCTACTTTGGACTAAGTAAGAAGTTTGGAAACAAGGCCACCTCTCGACAGAGGAAGATTACACTATACAAGTCAATGATACTACCCGTGTTGTTATATGGTTCTGAAGCATGGGTACTTGTGAAAGCAGATGAGGCAGTGCTTGGAGTATTTGAGAGAAAGATTCTTCGTTAAATATATGGACCAGTTTGTGTTAATGTAGAATATAGGCGACGTATGAACCACGAGCTGTATGTCGACGATAGCATAGTTACACCCATGTTGTCAGAATGGATGAAGAAGCTTCAGCAAAGAAGTATTTGGAAGGCAAAAACGGTGGTACACGCAAACCGGGAAGACCAAGATCACGATGGAAAGATCAAGTGGTGGAAGACACTTTGAAACTTGGTGTCAGCGATTTTAGAATGACCAAGATACCGATGGAAAAATCAAGTGGTGGAAGACACCTCGAAACTGTTGTGGGTGCGATTTTAGAATGAGCGCAGAAGATCGAGGGGCTTGAAACGCTACACTTAGTTCGGCTTATGGGACAAATGTTCTGTGATAGCAAATTTAAGTAAAGTAAGTTAAAGGATACCACACACACACATAAATATGTCTCCAGCATTACAGAGGAGATTACCACCGTTCGAAACTTTTTTTATATGTTCTCGTCAGGAATCGTTATTGGCGGACATGGTAACCTCCGCGGCCGGTGGTCATTTAATATCACAAAAAACTAAACGAATCGAGTTTGCGGGGTAATAAACAATTTTCAAAGAAAATTTATTTCCATTGGTAAACGATTTGCCCCTGTTCTTTAATGAAATGTTCATGGGCAAAATTTGCAAACAATTTGCTTTTAGTATAAATTAAGACATTTGTATTAAAAGCATATATCGATCCCTAAATAAGTTATGTGGGACCCGAAGAGGTTCTCGACCATTAACCACTGAACCTTGGAAATGCATTGCGAATTCTTTATCTTTAATACAGGCCATTCTAATTAAGGAATTAGTTCGTTTATTTGAAAAATATCAGTTACATCCATATATAAATAGATCTCTTACATATATCGTATATGATCATTAAATTTTTACAATAAAATAGAAACTGGTAACCCTTATGGATGTCTTTAAGCCCTAATTAAAACTATATGGATGTTTGATATATGCAAGTGGCGACTTTACTTACATGATGCATTACTTCACGATGTGTCGCAGGAAGCTCTTCCTCACCAACAAAACGACCATAGAGTGGGGCATGGCGTTGTCGTCCTCCCCCACTGCCACTCTCAACAGCTGCTGCCGCGCTGGATACATAAGCTGCAGATACTGTAAATTAAAAAAAAGAAAAAAATTTATTAATTTTTCCATGTAATGTATATAAGGAAATAAAATACTTTAATTAAGTTATGTCTACATGGTTTTAAACGAATGACTACTAAATTAATAACTCTTTTTATACGCTCCACCATACGATGGGGGTATACTAACTTCGCCAATGCGTTTGTAATACATTGAAATATTGGTCAAAGACCCCATAAAGTATACATATTCTTGATCGCCATGACATTTTAAGTCGAACTATCCAAGTCCGTCCGTCTGTCTGTGGGGAGCACGCTAATTTTTGAAAAAGTAAAACTAGGCACTTGAAATTTTGCACACATACTTCCTTCCTATCAATGTAGGTCGGTCCGATATAGCTGTCATATAAATCGATCTTGGATCTTGAATTCTAGAGCCTACAGACGGCGCAATTCTTTCCCAGTTTTGATAAAATTTTGTACGAGTGCTTTTGTTACGACTTCCAACGAAGTTACGACGACTTTGACCATAAATGGTCAAAATCGGTTCATAAATTAATATAGCTGCCTTATAAACCGGTATCTGATCTTGAGTTTATGAGCCTTTAGAGAGCGCAATTATTATCCGGTTTGGCATGAGGTCTTTTATTTCGACTTGTTGTTCCCAGACAACAGAATCTTAATTTTTCTGCTTCTTTTTTGTACTGGTTAGGCTCTTTACACGCGATTTTCTGAACGCTCATCTATAGGCGTTTTTATTCGCGCTCTATCATCTGATTGGATTTAAATTTCGCTCAAGAATCTCATGCATCCAATGTGGGATGTTCACACAGCGGATGTTCTATAGTAGAGGTGTGCACGTGAGTCCTAAGATACCGTGTCACGCGCGAATGATGTGATTCGTGAGTGAGATCCAAATCAAATCACGTGATCGTGCGTGACCCACTCACGAGATACTCATGAAACACTCTCGAGACACACTCATGACACTCATGACTCACAAGAAACTCACGACTGAAATATAAAAATATAACGGAAAATCAAATCATACGGTATTTAAAAACCAGTAAGGAAGGGCAATAGTGGGGCGTTGCCAACTTTATAATACCCTACACCTACCCTATAAGTACAAAGTGGTAGCTATATCTAATTCTGAACCAATTTTGGTGGACTTCGGCGGATATTTTCAGATTGGTTTTTAAACAATTCGTGTCAAATTTCGAGCAAATATGTTCAAACTGCAATAAATACTGTTGACAAATGACAATATTATTGTAAACTACCCAAAATCTAAAATCTGTGCACTACATGTTGACAGAATGTGGACGCCTGTGTACGTACGATTCGTTCACAAAAGCTGTTGTTGATTTATGAACATTTGTTGTTGATCTGATAACATCTGTGAGTTGATTCACTTTTATGAACCAATGTGGTCAATTTGTCAATGCCGTGCCCTGTTACTTCTATGGGTGCATACCGTTCGGCCTCGAGATTAAAAGGATATCCCTTATCCATGCATAAAAAACTTTAATCGTTTAGCATCATTGATGTATCGAACGAAAAATTGATAGTGAGTTAATACCAAACCAATACCGTATGGTATGTATCATGAAAAGCCAATACCGTATGGTATGTATCATGAAAAGGCAATGCCGTATGGTATGTATCATGTAAAGTGTTATGAAGGGTGATTGTTTAGCTATTATCTTTTTGACAACACTGGTTTAAACAGATCACGCACGTTTCATGTTTTGTTTCACCGTCAAACATCTTCATTTTGGTCTATAATTTAACCATGAATCGTCTTACAAACGAACAACGCTTGCAATTATTGCATTTTGCATGCGTGCTCTGTTGAGAAAGTTCATCGTGACGAAGCTAATTTTTGTCTCAGTGGGTACGTATATAAGCAGAATTGTCGACTTTGAAGTGAAGATCAAGCAGAAGCATTGCAAGAGGATGCAGAAAAAGTCACAGTTTGGTGCGACTTATAGGCGGTGGCATCATTGGACCGTACTTCTTCAAAGATGATGCTGTGAATAGTGAGCGCTACCGTGAGATAATATCTAACTTTTGTTTTCCCAAAATGCAAGAGCTTAACTTGTATGACATGTGGTTTCAACAAGACGATGACACATAGCACGCGTAACAATGCACTTATTGAGAGGCGAGTTCGGAGTGAACATGTTATTTCACGTTCGGGACCGGTCAATTGGTCGCCCATATCGTGCGATTTAACGCCTTTAGACTATTTTTGTAGAGCTATGTAAAAGCTTATATCTACAGAGACAAACCCACTTCAATTAACACATTGGAAGACAACATTGAACCAATTATTCGCGAGATACCGGCCGAAATGTTAGAAAGAGTATGTCAAAATTGGTCTAAGCGGATGAACCATTTGAGGCACAATCACGGCAAAACATTTGCATGGAATAATCCTCAAACATTCAATTATATGGACTGTACTATCGATTCAAATAAAGATTTCATGCATTTTTCGAAATTGTATGTGTTTTTTTTAACTTTCCTATAGCTCTTAAGAAATCACCCTTTAGATACCATACGCTTCTGTTTTGGTATTAATTTACGGTGTTGCTCTATTACTATCAATACCATTGATACCATACGGTATCAATTTTTCTTTCGGTCTATGAGAAAAGTATCTTTGCTGTACATTCAAGGAATTTTTACGGGTAAATTTTCATTTACATTTAATTAGATCAATAAATTTTAGTATTTTTAGTATTTTATCAAAATGTTTGTCTAGCTTTCACTAAACGGGCCCATCCTCATGATGGGCTGATCATTAAAACGAATTGAAATGGGCATAATAAGCCCGACAGCTGCACAAAAACTAGGCCTGCCACTCTTGGCTGGCAGGGAACATGTTTTTTTTGTTTGCAGCAGTCACATTGCAGCAAATTATTGTACTGTGCCCGCCTTTGCCAAAAATCAAGTACCTAAAAAACTCCTTCGATAAGTGATTTTTGTTGCGACCGACCACTGGCTGAGTGTTATTTCTCGAATATCAGCATAGTTTGGTACTTATAATGATAAATGGCGGATAGGAAACAGCAAACGGAACATTAAAATGCAAGGAAAGACTACAACCTTAAAAAAATTGTGTAATGTAAATTATCAACAATTTCACCTAAATCTGAGGATGCCAAAAAGTCTCGTTTTCTTCTGGTAGTTTGGCAGACGAAAATATATGTGACGTTCTTTTTTTTTGGCTTCTTGTCTTAAATGTTCTTTTTGCGAAGAAAACAAAAAAAAATTGTTTTCTAAAAATCGCAAAAAAGAAGAAAGACTATTGCACAATATTTTATGGGAACAAAATAAAAATTACACCATAAATACATAGACAAACAAAAAGGGTAAAGGGTACAATTTTGGCATGAAATATTTCACAAGTTGACTAAGATTAGGTGTAGTCGATTGACTCATGACCAGGTCATTAACAAAACTTTAGAGAAACAATGTCCGTTCTGTAGATCTAGTTCTTCCCATATTACTCACATATTTTTATGGTGTCCACATATTAAATTGCTCATATCATATCACCAAATAAACATTTATTGGAGATTCTTAACAATGTCAATGTCTCTGCAAACAAGTTAGACTTAATTAATTATCTTAAATCATGTAACCTTTATAACCCAACCCAAACAAATTATCCTTTTTTATTATAACTCCACCATATTTGGTTTAGAAACACGTTGTAACTTTCAGTGAAATCGGGTAATAAATGCGCCTTTTAAGTGCTCAAGAGCATAAAATGGTCCATAAGCCAAACCGTTAACCATATTATAACTAAATAAATAAATAAGGGAGTGTATGCCTACTACAAAATACTTTCGAGCGTACTGTGTATGGGAGGATAAAATCGCAAAGAGTAAATGAGATACTTCGACTATATCAATGCGGAAATGCATGTACTGGAAAAGTACATGGCGTGTTTGAGATTTTAATTCTTGTACAATTTATGGAACAATCTGTGTTGATGGAGAGTCGCAATGTGTAAGCTGTCTAAGTGGCATAGTTTCGCTGGCTAGGTCATGTTGCCAGTATGAATACGCTTAACAAAATTTTGTTAAGCGTATTCATTGTAAACTGACTTTCCCAACTGACTTTCCCAAATTTCGGCGACATCGGACAGTCAATTGAAGCGGATTTGTCTGTATAGACATGAGCTTTAACATAGCCCCACAAAAAATAGTCTAAAGGCGTTAAATCGCACGATATAGGCGACCAATTGACCGGTCCCGAACGTGAAATAAAATGTTCACTGAACTCGCCTCTCAATAAGTCTATTGTTACGCGTACTGTGTGGCAAGTGGCACCGTCTTGTTGAAACCACATGTCATGCAAGTCAAGATCTTGCATTTTGGGCAAAAAAAAAACTCTCACCATTTACAGTTACGTTACGATTCGCATAATATTTTAAGAAGTACGGTCCAATGATGCTGCCAGCCCATAAACCGCACCAAACTCTGAATTTTTTGGATTCGTTGGTAGCTCTTTCAATGCTTCTGGCTGATCTTCACTCCAAAATCGACAATTCTGCTTATTTACGTACCCATTGAACCAGAAATGAGCTTCGTCGTAAAATGGAAGCAGTGCGCGATGAAATTTCTCAACAGAGCACGCATTTCGATAACAAAATATACTTTGCAAGAGTTGTTCGTTTGTAAAACGATTCATGGCTAAATTATAGAAAAAACTGAAGATGTTTGACACTAAACGTGCGTGACTGTTTAAACAAGTGTTGCCAAAAAGAAACTAGCTAAAAAATCACCCTTTACATCTCGAAAATATGTTTTAGAAATTGAAGAAGAAGCGTAGTTCGCTTGGAAATTTTTCTAAGTTTTCATAGAAGATCAAACTGCCTATCGGTACACCGAGAAAAATAAGTTGCTGATATCAGCATACATTGACTGCTGGGACCTAATAGAGCGAGTTTTTGTTCGAAGATTAATTCCGTTCCGTAAGTACAAATTGGATCATAGCTTACAATCGACATTTTTCAAATAGTTACCGATTTCGGGGAAGATAAAATCGATCCGACGAACATATTTTGCCATCTCAAAGGTAAACAAAGTAAATGGAGGCTGTTAAAAAAGTTATTACTAGTAAAAAAATTAGAAAAAAAACACCTGTTATACAATATGCTATTGTTTTTTTTTAACGATATGTTACTGTTTTTACACAATAGATTGTTGTTTTATGAGTAAGAGGACTAAAAAATATGTGGATTACGTCGCCCACAAAGTCAACGGTGCTTCTTCGATGTTTTTTGTCGGGCAGGCATAACGAGAACAACAGCCAAAGTAAAATGTATAATTAAAAAAAAGAAGAAGCTTTTCCTTGAAAAAATATCCTGCTGCATTAAATTTAGTGGTTAAGTTACACGATTGTTGGTTTGGTCATGTTTATAGATAATATGCTATGCCAAATTTGGATTAAGCACAAAGTTAACTTTTGTCCAAATTAAGGGATCAAAAATGTAAATTATTATAATTGTTTAATTTTATAAAATAAATATTTCGATGCCCTATTTTTTGCCGAATTTCTTGAAAGTATACGAAAATTGATTATTTACGATAGATGAAGAGTTGCGGGAAAAAACTCACACATTTCTATTCAAAATTTCGAATAGAATTAATCGAGAACGGATGCCATAATCCAAAAAATGTGAAACTCGATCGTTATAAGTCGATTGCGGATGCGGGAATTAGGCCCCTGATTTTATATTAAACATTTTTTAACTTTGTAGAAAACACTTTTCAAATTTTTAACATATGTACGATCGTTAAGGCTTTACCTACATATAAATGTATATTTTTGGATATTTTAGGCTTTAGTTTTATGCATATAAACATACATATGGTTTTAGTATATATTTTGTCGACTGTTATTTTAAATTATTAAAATTTAGCAAGTTTAGCAAAATTGTATTCTGAAAACCTTTTGCTCTTTGAGAAAAGAAAGATAATATAAAATAAATAAAATTTTTTTAATCAATATTTTGCTGTCTTAAAACAGCAGAAAATGGTTGTTGTTTTAGCAAATAAAAATACTGCTGTCCCATTTTCAGCCGACTTTATGTAATTATAGCAAACTCTTCTCCCTGAGTGCAATGTGTTATGCTTACCACTGCTGAGGATGAGAACCAGAAGCTTTGGCCACTTGACAGCATCTCGAATATCAAACTACAACTACTACCAAACCTCCAAGAAATTTGTTAGTAAGACCAGCAAAAAATGTTTCTCTAATAACAGAAAGTTCATTAATACTTCAAGGGTAGTATTATTTTTTAAATGTTTCCATCTGATACTGATGATTTGTTCACTAATAATAATCCAGCATAATATGCCAAGTTTGGAGCCAATTCTATAATCACATCGAGCGGACATGTGGACTCATGAAGATACCACCCCAGGGACGAAAAAGCGGTAGCTAGATTTTGATTTTATACCTATGGTTTCTTGACCTTCATAGAACAACTTTAGATTTTAACGCAGAGAAAATGTTACTTATTTTCATTCAATTTCAATTGATCTTGTCATTTTGAATTGTAACCATTTCGGTATCGTAGATATACAAATGCAAAATATTAAAATAGATTGATCGATGAGACATTTCAAAAAAGAAAAGTGAAAAAGAAAACACCTACAATTTCTCAACAATTGATGGCTGCGGGCGATCTCATGATCCGCCAAAAACATTCCATCCATGCCGTCTATTGTTTTCAAGTGTCCATTGTAATCGCCATAGTCGTCGGCATCGCCATAAGCATTGATAGTGACAGGCAAGCCATCACCTTCATATGGATCCTCCTCGTCGTCATAATGGTTGGTGTGGTGGTGATCCGAATATCGGGGATGCTGCTGATTTTCAGGGTTATAAAAATGACGTTGTTGCTGTTGGTATCGCTGCCGTTGCCGCTGATGGTGACTATGATGATGATCACGGCCACCACCACCCTCACCGATTGTCACCACATCACCCCCGCTCACCGCACTGCGACCATTTGTAACGCCAACATTATTCAGATGATGTTGCATTTCCCAATCGTCTTGTTGGTTGGCATCTTCGTCAATACTGTGGCCCACATTCATTGTTGTTGATGTTGGGCTGGTGGTGCTGTCAGCCACAACGGCTGTCGTTGCCTGCCAATAGCATAGAGCAGCAGCAGACATGTTGTTGGTTGTTGATAATGATGATTTCTATACACAATTCTTTTTTTTTCGTATTTTTCTTTAAATAATTATGTTTGTTTTTATTGCCTTTATTGAATTTTTGAAATGAAATTCCTCCTCTTTTTGAGCAAACACCAACACGGTTTTTTTTAATAATTTTTTTCTGTGCCTTCTTCTTCTCCTCTATTTGCTAGCGAAACGACAAAGCAAACAGCATTTGAGTGCTATTTTTGTCGAGAGCAGCAAAAGTGGCAGCATAAAAATATAGAAAAAAAATATGCGAATTCTTTTGTCGTTTTTTTTTTTATTATTTTTGTGGTTATTCGATTTTTATAATTATAAACAATTGTAGTGTTTTACAAACAACGCGAACACCAGTGAGGAGTACATGAATTATTTGTGTTAACCAGGTCGTCTGTCCGTTGCCAGTGTGTTGTTATTGCTTTGCACAAAACGCATTCGTTACGGGCGAATTTCTTTCCGGTTTGGCAGTGGATCGAGGTGTCTTTTGTTTATCAAATCGATTAAATAAGCGATTTTGGGTATTCTGTTGCTGCTATTTCACATAGACGACTCAAACGGCATGTAGGTGGTGCATTTTTTCTTCTTTTTTAATCTGCACATACAGCATTATTTAAGTCGAGCGTTTTCAAACTAAACACTTTTTAAATTTTCTTTCATATGAGAGACATCTGCGATTGTGGTATTTTAATATTTCTTTTTTTTTTTGTTGGTTACTTTAACTGCCACAATTGCTTTCAAGAATATGCACCCAATTGGAATTCACAAGAAAAATAATTAAAAAATGTCACCGAAAAATATCTCGGAACCATTCGTTAACGAACTAAAAGAAAAACTGCAGTACTGCGCGAATTGTTCGCTATTTTCTTCACCAAGAATCGACAATCTCGGTATTTTTCGGTGATTTTGTGGCTTTTCGTCTTTCGAAATTCTCAATTGAATTTTGTGTTTTATTTTTGAAAGAAAGAAAAAAAAGCAAAAACCGCTAGAAGCAAAATATTCAACAAACCCGTTGCAAAGACATACAGAAATACCAAACACCATTATAGTGAACAAAAAGTTTCAGAAAAAAGATTATTTATAGGAAAATGTTTTTTCTTTTCGTGAAGAGTCAGAGAATAGAATTCGTTATGTTCAAATTTCTCAGGAAACAAAGAAAAAAAAAAAAAAACAAAACAAACGACAAATGCACAGTGGTCAAATAGGTTTAGAGACAGCATTTCATTTAACTTTTTGGGCATTGGAAAATATTTTAACCAGTCACAGAATATCGGTGCCGTTTAAGCCAAGGCGTATTTAATAAGGTGGCCGCATCTGCACAGCTGATGGAACTTGATTCGTCAATACGTTTTTGAATTCGCTATAGGAAAGTTTTTCAAAAAGAAAACACATTAAATTCAAAAAAATTCATGATATCTTTATTTGAATCGATGTACGGTCCATATAATTTAATGTTTGAAGATTATCTCTTGCAAATGTTGACCGTGACTGTGCTTCAAATGGTCCATCCGCTTAGTCCAATTTTGACATGTCATGCAAGTCAAGCTCTTGCATTTTGGCAAAAAAAAAAATAATTGGATATCATCTCATGGTCACCATTCACAGTTACGTTACGATTCGCATCATCTTTGAAGAAGTACGGTCCAATGATGCCACCAGCCCATAAACCGCACCAAACTATGAATATTTCTGGATGCATTGGCAGCTCTTGCAATGCTTTTGGCTAATATTCACTGAGTGTAAACGGCTGTCTGAAAAACTTTGCTTGGTTCTTTCTGCCGGAGCATCGGAATCGGAATTTCACAAAAAAATAGTAGTGCGTGCACCGAGTGAATATTTTCAAACACTTATGACAAATAGTCTTAATAGGTTAAAAGTGTAAACTTGCGAATCCATGCTCTAAATATGGTAGAAAAGGAAGTAGAGGATTGGACTCCAAAAGAGGATCTAATTCGAAAACATAGAAATCTCAAAAAATAAATGTTCCTTTTATTTTAAAAGTAAATTACTTTCTATGTGATATTATTTACTTAGATGTAGTATTAATCAATTTAACATGTATTGTTTTTTGTGTTTTTCAATTGCAATGATATCGTTAAATTAAAACAAAAAAAGACGATAACCCTTTTTGTGGCACTTTTATTTTTTTTAAATACTCTTTTTTGACCCTTTTCTACAATTCTCAACGGAAAACCTGGTTTTGAATACTTTAGGCATTTTTTCAAAGGTAGTCAAGCTAATGACCATGATAAGTTTTAATTTGTGGAATATAACTAAAAATAAGTATCTGATCAATAGATTCCTTGTACACATAGACATCGCAGCCATTAATATACATTTCGATAGTTGGCTAAACTCTCTCATCAGTTTAACCGCTCTGTTAATATCAATGGTATATCTGAATCCCATATGATCTTTATTGGTCTATGAATTCGCTCGACGGTTTTAGGGTCATCTAGGTTTGGATGTTAGATGTACTCCTCCATTCTAAAAAGAGCCCAATATTCTCATGGGGATTTTGGGAGTGGAAAGGCACCCGTGGTGATGGTTGGTGGGTCTATGGGGTGGTGTGGACCCCCAGAAACGTGGTCCTGAAAGTGGATATGATTTCGTGCTTTACTCCCAAATACCTTTCATTTAAGCCCGATATTTCCCTAGTCGGAAAACATGTCCGGTTTGGGAGATAGGGCGGCTACTCAGTGACTTGGCCATGAAAATATATATCAGATTCTTGTTCTACTCTAAAATACCACTTACTTGAGTTCCATATTGAAATGGTCAGCAAATAGTCCTATTTGAGTGGTGTTATGGGGGTGGGGTGGCCCCATAAAAACTTCTTCCCGAATATTGATATCAGATTCGTGCTTTACTCCCAAATACTTCATTTGAGCCCCATATTGCTATGGTCGTAAATTTGTCCTCTTCGGATGTTTTTGGGTAGGAGTGGCTCGCTAAACACTTGGTCCAACATTGCGATATTAGATTCGAATTCTACACTTAAATACCTTTTATTTAAGCCTCATATTGCCATGGTCAGTAAATAAGTCATGTTTGGGAGTCAAAAACGCCAGATCTCGGAGATGGGTGGTGCGATTTAAGCGAAATCACCCTAACCCCCAAAACACCCCTAAATCGGACATATTTACCGACCATGGCAATATGGGACTCAATTGAAAGGTATTTACGAGTAGAATGCGAATCTAATATCAAAATCAGTAAAAATTTCATGAAAATCGGTTCAGCCACTTTTGAGTCCATAAGGAACAGACAAACAAACAAACACAGATTGATTTTTATATATAAGATGTATTTTTTCTGGCTACGATCATTTCTATATTTATTTTTCAAAAATTAAGAATGTCTCTTTCATTTCTCCATCGTAAATTGAGCAGCAGCCATTTTCAGCAAATGACAACAAACTTTTCAGCAATCTGCCTGCGGTTATGCATTTGCAAACATTTAGTTATAAGACAGAACTACTGCTGTAATAGCCGACAGCGTATGCTATTATCAGCAGATTTTTTTCTATTAGTGTAATAATAACTAGACTAGTTAATAGCTGGCAAGAATGACTAAATTTTTAGCTCAGAAAATTTTCCCTACTAATAACGCGAACTACAGCTATGTTTCGTTGCTTTATTTGATGGCTTGCGATTTGATAACTTTTCTTTTATGTTGAAGGTATGATTTTAGTTCTTTATTCTTTTACTTTACCATTTGCCTTCATATTTTGAGTGAGTAAATATTAGTTTATACATGTATTCTTCGAGCCGCTTTAGCGTCATCGTTACATATACTTCGGCAAAAACTAGTGGTTTTTGTTCTCCCTTGAGACAAAATCTGATGAGTTTTTTGTTCTTGCAACAATGAAAAGTGTTTGCATTGTTCCACTGTGCAGTGTTGGGTTAAAAATATACCGATTTCATTTGGTATGTAAAATTTCTCTCTCTCTCTACATTTGATCATCCTGCAAGTTGATGACGACATAGTGAATCGAAAAAAAAAAATAAAAAAGGAAAAAAAGAGACCGACATGTGTTTATGGAGATGTCTGGTAAAATGTCATCATACATAGATAATGAAATATCATCGTGACATCAGTAGCAACAAAGGAATATAAACGGATTTTAATCTGAAATGTAAGGTAAACAGATATATGTACAAGGCAAAAATTTATTTTTGTTTAAATACGTAAGAAAAGAGGGCAAATTCAGCAGTAGGTTTAGTTAAATAAAAACTGCAGCTCTGACAATGACATCACAATCGTTCTGAACATCAATGGTCCTCTAATATGTATTTCAATTAAGATCACAGATTAGAGAATTATTTATTCATTTAATTTGGCAGAATTTCGATTTCTCTGATTTCAACACTATCTATAAAAATAGATTGGTTGCTCATTTAATTTAAACTATAAATTTAAAAGAAGAGTTACAAATCTAGCGAAGAATGTCTAATTTTGTAAAGATAAACATTTCTCAAAGCAGGACTCGATTTTTATCGATTATTTTTTGGGAAACAAATAAAAAAACCCATGCCATCATGTTGAAGATTATGGAATTTATAGTGATTTAAAAAAACCCCATAACATCGAAAAATTTACCTGTTTTTCTAATAACCAAATTTATACACAAATGGTTGCTTAAAAAAAACACGGGCAAATATTTTCCTATAGAATCCTTCTATAGACCTAATTACCAATAAATTCCACTAGCAATTATAGACAAATTCTTATCAAAATCAATAGTCCCTTTTCTTTGCAAACAGACAGACAGACGGACAGAAAGGTTGCTTGGCATGGAAGCACTGCACAAAAAGGGAAAGAATAACGAAGATGACAGCTATTGCATGAAAATAACTTTGTTGGTCACTTTTGACAGTTTTATTTCATTTCGCTCAAAATAAATGTCGGATGTCAACTTTAAAAAGTTTTCTGATCTTTTTGACAAACAACTTTGAATGCATGCGGAGTCTGGCGTAAACTAGCCATGGGTGCTAAGAGGAACTGCCAAGCCAGAACTCACTAGCCAATTCATATGTAGCAACTTTTTAACATCATTAGATGGGCGATGAGAGAAAGAGAGAAGGGGGCAAGTGTAATGGCACCATCACCCTCGTCACTTACTTGTATGCAAATACATTAAAGCCATTACCGTTGCCATTGAGAGTATACCCCAACATTCCTTTGCGAACCTCTCTGTTTGGGACGAGGAGAGCAAGAAGATAAATTGACGTTTGTCGCCAAGTGCACAAAATTTACTCGTATCTTAAAGATACCATTGCGAAATGCAAGATGCTGCTGAACGCAAACAACAACAACAACAAATGGATGGCGGCCCACGCCAAGAAAAAGTAATGAAAACTATTGCACAATTGTTTGTCTGGGGAAGGCGGGCGGATGGGACTTATCATCATCTTCGCTTGCTCACTCTCTCATTGTGGATTCACACATGGCCACCGCTCTGTTTATTGAGAAATATGAAATTCTCCTAAATCTGCATAATTCAATAAGGCCATAAAGCAAAACTAATTCACCGCAAAATCAATATAATATTGCATGGCCAATAAGGCAACCAACCAATCGTCCATCCCATAAGCTCTAATAGCAATAACTAGGAAAAACGTACAAATATACATATGTACATATGTATTTTTTTGGAGTTTTTTTTTCGAATTTACGCGCGCATCTTACTCAAACTGCCAATCAAATCCCTTATTGGCTTCAGTGCGTCAGAATGAATGGTCGCAGACAATGATGGAGGTCGTTCAGCTGTGTCGTCGCTGCTTGGTGGTGTTCTAACGAAACAAAAAAAAACAATCACATTTTTCAATTACATGACACATGACTTTCTTCCGTATGACCAAAATGATGGTTGCTGTTTTGTTTTTTCTTTTTTTTTCAGTTTCGATGATATTGTTCCTGTTTCTGCTAAAAGGTCTCTCTGTTTTTGTGATTAAAACATAGCAACAATAAACTGAGTGAACCTATTTTTCGTTTGAAAAATAAAAATAAAATAGTTCGAACCAATCGATTTGGTTGACGTCAAGTGCCAAACACAATATGTGTGTGGCATTCTTGGGGTGGGCACTCACAAGATAGAATTTGTGCGATAGATATTGACAAACCACGGACAGCTAGAGATATTAATATATCTGGCAGCAATAACTTCTAATTGACAGTTTACAAACTATCCACTAAGTATCTTAGTGGAATTATGAAATAAAGATAAAAAAATAGTTTTTATGGATTGACATGTATCTATTTTATCTATGGGTAATGCAAGTTTATGGATTTTATATGGGCAGAGCAGGTGTTTTACTATATTTTTATGTGCGACATCTATATATAACAGTGGCGCACAAAGCGAAAAACTTCTTTACGCTAGCGTTGATGATCAATTCGCATGTATTCTTATTCTATTGGTTTCATTGTTGAGATAGCAATGAATAAACATGCGCATGGGTGTACGCATCTTTTTTGTGTTTTCTGATTAAGCACTAGACAAAAAAGGAAAGATTAATAATTTTCTTTAATATGTTTTCTTGTAAAAAACATCAAACGTTTTGTCAGATAAATGAATTTTAATGCAAAGAGAAAAATCTAAAAATTATGGAGAGTAGTTCACGCATACAGTCAGTGTTGTAAGTTTAGGAGAAATTTCCCCACACAGGGCTAGGGAAAAAGTTTTCTTCTCATTTAGGATACTAGGATTTGGATAGAAAAAAGTAAAAATTTTTCTTATGTTTTCTGCTGGTCAATAGCCTTGAAGTTGGTGTGATTTAATAGAAAGCATATTCACCTACACTGGTGTTTACTGTAGTAACGTATCTCCCGAGATAAGAAATTATACTTGAATATGATTGACATAGAATTTCGTTAATCAGGAGGCATAGTTCATCATACTTAAGCTTGAAATGATTCCAACAATCTAGAGTCGGTTAAGGACGCGACATTATGATAACTCTCATATACCCACCACTATATGATGGGGGTATACCAATCTAGTAATTCCTCCTTGAAACTTTTGGGCCTTATAAAATTGTCTTTCGACTTGACTTCTGAGCCCCTAGAAGCCTGGTTTGGTTATATTTGCTGACCATTGCAATATGGGGCTTAAATAAGAGGTATTTTAGATTACAACACGAATCTGACATATATTTTCAGGAGCAAGTCACTGAGTGGCCACCCCATCCCCAAAAACACCCCCAAACAAAGCTTATTTATTGACCATTGCAATGTGGTGCCTTATCGAAAGTAAATATTCAAAGGATAATTTTGACCCACATAAAGTAAAGGCGCAGCTGAGCGGACCGGGTCCAGCTAGTTTTTTATAAAAAAAATGTATTGATCTGTAAATCTTTTTGGTTAGCGCATTTTATGGGCGAAAAACTTTTTATTTTGTATTTTTGTGGGGAAATTGTTTGGAAATTTGTGGGTTTTTTTTTTTTTTTTAAAAAAAATGGCAACCGTGCATACAGCATCTCTCTCTCTTATTTTGAGAGGCAAAATGTAGCTCTGGCAAAACTCTTTATGTTACATATGTACAGTGGTGGAAAAAATAATAGGGACAATAATTACTAACAACAATATTGAGAAAAAAGTGTATGAAAACATCTTGACTTTTGTTAAAGGCTGAACCTGATTGTCTTTAAGAATTTTACACGATTAACTTAAATGTTATATTAAATCTTTTTTTGATGAATTCACATGGAAAACAATTTATAGAGAAACTTATCAAGCGCTGTTATTACCCATGAATTGTCTTCTATTTGTAACTTAAAATCCTAGAGATAGCCTGAAATTGCAGGGGTTGGTGCAGGAATATGGCTAAACGAATACCTTTTTTTCCTATCTAAATTGTTTTTAAGCACATAGTCCTTTCGCTATTCTTGACTACAATAAGGGGGTTTAAATGACAGATTGAAAGGAACTTCTTCAGCACGCCTAGCTCCCATTATTGTCATACATGTTGGTTGCTTAACTTCTTCATTCTAATGTCTGGCATTCTACTGCCGTAAATTTTGTCTGTGTTCTTAAGCGTTTTTTGAATCTTGTTCGGGGGCAACACAATGAACCTAAGTTCTTGAGTGAAGCTGATAGCGATTGAGGTTGTTAGACACGTTCCATTAATTTATATATTTTAATTTATAAACATTAAAATCAATTTATAAAATATTTATTTTGAAGTTTAAAGGGCGATTTAAAAATGAATTGCGATATCAAGTTACATCAGATGTGCTGATGCGGCCACCTTATTAAATACGCCTTGAATGAAAGTTTGGGATATGTTGTTTTGATTTTTCAGGAAAATTTTATCTAAATTCATATTTTAAAGCACGTTTTTCCGTAACTCGGAATTCCAATTTTAGAACACATTGATATTTATAGAACACTAGCTGGCCCGGTGGGCTCTAATATTGTATTATATTGGTAAAAATTTCCATTTGGGTAATAATTTTGAATTGTGGTGGGGGCCCCCAAACCTTTACCCCATATTTTTATATAAATTTTGTATCCTACTTCTAATTATCTGTCAATTAATATCCGTATTGTCCCAATCGGTACACAAGTCATTTTTGGGGCGTTTTTGGGTTAGACTGTTATATCAAGTTCGTGCTCTATTCTTAGATACCTTTTATTTGTCCATTTGTTTGGGTGTTGGGGTAGGGCGTCCTTTACGATTATTTCACCGCAGAGTTTTATACCAATTCCGTATTTTTGGATTACCATAAGTGTGCAAAGAGAGGGTTACCATAAAAGTGCGCCGAGATCTGGCGTTTTGGAAAATTGGGGTAAAGGGAAGGGTCTGCTCCTCCTTTGGATATCAAAATATGGGGTACCCTATTTCGATTGGGGACAAAATTCTACCATCTGTGAAAATTTCATCGAAATCGGTTCAGCCGTTCTTGTCAAATAGGATAGAATTTGTTGTTTTATAAATTATTTGAGCTATAATTTCTATCGAAACCCCTTTCTTAAAAATATTCTCACTTTTACGTTTAAGGTGGTCAAAGAAGAAACTACGTAATGGCGTCGCATTTCAAATTGAATAGAAATCAACCCCTGGCACCGTCATATACGAAATTTAAGTGCCATCAATTTAAATTATGAACACAGTTGGTTAATGTAATACTATGTGCTATGCATGCATGTGTGTGAATGGGCTTGCATAAATACATATTAATGCAGCATTAGTGTTCTCTACCTAGCTTCTGTTGTGGGAGACAGCTTTGTGTCATTTTTCGATGCGGACTCATTCTTTCTCTCAATGAAAAAATCCCATATGTTTTGAATAAATGTGTGGTGTGGTGTATGTTGAAAATCCCACGCCAAAAATTGACACAGCAACAATAAAGATCGAGACACTAAACAAATTAGTCGTATCTATTTTAGTCAATTGTAAATGGTATGAGCGTTAACAAAAACAACAACAACAAAAACAACCGCACAGAAATCACTAACCAAAAATAATTCGATTTAAATTTTAAGCCAAAACCAATATGACTAAGATTTCAGAAAACAAATGTCAAGCCCTTAAACGTCATATGGCCAAGAATAGCTGGCCTATTAAGCAGTGAGGTACTATGTCAAAAAGTATTGGGATCACTGCTTTTTTTTTTCTTGAACAACACAACTAGGTTAAGAATACTCTGCCGATTATATAAATAGAATGTTGATAGTTTTTTACTTTTTTACACATTGCACTGTGATTCTCGGACACATCATTCAAAAGCAAAACAAACAAATAAAATTAATAGTTGTAAAAATTTAGTAACTAAGTAAGGAGTAATTTTAAGATTGGGGTCTATTACTAATCTGACTATTACTAATCTTTTTGTGTCAAATGTTTGGGCCGCATTTCTCAAAAATATCCTGAACAAAAATGTAGCCCGATCAGAACATATGATCTCAAACAATACTTGAGAATAGATCCTAAACATATAATATAATCCTAAGCACTCGTAGGAGGCCGTAATACAGATGTTGTAATAAAGCATGTCAATAAGTAGTAACCATTTGTTTTTCTCTGCCGGGTTGGTAAAGTGCTCGGATTACCAGGGGTCCTGGGTTCAATTCCCACAGAGATTTTGTTCTGGCGCTACTGTAGCTATGGACAGAAATTGCGAGTCTGTTTAAAGATTGCCACTCTAACCTAACCTAACCTGAAATGCCAGTCACATTTAAATGACTGACTCTTGACCAAGCCACATAATTCTCCAAAACCATACTTATTGGAACATACCTCAACATTGACCTGGTGAAGTTTCGTTCACATATCACTATCCTTTCAAGAGTTCCAGAATTATTTACAATATTTTTCGATTTGGGAACACTGTGTGATGCCTCGATAAGAACAGTTTTCATTCCTCCTGCCTTCAGAAACCCGACCATAGTTAGGATTTGGATTTTTCAATATTGTCGTATTAGCCTTAGCGTTTGTGCCTGACAGTAGTTAATCCTTACAAGCGTCATTTGATCTTGTCAGGATGAGTTTTCTTACTAGGGTTTTCATACCCACCACCGAAGGATGGGAGTATATTAATTTTGTTATTCCGTTTGCAATACTTCAAAATATCCATTTCCGACCCAATAAAGTATATATATATATACCGTCGTAAAAATCCAAGACGATCTAGACATGTCTGTCCATCCGTCTGTCTGTTGAAATCACGTTACGATCTTTGAAAATAGAGATGTTGAGCAGAAACTTTGCACAGATCGTTTTTTTGTCCATAAGCAGGTTGAGTTCGAGGATGGGCTATATCGGACTATATCTCGATATAGCCCCCATACAGGCCGATCCGCCGATTTAAGGTATTAGGCCCATTAATCCCACATTTATTATCTCATTTGGTGAAATTTGAGACAGTGAGTTGTGTTAGGCCAGTCGACATGCTTCTTCAATTTGGCTCAAATCGGTCCAGATCTGGATATAGCTACCATAAAGACCGATCTCTCGATTTAAGTTCTTGGGCCCTTAAAAGGCGCATTTATTGTCCGATTTCGCCAAAATTTGAGACAACGAGTTGTGTTGGGCTCTTCGACATCTTTCAGCAATTCGTCTCAGATCGGCTCAGATTTGGACATAGCTGCCATATAGATCGATCTCTCGATGTCCAATGTCGCCGAAAATTTGGACAGTGAGTTGTTTTAGGTCCTTTGACATCTATCAACAATTTGGTTCAGATCGCTTCAGATTTGGATATAGCTGCCGTTTAAACCGATCTATCGATTAAAAGTCCTGGCACCATAAAAGTTGCTTTTATAATCGACTTCACTAATATTTTTGCGAAATTTGGAACGGGTAGTTCTCGAAAAATGTCTCCTTTCAACAATAAGATAATACGAACAGAATAATGAACTTAGTATACCTCCATCTTTGCTGTACGGTATGAAGCGACAAAAAAAAATTGTGAAATAAAAGCCAAACTCCAAGCGGTTTTTTCAAACTGAGCCCTCAAAGTAAAAATTCAGAGAAAAGCTCATCATTTCAAATAGTTATTTCTTTATTATGCATCTTACAGTTCCTGTATTTCATGTATTTCATCCGGTATCGGCTGTACCGGATAAGCAGCGCATTGAAATGGGAATATTTGTCCGATTAACCTTTGGATGAATCGCTCTAACAAATTGAAGTATTTATAGTTTTATAACTGTGACATTGGAATATGGAAGTTTTTGATACATGAAATTTTCATATTTAGAACAAGTGACCGTTTATTGGTTTTAGTATCGCCTATGTCCAGATATTAAACCAAAAAAAAAATCATTTAAGAAATTCAATTCACAATTCAAGGGAAATTTGAGTTGATATGATATTTGGGGCCGAAACCTTTTGCTTGTTGGTAAACACGAATATTTTCTACTTCCATTTAGTTGTAAAGTTTATGAAAATATTAGAATAAAAATTCTCAGGAACTCGGGAAATGAAAAAATGTTATTGCCGTTTTCGCGGGGTTTGTAAAAAGCCGTGTAATGCAAAAACCTATTTCTTAAGCATCCAGGAGCATTAGAAAGACCAGAGGCAGTTCCTAACTGCGCTGGCCACGTACAATTATTTTCCATCGGCTGCTGTGGACACACATTAAGACATATTCAAACGAGATAGTGTGGACTAGAAAAAACTTTTATCTTCTTCCTTAGCACACTAAAAATAACTTATAAATGATTCAATAAAGAAGACAATTCTTTGTGGGATTCGAAGCAAACCTAACCTCTCTCATAATCTCAAAAACCATTCACTACTTTGTCCTATATTGTAATAATATAAAAACAAAATATTTAAATAACAAGTTTTTGAAGTGCCTTTAAAGGTGTTTTTTCAGATAAATTAAATTATATTTAAATCATACTTAATTCACTCTGGCTTATCATACTTACATTTTTGCTTAGCTTTGTCCATGGCGGCGCCGCTCGTATCATCTAGTCTATACATATAAAGACCTTTTGTTTTGCGTGGGGCACAGAGAAGAAATAGCGGTTGATGTGAAGTCGGCTTGGATTATGTCCAAGAAAATTTCCAAAGAATGTTTAGAACTTGTTACACAAACACACACACAACAAATTAGACCCAGAACTTTTTAAGATTTTCCTGCTGCAGGGGACTTATATTGCAACAACAACAACAACAGAACAAACCGATGACGGTGTTGCCTTTCTGTTTGCGGTGTTGTTGTGAAGTTTCCAGAGTAATATATGGTAAGTGTGAAGTTTGTTTTTTGTTCTCGCACGTTAGTATTACAATTCTATTCTTTTACCCTTCGGTATGGTATTGTATGGTAATATAATCTTTAATCCTTATAAACACTTTATCAGTGTTATATGCGGCTTCAAAAACATTATTGTTAAGTAAATTAATTGTTATTGTTGCTGCTGCGATTGGGTCTTTTGAGACAAGTACTTTGAACATTTTTCACATTCAAAATTAACGCCACAAAATTTAAATGACAACGAAACATTTTACAAACTTTTTCTGCTGCCCAAAAAGGCGAACGCTTTTTCTTGTTTTGTATAACTGGAACAACATGTACAATAAATGTGTTGTTTTTTTCTCCTTCCTTTTTTCACTTTTCTTAAGTTTGATGTGAATGAATTACTTGTTGGTTTAACAATGTGTTGCCCGTTCGAAATTTAATTTTACTGTCGAGTTGTACTTGAAGATGTTGAATTTGAATTTATTTTTGTTCATCAGTTACTATAAATGCAGGCCTTTGCTTTATTCCATTCAGATCTAAAAAATAGACAGATAGTGAAAAAAATAATTAAATTAGTTTCAATTACATTACACATAAATATAATAAAAATACTCGTGTACATTATTACATACAGCAATTACTGCAAACGTTAAAGGAAAAATATCCACCCAACATTTTAGCTATAACATTAAAAAAATCTGCTGAAAAACTATAGGGTGTATGTAATGTAGTCATTCCGTTGGTTACAGCTGCAAATATTCATCTGCCACCCAATAAACTAATACATATATTGCTGATCGTCTTGACATTTTCATTCCCTGTAAAAATTTGGGAGTGAAGTTCACACTTTTTCGCTGAATTGTACTCCCAGAAGATAGTTTGTAGATGTTTCATTATTAAAAACGACAAAATATATTATAGGGATCCCAAAGTCGACTTTCGACTAATCGATTCATCGACTTTTTGTGTGCAAAATTCGAAGTGAACTTTCAATGATTAAAAAGTCGAATAATCGATTTTGAAGTCGAATAGTGGAAAAGAAAGCTGCCCAGACATATTTGTCTAAAATTGAGCAAGCGACATTTTCTCGGCATGGTAAACGTATATTCCAATCCATGGACAAATCGAGCAATATTTTATGGATCCATTTTACAAATCGAGATTGAAGACTATTTGTTTTCAGATTTAATTTCATTTATGAAAAATGGTCTTTGATAATGCCGGATACATAAAATCGAATAGTATAGAGATAAATTTGTGTTTCTTTTGGGGTTTTATAGAGAAAGTGATAAAGAATACAAGATCGTTGCTCATATGTACAATAAAATGTGATGTATTACTTGAGTTTTAACATTCAGAGTAGCACTAGTTGAAAGTCCTCGAAGTGATATGGACCATTTCAAGCTTTATTTCAATAACATCAAGTAAGAGCGCGCTAAGTTCGGTACGGCCGGGAACCCACCACCATGAATTATGCTAAAAGTTTATACAAAATATATTTAGTTGTTGGGCATAATTTTATTCTACATACCAAACTTCTGTCAAACCACCAAAAATTAAAGCTTTTAGGAACAGAACAAGTGTGATCGAGAGACAGGTTTACATGGGAACTATTGGGTTGCCCAAAAAGTAATTGCGGATTTTTTAAAAGAAAGTAAATGTATTTTTAATAAAACTTAGAATGAACTTTAATCAAATATACCTTTTTTACACTTTTTTTCTAAAGCAAGCTAAAAGTAACAGCTGATAACCGCGAGTTCGACCGCTATCGTCATTTCGACAGACGGACATGGCTAGATCGATTCAGAACGTCGAGACGATCAAGAATGGGGTTTTGGACGAATATTTCGAGATGTTATAAACAAACCCATCCTATGGTGGTGGGTATAAAAAGAGTTGTTTTTGCTTGTGGCACTAACCTATAATAAACCAGTAAGGAAAAGAAAAAGTCTGGCGGTGCCGACTTAATAATACCCCACACCTACACTATAGATGCAAAGTGGGAGCTATATCTGGTTCTGAACCAATTTTGAGGCACCTCGGCGGATGTTTTCAGATGGGTTATTAAACAATCCGTAACACATTTCGAGCAAATATGTTCAAACTGTTATACCTACGCTTGACAAATGACAGCATTATTGCAAATCTGACAAACGTATATATGGGAGCTATATCTAAATCTGAACAGATTTCTAGCAAACTTCTCAGATATTGTAGTAGTCATCGGGGAAAGCGCTGTACAAAATTTTGGCAAGATTGATCAACTAATGCGCTTGCAGTGACCATAGAACTGAAAATCGGGCGATATATGTATATGACAGCTATATCTAAATCTAAACCGATTTCTATGAAATTTGCCAATAATGTCGAAAGCCATTAGAAAATCTTTCTTGACAAATGAGCATTTATTGCAATAGTTCTCAAAATCGGACGTACATATACATGGGAGCTATATCCAGTTTTGAACAGATTTTCAGCAAACTTCATAGATAATATGGAAGTCGTAGAGGAAAGCGTCGTAAAAAGTTTTGGGAAGATTGGTCAATGAATTTGCTTGCAGTGGCTCTAGGGGTGAAAATCGGGCGATATACATATATGACAGTTCTATATAAATCTGAACCGATTTCTATAAAATTCACCACTAATATCGAGAGTCATAAGAAAATCCTACCTGCCAAATTTCAGAGAATCGATTAACAAATGACCACTTTATTGCATTATAACAGCAAATCGGACAAACATATATATGGAAGCTATATCTATATCTGATCTGATTTTTTCCAATTTCGATAGGCTTCGTCTGCAGTCGGAAAAACATGCCTGTACCAAATTTGAAGGCGATCGGATGAAAACTGTGATCTGTAGTTTGTACACAAATTAACATGGATAGACGGACAGACAGACAAACAGACGTACATAGCTAAATCGAATCCGAAAGTAATTCTGAGTTGGTCGTTATAACTATCTATGGATCTATCTCTTTTCCTTTTGGGTGTTACAAACAAGTGCACCAACTTATAATACCCTGTACCACAGTAGTGGTACAGCACTATTTTCCAGCTCGCCACAGTGTTTCATCGTTCTCTAAAGATAAATTTCTCTGATATGGCCAATACATTCGAAAATTGTCAATATCTCGTTTCCTTCAATACCTTGAGGGTCGGTTGAAGCACTTCTGGAAAGTTCTTGGTCCATATCATGATTGACGCACTGTTTTTCAGTCCGTCACAGTGGGCTCATCTCTTTCTCTAAAGTAAAAATTTATCTGATATGGCCAATACAATCGAAAATTCGAAAATGGTCAATATTTCGTTTCTTTCAATACCTTAGGGGTCGGGTAATGAACTTCTGGAAAGTTCTTTGTCCATATAATAAATCCCAAAGCGGTGATTAAAGCACTATTTTCCAGTCCGCCACAGTGGACTCATCTTTCTCTAAAGTGACATTTCTCTGATATGGCTAATACATTCAAAAATCGCCAATAACTCGTTTCTTTCAATACCTTAGGTCGGTTGAAGCTTTTGATCTACATAATAAATCTCCAAGCGGTGATTGACGTACTATTTTTCAGTCCGCCACAGTGAGCTTCAGAAATTTCTCTGATATGGCCAATACATTCGAAAATATCCAATATCTTTTTTTCATTCAATACTTTGGGGGTCGTTTCTAGCAATTCTGGAAAGCCCTTGATCTATATGATAAATTCTCAAGCGGTGATTGACCCACTATTTTTCAGTCCACCACAGTGGGCTCATCATTAACCAGAATAACATTCGTGAGAAAAGTTGTTTTACATATAGGACAAGTAAAAAGGCGTTAAGTTCGGTCGGGCCGAACTTTGGATACCCACCACCTCGGCTATATATGTAAACCACCTTTCGTCAAAATCCGGTGCAAAACTCATAACTCATAACTGTCCCATAGCAGAAATATGTGGAGGGGCTTAACTTAACTCTTTGTCCCAAATTTCGGCAACATCGAACCTAAAACCGAGAGATCGGTCTATATGGCAGCTATATCCAAATCTGGACCGATCAGTGCGATAATGCAGAAGTATGTCAAGGGGCTTAACTTAACTCACTGTCCCAAATTTCGGCGACATCGGACAATAAATACATGTTTTATGGCTCAAGACCCCAAATCGGAGGGTCGGTCTATATGGCAGCTATATCTAAATCTGGACCGATCTGAGCCAAATGCACAGAGGACGTCGGAGGACCTAAGACAACGCACTGTCCCAAATTTCAGCAAAATCGGATAATAAATGTAGCTTTTTTGGGCATATAACCCTTAATCGGAGGATCGGTCTATATGGCAGCTATATCCAAATGTGAACCGATTTGAGCCAAATTGACGAAGGACGTTGTAGGGCCTAACACAACCCACTGTCTCAAATCATAGCAAAATCGGCTAATAAATGTGGCTTTTATGGGCCTAAGACCCTAAATTAGAGGATCGGTCTATATGGCAGCTATATCCAAATCTGAACCGATCTGAGCCATATTGACGGAGGATGTCGAATGGCCTGACACAACACACTGTCCCAAATTTCAGATATATATACTTTATAGGGTCGGAAATGGATATTTCGTTGTGTTGCAAACGGAATGACAAAATGAATATACCCCCATCCTTCGGTGGTGGGTATAAAAATGGTACATATTTACACCATTTTAATATTTTTTGAGAAATTTGAAGAGTTTGTGATATATTTGGACTTTTTGTTTATTTATTTATTGTTTTTTTTAGGATTTTCTAGCTAAAATCTTTTTTTATTATTAAACATTTCCTGTTAATTTTATAACAAAGATCAAGTTAACTTGATCTTCACGGACCTTGTCACCTGTTGTCTCCCGATTTTTCTTCTTCATTACCCGATTTGACGTTTCCTTTTTTGCCATTGATCTATGCAAGCAACAACATACACACATGTTGATAACCAAAAATCTAAATGGTCGTCATTGGTGTTACGCTTTACATTCATTGTTTACATTTGTCGGCAATGTTTCGTACTTGACATGTAAATGCAAATTTGCCCATGAACATTGCATTAAGGAACAGGGGCAAACTTCTCACATATCAATGAGTGCAGTCCGATTCAAGTTTAAGCTCAATGATAAGGGGCCTTCTTTTATAGCCGAGTCCGAAAGGGGTGCCGCACCTCTTTGTGGATAAGTTTTTACATGGCTGCCATACCAAATGGTACAGTACCTCACAAATGTCGCCAGCATTTGGAGGGGATAACCACCACTCAAAATTTGTATGATGTTCTCGCCAGGATTCGAACCCAGGCATTCAGTGTCATAGGCGGAGTTGCTAAGCTCTGCGCTGCGGTGGCGTACTTTGTATAGCAACATAATATCATAATATCGGCAACACCAGCAATACCATAAAGTATCATGCAAAAGATAAATTTCAAAGGAAATGAGCAAAAGAAAGGAGAATGGCGGAGAGTACAATAAAAATATAACACATACGCCTTAGTAATTGCTCCCACAAATATTGCAAAATAAACCCAATATTTCTCCAACTTTCAGCCAGCTTTAGACTTGAACTGCTCTGTAATATGCGGCAAAACTAAAAGGGAACAACGTCACTGGGGATAGTGTTGCCCCAACAACAAAAACACAGTAATATAGCAACACAAATACGTGCACATTCGTTTATGCTGATGAATTGCTGCAAGTTGTGGTGGAAAGGGGAGAGTAACAGCAAATGGTCATTTAGCAAAACACTTTCTCTTGGCGAAAACTGAAAACGTGCACACACACAAACACACTCACCAAATAAAAATGCGCTAAATGACTAAATTGTTTAACAAAACACGAAATATAACAAACCAAAAAAAAACTAAACTAAAAAATATAAAAGCAAAACGAACACGCATTCACTTACGTCTCCGACATTCTCCCATAAATACCATTACCACATATACAAACACGCCACTTGGCCTTTGTTATATTTGCGGAACTTTGCTCCAAATAGACGAAAATTGCAGCTAGGGCTTTTTCATCCATCAACCACAGACATCCGATTTTTAGCAAGAACGATATCAACAAAAATGGCACAGTCTTTTTCAAACAATTCTGCTCGATTTGGTGTTTCCATCAAAAAAACGTCACATAAATTCTTCACATTATCGGTTATTTATAACATTTAACTTCAATATTATAATACACAAGTGAAAGCGTGTTAGATTCGGTTAGGCCGTATTTTATATACCCTCCACCATGGGTTGCATTTGTCAAGTTCTTTTCATAGTTTCTATTTGCTTCTAGGGGCTCAATAAGTCAAGACGAAGAAACAGTTTGAAACTTTACCAATGTCTAACGACCTACATTGATAAAAAGTATCTGTGCAAAGTTTCAAGTGAATATCTTTATTCGTACAAACTCTATCGTGATTTCGATAAACGGACTGAGGGCCGGACATTGCTGGATCGACTTAGAATGTCAAGACGATCAATAATATACACTGGGGTGATGACTTTTTTAAATCCTCATATCCCCTTATCATATTTTAGGACACTTGATGGTCAGAAAGATAGAACACAACAAAATGCTAAAACAACAACAACCTGCACCATATTTTGATGAATTTATATGCAAGATTAGATAAAATCTTACATATTAGGTGATTCTTTGAAGAAAAAAAACTCGCACACAAAATGATTTAAAAAATTCCACAAACATTTGATTTTAAAGGGGTATTTGCGTGACATTTTTCAATCTTTAAATGGAATAATGGAAAGCTCGTCTTGAAAGAGAAACAAACTAAAATTGTAAAATTTAATGATCTTCGCCGTAACAGTCAAAAGACTTGAAAAATTAATAACTCGGCAGAGCCCGGCCAGGATTCGAACCTGATCGCACGGATCAACAGCGAGAGCCATTGCCGTTGTCTTAACGTCCAAAGCCATCAATACAACTTCCAACAGATGCAAAAAATCATGTGTAGTACGGAAGAAGTATAATTTGTCACAGAAAGAATGTCTGTTATTACACAAAAATACATGCATTGGAAAAAGTACAACTAATAGACAGGGCTGTCGAGTCCGGGTAATGTGGTAATTGTATCATAGATGCGTTTTCGCTATTAATACGATTTAAATACAACATACCAACGCACGGCCCTTGAAGCCATCACATCTAATGGTTGAAAAGTCTTCTAAACAAAGACAAAACGCGTCCAATAGTGGTTGGTGTGTGTTGCTATCTTTGGCTTTCCTTTCCCATTTGCAAAGAAAATCTTCGATCATTGAGCTCGTCTCGAAAGAGAAACAAACAAAAATTGTAAAATTTAACGATCTTCGCCCTAACAGGCAAAAACTTGAAAAAAGGAATAAATTTAATTTTAGTCATTAGTGGGCAAAAGTTCATTCATTCGTGCAACAGGAAATAATTTTTTGGAAAAATATTCAAAAAGTCATTACCCTAATATACACATATACTATCTGGGGTCGAAGATCAATGTATGGAAATGCACAAACGGAATGAATAGATTAGTATACCCCATCCTATGGCGGTGGGTATAATAATTGCATAAAAATGATGATAAACATTAAAATTTAAAACATGGTGAGTTCTTCCACATATAAGGGCGCCTTTAGTTGCATGAAGAAAACGTTTTCACCCGAGAGACGTCATTTGTGTCGTTTTGTTCTTTACAAATGTTTAACTTATTGTTTAAACTTATATAAAAGCAGCATCAAACAAAAACTTATAAAACATATTTTTTTTAAGGCCTCAAAACAGCACTCCTTGACAATTGCGCGCATGTATTTTTGTTTTTGTTTTTTTTTTTTTTTTTTGCTATGCATGTGATTACTGGCATAGGTATTGTGACGTATATAGTTTTCCCACCTTTTACGATAATGAAATTTGCTTCATATCTTGAACGATCTTCAAAGAAAGCATTCATAATATTTCACACGATCCGTTAGCTACGAAAATGGGTCGGACGCTCAATTGTGTATGGTGGTCTACATATGAAAGTGTTTACGTCAATACAAACACAGATTGTTTGAGTATTTCTAATCATTTTTGCTCACGAATCAATGCGCCACTACACAGCCACATGTGTTTGAGGGATTTAGTAAAAGCCAATAACCATAAAAAAAAGAAATCGATTTATTATGAGCTGTTTGAAGTCATTTGTTCCTGCTAAGTCAAACACTTTTCCCAGACACAAACATGTACTTTCCCATGCCATACATTGAACTACTTCGACAGATTTTCCAGACGAAACGAAAATTCCTTTCTCTCTCTCTCATTACCGCGCGTTTGGCCGTTGTTTTTTTCATATTTGTGAGCTCCTCTTTGTGCGAGCGACTATGACATTCTTCTAAGGGGTCTCCACTGATGTTTTATTGTTTTGTAATTTCTCATTTTGCTTTTGTTGTTATTGTCGTTGTCGTTGTCAAAAGAAAGCAAAATGCTCTTTATTGTTATTGTAATAAGTGTTTGTGTCTCTCATCTATGGTATTCATCCATTACGTCTGCCTATGTATACTCAAATTTGCCATCATAGTTATGAGATGCAGGGTGGTGGTGGTGGGATGATGGGTGGGCGCTAATAAAATAATCGCCAGCTGAATCAGAGTGGCCTAAAGACCCGACGAAGAGGAGACAGGTAAGTGAAAAATATATGATGGCAACAGCGAGGTGGTAACAACGATTATCTTGCACTTTTTAGCGGTAATATAAGCCAACACAAGAATAATCTATAACAAAGCCGATTATTAATGAATTCCTACAGCATGAACGAAAAGTTCGTACTTCTTGGAAAGGGGTGATGGTATTCTCTTCGCGTTATATTTTTAGCGCCCGTTTCAAGACTCCATCCCATTCATAATTCTTGTATCTTAATTTCAAATAAGCTTTTGATCATATCTTATAGACAAAATTGTACACACAATGCCCGGTTACATTGTACATGAGTTTTCTTATTGCCATAGTAGTGGGGAGTAGCGGTGCCGATGATTTGTTTTGGCTGGCAGATTGGTGGAGCCGAAACACCACTGACAGACATCGCTTAGCTACAGCTGAGTGTACTTTGGAACACGACATGCCTACTACATGTCTGAAAGTTTGCATGTAGCAAAAGTGTGTGTGCATTATTGTCGGTATGTAAGCACATTGTTCGTAGGAAAATACATACGTCATGTTCTGACCCAAATACTCAAGAAAATATTAGCGTTTATTTTTTATTGCCTTTTTGTTGTCATCGCCGCCGCTGCCGCCGTTACTCTTGTGTAAAGTAAAAAAAAACACACAATATAACATTTAATACGTACAATATATTAAAAGAAAATACTTATATTTAGACTTTAATTTTCATTACGGACAGCCGACGAACACATTCGCTCAAAAAGATGTACGCCAAGGCAATGAAAGAGTCGTGTTTGATGTTTTCTAAAATAACCACTGTGGTTAAACAATCGAATAGCATTGAAGCATGGCTACCATATGAGCAATGTTATCTTCTTTGCGTTATGCTACAAAAATATCATATTAGTTTAAATGTATTAATAATGAAAGGCTACGTTGGAACGAATCCCATTTAAAGTCATTTTTCTTTAAATCTGATTAAGCGTTGTTTCAAAACCGCAACGTGATATCGTATTGGGTATTAAAAGTGAATACCTTAAAAAATAGGGGGAACCTTCCAGAATAGTTTTAATTGAATTTAAGAAAATGTTTGCGACGATCATTTGTCTATTGGTGGAATATGGGGGTAAAATATTGAGTGGGCCGAAACTCTGGTTCTATGAACAATTATTCTACATAGAAGTCTTAACCGTACGAACATGTACATTGAAAAATCTAGCTTGACATTGAATATAAGCTTGGTACTGAGTCCATTTGCACGAATACTGCCTAGAAATTGATTGCGAAAACCGATGGATTTTTTTTTTTGTTGCCAGAGCAAAAAGTAAAGTCGAAAAAACCACACAAAAAGGAAGCTTCATTAAATTAATATACATGTAAAATTATTTATAGCGAAAACTATAATAATGATCAAAATTCGTACTCATTACTAGGTTTTACACAAAATCCTTTGGATATTTTAAAAAACTGGGTCTCCCTTTATACTATACTATATTTCCCTTGAATATTCCAATAATGAATAGGCGATACTTCTCTCAAATCAATGAGAGCAGTTCGATTAAAGTTTTAAGTTCGTTTTCTGTTTTTATACCGAGTCTGAACAGCGTGTCGCAAAGCGACACCACCTGGTAGAGAAGTTTTGACATGGCAGGATGCCTCAAAATTGTGGCCAGCATTAGTAAGGGAATAACCATCGCTAAAAATTTTTCTGATGTTAATTTCTTCCAGGATTTGAACGCAGGCGTTTGGCGTCATAGGCCAACATGGTTGTGTCTACTCCACGGCGACCGTCGATATATAAGTTTTATTTATAACTTTTTCTAAATGCTCTTTACACTATTAATTCATTGTAAATTTTCTTAAAAAATTTAACCTAAACAACATCCCTATGAAATACGCGGAGAATAAATTATCTTTTTCTGCGTTTCCGTTAGTAAAAGCATGATTTCCTCATCGCATGTTAAGGCAAGGCCTTATCGCGATGGGGTATTTGTCGGCAAGGTATTAAAATCCACAGTCTTTTTCGCTTGCACTGACTTTGCTATCTTCCTGCAACAATGTTAAGCAAAATAAATAAAGAAGTGTTGAGGTATTCCATTCACTGTTTACATTGGCCAATGTAAACACAGCGACTTTTTGCACGACATGAATTAAGATTTCACAATAGATAATCGTACATACATCATTCTTCGCCGATAGATGCATATGCTTGATTAGATAGAAAGTAAAAAATCGCTTAATTATCTCTACATAAAACTAAAAAGAATTTTGTTTCCAAAAATCTCGTTTACTAGTTGTTATCGAACATCATACCATAATGGAATTGTTCTTACCTTTAGGGCATACATATGTGAATGGGTTGGATCATATTTGTTGTAGTGCTGTATGTCATGAGTATATCTAGTTCGGATTCTAAATTCAAGTATTAGTCCTTATTTTGCATAAAAAATCTTAGCCACAATCCTTTCTATTTTATTTGTCCTTGATTTGGCAGTAAATTATATCTTTGGCGATTCTTTTTTTGTTAAGGAAGGCCAAGATTGGTCAATACGAGAACGCAAAAAACAATCGATGGATAGGCAGAAGTTTTGGACTGGACAATTGAAATGACGATTGAGGAAGAGCTTAAATACGCATGCTGGACCCGAGGAATGAACGGTATGATCTCTAAGACGCATGCCAGCTTTTAACTCTTGCTACACACATCATTCGAAGATAGGGGGAGAGGGCGAATGGTAGTGTAGATACAGAAACTGAATAGCAAAAATAGACCCGGGACGGGATAGCTGTAAGAACCACGCAGGCTGGAATATTGAGGTCCGATCTGTGTGGTGTTCATGGTGTCACGAGAAGCTTAGCTGCGAGCTACCCGGCGCGTCCACAGGTTGCGGATAGTGGAATGCTCCATACGGAGTAGCTGCAACGGCTCAGTGAGCGGTCGGGCGGCAACGGCTCTTCCAAAAATGCTGAGTGCTTATGATGCTTGCTATGACAAGGCGAGTTATTGGCGCCTTTAAACAACCAATGGCCACCCTGTTAACGTGGCGATCGGACCGGATCGGTTCCTCTCATAGGCTTTTTGAGCTTTTGTTGGAACTCCCAACAAATCAATCACCGGTTTAAATGAATGTCCGCCAGTACATGGTGCTGTAACGGAAGATATTTAGCGGAACAATCGAAAATACATACCCGAAAATACGATTGATTATACGTGTATTAATCTAAAGCAGTGGCACATTACCGTTTACGTACACAACAACATAATCCAATTCTAACCGGCGGCTTTGGAAATAATGTGCAATTGTGTTACTGTGCCCTCAAGTGTTATCTCTAGGGGCGATACAGAAACCGAAACAAAAATTGAAAATTTATGAATTGTAAAATGTGACTTTCATTAAAATCTATACCATTATAACTGGTTAATAGAATTTACAATGCCGCCTTGAAGTTACTATTGAATTCAGTTCTAAGTCTATGTTTAATGAATTGCTTTAACTAAAAATTACTATTTTTTGAGCATGGTTTGTTGTGAACAAATTATTTAGGCCTATGTAGACGTAGAAACAACTACCAACTACCTACATACGTTCATATAATCTTTATTTTTAAACAAAAATACTCCCCCTCTTATATCACATCGTTGTGTTAGCGCCATTGTAATTAGTCGTCTACGATTTTCTCTTTCATTTTCATCATTACAAATTATAGCATGTGCCACTGGTTTTCTTCGGTTTTTGATTATGGCTACGGGTTCCTCCCCCTTTTGCACTAGCAAACAATACAAAGAAAAAGCTCTTGGCAACAATTGCGAATGCGAAAACTAAGCCAAAAATGAAACCGAATAATTATAAGAAATACAAAAATAATAATAAACGAACGTATAAAGAACTGTTTGTTTAAACTTAAAGAGAGCATGACGTTTAAAAGGTACAATGACCCACCACACGGTGGGAAACAACAATGCCAAGCAGGCGGGCAAGCTAAGCAGCGACAGAAAGTAATACAAAATAAGTATCAAACACACAAGAACGCAACACCAGCAGCAGCTCCAACAATAACAACAAGCATTCTCTCACATACACACTCACACATATGCCAACATCAATTTTGACTAAATAAAGGCGAGCAAACACACCAATAACAGAGATTCAGATACAAACAACGCAATTTCTTTTTCATTTCTAACGAAAGCCATCTCCAAAAAATTATTAACCCCAAATGTGGGGTGTATAGCACAAGTCCATAAATTGTCAAAGAAAGAAATGTTTTACACACACACACACATAAATTACGAAGAAAGAAAGCTTCCAAACCAAACGAAAGCAGAAACAAAACAAACAATAATAAAAACAACTCGACAACTCGATGCGATCTTTTGTTTTGTAGGGTTATTCTCTGTTTCTAAGAGCAGAGAGGAGAACAAAACACAACCCCACTAACCGCCACAATCACCTATGTTACAGTTAAGTTTCAAACAACCGCACACAACAGTGGCACGTATTGTAAAAGATCAGCTTTGATCAAATTTTCAAGTTCAAGTTAATAATTGGTACTTATAACAACACACAATTGCCACTGCGTCGTACGCTGCACGTGTTGTAGGCAATAGCAATTAATATCTCACGTGTATGATGAACATTTGAAGCAGCAAAATAGCAAAAATGCAAAGTAGTATAATAACAATTATTTAACTTAAAACTGAGACCTGATAATGTTGTTTTGTTCCCACCAGCTGTTCAAATTAAGCTTACTCACCTAATGAAGAGAGCCAGAAAGTTACCAGCTAAGAGAAGCTGAGAAATATGCAATATCAGGAGAATAAGATTCCATTAATTAATGCATGATACTGATCTTTGTCAATATTAATCTCGACAAATCCCCCACATTCTGACTATGCACAACGGCGATGTTAATGAAAAAGTTCAATATACTGAAGCGTACGGTTGACAGCTACAAAGAACAAAAACAAAAAGATTGCTGACTCACGCAGTTTGTGTGAGAGCTTATAAAGCCAAAGGTAAATGTACGGCAAACGGCTAAAAACGACGTTATATACATAAAGACAACAATGAATTTTCTCCGTTTAAGGACAACGATTGTGCTAATAATAAACACTGCCGCTGGAAGCATTTTCTTCCGGGTTCGTATGTGCTTCTGTTAATTCACTTTCTCGAAAAGACAATTCATTGATCCAAAGTGACTAGGGAGAGACATCAAAGGTATGTTGTCCTTTTATCGTATCGATAAAGAATAGAAGAATGCGATTTTTCAAAATTGGTACTTTACAAAAGGGTGGTCCATTTTAATGTTGTTGTTTTAACTACGATTGACAGCGTTAAATCTGGGAAGCCGTTTAGGCTGGCCCAAAAATAATCATCTCGAGGCGATAAATGAATTGAGTGATAAGGCTAATTTTGAGTAAAAATTTTAAATTGGGGCGAACAAAGGTAATATCCATAATCGCGGCTGATACTATATTCATTTTCATAGCCGAAAACACAAGTTTCTCGCGATTACTGTTTTGAAATACGTTAAAATCGCTACGACATCATGGTACTTTTTTTGAAATTGTTTCATAGGTTGTGGGTGATTGTCATCAGCATGTTTTTTGCTTCAAAATATATTATCTAAAAAAAGTAATCACGAAAAATTTGCGAAAAACCGAACATAGTACCAAAATGTATGCGATAATTGCGAGAAATCACTGAAATATATGTGTTCTTGACTCCCTCAATCTATCTCCACCTGGCGATACCTCTCTCCACCCTGGGAATACCTAAGGTGTGGTATTACTAGGGTGGAAACATGCCGAACGTAGAGCCACACAGACGGAAATCTTTTACATCCCCGGCCGCAAATACACTTGTGGCGCTTCAACGCGGTTTAAATTCTTTCCAACCAACTACCAGCACACACAAACAAGCACCACACAAATCATCCACGCCCTGAACCAGAAAAGGCCCTATGAACGAACCGTTCTACTGGCACTCGATCTTTCGTAGCCTTTCCATACGGTCAGTCACACCACCCTTTTTAATGACATCATCGACACGACGAAGAGGGGGATTATGAACTTCATATGCGGTCGTCAATCATACGTAGAGATTAGAAACGCGAAGTTGAAGCCCCGTAGTCTGAAATAGGGATTTCCCCAGTGCGCTGTAATCTATCAGTTTAGACGATACTATCCGCAATATATACCCTGCATGTAGCTCAGGAACCCATGCCACAAACCACCTATTTACATGCCCGGAAAAACATTCTAATTTGACTGCAGAATAAGTATGGACCGCTTCAATTGATCAAACGACCAGATTCCTAAAGCTATATCTGAAGACTGTAGCAGAATAATAATGATTTGTGTCAATTACAAAAAAGTGGTATTTTAGTTGGTGAATCTGTTATAATACAGTATTCGATCATATGTCAATAATTATATGTAAAGCGCAGCCAAAAGTGGAGAATCCATAGCGCCGGAGTAATTCTCAATGTTTGGTGAAATCAGAGTGAAGTATTTCTGTTGTTGCTTTCGTACACGGTAATGTGCAATAGTGTGTATTTGCCCACCACTGGCTTAGGCAAGCAATCAACAAAAAATTACCAGAATATTCAATAACATGTTGCAATACCCGTCAGAAACTATTTAAAAAAAAGCAGTGGATGGGAAATTTTCGCTCACCCACTCTTCAGTCAAGACCTTGCCTCTTATGATTACCATAAGTTTCTATCAATGCCATACAGAAATGAGGTATAATTTAGAACAGTGTATCACAAATTGTCTAATTCATTCTTTAGCTTAGAACCGTTGGAGTTATTTTGCCATTGAATCCATTTGCAGTTACCCAGTATGATATTTTCGCTTATAAAGACAAATATGTCTTAGATTATAAGTGATTATTTTGTTAAATGGGAAAAAGAAGTTTCATCGCCAAAATTAATCCCCACGTTTAGCCAATTTCCTAGCTCAAATCTAGGCTGCTTATTCACATGCGTGTTGGATTTCGCTAACCTGTGTTTTATCTCCAACACTTAACGCTACTACCACACAATGTCAATGAACAAACATTGAGGAGGAGTGTATAATATATTGTAAATGAATAAAGAAAAAATAAGAATTAAACAAAGCGACGACAGAAATATGCATGTCTTCTAAAAAAAAAACCAAGATCATCATGGGGTGAGGGTAGCCGGCCAAGCCTGTTATACAAAAAAACAAAAGGTAATGCACGTAAAAAGAATTTCCGTTTCACTACCAAACTAAACTACCCAAAATGAAAATAGCTCTACATTGGCTAAAGAATCTTTGATCCTATTAATTCTAAGACGATCTAGCCACGTTATGTTACTGAGCTGAAATTCCAAGGTAATGCCTTTCTTAACTTAGATTTTACAGCTGCCTTACAAACCGATCTCTCTATTAAAACTCTCAAAATGCGTATTTTTTACATTTGTTAAGCTAAAATTCCGATCTTATATCTTTTTTTAATTCTTAGCAGACCAGACTTTAAAGCTGTCTCACAAACCGATTAAACTCCCAAAATGCCTATTTTGTACAACATTTGGTAAAGGAGGTTGTTTTAGATATATCTAGATTAGAGTATTTTTTTACACGGTTGCGCGGGAAAAGTAAGTTGGATTCGGATTTGGCTATAAATAGGGGGCCCCAATCCACTGAGCTTCAACTTCAATCAGACAGCACTCATTGATGTGCGAGAATTTTCCCCCCGTTGCTTTATGGGATAGATAATCGCTTAGCCGAGCTGGAGACTCCTGGGTATAGCTTTTATAAGTGTGTTTTATCACAATTTCGCTAGAATTTGTTGGTCCTCTTCACACACAAAGTCGTAAGCTAAAAAAAGAAATTTACTGTTTTCATACATTTTTCCTTTCTAATTTTTTATATGGAGTTTGACAGTTGTTCACGTGTATAGACAAAAAAGAGTACCAACTCTTAGGGCAAAGTTGATTTTTTATAATTTTCGTTTATTTCCCTTTCTACAAGTTAATGATCTACGTTTTATTTTTTCTTCTTGAATATAACACTTCACTCAAGATCCGCCCTTTTCCCCAGATTGCTGGAAAGTGCAAGAGATATTGCTTCCAAAATCAAACTTGCCCATGATCATTTCATTGAGGAGTACTGACCGAAAAAAGTTATTAGCTAAGAATAAGGAATCTCCTTTTTATTGGCGAGTCGGAAAGGCTTGACGCAGAATGACACCAATTCGTAGAGACGTTTACACGGCCGAATACCTAAGGTAAATACCTCACAAGTCGCCAGCATTAGTAGGAAATAACCAACGCTGTAGATTTTTTTCTGATATTCTCGTCGGGATTTGAACCCAGGCCATCATTGAAAAAGGCGGGCATGTTTACCTCTGAACTACGGGGCTCCGAGTAACGTGCTTACGCCCCTATTATTGGTCCAATACGATATCAAGATACTTAAATCAGTGTGTAGAATGTCATCGCAAACACTTTATGTACCACATATAAGGTTATGTTTTGTTTTCCTCAAACTAAAAAGGCAGTATAAGAATTTTGTTTAATTTAGTTTTATTTGATCAAATCTGCGCATTAATTACAAAAAAAGATCAGTATGCGTTGGATTTGTTGCCTAAATCGTAATGGATAACTAGATTCCGTCTTCTTCAAAGCTGTAATAACAAGTTCGTTTGGTTGTTGCATTACAAGGATATTCTGCTATAAAATACTGACACAAAAATACCTTCAATACTGACAAAATGAGTATTGCCTCGGTTCTAAGTTTTAAGACAAACACATAAATTAGATGAAAAAAAAACACAAGAATTCTACGAATAGAACTCTATTTATAAATAATTTAACAATTCCTAATTACGAAAGATAAACAAGTGCACTACTTACATCATTATTTTTAGAAGTGGTTTCTTAAATGTTATTCCGTTACTCCGCATATCCACGTCGTCGCGGTAGAATCTTTAGCAACATTTTGTATTTTTTTACAATTATAATTAAAATTTCTTGTTATTGTTGTGTTGTTGTTGGTATCTTAGCAATACAGGTTTAAAACTAAAACAAAACACACACAAAATGTAAATTTCATTTCGAGTGGGAATAAAAAAGAAAATAAGGAAATCCAAACAAATCTCTTCGAATGACACCGAAAATAAGAAACACAGACAGCGAGAGAGAGAGCGAGAGCGTTGAGAAAAACACAATAATGATGTTGTTGTTTGTTGTTACTGTTGGAGAGAGAGGTGAAGAACGGGAGAGTAAAATTCAAACTTCTTGTGTGTTTGTGTCAGTGTGTGGGAACAGATAGGTTTATTGTGCGGAGGAAAGGTGTACGGAGCGTTGCATTTGTTTTTGTTGTATTCGCTTTTTGTTGTCTGCTTTTAATTCGAAGAACTCCGTTCACATTTGTATTTTGACCTTTCTTTGTAACAAAAAAAATGCTAATGAACAATGCCTTTGTCGGTTGTCGCCGAAATACATTGACTGCAAAATATAAACTTATGGCAATATTCAAGAGAATATCAGAAAATAACCACGCTTTAATATTGACGATAATTATGCTGTTTGCTAGACTCGGTCCTGTAATGTATATGCTAAATGAACTAAGCCTTTCCCATTTGGGCAGCAGCGCGTTGAAGAAGGCTTCCACAGTCGGCAACGCAGACGTCTGTCTACAACAGCGAAGCAACAGAGCTGCAGCAGAAAAAACACTTCTTGCGTCCGCCACACACACACACACTTACACTCATACACACGACAATAACTATCCTATCCTTTCTCCAATTCTCTCTTTTTTTCTAATTATATTTTTTGCAAATTTTTTCTTGCAGAAATTCAAGCAACTTTAAAGTTGCGTTTTTTATATTCACTAATACATATACACTGAGCTTGGCCTTTGTTAACACTCAGATTAAGATTCACAATTTGCTTTGTTTCACATTTCTTTAGAGAAAATGCCGCCACCAGGTTTTTCCCTTTATTTTGTTAAATTTATTTTTGCTATTCTTCCACCACACACACTTTGCTTTATGGGCGATATTTTCTTCTTCTTCCTTTCATTGGCTTTTGGCTTCTACGAATTTGCTCATATTTGCTTATAAACTTCACATTGTTGGGCTTTTTCTTTGATAAATTAGGCATACCACCAAGTATTACTTTATTTTTTGTCAATATATTGCATTTACATATTTAATTTTTCGTATTATTTCATCGTTTTATGAAAATGCAGCTCATTTTTTCCATTCTCATTTGATTTTTACAGCAAACTCAACACAAACGCACACACACAAAGGGAACACATATCATATTATTACCGCACGGTATTTGCTTTTAATTAGCACTGCATTTATGATACTCCATAGAATTTACATCGCGTAACTATTATATTTTCTCATTTTAATGAATTTATCAACAAATTGATGATAAAATTTAATAAAATGCGTGTTTGAACGGCTATAAGATGGATACGACAAACAAATATTAATGCACGAACCCAGAGTACGAAGCCAAGGCGATTTCAGCCGGCGATGAGCCGCTGCCCAATAATTTTGCTTCATCCTCGTCGCCGCCGATGCTGTTTTCATCGGCTGGTGCGGCTTAAATTTAGCCGCCGATCTCAGCAAAAACATCGACTGAGCCGAAATAACAATAATGAAATTTAATATTTTAGTTTTCCGCGTGTGTTTTAAATAAATTAAAATATGTTTGCCTTATGACATGTCAAATTTAGCACATGTAGAGTTGTACATGTCGAGTGATAAAAATTAAATGAATGAATTAATTTTAAAATCACTTTTCAATTCTCTATTCCCTCTGGCAAAAACATAAAAAAATCAGCTGTTTTATTGTCAGTCGAATGAAAGCAATCCCAAATTAAATTGTTTTCATATATTTGTGATTTAACCAGCTTTTTCACAACTTTAACAATTATTACGCATAAAAAATCAGTTTTTGCTCACATTTTTAGTTTATGTCATACGAAAATAACATACAAATGGGATAGCAAAAAACACAGTAATTATCTATAACCCCGTTTACACTACACTTTAAATCCGGATATAAGGCTCTCGTCAGATGATTTTATAAAGGGAAAACAGGTGATCGAGCCATTTAATCCCGATTTAAAGAGCAGAGTAATCGGGGTTTATTATGGCAAGATTGACTGAATGAGCAGGATTCACTATTCTATTAGTACCAGTACTTGCCATTGAGGATGTCAACTTGTTTTCTTGTTACATTTATTCTTTGTGTACGTTTTCTCCTATATGATGACATTTTCTATCAGCAGATTTGACAGCCTTAATGATTTTAATTTTAAGTTTACGCATGTAACCCATGGTATAACTAAGAGGTAGAGTCATTAGCTCAACAACAAAAATATATCGTGGTTTTTTGCCAGATCTGGCTAAAATTTAGTACAGAGAGTAATAAGGGACATTTTTATATAATTGCCATAAATGCAGATCTCCTGCTGAAATGTCTTTTTCTCTAAAAGGCTATTACTGGGTATTTTTTTGGGTTTCTTTGGCCAAAATGTTGCCATTTACATATAAAAATTAGTATGGCACCAATCAATTTATCAGCTGCTTACGCACATGTTACACACAAATGTGAGTGTGTGAACCGTTCTCAAATTCATGTAATTTCAACCAAAACCCACCCCTTCGAAATTAATAAATAATGAAACACAAAACTTTTTTAAAGGAAACGAATTTCATTTGTAAATATAACTAGATTTTGTAGCATTTTTATTGTTAAAAGTTAAATAAACACAGCTTTCTAAAAGCCTTTGCCAGCGTCTTCCTCTTGTTTCAAAATCACAAAATCAAAGATTTATTGCAATAGCTTGCTATGAAAGAAACATTTGTTGTTTATTTTAGAAGTATCTTTATTTATATTTATATACAAATTCTTTCTTGTTTATGCATCTACAAATACTTAATTGTTTTCCATCCCAAGTAAGTACATGTGAGCAAGATCACTAACAAACACTTAGTTACAATAGCAGTGTTCGGGAACCAAAAAATTTTTGCAAATATGCATACATTTTTACTGGAAGTTGTTCGCGTACTTTATTTGCCAGCGACAGAGAGAGCAAATTTTGACATTTGGAAATAGAGTAAATTGACTCTTACTCTCCGGCTATTTTTTTTTTTTTTTTGGAAAAGTACGCGAACAGACCTAATTAGAAGTTTGGCGGTGGCGTTATTTTGTGGTTGTGCTCTTTTTGGGCGTCGTGAAATGTAAATTTTCCCTAGATGAAAAAACAGGTTATAGCGAAATGAACATTTTTCATCAATATTTCCCGCTTATTTTTTTTTTTTATATGGAAATTCATTGCGAAAACTGAATATAGTACCAACCTTGAAAGGCTATTTTGACCCGATATATACACTCCCCACATACTCCAAATCTAAAGCAATTTGGGTATGGTTGCCATATAAATCGATCGCTTGACTTTTTGAGTTTATTGACATGTATTTTTGCCATCATTAGCAAAAAAATCCGGTCTAAATCGGACCATATTTCTACCATGTAGACCTATCTCCTGCTTGATCACATAAATGAAGCAGCCTAAAGGCCTGGTTATACTCTCGTAAATGCAGTGTAAATGTAGAACAAATGTACCTTAAATTATGCTTATATCAAAGCGTAGCATTTGACATTTCAAACAAAACAATTTTTTTTAACAAAAAACGACTTGAAGGTGAGACAGCGTCTAAAGTCAAAAAACTTCAGGTATAACTCAAGGGCAGGTCGGAGAAGACGTCCCTACATGCAGTGATGCGAGAAGTTGAGACGCCTTTCCAACTGAAGGATTACGCGATGGCGTCCTTCAGAATGTTGAGAGGGCATTTAAGAACGAGGAGATGGGTCGAGAGTCACCACCCTGAGCCGCATGGGGAGACAGAGTACGGCCAAGTTTCCCTTCTGGACACTATGGATGTGGTGGTCAGACTGAGGAGGGTTTTAGGAGACAGGGACTGGATTGGGGCTATTCTACGACACACACAACATTTCATGGAGAGCTATGTGCCATAACGATGGAGGCAAAAGAAATTCTGGGATGGGATTTACGGTTTTCGAAATCAGTTGTTGTTGCTGATGTTATAGCCACATTTGTATGTGGAGGTAGCGATGCTCGTCAAACTCGTTCTTATCACCGATCGCCATGGGAAAGTTATGGCCATTGGTTATTAAAAGACGCCAATAGGTCGCCTTGTCAGATCGAGTATCACAGGCACTCAGTATTTAAGCAAGAGCCGTTGCCGCCCGGTCTCTCACGGGAACTCTCCATTCGATACCGCTGATTGTCCGCTACTGCAATTGTAGCTGCTCCGTATACGAAGCCATTCTGTGGACTCTCCCGGTAGCTCTCAGCTGAGCTTCCCCTAATGCCAAACAAATTGGAGCTCAGAGTTTCAACTGATGTGATGCTTCTAATCATTCCGTGCCGGGTCTAAATCAGTATGTGTATATGGCGGCCCTCAAGGCCGTGGGCTCTAGTACAGTGAGATCGAAATGCGTGCCGGAGTGTGTGGAATTAGCATAGTGCTAACATGGATCAGCCGATACGATAGCATCGGTTATGGTCGACAGACGTTCGGTTATCGTTTGCATGTGCTTTCACAAAGCAAAAGAAAACAGCTGACACGTTTTCGTACATTTACGGCATTTTACGAGAGCATGACAAGGCCTTAACTTAAGACCTTTATATATATATATATGTATTTTTTTATTAAAACTATGCGTTTTATTTTTAAAACATATGTTCCGTTTTTTCACAGATTTTTTAAAATTGAAGTGCCGAAAATGCCATTTTTTTTGAAAAGTGCTGATTTTCTTTCATATTAATCTGACATCACTGTTTCCGACCAATATCCATCTGGACATGATTGTTCCTCTCAAATTCAAACGATCATGTCTAAAATCCAAGAGTCTGCAATTGTATCGACAGTACATGTGTACTACGGGGAAGATGATGAGACGTTGGAACATTTCCTTTGTCTTTGCCGGGCTTTCGCGTCTAACAGATACGGGCACTTAGGTGGAGACACAATATCTGACATGAACCAACTTAGGGGAGTGGTGTTGAAAACAATTAAGGATTTTGTAAGCGGAATTCCTTACTTAAAATTTTCTTTTTCAGAGGTTACTTTATAGTTTTTGGGACGCACAACAAGCCGATTACAGGCTTAGGTGTCTGCCTATAGTGGCATGGGGCGGATTAATATCTGCACCCTATTTTCAAACTAACCTAACCATCGACAGTACTAATTGATTTCGGCAAGAGACACAACGAGACCACCTGAATTGAAATCGCTAGGTTTAACTTAAATAGGTGTGAACCAGTACTCCTCTGCGAGATGGAAATCATCGTTTTTCTCTCTCTCTCTAGGGCTAGGATTTGGTACCTTTTCTCCCACACTTCTTCCCGCTGAGGTTTCACAGCGGACCAAACAGGCCTCCGAATGAAATCACAACTTGCAAATATAAGAAATTGAAGAATCCAAAAACCGCAGAGGCTCTACATAGCTCATTGTGTAATTCATTAAATTAATACTCTGCATCTACCTTTATAGTTCAAGTATTATTTATTTATTGGATTTATGTTTATATCGATGGTTATGGACTAGCACAATATAATAATTTGAGAAAATATTTATGTATTTAGGTTTACACAAATTTCGTCTGTTTTGATGGAGCTTATGTTTGCATGTTGAGTTTAAGAGCAATATATGTATGTAGTATGTAGACAATAACAACTTCAATAGTATTATAATATTTATTTAAAAACAAAAAAAGTAGTTACTTTAAGAATGGCTTGGATGTAAAGGGGGGATTTAAATAATAAACGCATAAATCAAGTTATATCCTGGATAGGTGTATTTGATTTCGTATTTTTTTTAAGAACCATTACTGTTGAGCTAATAAATAGAATTATCATTTTGTATAACCTTTTTTAAGTTTGCCACATATGTGGCATCCAATTATCATTCACACATAATAAATCAGTCTATCAATGAATTTTCTTTTAATGTTTAAATTAATTGCTTTGTTTTAGTCATAAAACATTTATGTACTTACAACTAAAATATAAGAAACTAATACATTTACACTAGGTATATTTTTGTTTGTTTGGCCTTTAGCAGCGCCTGTTAGACTTTTTCAAAGGGGAGAAAAATGATATTTACATTGCAGTAGTGTTTCCACCATATAGGTTGGTTGGTTGGTTGGTTCGGGGTCCATGACAATTTAAGAAGCTTGCTTTCTTGGGGGATAAAGCAGACACAAAGCATATAACACAACATTATAGTTTACAAAAATCTTACTTCTTCTGAAATAATACTAAGGCGAATAAAAACGGAGTGTCTTCCTTTAGTTTGGATGGGGTTCTTGCCATTTCATGAGTAATAATTTGACTTTCATCTAATTTTTCCTATATGTCGTTTGGTATGTTCAACAATATTTTCACCTGCATGCCTTAGAGATTAGAAGATCTCTTTCTGATTCCTAAACCCCCTTTACACTAACTTTGGAATTGGACTTAGGTACAACAGTGATAGCTATGTTGGCCTCCTCCACCATTGCTGGAGCCATTTCTCAGAACATAGTCGTTATAAATAAGAGAATTCGCCGATGTTTTGCTGTAGCTAGTGTGGATTTGTTGTTGTGCTGTATTGTCAATGGAATGCATTGTTTTGCAAGAGAACTGCCGATGATTAGAGTCCTAGAAGAGGAAGAGAATGTCCATACACATACGAGTTTCATGCATACCTTGTTTTAAAATCTTTTGTATTTCTTACCTTGGGTTGTATGGGAAAACAGCACCATAGAATAAAAGCTACAAACGCCACAAAAGTACCAACCAACAATATGAAGTCCTCGATGGTCTGCATAGGGCAAAAAATGATAAACAAAGAAATAATTTCTAAAACAAATATAGCTATTTTTTTCTTATTTCACAACTGAATGAGTTCTTTGCGGCTTTTTTATTTGTAAATAATGCAGAAAATTATGTTCCGCCTTGACCACTGGAAACTCGCAACACCAAGTGTACGTTCATTTTTTTTTTTTGTGCGTCATTTGCATGCATTTTTTCTGGTTCCTTGCTAAATTTACTTACCGGTTCCTCCCCAAGTAAAACGAAATTAATAAGATACGAAAAATCATCGAATGGTGTCATGATTTGCTGGAGCTGCTCAACAAAATGTGTGTGCGGTTTATGTTTGTTAAAAATTTTGCTAATCTCTTACTGGAGAAGCTACAAAAATTGCCCAAAAAATGGCAACAAACACCTTAGTTTGCTAATTGCAATGTCAAAGAAGACAATTGCGATACAAACAAACACACATGTACAATATCCTTAAACACACACACATTCTCTCTCTCTCTCTCCCCATTTCGTTTTCTCTCACTTGTTCTGTTCAATGTCCTGACTCGTTGACAGCTACTATTGTAAATCACTGTCATCCCTTGTGAATTGATAATGGTGAATAAATAGGGGATGTCTCTATTGTGCATTTCATTCCAGGACTACTATTCATAGTCAATTGTGCATAGATAAAGCTAAGCTGTTATCATTTTTGAATGCCTTTTTAAACATTCACTGCCAACATCGTTTTACCGACATATACTCTTTGTACTCTTTTGCCTTTTGTACTCTCTTTCCAACGTTTAATTTCATTGCCATAAAATAGCAGACTTAACCGCATAAAATTTCAGTCGAAACGGATAAGAATTATTTGCGAAGGACATACAAGAATAAGGATTACGGGCGGAAATTGGGGCTGCCACATTTTTTTGCGGATCAGATGTATTCGCAATGAAATCCTATTCACAATGAGCTCTATTCACAATGAAATTCTATTCACAACTAATTCAAAAAATATTTAAATATTTCATGTTGACAATTCCCAGTGAATGAAAACAAACAAAAACATTAAACCTAACCTCAAAAATATTTGTGAATTGGGGTTGGAACATTTGAAATGGACTTCTCATATTGCTGAATTTCAAAGGCACGCATCCTCATCGCGTCGCATTTTGGAGCCATCTGTTGGCATGTGCGCCCATATTGGAATCTTTGATAGCTAATAAATCCTAAAGCCAAATTTTGAATGTTTTTGCTCTGAACAAACTAATCGGTGCCCCACCGCTTGAGTTCATCAATTTAAACATTAAACATATAACACGTAAATACGTTGAATATGAATTGAATAACGCGTATGGTTTGTAGTGAAGGGGATTGTCGTGAAATCCATAGTAGTGAAAGTAAATTTAACGTCTTGAAATATTATAAATGTAAAAAAAGAGTTCGTGGGGGTAAATTTTGGACTCATAGCAACAATGCTTGCAGTTTCCAGCTGAATATAAAGGACACACCAAGTACCTTGTTCCCATTGGTTTACTACTTGTGGTCTGTGAAAACTTTCAACCTTACCACACCATACCGATGACGAGTTTATAGAGGAAGACCGCCAATTCCATTCCCTGACTCCATATTGGAGCCATCCTCCTCTCACTCCTTTCTTTCGGGAAAAGGAAACTAGGAAAATAAACACCGAATACAGCACACAGCTTAAAGAGCAATCTAAGGAAATGGATATATGAAGGTAAGATCTACAACTGAGAGATTTTTTTATGATACATACGTCTAACTACCATTTTACTTTTTTTTACAAACAACAGCGAATGTGTGGTGACATGGTGCATGGAAAGTTCCACAAAAAAGGTAAGTACATTAGTAAAATAATTTCTTGTTACGATGAAATAACCAAGTTTAATTTTAATTCTATAAAATTAAATATAATTCAGAAGCTACATAGTTAAAAAAAAGTTATTCATGTCTTTAATTGGGCCTGACTCCTGATTGCGCCCATTTTAAAAATTGGTTAGTTTCTTTTTTTTGCGGTCCGGGCTGGCTAAAAAACTCGGCAAAACCTTCTGACCATGGCCTCGATCTGCTGGCATAACTCCCTCGGCCCTAGTTAAAGTGCTGCATTTGGAAACAGATTTGGGATGATATGGAGTATAGCCACATGAAAATGATGAAGGATTATTTGCTCGACGAACATCTTTTTCGTAACGAGGCCTAATTTCTTGCTTTACCATAGACGCGTTCAATTCCTGTTTCCTCATTTCGGCGGTTTCTTGGCGTTTATGTTTACAAACAGTCTCGGGCTGCTCCTCCTCCATCATTGACACCATTGAAACAGGGTTCTTTGATTTAGAGCTTGAATCATGTAGTGCCAGATCTGCAAAGTTACTGGTGCTTTTCCGGTGACCATTTCTTCGATAACTAGGCTTGGACTGCTCCTCCATCTTGGATGCTCTAGAAATATGCTTATTAGATTCGCCTGTTTGTCTAATTTGTGCACTTGCTTGCTCTTCATTTTTGTCAATGTTTAATAGTTCTTTCAGCATATCTTGCATTCCGCTTGATTCGTTCGAAGAGGTTTCTGCAAGTAAATCTTGTTCCATTTTCTCAAAATGTTGCATTTCCTCAAATTTGGCCAGCCGTAGTTGCTGGCTATATTGGAACCTTAGGATTTTTGAATATTTGTGGCTGTGCTTATTGGGAGTTTCAAAATATTCGGCTATTTCCCAGGGCGTTTCATTATTAATGGCATAGGGCTTGTAGACTTTTTTGCAAAGAGCACACTTCTGGACACATTCTTCGCAAAGCACATGGGCGCAACTTGAAACATAGAATATCAGGTGCGGCTCGAGCGATTGGCGTCGAAAGCAATTGTTACAAAACAAGGGAAACATTTTAGTTCGAAAGGCTTTTTCCGATAAAATAGAAAACTTGACCAATTACTTCAAAAACGAGGTGCAGAGCTATTTGTCTTAAGACTAACGGTAAACGATGCTGCCAACATTGCCGCCCATGTGTTATTTCCGACACATCTAGATTTCCAATAGCAGGGGCGGGCTTAAAAAACATGTGTGTAAAAAGTAGGTGGCGCTGATTGTAAGAATTATTGCAACTAAGATGGGTCGATTCCTATGTCCCAACGAATGTTCTTAGCTTAGATTACAGTAAATTAAAAAAAATATATATACTAGTGGTGATTATACCCACATTAATCCTGGCGAGATTTGTGTTTTAAACACACTTTCATTTGAACTTATTTCCATTCCTTTATGAGATGATGGTAGAAACTAATGGGCAAATGGTAAATCGCTTTTCGGTTCGAATAACTTTCAATGACAATAATATGATTAACATTTTCCGATGTCTGAAAAGAAGACCAGCCGAATCGAAGACCTATCACTCACATTCGTCTATATGGATGTTTTTTGGCATTTATTTCGATGAGTTGTAAGCTCTTTTGACATTGCCAAATCTATATATCGTAGTACGTCCTCAGTTTTGGAGAAATGCAAAAGCCATCTAGTAAAACGTCTTGTTGTTGACGTTGTAACAGCATGTTCTGTTTTATCATTCGTCTGCTTGGTTCTGTTGAATAGCCAGATCCAGGACTCTGCGACTAAGGTGGGATACGTCCGGAGGGATAAAGGTCTGAGACGAGTGTGTTTGGATGGACAGTTAAACAGATGACGTGCACGTCCCGGCACGGGATAGCTGGCTGGAACATTGAGGTCCGATCTATATGGTGTTTATTGCTGTCACGAGAAGCTTAGCTGCGAGCTACTTTCCACAGGCTGCGGATGGTGGAAGGCTCCATACGGAGTAGCTGCAACAGCAGTCGCGGACAATCAACGGTATCGAGTGGAGAGTCTCCGGCACCGGCTCTTGATGCTCGATATGACAAGACGGCTAATTGGCACCTTTAAATAACCAATGGCCACCATGTTAAGGCGGCGATCGGTCATTTGGACCGGAACGAGCTTGCTCAACTACAGGAAATTGACGAGGATCGCCACCTCCACACGAAAATGTGGCTGCAACAACAACGTGCACGTTGGCATGAATCCTTTCTCTGTCGTTATTGAAGCGACTACATGCCGGGTCGTAATTGAGCCATAACTACTTTGGTATGCCGGGTTAGGTTAATTTCATATGGTGCAATGGGAGGTGGTCGTTCTCCAAGGTCCACATTCATCCAGTAGCTATTCACTGCATATGCTACCGTGTTTGCATGAGTGTTGTCTAGATCCGATTGATATACCGCTTGATCTAAAAGTTCTCTCTTGTAGCGCTGAAACTCTCACTCTAGATCATGTAAATTCACCTTAAGGCCTCTGAGCGGTGGATACCTATCCACAAGATGATGATCTGTGATAACAGCCCAGAAGGTTTTGCTTAAACAGCATTTAGTTATGTCTTCGCACGGGTAGGATCTTTGCCTCCTGAGGGAGGTGGTCCACATGAGAACTGAGGAGACGGCCCATCCTGACAGGTTTGAATATTATTTCACCACCTGTCACATCCATATGGGAAAAGGGAAATCCCAAACCTGTCACGAGATAGATCCTCTGGTGATAGGGTCCGGTTCGAGTTCTCGTCCCTTTGTATGGGAAAACACCTATCACTTTTACAAGAGTTTGTCGCTCGAGGTGACGAAGCAAATCTTAAGAATAACAAAGCGACTTTTTAAAAAATTTATCAATCATAAGTTATGACAATTGAAACTTTTCATTGCCCGTAAAATATGTGCTGTGACAGGTAACTATTTCTCCAGTTTACGATGGGTATATTTGGGGCAATTGGCTACACATTTCCTGTAAGGTTAGCTGAGGAGACCACACTGGCGCTGCACACCTCATCATTGGTCGGCGAATTACTTTGTACGTGGTCAACAATATTTCTTTGTTAGCACCCCAAGTGCTACGGGCAAATGACTCGAGTACATTGTTTCTACTTTTGACATTATCGCCAATTTCTGTGGCATGTGGGGAGAATGTGTAAGAGCTGTCAAATGTGGCGTTGTTGTTGTTGTTATAGTAACAGTGTGGTACACTGAGGCGGCAGTCCTTGCCGATGAAGGAACTCATCGGGTCAATCCGGTACATACAACCGGCTGCCATGCTGAATATGATACGATCTCAACGCCGTCTGGAGGGGGTGGAATACATGTCATGTAGAGCTTTAACAGTGCCGGAGATATCATCCCGCCTTGGGTTACTTCCTGTATCACTCTACGTGGTTTCGTTTTGTTATCTCTATATTCCACAAACGACTGGCTACCAAACACATAATTTGTTACCCAGCGTTTCAGGGCTGACTTAAGGGGCGTATTGGCGCTGTCCTCAAATAGTTTGGCATGGCTGACCATGTCGAAAAGTGACTGAGGGCCTGTCACGTCTGGCGCTCAGAGTAAGGAAGTTGGGCGGTCGGTCTTTGGGGCTTGCCAGGTCACGCCACTCAGGAGTTCCGGGGATGCAACGGTAATGTCTGGCGAGCTGCTGCACCTCCTAATCCTAACATCTTCATTCACTCTGCAGAACGTGGAGCCTTCAATTTGCTCTGTCAAAGCTTTGCCCCATCGGTCGTTACCTAGGGAGGAAAGCCATGAAGCGTGATGCGCATTAAAGTCCCCTAGAACCAGGCGATTATGGCCAGGCAGTATGCTGAGGTGTTGCTTACATTGTGCAGACCTCTGGTTCGGAAGTAGTATGTTTAAATAAGTAAAATCGTGATAATGGATTCTGTTAAAAATTTATACAAACTAAATTTATACAAACTAATCCTATGGTGGTGTGTATACAAATATTTATGATAGTTTTTTTTGAAAATTTTAGTTCACATTTAGTTTTTATTTACATATTCTTAAGCGTTTCAATTGTTTGCCTCCAGATCGCTGGAGCTCCGGCAATCACTAAAAATCTTTTTTGATTACCTCTAGTGTATGGAGAATGATTACCGAGTGAAAAAATATATTACCACTCACTTGAATAGCACATACTCAATAATCTTAATAATAATTTTAACACTAATTTAAATTGTTTTAAATTGTAGTAGAAAGTGGTGGCAAAGCACATCGCTATTTGGTTAATTTGAATAGCACATCCTACGATTTTATCAGATTTTGATTCATAGTTATTAATTAACGTTCACAAAACTGTAGTTTAAGCAAAAAGAAGTTAGAAGAAACCCAAATATTGCAAAATAGATTGAGCTATGTACTTAAGTGTTAAAAAAGGAGCTAAATTATGGCCTATAACAAATATGGAGTTTCAATTCACTATAAAGCTAAAAAAGGCAAACTGGGTTCGAAAAGTTATTGCTGAAATTTTGAAGAGAAGTCGAAAATGATATTGAAATTACCAACACGTCATTTGTGGAATTTAGGGATAAGAAGTCGAAGCACCGGCAGACGGCATAGAGATCGTATCATATGCGGACGATTGTACGATCATGGCATCAGACCCCCATCCATTGTTGACATCTGCGATAGGTTGAACGTCTACCTCAACGAACTTGCCTCATATTTCTCTGCAAGAAAACTGAAGATATCTGTCACCAAATCTTCAGCCACATTGTTCACTACAAATACGCGAGGTGAATACTGAGCTGACTGTGATGGTCGATGGGGAAAGATTCCGCGCATCAAGTGTACCAAAATACTTGGCGTCACAATTGACAGTTTTTACACTTTCTCCCCACATGCCGCAGCAATTTGCGATAAAGTCAAAAGTAGAAACAAGGTCCTCAAGTCACTTCACAGATCCTACCAGTGCGAAGACATAACTACATGCTGTCTAAGCAATACCTATCGCAGAGACCATCCAAATTATCATCTTGTGGGTAGATATTTACATATTTGAACCATACTTTGCACAGTTGTTGAAAGTATAACGAAACATGTCGTGCAAAATCGAAAATGGGGTAGGATTTGCCCCCTGTAAAGGCTCGAGAAGTCGAGACCTCAGATCGGTTTATATGACATCTCTATCGGGTTTTGCATCGATTTCCCCCGTACTAGGCACAGTTGTTGGAAATAATAACAATACCTACCCTCATAACACCTCATTCAAAATTTCAGCCAAATCGGATAAGAATTGCGTCCTCTAGTGGCTCAAGAAGTCAAGACTCAAGATGGGTTTATATGACAGCTCTATCAGGTTTTGCACCGATTTCACCCGTACTAGGCAGAGTTGTTTGGAAATCATAACAAAACACTTCATGCAAAATTTCAGCGAAATCGGATTGGAATTGCGCCCTCAAGAGGCTCAAGAAGTCAAGACCCCAGATCGGTTTATATGACAGCTATATCAGGTTATGCTTCGATTTTACCCTTGCTAGGCACAGTTGTTGGAAATCATAACAAAACACCTCATGCAATATTTCAGGCAAATCGGATAAGAATTGCGTCCTCTACTCTTTCGAAAGTTAGCGTGCTTTTGACTGATAGATGAACGGACGGACGGACAGACAGATGGACGGACATGGCTAGATCGACATAAAATGTCATGACGATCAAGAATATATATACTTTATGGGTTCTGAGACGAATATTTCGAGGAGTTACAAACAGAATGACGAAATTAGTATACCCTCATCCTATGGTGGAGGGTATACAAATAATAATTAATATTAGTGTATTTATTGAGTAGTGGTAGTATTCATAGGTATCCAAGAAAAGAAGGTACATATTTAGTTAATTTTGGTTTGTATTTATTGTATTTTTCATTTCGTTGAATGTGCATTGCTGTGATTACAATACTAAATAACAGTTAAAGCCTATCTACTTATCTATGTATAATTCTAAAATTAGAAGCGTATAAAAATTAATAATTTATAATAAGTATTGTACATGGTTTGGTTATTCCACTGGACGTACTTTGAGTATACATAGAGACATATAAATAATCAGAATGTTTTTGTATGCCAGGGGCGAAGGCAGGCAGACAGGCAGGCGATTCTTTGAAATTTACGCCTCATTTTACCGTAAAAGGAATAAAAAAACCTACATCGTATTTGTACACAAGTTATGCTATTGTTTTAAAACTATTTTCTTACTTTTATCATACATATATACACTTAAATAATCTAAAGGTATGCACAGCTAATATTTGGTTTCAACAGTGTCGCTACGCTACACTTTTCAAAGTTTTTCTTTTGTGAAAGAATTTTGGTTTTATTTAGGTTCTATCGCTTTGTATACCCTACACCACCACTGTGGTACAGGGTATTATAACTTTGTGCATTTGTTTGCAACGCTAAGAAGGAGACGAACTAGACCCATTGATAAGTATACCGATGGACTCAGAATCATTTTCTGATTCGATTTAGCCATGTCCTTCTGTACGTCTGTGAGTCCATGTATTCTTGTAACCAAGGTTGTCCGATTGTTACAAAATTTTGCACAGGTCTCTTTTTTGGACCAAGGACGAACGCTATTGATTTTGAATATTGATCAGATTTTCATATAGCTTCCATATAACTCTTTCATCCGATATGGCCTCTAAAGGCTGTAGAACTAACAATTTTGGCCCGATCTTTGCAAAATTTTGCATGAGATGTTTTATTTGATGTCTCAATACGTGTGCAAAATTCCATAAATTAGTCCAAATATAGATTTAGCTCCCATATACATCTTCCATCCGATATGGATTTTTAAGACTGTAGTAGCCACAATTTTAGTCCGATCATTATAAAATTTAGCATGAGATGTTTTATTTGACATTCCAATATGTGTACAAAAAATCGTATCTGGTTTAGATATAGCTCCCATATACATCTTTCATACGATGTGGCCTTTTTAAGCTATAGAAGCTACACTTTTGGTTCGATCGTTATAAAATTTGCGTGAGGTGTCTTATTTGAAGTCCTAGCACGTGTACTGTATTTCATCAAAGTCGCTCCAGATTTAGATTAGCTCCCATATATATCTCTTATCCGATATGGCCCTCTAAGGGAGATGGCTCAATATTTCAATAGGTATGCAAAATTAAAGTCTGACTAGATTTCAACATAGTTTAAAAGTAGTACGTAGACTCAGTGGTGTAGGGTATTATATAGTCGGCTCCGTCCGACTTTTGCCTTTCCTTACTGGTTTAAGATTTGAAATCATTTCCTTGTATGGTTTTTCTAAAAACACTAGGCAGTCTTAATTAAAAAAACTTAAAGCTAAGTTTCGTTTGGAGTTTTAACATTTCTTCGGGAAGAACACATTCATTTCGATTAAGATCTGCAATACTATGAAGACGGCGTACACGGTCAGAAGAAGAGCGCCCAAACGCTTGGTCAAACGATAGCCGGTGAAGCTGAGACCCAAGAACAGTGACAGAGTGCATAACATAAGAATGAATATGCTGTACTCGATACCTTGGGCAGCCACATTAATCATGTTGTTTTCCTTGCCGTATTCAATACAGTTCTTGATGAACCATGGCACACCCAAGGACAAGAGTATGGCCAGAGAGTTGGCTCCCAGAGAGTTGGAAACGCCTATACCACTTTCACCTATATAAAAATAAAAGAAATAAGTTAAAACCCTAACATTTTGAAACAAGTTCCACTCAACTTACCGCTTCTCAGAGAAATGACACTAGAGACCGCTTCTGGAGTTGTGGAACCTGCAGCCAAGAAGGTAAGACCCATGATAATTGTGGGCACTCCAATGGCAACGCCTATAAAGTAAATTTGTATGAGTTTGTGCTATTGTTGTATTATTCCAATCACCACCTACCAAATGCTGTTAGGGTCCATACAATCATGTAGGCATTGGCACCAATGCATACAATGCACATGATAAAAGAAATGGGATATAATTTGCGATGCTCCACGGGATGTGGAATTATACATTTTAGAATAAACTTAATGGGAAAGATGAAAAGCCACCAGAATTTCATTAACTTGGACTCGCCATGAGGTAAAGCAAAGAGTTTAGCTGGCATTTCCAAAGGTGTTTCATCGCCATCCCCTAAAAATCGGAAATTCAATGATTTGTTGCTCACAGAAAGAGGGAGAGAAGAGAAGAGAGAAAATGGATTGAAAATCCATTTTTGGTACTTACAACTTTTCGAATGAGCTAAATGGATTTGCGATGACACGGAGTTGGTATTTTCAGGTAAATTTACAACAAATACCCCATTGCCCGTTAACGGATCCTTTTTCAGTGGCAGCTTAGCCTTAGCACTGTTCTCTGGGGGTTCAGTGAAATCTAAGATTATATAAATAAAACAAAATGATTATATTTTTGCCAAAAGGTTAATAAAAAATCAATATTTGGAAATTACACAAAAAGGACTACGAAAAGAGAAGCATAAATATAAACCAGTGTACCGGCGTTTCTAAAGCTTTTATTAAGTAGTAGCCTAAAGAAAGAGACTGTAATTTTCACCTTTCCGAAAAACTTTGTAAGTATTCGGATTACGATTTCTCGTCAACCTTTCATTACAGTGGGCTGGGATTATAGTTTCTATTTAAAGACATCATTGAAGGATAAAGGAATCAAAATATTCTACAAAAATCTTCACCATAAAGCTTCACCATACACAAAAACCTAAAATTTAACTTAAATGCCAAAAATTAGTAAAAAAAACAAACTTTGGTGTTAAAGTCGTTCTTTTCCCGATTTAAAGCATAATGCACATAAAATACTCCATTTTAGAAGTACAATGTCAAAGACCCAATATTTGTATACCCTCCACCATTGGATGGAGACAGAGACGTTGCCAGGATTAAAATTTTTTTTTTTTTTAATTTATTTTTTTTCGAAAAACGCAAAAATTCTTCTTTTACTCTGAAATTGGTAAAGATACCTCAAATTTTCTATTGAAAATTGTGGTCAGTACTGAGTGCAGGAACATTGGCGGTGACATTTGTCATAAAGACAGAGCTAAATTTTCTACTGCTTGCCAAATCACTCTTTAAAGGGCGATCCTAATCTTTCAAATCCTCCAAAATGTGCTTGTCTTTTCGAATATCTTCGGAATTTTGATGAAATTTTTTCTTTTGTGCTCATTCTAATTTGTTCTTAAACTAGAGAATTTAAACGTAAGAGAATTTTGTCCCTGGCTACGTCCCTGGGGCATACTACAATAATTTCGCCATTCCGTTTGCAATACATCGAAATATTGATCTGAGATCCATTAAAGTATGTATATTCTTGATCGTCTTGACATTTTAAGTCGATTTAGCGATGTCCATTCATCCGTCCCTCTGTCTGTCTGCCGAAAGTACTCTAACTTTCGAAGGAGTAAAGCTAGGCGCTTGCTAAATATGACCCTCATCGCAAATGCAAATTTGCCCTTGAACATTCCACTAAGGAATAGGGGTAAACTTCTCATATATCACTGAGGGCTGTCCGATTCAAGTTTATCCTCAATGATAAGGGGCCTAATTTTTATCAGAACCTAAAACTGATGAACCTATAACTGATGATGGTATAGTCAAAACGAGGTCCACGTAGTAGTAACACGGCTGAAAATCAATAAGGCAGCAGGAGCCGATAGGTTGCCGGGTGAATTGCTTAAGAGCGAAGGCGACACGCTGATAAGGCGTCTGCGCATTTTGGCTAGAAGAACGCATACCCGATGATTGGAACCTCAGCACAAGGGGACACGTCGGTATGTGCCAATTACAGAGGAAAAGTCCCATTTGCATCGCATACAAGATACATTCGAGCGTACTGTATGAAAGATTAAAGTCTAAAGTCAACGAAATAATTGGGCCCTATCAGTGTGGCTTTAGACCTGGTAAATCCACCATAAACCATATATTTACACTTCGCCAAATCCTGGAAAAGACCCGAGAAGGACAAATCAACATCTACCATCTTTTCGTTGACTACAAAGCCGTCTTCGGCAGCCCTATACTCGTACGTTCAAAGGTATTTCAAGCCATGTCTGAGTTTGGTATCTCAGCAAAACTGATATGACTTTGCAGGATGACGCTTGCTGATACACGTTAGTAAAAATGGAAAGAACCTATCCGAACCGTTCAATACCAAACGAGGTTTCAAACACGGAGGCAGCCTATCGTGTGATCTCTTTAATATCCTACTATAGAAGATTTTACGGGTGGTAGGTGTGAATAGGCATAGCACACTACTCACAAGAGAACATATGCTTCTCGCCTATGCCGGCGACATCGATATTATGGTCGGTCACCGAAAGAAACGATAGCAGCCTTTGAAAGTAGCAAAAGGAAATCAACGAAAATGGTTTTGGCAGTAAATGGAGACAAGACAAAGTGGATGATATCAACTCCCCGAAGCCCTGTAAACCCGATCACACTAGTACTAGTTGACAGATTTTACTTTGGATTAAACAAGCACCTGAGGAACAAATCCACCTTTCGACAGACGAAAATTACACTATACAAGACACTGATACTACCCGTGTTGTTATATGGTTCTGAGGCATGGGTACTTGGGAAAGCAGATGAGGCAATGCTTGGAATATTTGAGAGAAAAATTCTTCGTAAAATATATGGACCAGTTTGCGTTAATGGAGAATATAGGCGACGTATAAACCACGATTTGTATGACGACTATAGCATAGTCACACGCATCAAAATACAACGGCTGCGTTGGCTAGGTCATGTTGTCAGAATGGATGAAGAAGCTCCAACAAAGAGACCTTTTGAAGGCAAACACGGGGTACACGCAAACCGGAAAGACCAAAAGCCCGATGGAAAGATCATGTGGTGGGAGACACCTCGAAACTTGATGTCAGTGATTATAGAATGAGCGCAGAAGATCGAGGCGCTTGGAATGCTATTCTACGTTCGGCTAGTGGATCAAATGTTCTGCCATAGCGAATTAAAGTAAAGTTAGTAGAGACCTAAGAATTATCGAGAGATCGCTTATATGGGGTCTTAATCAGGTTTTGGACTGATTCAATACCATAGTTGGTACATCTGTTGGAGGTCATAGAAAAAGTCATCGGGCAAAATTCCAGGTGAATCGGATAAAAACTGAGCACTCTAGAAGCTCAAGAAATTTGTATAATCGGTAGATCGGTATATATTTGGAGCTATGTCAGGTTTTCGATCGATTTAATACTTTGTACATCTGTTGGTGATCATAGGAAAGGTCATCGTGCAGAATTTCAGCCTAGCGAATAAGAATTTCGCTATCAACAGGCTCAAACGAAACGCATTGAAAACAATAAATTTTAGATAATAGATTTTGAAGCGAAATATCTTGCTGATTTAAATCACAAGGAAATTTCCTCATTGCAAATGCAAATTTGCCCATGAAGATTCCATTAAGGAACTGGGGAAAACTTCTCACAAATGAATGAGTGTTGTCCGATTCAATTTTAAGCTCAATGATAAAGGACACCCTTTTTATAGCCATGTCCCGGCGTGCCTCTTTGGGGAAAAGTTTTTACATGACAAAATACCTCACAAAACTTTATGTTGTTTTTGCCAGGATTCAAACCCAGACGTTCAGCGTCATTGGCGGACATGCTAACCTCTGCACTACGGTGGCCTCCGATAGTAAATAGGAAGTTAAATTCAAAAAAAGCATCTTTATTTTAAAGTTTTGATTCTTTGGCTTGTTTTCATTGCTAAAATCCTACGAATAAGGGAAAATCACAAATTTTGGGCCAACTTTTTTTTCAGTGTATAAAAAAATAAAATAACTCTTTTCGAGTATGTTGCAACTCCACTATAGGATGGGCGTTGGACTTGCTTACATCATAAAAACCGATTTGAAGCTTATTGCTCAATTGAGGTAAAAATTTGCATTTGACTCCCAACAAACGTGCCAGGTGCTCTGATATTAACGAATATCCCAAAGTAACATATTGATAATCTCTAGGTTCTAGGGCACTTTTACTATGTGTATGGAATTCTTTTATATTTCCCTTTCTTTGCATATTTCCAATTAATTGCAACGAATTTAGAATTAGGCTTTAGACATACCATATCTTGTCGAAAAACAGCAATTCATTTTGTCCTCCACAAACACTCTTATGGCGGGCATAAATTTGTTATTGTTGAAAGTGACCAAGTAATAGATGATGAGAAAGCCCATCATTATGCAGGACTCTGTAAAGGTTATATTACCGCCCCAGGCCAAAATAATAAGGATTACGGTGTTCAAACCATAAATAAAACAATCTCGAACGATAGGCCACCAATCCAGTTGAATAGGCTATAAAAAAAGATATTTTATCAAGACCTTGTGTGTTGATTAGGAGGATTTTAGCTTACCTTATTGATAGCCAAAGCCGCAACACTAGCTACACCCAGGGTGTTAAACATCAAGGATCCTATTATGGTACCCAGACCCATATCTGAATTTGTCAGCAAGGTACTGATGGTATTTGTAAAGAACTCCGGCATGGAGGTGGCGGTGGCCATAAATGTGGCTGCTGCAACATCTTTGGAAAGATTAAGATCTTCGCAAATACATTCCACGGTTGGCAGGAAATAATCATTACAGATAATGGCTAGCAGTATGAAAAAGTAGACTGCTCCAAAAACATGAAGAACTACCCATCCTTGGCGTAGTTGTTCCTCTGTAAAAAAAAATCAATCGAAAAAGTTGGAATTGTACTCGATTAGTATATCTAATGTTCTAAGGCGGTGATGGGCACACTCACACATTTGCACATTATTCATAAGCCCGCAAATGAATGCGCAATAATGTATGTAAGTGTGCCCATTGCTACTGTAAAGTGTCCTCCTATTTTTTCCATGTGAATGAAAATGCTTACATTATTTTAAAATATTTCATAAGTTACCTGTAAAATATTCCGGAAAGTCGTCCAGCGGAGATGTTTCTGGTTCGTCTGGACATACAGTTCGGCTAACTCCATTCAAAGCCACAAAATCCTCAAAACTTTGTAAAAATGTTTCAAAATTGTTTTGTGTGTGTTTTGTAAGAGATCCATTGCTTTCTGAAAATATAGAAAAACGAACTTCTTTATATGTTGTAGCAATTAATTTGTGCGTTCAAGTGTGTGTGTGTGTGTGCGTGTGTTTAAAAATATCCCACTCCCCTCGATTATAGAGATGTAAAGGAATAATTTTATTACGTCCTTATTGCGGATGTTATCTTGTTAACGAAACGTACGACTTTTCTCTGTGACATATCGAAAATGATTGATGGAATTTATTAATGGATATTTGTGCTTGTTATTTTATAAATCATTAGGATAGGGAAATTGGAACAAATTGATCGATTTGCTTTTCCAAGTTAATAGAATGTTTTGATGTTTTCATCTATGGCTATGGTAGGAGACCAAAACTCGAGCAAAACCTGCCGAATGAACATATTTGTGTGGGAGTAAGAAGTGAGCGAGTATGTAGGGTAGAACTGTTAGAATATAGGAAAAACAAATATAAATGTCTATGTTTAAGGATAAAATGAGAAGCTTGGCGTATCACTTAGAATTTGTCACTTCTTCTACTACTATTACTACTAAATTTCCCATGAACATTCCACGAAGGAACAGGGGATTTGTCATTTTTACATCTCCAAAAGTCACTATGGCCAATTGCCTCTACTACCGGGGTTTGAGTTAAGAGCGGACCTACCTTAACCGGACCTATGGCTCAAATGTAGAAGCCATACGTTTCAATTGTGTCCGTTAAATACCTTAACAACTTCTAGAAAATATCTGTTTGATTAACAGAATATTTTAAGTCGATTAACCAATGTTTTGTCACTGTAAATGGGGCAAATGGTTCGGATTTACTTGCTTATCCAAAGGAAATTTAAAAGTGTCTAGAATAAACAAGTAAGAGCGTGCTAAGTTCGGCCGGGCCGAATCTTATATACCCTCCACCATAAATCACATTTGTCGAGCTCATTGCGCGGTATCTCTTTCTAGGCAAACAAAGAATAATTGAAAAAAAATTGTTATGCTATTAGAGATATATCAAGTTATAGTCCGATTCGGACCATAAGTAAATTAAATGTTGAAGAACGTAGTCGAAGTCATTGGGTAACATTTCAGTCCATTCGGATAAGAATTGCGCCTTGTAGGGGCTCAAGAAGCATATTCGGGAGATCGATTTATATGGGAGCTATAGATCGATTAAGACCATATTGACAGGTATGTTGATGGACGTTGTAAAAAATTTCAGCCAAATCGGATAAGAATTGCGCTCTCTAGAGGCTTAGAAGTCAAGATCTAAGATCGGTTTATATGGCAGCTATATCAGGTTATTGACCGATTTGATCCATATTTGGCGCAGTTGTTGGAAGTCATAACAAAATACTTCATGCTAAATTTCATCCAAATCGGATAAGAACTGCGCCCTCCAATGTTTCAAGAAGTCAAGATACAAGATCGGTTTATATGGCAGCTATATCAGGCTATAGACCGATTTCAACCATACTTAGCACAGTTATTGGAAGTCATAACAGAACACTTCATGTAAAATTTCAAATGTGTTTTGCGTCCTCTATAGGCCCGAGAAGTCAAGACCCAAGATCGACAGCTATATCAAAACATGGACCGATTTGGCCCCTTTTACAATCCCAACCGACCTACGCTAATAAGAAGTATTTGCGCAAAATGTCAAGGGGCTAGCTTTGCACATTTTGGGTATAGCTGCCACACAGACCGATTTGCCCTATTATGGTCTAAAGCATGTAGCAGCCGCATTTATTGTCAGATTTAACTGAAATTTAGAACTATGAGTTGCATAAAGCTCCAAGATATCGAATCCGAATATGGTTCATATTTAGATATAGCTACCACTTCACCGATCAACCGATTGAGGGTCTTAAGTCCTCAACAGGCGCATTTATCGGCCGATTTTGCTGAAATTAAGAACAATGAGTTGGAATTAAGAACAATGAGTCGGAGCCCACCGTTGCACAGAGGTTAGCACGTCCGCCTATAACGCTGAACGCCTGGGTTCGAATCCTGGCGAGAATTTTTCAGTGGTAGTTTTCCCCTCCTAATGCTGGCGACATTTGTGAGGTACTATGCCATGTAAAACTTCTCTACAAAAAGGTGTCGCACTACGACGCGCCGTTCGGAATCGACTATGAAAAGAAAGTCCCTTATCATTGAGCTTAAAACTTAAATCGGACTGCACTCATTGATTTGTGGGAAGTTTGCCTCTGTCCCTTAGTGGAATATTCAGGGGCAAAATTTGCAAAAAAATTGGCATTTCAGTTGGACTAGGACCCTTGTTGTCCGAACTTGTATAGATAAGGCATCTCAACACTTGAACCAAATTCCAGATCGGTCCATATTTGGATATTACTATGAACATGGAGTTAAAAAATAGGATAAACAAGTAAAAGCGTGCTAAGTTCGGCCGGGCTGAATCTTATATAACCCCCACCATTGTTCGCATTTATTTGCCAAGCTAGTGGAGCCATTTCAGGTTATGGACCCATTCGGACCATACTTGCTTTGAATGTTGGAGACCACAGTAGAAGTCATTGTGCAAAATATCAACCAAATTGAATAAGAATTACACCCTCTATAGGCTCAAGAAATATAATCGGAAGATCATTTTATATGGGAGCTATATCCGATTATGAACAGATTTCGACCATACTTAACCAAATTGGATAATAATTGTGCTCTCCAGAGGCTCAAGAAGTCAGGATCCAAGATCGATTTATATGGCAGCTATATCAAGTTATGAACTGATTTTGATCGTACTTAGCACAGTTGTTGGAAGTCGAAACTAAAGACTTCATGACGAATTTTAGCTAAATCCGATAAGAATTGCGCCGTCTAGAGGCTCAAGAAGTCAGGATCCAAGATCGGTTTATATGACAGCTATATGAAAACGTGGACCGATATGACCCATATACAATCCCAACTGACCCACACTGATAGGAAGTATTTGTGCACATTCAAGAGCCTAGCTTTACTCCTTGGAAAGTTAGAGTGCTTTTCACAGACAGAGGTCAAACGGACGGACAGGGCTAGATCGACTTCAAATGTGATGACGACCAAGAATAGATATACTTAATGAGGTCTTAGACCAATATTTTGAAATGTTTCAAACGGAATAGCGAAGTTAGTATAGCCCCATCCTATGGTGGAGGGTATAAAAATATATCCATGGTGGTGGGTATCCAAAGTTCGGCGTGGCCAAATTTAAGGCGTTTTTAATTGTTTTTTGGTTAACCTCTTTGCTTAAAAGTTTCATGGTCTGTTTCTGTTACATTTTAATGTCTTGAATCGGAGAATTCCTAAGACGACATCACCCAAAAATGTGTATTTACGCACAAAGTTCAGCAACTTATTCTAATAATAAAACCTAACTTTAGAAAAAAAATCTTAGTTTTAAAAGTGTTTAATATTAAAAAAAAAATTAAATTACCATTTGTTTTAATCGTTAATCGAACCAAGAACATAACGACGTCAAACACTTAGACGGGATTCTTTTATTTATTTTTGGCAAACATTTGTCCCCTGACAATTGTCTTGGATTAAAATATTTTTGCATAGAGAATGGCAAATTCCATATTTTCCAATTGTTCTTTCTCATTAGTTTGGCAATATTTCTCTACGTTTCAGTTCTACTTCCCGCAAAGACTCAAATTGAACTGTTGCCTGTTTTTTTCGAATAATGGTTAATTAATTTTTGTTTGTTATAGCCGAGTTTGCAACGGAATTTTTCTATTGCATTTTAAGGGTCGTAATTGCAAGTACTACTGAAGGTACCCAAGTCCTAAGTATTTGTTGTCAATTTTCTAAGTAAATTTTGTTAAAATGACAATTAGAGTGTAAATTTCATTATCGCCATAAATTATATTAAATTGGGTACATAATAGGGGGGGAAATTATAAAAGTGCTAATTAATATCGAACGTCATTTAATATGGTCCTATGGGTAATAAAGCGTCCATTTGTGCATTGACTGATATCAGTTTGTGTGTTGATTACAAAAAATGTGCTAATTTTGTTGTAATAACAACATTAATTGGCTGTATTCATAAATAATTTCTTGGTGCAAAAACCCCCGACGTGCCGCAACGCTGTGGCTGTAAACTGGCAAAGTTTTGTTTTATACGCTGAGAGCTATGAGAGTTTTTCTTGACCAACTCTATGAGTGTTTGAACACGAAATGTGTTTCCTACTTTTCTTTATAAACACTTACTATTTTGTTTATAAAATTATACAAAAACAAAAAATAAATGAATGCTAATGTGTTGCCCATTTGATATTGACATTTACCCAAAGTATCAACAATGGATCACAGCAAAGCCGGCCGGCCTGTCGGCTGAAAAGTTTTTATGGGGAAGTATTGTAGTAACGTAATGCTACGTCACACAGTGGGAGAAAATCGAAAAAACAAGTAAAAATATCCCATTTGAGAACGGATAGAGATAACTCTTAAAAAAAAAGAAAAGAAAAAACTTTTTGCTTAGGTTCTGGGGATACATGGAGTAAAAAAAAAACATGTGCCCAAGTGGGGGTGCTGGGCTTTGGAATTTGAGAACTCGAGGGCTTTTTTTTAATTTTTAATAAATAATTGCCTATTTTGAAGTATATATAGCACCCGTTTAAGATGACATATCTTCTTCAAGTTTCACTTAAAAATCATCTACAATATGTCCTCTTTACAAACAAAAAAGAAAAGATTAAGGTATTAAAGCAAGTTTTTTCAATAAAGACTAATCAAGGAAAACACTTTTATTGGACAAAAAAGTCGGGCGGTGACGACTTTGTAATACCCTACACCTACCCTATTATCACAAAGTGTGAGCTTTATCTAATTCTGAACCACTTTTGATGGACCTCGGCGGATGTTTTGGGTTATTAAAATTCCCGTATCAAAGCCAATATGTTCAAGATGTAATAACTACGGTTGCAAAGGACAACAAATTACCCAAAACCTGACGAACATATATATGGCAGCTACATCTAAATCTAAATCGATTTTGACCAAACTTCTTAGATATGGTTGTTGCCATCGAGGAAAGCGTTGTGCACCGTTATGGCAGGATTCATCAATAAATGCGCTTGCAGTGGCTTTAGAAGTGAAAATCGGGCGATATACATATATGGCAGTTATATCTAAATCTGAACCAATTTCTATGGAATTCAGCTGTAATATTAAGAGTCATGAGAAAATCGTTCCTGCCAAATTTCATGAGAATCGGTTAACAAATGAGCACTTTATTGCAATATTTCTCAAAATCGGACGAACATATATATGGGAGCTATACCTAAATCTGATCCGATTTCGACCAAACTTAATAGATATTGTGAAAGTCGTCGAGAAAAGCGTTGTACAAAATTTTGGGAAGATTGGTCAACAAAGTGGCTCTAGGGCTGAAAATCGGGCGATATGAGAGCTATATATAAATCAGAACCGATTTATCGATTCTTCCTGCCAAATTTCGAGAGAATCGGTTAACAAATTCAAATTTAAGAGAGATATATTTATTCGTTCTTAAATGGCATATTTTTTTCTAATTTTTTTCGATTTTTCTCCACTGTGCGCCATAGATACATAAATAAAAATTTATAATAAATAATCGTTCGGACCACTAACGGTCCACCTTAGCTTTAACAATTTCAAATTTCAAAGAGTTATATTTATCCGTTCTCAAAAGCCATATTTTTTTATTCGTTTTTTCGATTTTCTCCCACTGTGCGTCATAGGTTCATAAATAAATATGTATAATAATCGTTTACTATTTTGTCATAGAGTATGGCCTTTTTGTTCTCTTACATATGGTGACAGTTATGCTCAAAGAAATATTTGTGTTATAAACCGAAGAATGTTGTATTGATCTTAAATACTAGTTGGTTTCAGCACAGTTAGCGCTTAAGGGAATATAAAAAACGTTTTTTGTTTCACTTTTTATAGTGTGTAATTTTCTCGAGTGTAAGTTATCGCAATGGTGTAAAGTTTTGTTTACTTTCAAGCTTTTGTTGTTGTTGTTTGAATTGTTAGCCGATGATATGAGAGTGCATGAATTTTACCCACTTCACATTAAATGTTTACTATAAGTTTGAGGCTAGGGACGGTATTGATAACGGTCACATAAAACATTGTGCCTACAATGAAAGAAGCAGTGCTCATGCGCACGAGTTACGTATAATCATACTACCCCTGATAAAATTGATAAGTTCTTGGAAACAATTAGCCAATAAAACGTGTACAATTATTGCACTGTAAGCATAAGTGAATTTGACATTCTTTAGTTTGACTTTATTTTATTTTTCCAGTTAAAACTGTCTGGAGCTGAGTATACAATTATTTACAAAAGTGTGTTAATCAAATTTCATTTAAAATAAACTTATGCTAACACTGCAATAATTAATTAACAAATAATACCTGTAGAATAAGTAAATTGAAAATGTAAAAGTCAGTCTTAGTTCCATCCTCTTAGTCGCAAGTCGACGAATAAATAAATAAAAGAAAGAAAAGAAAAAAATAAAAACAAAAAAAAAAAAAAACAATTGTTTTTTTTTTAATAAACATAATTAATCAGGTTATCTAATTGGCGCAGTCGGTAGGATCCTTTAGGAATTAAAAAGGATCCAGTGAAACGTACCTAAATTATAAATAATTAAATAAATTCTGCGAATCCTACGGGACCCTCCAGGATTATAAAATAAACATTAGTGCAGTGAATAATTAAAAAAAAAAAAAAAAATTGAACACCACTAAAATAAACAATAGTGCAGTGAATAATTCAAAAAATTGAACACCACTAAAATAAACAATAGTGCAGTGAATAATTCAAAAAATTGAACACCACTAAAATAAACAATAGTGCAGTGAACATTTAAGTTAAGTGGACACCACTAGATAAAGGAAGTCAATCCTTTTTTTTTCTTTTAAAAGTGTATTCGCAAAGGCAAAAAGTCTTCGACAAACGAAGAAGAATGGAGGAACAAGCTCACATCGCATCCGTAAATGTGGCAGAAGAACTAGCCAGAAAGGATCAACAATTGGAACGGTTACGCCAAGCATATCTAGAATTGCAACAGCAAACACAAGAACTACAACAACAACAGCGTAACCCGGTGTTATATGATACACAATCAAATAATGCAAAAGACAACATTTTAAAAACGATAAATCATCTACCCATTTTCACCGGCACCGGAGAAGTAACGGTGAACAGCTTTTTTAGTAGCACTGAGTACTTGCTGTCAACTATACAAGATGAAAATATTAAGAAAGAGGCCATAAGAACAATATTCTATAAAATAATCCAGGGACAAGCTAAAGACGTCATAATAAACATACCCACACCGGACAACTGGCAATTAATCAAGGAGACTTTAAAACTAAGGTATAGACCGAACGTGGAACCACACAATATATATAGGATGATAGCCAACTTAAAAGTAAATTCGGTAAGTGAATTAATAATAGAGTTGCAGAATCTAAAATATAAGGCAGATGAGTTAATAGTTTATTACCGAAATGACCACTATATTGACTTATCAAACGTGGACAGTCTTTTAGTAAATACAGTTAAGGAAATGACACAAGGTACACTGTTAGACAAAATTTACGAAGAAAGAAACATTAATGATATATTAAAAATATTGACAAGAAGGAGATTTGAAGACACATGCATTAGGCCAGGATATAGGAAGTTTAGGACTAAAGACGACGTAACATTTAGACAAAATCGGTCGCAAAATAGGAATAATTTTAATCCGCAGATTAACAGTAATAACCAGGGATATAATCAACGGAATTGGTTAGGACAAAATAATTTTAGGTCGGATATTAGACAAGAACGAAATAATAATGATAATAATAAAACCTATAATAATAATAATAACGATAACTATAATAGGAATAGAAACTTTAATCATTCAGGACAGTATAGAGTCCAACAAAATAACAGTTATAATAATAACTATAATAATAGGAATCAAAATGGAAATTTTAATCATTCAGGACAGTATAGAGTCCAACAAAGTAACTATAATAATATGTCGGGAAATTTCAGAAGGTTTCAGCAACAGGTAGGAAACCCTAGGCCAAATTTCAGCCAAAATCGCTTGAATCAACCTAGGCAAGACCAGCAGGAACCTATGGAAATAGACAATATAGAAGTAGATAATTATCGAGTAGTAGGAAACTCTGAACCAAATTTACATCAGGATAACGGACAAGACCAAAGACAAAATAATTTTTTTCGGAAACAACCTCCGATTGTTTACCTACCATAACCATTACGATTAATAAAAGGAAATATAAAGCTTTGATTGATACAGGCGCAAACTTAAGCCTGATTGACAGTAAGGTAAAAGATTTTGAACGAGTTTTACTAAAACAACCTATAGAATTTAGCACCATAACTAGGAAGGACATAATTAAATTTGAAGTTATAACTGACGCACCTATGGAATTTAACTTACCAAATTATACAAAAATTAAGTGGAAAATGCAAGAGTTAAAAGGAAGAAAGTACAATTTTATTATAGGAGTTGATTTACTAAACCATTTTAACACGATGATAAATTTAATAGACGGACACATAACATTTAATAACGAGATTACAAAATTTTTAATTAATCCATATAGGGATTTGGAAATATGTTCATTGGAAAAACTGGAAGTTGACTTGGACAGAATTCAGTTGAATCATTTAAATGCAGAGGAGCATTTAGAAGTTACGAGAATTTTAAGAAGATTCGACAAAATATTTTTTAAAGAAGGGGACCAATTGACAAGTACAATGACAATAAAACATGAAATAAGAACGACAACAAATGAACAGATAAATTCCAAATTATACAGATATCCGCCACAACATGAAGAAGAAGTACGACGACAGATCAGGGAAATGGAGGAACAGGGCATAATTAGGAAAAGTTGTTCAAGATATTCAAGCCCATTAATAGTAGTACCCAAGAAAATAGATAATTCTGGAGAGCGTAAATATAGATTAGTGGTAGATTATAGGAAGCTTAATGAAGTGACGATCGATGATAAATATCCACTACCGAACATAGATTCAATTTTAGATAAACTAGGACGAGCACAATATTTTACTACCTTGGATCTAGCCAAGGGATACCATCAAATTCTAATAAGAGAACAGGACAGAGAGAAAACAGCTTTTGTGACACCTCACGGATTATATGAATTCATAAGAATGCCGTTTGGGTTAAAAAATGCCCCAGCGACATTCCAACGATTAATGAATGAAACACTAAGAGATTTCATTAATAAAACATGTGTAGTTTATCTGGACGATATACTTATTTTTAGTACTTCTCTTAAGGAACACGTTAAAGCCATAACGGACATTTTCACGGTATTGGAACGGGCAAATTTAAAAATACAAATCGACAAATGTAATTTCATGAAAAGAGAGACGGAATTTTTGGGACATATTCTGACAAAGGAAGGACTAAAACCAAACCCCAATAAAATTAAGGTTATTCAAGAATTAGATTTACCTAAAACAGAAAAACAAATCAAAAGTTTCCTGGGATTAACGGGATATTATAGAAAATTTGTGAGAGATTATGCTAAAGTCGCACAGCCAATAACAAAATACTTAAAGAAAGGTGTAAAAATAAATTTAAGGGACCCTACATACATAGAAGCTTTTGAAAAATTAAAATCTTTAATTAGCTCTCATCCAATTTTAAGATACCCAAATTATGAAAGACAATTTACATTAACTACAGATGCGTCGAATTACGCAATTGGTGCTGTCCTGTCACAGGAGGGACATCCAATTTGTTTTGCATCAAGAACGCTTAACAATCACGAAAGAAATTATTCGGCAACGGACAAAGAATTTCTAGCAATATTATGGAGCGTTAATTATTTGAGACCATACCTCTATGGTCGAAAATTTAAAATACTTACGGATCACCAACCCATCAGATTTTTACACACAAAATATAGAGGGAAAGACATGTCACCCAGGCACCAGCGATGGTTTTTGAAATTAGGAGAATACGATTTTAATATAGAATACATAAAAGGCAAGGAAAACAAGGTGGCAGATTTTCTAAGTAGAATTGAGAAAGATAATGAAGATGATACCATTTCAGATAAGGTACAAAATTCGGAGAATAATTCAGAATTGAGAATAATAAATAATATTGAGGATGATGATGATGTATCAATGATTACAATTCATTCAGCTGATGAAAATTTACAAGATCATTTCTTTATAAAAGAAGAAATAGTGAATAAGTACAGGACACAGATTATACTTACAAATGATAAAGTTCAGGAAATAAAACATTTACATAATAAAAGGATAATTTTCATAGCGGAAAGTGATTTTCACGAAATGGGGGAAATATTTAGAAAGTATATTACCAAAGGAAAAATAGGTATATTTTCGGAAGTATCGGAGAGAAGCTATAATACTGTTCAGGAAAAACTAATAGAAATGTACTCTAATGAGAAACAAGTGGAATTTATTAAATGCACTATCAGGGCTCAAGATATAGAAACAGAAGTGGAGGCGGTGAAACAGATATCATTATATCATGTAAAAGAAAGTATGCACTCGGGCATACAGGAAACCTATAACCAAATAAAAAATAAAATTTATTACCCAAGATTAATGGAACTAATTCAATTAGTTATAAATCAATGTGAAGTTTGTCAGGAGATAAAATATGATAGAAATCCAATTAAATTGAAATTCTCATACACAGAAACACCGTCGACGAAAAACGAAATAATACATATTGACACATATGTGATTAAAAGATTTCATTTTTTGACAATAATTGATAAATTTTCTAAATTCGGTGCAGCGTATCCATTGAATGATAGAAATCATTTAACAATAATGGAGCAATTAGATGATCATTTTACAAAGGTAGGGAAGCCAAGGAAAATAATAGCCGATAATGAATTTAAAGCCACTAGACTAAAGGAATTCTTAGACAATGAAAATATAGAATTGCATCTGACCAAACCTAATAGTCACACGGGAAACGCCGACATAGAACGATTTCACAACACAATTGCGGAAAAGTTTAGGATAATGTATAAAGCAAATAAGGAAATACCGGTGAAACAATTAATTCAGAGATCAATTAGAAATTACAACGAACGATATCACTCAACTATTAAATGTACTCCTAAAGAGGTTCAACAAGGAAAAATGGATGAAAATAAAGTTAGAAAGTATTTAGAGGACAGTAAAAGAAAAATAATAGATAAAATAAATAACTCTAGAGAAGATTATAAGGAAAATAGAAAAGAAGGGTTTATAAAAAATTATAAGGCCGTCCGACATAAGGAACAACCGAAATATAAAAAGACAAAACTGGAGCGAATACATCCGTGCAATATTAAAAGACCTTTGAAATTTGCAGATTTGGACAACACTGATGATACTAATATGGATACCACAGACTAGAGGGATAATTACTACAAAATTTCTGACAGAACAAAGAGGATATATGGACATTTGCATGGGAAATCAGAAAATTGTTAATGAATCGGACATAATTTTACATATAATCAATCTTCACGAAATTGAAACAATTTTAGATGACATAACAGATAACATTATTCTAATGAAAACCGAAAACAAAGAATTACTTGAGTTAGAACTATTAGATGCCAGAAATAAATTAATGACGTTGATACCCAAACAAAATAGAAAAAGACGTGGACTAATTAACGGTATAGGAAGTATGACCAAATGGTTATTTGGGACGATGGACGATGAAGACAGACGGAACATACAAGAACATCTTCTTAATATTAATGAAATTAAGGAAAATAATAATCAACAGATTGTAATTAATGATTATTTCAATATAACTTTAAGTCATTTAAAGATGGTAATTAAGAATGATAGAAAGAAAATAGAACAAGAATTAAACTCTATAAACAAATTTTTAGAGGAAGAAAATAATAAAAGTTTATACTTAGAACAATTGACTAATATACAATTAATTAAGAATAAGATAGAGCATTTGCAAGACAATGTAATTTCTGCAAAATACGGGATTGTACACCCAAGTATTTTAACAAGTAGAGAAATAAGAAAATATGAAATAGATTATAACAAACTTAAATATATTCAGTTTGGAACAACATTTCTTAACAACTCTTATCTTGTGTTTGGAATAAAAATACCTAAACAATTTATAACAGTAAAATTAAGATTTATTGTACCAATACCAGATAATGAAAATAATGAAATAGAATCTAATATGGAAAGATTTTTTGAATTTCAAAATAAAACTTATAAATTTGAAGAGAATAAACATTTAAAAGATTTAAAGTTAAGTCATCATTGTTTAATAAAGAATAATTGTCAATTGATAAAAAATAAAGACTTTGAAATTATACAGTTAGATATAGACACAATTATAATTAAAAATGCAATAAACACGACTGTAAATCAAACTTGTAACTTTGAAAAAATTTTGTTAAATGGAAATTATTTAATTAATTTTAATAATTGTTCAGTTAGGATAAAAGATTATTATTTTTCAAATATTGCAGAAATTACAAAAGAAAGACAAATAATTGAAAATACAAACAAAACTCAAAATTTTAAACATAAGATATCGTTCGAACAAATTGAAAAAGAACATCAATACAATGTAAGAAATATCGGAAAATTAAAATACCACACTAAAATAACATATGTATGTAATATTTCTATAGTAATTGTAATAATTATTTTAATTTTCATAATCATAACAAAACATAAATATATAACTGTAAAATTAAATAAAAGAATTCAGGAGAATTCTAGTCTAAAGGGGGGAGTAGTTACGTATAATCATACTACCCCTGATAAAATTGATAAGTTCTTGGAAACAATTAGCCAATAAAACGTGTACAATTATTGCACTGTAAGCATAAGTGAATTTGACATTCTTTAGTTTGACTTTATTTTATTTTTCCAGTTAAAACTGTCTGGAGCTGAGTATACAATTATTTACAAAAGTGTGTTAATCAAATTTCATTTAAAATAAACTTATGCTAACACTGCAATAATTAATTAACAAATAATACCTGTAGAATAAGTAAATTGAAAATGTAAAAGTCAGTCTTAGTTCCATCCTCTTAGTCGCAAGTCGACGAATAAATAAATAAAAGAAAGAAAAAAAAAAACAATTGTTTTTTTTTAATAAACATAATTAATCAGGTTATCTAATTCACGTGACAATTGTATGAATATACATATTTCAATTTTAGATTTTTAACTTGGTCAGAATATAAAGTACCCTGCCAGTAGAGTAGTCCGGGTAGCATTTAATGAGAATTCTGTGAATTATATTGACAGACGTTATGTACTTAATTTTAATTTTAAAACCATTAATAGTTTCCATAATTTTATTTATAATCAATTCCACGAATTATTGGGAAGCTCGTTATATCTAAAGTCATCATTTTATAAAACACAAATGATTTATATACAAAGAAATTCTTACTAGTTGCTAGGTTTTATAATTAGAACAATTTCTTGGTGATAATAGTCTTAGTGCATGTATAATTTTAATCAAAAATAAACTGATAAGAATGTCAAATTGGTTAGCATTTGGGCTAAAGACCCTTATGGGTCGAGTAATTTTTCTCCAGTCATTCAGATCGCCTCGAAAGAGAGACGGACACCAAATTTATTTATTTGTTTGAATTTCAGTAATACTAAGCGAATCAATAGTGCAAATCGGTTTAAAATTGTAATAATTAGGCCCAAATAGTTGAAAATCGGGCGTTATCGGACCGATTTTCATCAAAAATGTATAGAACTCGACCTTTGGATAAAGAAGTGGTATGTGGAAAAGTTCGTCTAATTGGCTAATAAGCAGACGGCACAGAAAGGATATGCGGACATGGCTAAGGCGGATCAAGAAACATTTCTGAGCCGAACAGTAAATTTTTTCACAGCCACAGTACTGTCGCAAGAAACAGTTTATTTTATGACCATGAATGTCATATATATGAGAACTTTGTTCACGAATTTTATGCTTGCACCTCAGTTCCTTAACTGGATCCCTTAGAAAGTACTTTGGACATTGTGCCGGTACGGTTTATCGCTATCCGTTCGCCATAATATTTTGTAGTTTGATTATTGCGTTTCCCTACTTTCGAAACACAATTTTCCTTTAATTTCTTGAGCCTCACCAGCCAGAATTTGCCCGAACTAATGATGATGACGAACTATTACACGATCAGACATGTCATAATTCAAAAATAATTTCAAAAATTGTAACACTGAAAGTTGTACACATCGTGTGATACGTACGAACAATCTAATATGACAAATGGATTTTGGAATAAATATGCAACTTTTTCGAGTTTTTATTTCATTGAACATACATGTAGACACATGTCTATAGAAGATAGTACAATACATATGAAAATACATGCCTATTAGAGCTCGCTCTATTCGTGCATAAAACAAGTCTTATGAATACAAAAAGTGACATCTCATATTACATGTCTGATTGATCAATAGCAGCTCAACCATTTTGGCCTTTACAGTGATAGGAAGGATGTGTGACTGAAATGACAATCGACTTGTCTACAAATCCAGGAATGCCATGGAAAAATATGACATGGAAAAATTAAGCAAAAACTTCTCCATTATTGAAGTTTAAGCATTCCAACTATTTTGGTTCTAATAAATTCAAATATTTGTTGGCAATCAAATTAACAAAACTGACCTGCATAATTAAAAAAACACTTTCTGTTTGATACATTTTACATTTCACGAACTAGCGTCGTGCAATAGTGAATTAAAAACTCTTATCGAATATCATAAAACTTATATCTTATAAAATTGACACATTTTATATCAATTACCTTAGGTAATGACTGATGCACAATGATTCCCTGGCCATTTGTCTCTCAGGTGGGGGTAATTAATTTTATAATTCCCTCATAATATGCGATTGTAATGTCAAGTGTATTATGTTCATAGAACATTGTGTTGATTCGCTTTAATTTTAGTGTTTTATTACTCCTTTATATGGCCTATTTGAAAATAACAATTAACTTATCAAAGGCAATTTCTTTGAACGAGTAAAATAAAAAGAAATCACCCTAACCAACTGCCGGAAAAAGGAAACAAGAACTGCTTCAAGTACTTGTCGTTTAGTAAACATTTTGAGATCGTTTCAGAAGAATTGATGATTGATGGCTGTGGAATGTATATAATCTGATGTGGGAATACGAGTATCATTGGGTGAAAGGTATTCCCATTATTTATGAAATTTATGTTTGGCAAAGGTGAGTGTGAATAGTTCGTTAAAACTATTTATGCATGATCGATTATCTGATATAAGTGATTCCCTAGTGTTTTACATTAACTGTAAGGCGTTAGTAAATAAAACTCAGATGTCAATTGCCAGTTATAGTATCACTCATGATGATTAGATTTTGCTATGTTTGCTATATGTAGCTCAAACATATATGTATCGCCTAATTTGCAGTTTTAAGGATCCAGTAACTGTTTCAGATTTAGGTATATAAAGCATCAATGTACTGTGTGTTTGTGGAACTGTGTTCAACAAAATAGATTAAGTTTATTTATAAGATAACAAGTAAAAACGTGCTAAGTTCTGCCGGGCCAAATTTTTGAAACCCACCACCATAGATTCTGCGTAAAATTGACACAAAATTATTTGAAAGGCATAATTTTACTCTACGTTCCAAATTTCTGACAAACCAGGCAAAAATGAAAGCTTCTAGGAACCGCACAAGAATAATCGAGAGATCGGTTTATATGGGTGCTACATCAGGTTAACGACCGATGTGGACCGTACTTGACACAGTTTTTAGAAGTCGCAACAGAACACCACGTGCAAAATTTTAGCCAAATCAGAAAAAAAAATTATGGCTTCCAGGAGATCCAGACGTGAAATCGAAAGATCGGTTTATGTGGGAGTTGTGTCAGGTTATAGACCGAATTCAACTGTACCTGCAACAGTTGTTGGAAATCGTAACAGAAGACTACAGCAAAATTTTAGCCAAACCGGCTTCAAAAATTGCGGCTTCCAGGGGCTCAAGATGTGAAATCGGGAGAACAGGTTATATGGGAGCCATACCAGATTATTGACCGATTTCAACCGTTATTGACTGATTCAACCGCACGGTTATTTGACGTCGTAACAAAACACTATATGCTAAATTTTAGCCCAATCGAATTACAATTGTATCTTGTGGGGCTAAATATGTCAAATCGGGAGATCGGTTTAAGATTCAAGTGACTAGCTTTATGCGTTCTAGCGGTCGATCGTGATTTAGACAGGCGACGAACGGACATGGCAAGATAGATTAAAAATCCGATCAAGAATATATATGGGGTCGCAGATCAATATTTCGAGGTGTTGCAAACGGAATGACTAGGTAAGTACGATTATACCCCCATCCTATGGTGGTGGGTATAAAATTTCTTTTAATAATGAATTTGGTTATTAAATTGAATTTTACGCTTGCTATTCGTATTAATTGAAACCCTTGGAAGAGCAAGGAAGGGCTTTCGCTCAAATTGCCCATGAGTTTCCATCTTGAAATAATATATTATTATATATATTTTTACACCGTGTGCAATTAACATATTTTATTAAATTAATAGACGGAAAAATCGGTCATATTGGGTCAAGATTGAATATGGCTCTCAGACAAACCTATTTCCCAATTTGATCAATTAATTTCATAATTAACGACCTTAAAATGGAGCCATACTAAACTAGTCATTCTGTTTGAAATATCTCAAAATGAGGATCGGGCATACTGTTCGATATCCCCTTGACATTCTAAGTCTGTCTACCAATGTCCGTCCGTCTATCGAAATTGTGATAGGCTTCGAGTGCACAAAGATATCCACTTGAAATTTTTCACAAATACTTTTTATTTATATGATTTTGATAGGTCCATCAAAATATACCCGCATTAAAAGCCATGCTCCGTATTGATTCTTAGGCGCCTAATCCACTCCTCCATTTAAAATCGAAATAAAAAATCAACTTAAGAGTTTTTTGCTAAAACTTGCAACAATTGTGCCAAGTATGGTTCAAATCGGTTCATAACCTGATAAAGCTCCTGTATAAACCGATCTCTGTCCGATTAGGCTGCAATTTTTAACATAGATTTGGTTTCGTCTTCCAAGATTCACGCCAAGTAAGATCTAAATCGGTTCATAACTTAATGTAGCTTCCATAAAAACCGATCGCCCGAATTGACTTCAGCTTCCTGATTTTTTATGACTTCTAAAAGCCATGCCAAGTATGGTCCATATAGGTACATAACTTTATATAGCTGCTCTTCCATTTAATCTCTCTTCCAATTTAATTCTTCCATATTAATATCCTCCACCATAGGATGGGGGTATACTAGTTTCGTCATTCCGTTTGTAACACCACGCAGTATGCGTCTAAGGTCCAATAAAGTCTATAGATTCTTGATCGTCATGACATTTTAAGTTGATCCATGTCCGCCCGTTTGTCGAAACACGCTAACTTTCGAAGAAGTAAAGCTAAACGCTTGAAATTTTGTACAAATATTTGCTATTAGTGTAGGTCGGTTGGGATTATAAATGGGCCATGTTTTGATATAGCTGCCATATAAACCGATCTTGGGTCTTGACTACTAGAGCCTCTCGGGGTGCAATTCTTATCCGATTTGACTGAAATTTTGCACGTGATTTTTTAGTATCACTTCCAATAACTGTGTAACCAAGAATGGTTTAAATCGGTTCATAGACTGATATTGCTGCCGTATCAACCGATCGCCCGATTAGATTTCTTGAGCTTCTAGAGGGCGCAATTCTTAATCGATTTGCCTGAAATTTTGCACATATTGTTGAGGAACGAGGAATCCAACAACTTTACCCAGTATGGTCTAAATCATTCCATAACCTGATATAGCCGCCATATAAACCGATCTCCCGATTACACTTGTTGAGCTTATAGAGGGCGCAATTCTTATCTTATTTGGTTGAAGTTATGCACATGTCGTTTTGGTATGACTTCCAACAACTGTGCCAAGTATAGCTAAATCGGTTGATAACCTAATATATCTGTCATATAAACCGATCTCCCAATTTGAGTCTCTGAGCCACTGGAGGGCGGAATTTTTACTCGATTTGCTTGAAATTTTTCTATGACTTCTAACAGCCATTAACATATATAAATTGAAAAAGTCATTCAAATAACTTGACAAATGCGATCCATGGTGGAGGGTGTATAAGATTCGGCCCGGCCGAACTTAGCACGCTTTTACTTGTTTTGCATAATATTTGGATGACGTTTTAATAAAGCACACACCCGCGCACAGCGAATATCCAAGTAAACTAGCATTTTTTTTTTTTTGGCATATGATAAACAAGTTATAACAACACATTAAAGCCTTAATGATTATTGCGATTAAGTCATTGGTTTTTAAGTCTCTGAGACCATAAACAAACATAAAGTCATTGTAATTCTTTGAACAAATGCCAAAAGAATACAAAAAGTGTACCGACCGATTTTCACACCAGACAATAAGAGGATGAATAACCAAAATTAGAGCTAGATCTAATTCTATTTTCAAGTTGATTCATTTCCATTCCATTTACCTATAATGTACCACCATCTATTCCAAGATAAATCCATAATACAGAGATTGCTGTAGGCTGGCTGTTTGTTTGTTTACAACTGAAGAATTTTTCACGTTGGTATATTGCGAAGTATCCAAGGTTTTATGTATAAATTACTTTTCGTTTTCATTAAATTCACTCTCGCCAAGCACATGGGTGTTATTATGTATTGAATTTATATTTTAGAATTTATTGTTGACCACTGTATTACGCTGGTGACAATTCAATTATTATGCTACGTTTAGTATTCTTTTTTTAAAAGGCCACTGTTATTAGTAAATTATACAAACACTACGTTTCGCGCCAAGACGTAAAAATAGTTCCCAGCACCTTGTAGACGTTGGAGGTTCTAGCGATCTCAACTCTGTGGTTAGACCAATCAACCGTCAATGATTGTACAATGAAACGAAGCTATTAGAAGAAACGTTTATAACTTCAGGCCGGTTAATTTGGTATCGTTACAAGTATTTATGTATGAAAAGAAAAAAAAAATCACGTAAATACTTCAGGTTTTAATTTGATTTTCCTCTCTCCTTAAACGCGGGCTACTAAGTGTGCATATTTCAATTCGTTTCATTTAATTTACTCGATACAATTTGATTGACTAACTGTTGTACAGTGAGCAGAGAGGAAGGCAAAGAGGCAGTATATCGCACCGAACGTTCCGATAGATATTGTTATTCTTATTGACTGTTAAACATTTGGAGTGTAAATAAACCATTTTGTCAATTTTATTGCTAGTTTTATACGTCTGCTTTAGACCGAAGCCAAAATTTAGACTTAACTTTGTGCAAAGTCAAAAACACGCTGGCAAAAAGTGTGCGCTCGCGCGAGAAAAATCCCACTAAGAAAGAAAAACAATTGAACATTGTCTCATAGTATCTTCTTAGAGAAGTACCGAGTTTATTTAATTGTTTACTATAAAAAAAACGAAACAAAAAGAAGAAATAAACATTTTAATACGTAAAAATGAAATACATAAGCTAGCTCTTTCTTAGCTAATTTACACCATGGACGTTGGGTAGAGCATTAACGAAACAAGGAATTATTTCTGCATATAACAAACTACTCCTTTTTTTTGTCAAAATTAAATTTTTATAAAATTTTTGTTAAAATTTCAATGTGGCCTAAGCACAAAAAGCACTTGCAGTGACATTCAAAGAATATTCCATTGCCCAACAAAAAGAGTTTGGCAATGTTGATGTGTTTGTTGTATGCGAATAGTGAAAATTAAGGCTTTCTTCTTTTTTACTGAGCTAAAGAGAGTAAGAGGACTCATTAAGCCCTGTTTCAAAACAAAAGCGCGCTCTACGTCGTAGTCAATAGTCGTTGGGTATGTAGCACCTTAATCAATTTGAAGATACATAGCGTATCAGAAATCGCGCTCCACCATGACAGTTAAAGTATTTTAAAAACAGCGAACACTTGCCTAACTTTTATAAGTTTTTTACTGTGCTATTCTTTGAATAGATAGCATTGAATATGAATCTAGAGCATGTTCGAAAGATCATGAAAACATTTTATTTCTATAAAATAGTTGTCATGAATGTATTTCTAAAAAAATTCTAAGAAAATTTTGTCATAAACTTATTTTCATAGAATGTTTTATTGAAATTTTATTTCTATAGAAAATGCATCAAATTTTATTTCATATCTTCGAATTGATTATATCCTAAGGCAGTGGATTTTAAATGATCAAGGGAATGTTACAAAGAGAGAGAGAGAGAGAGGGAGAGAGATATTGTTCAAATGAGTTCTGAAGGAACCGTTCCAACAATTCGATTTACTGTAAGAAAAAATGGAGAATTTAGAGAAAAACAACTCCGAATCGAACAAATTCTTATTTCCAATTTTTGTTGTACATTCTAGTTATATTGCTATTCCTCTTCAAAGATTTATTTCTGAAAATAGTTTTGTTCAAAAGTTATTTCCAGACAAATTTATTTTTTTTTTAATTTACTGGGATCGCAATTTCTGGTTCGTCCAAACTTTCATCAACGAAATTTGTCAAATGAATTATGAAGCGTTCATACCCCCAACTAGTGAGTACGGTATAAAGCACACTTCAGAGTATTTTTATAGGAAATGTTGTCTAATTTAATTTCTCTAGTAATTTTCGTCAATTAGAATTATTTGTCAAAATTAAATTTTTTTATTCTAGTAGTTTTTGTTTAACTTATATTTTTAAAGAAAAAATTGCAATGCAAATTTTGCCCATGAACATTCCACTAAGAAACATGGACAAACTTCTCACCTATCAATGAGTGCAGTCCGATTCAAATTTAAGCTCGAGGATAAGGGGCCTCCTTTTTATAGCCGAGTCCGAACGTCGTGCCGCAGAGCGACACCACTATGGAGAGAAGTTTTACATGGCATATTACCTCACAAATGTTGCAAGCATTAGGAGGGGAAAACCACCGCTGAAAATTTTTTCTGATGGTCTCGCCAGTATTCGAACCCAGGTGTTCAGCGTCATAGGCGGACATGCTAACCTGTGCGCTACGGTGGCCTCCAAAAAGAATGAAAAAATTAAACACAAAAATTTATATAACTGATTTTTTGATTGTTCACATTTTTTTGTTTTCCAATAAATTCACTCCTGGAAACAGTGTAGTAAATACAAAATGTACTTATTTTTCAGCAACAGAAGAAATATGTCATAGTTTTAAGGGGATTTTATTTTTGAAACCTTTTTATATGGGCTATAAACTAAGTACGGATTAATAGGACGAACATAAAATTGCTTTAATAACATTAAGATGGGTATCGTTTAATGAAGCTATTTCTAAACTTTTACTAAAACTATGAGATCATATAGAATTTTGACTAGTAGACAAGTATAACATTGTGCCAAATACTATAATATAAAAGCTTAACACGCAAAAAAATCTGAGTTCCTTTTTTAAGCACATTTACTGCAATGATACATCAATGGTTACGAAGTCGAACTTTTACATTGCTTTTCCCGATTTGGTTTAAATTCTCAACCGTTTTTTCAGAGTAAATATATAAATATGAAAATACGTTTGTTATTATTCAATTGTTTAAATTAGAAATTTAAGTTTTTACCATAAATGTTTTCAAATAAGAAAAAGAAAATACACGTATTTAGCTCTAGGATCATAAAATTCCGTAATACGTATGTATATATATATATATATATATATATATATATATATATATATATATATATATATATATATATATATATATATATATATATATATATATATATATATATATATATATATATATATATATATATATATATATATATATATATATATATATATATATATATATATATATATATATATATATATATATTTGTCCATAAGCAGGTTAAGTGCGAAGATGGTTTAGATGGTTATATATATATATATATATATATATATATATATATATATATATATACAGGGTGGCTGATGAATATTGCTACAATGATGAATATTGCTACATTTTTTTTTCGGTGTATGGAATACATTTTTCTTTTATTCATGTTAAATTAAATTATTAAATTAATTATTAAATTATTATTAATTAAATTAATTAATTAATTAATTAAATTAATTATTAAATTATTATTATTAAATAGAAAAAAAGTTATTACATTTTTTTTTTGGTAGCGGCTTTCATCAGCCACCCTGTATATATATATATATATATATATATATATATATATATATATATATATATATATATATATATATATATATATATATATATATCCATCTAAACCATCTTCGCACTTAACCTGCTTATGGACAAAAAAGAATCTGTGCAAAGTTTCAGCTCAATATCTGTAGCTTGATTTCAACAGACAGACGGACATACATGGTAAGATCGTCTTAGATTTTTGCGGTGATTAAGAATATACATACTTTATAGGATCGGAAATGGATATTTCGATGTGTTGCAAACGAAAAAACAAAATGTATATACCCCCATCCTTTGGTGGTGGGTATACAAATCTGAAGTAATTGCGTTGTGTTAATAAAACAAAGTTAATTTTCCCACAATTTTGTAGGTGTTTATAAGTCAATTAACTAATTACAACAATAACCTGTGAATGGTATAAATAACCTGTGAATGGTATAAATTTATTTGCTAGCACGCATTTATTGGTTGCATTTTATGCGTCAAGTTTATTTTTGGACAAAATGCTGCTAGCTACAATAAAAATTATAACCTAAAGATTACCAGAAAATGTTTTAGTGTTGAAACACTCAAGTTCCTTATTGTTTTTAAAGATGGGGTTGCGGTTTGTGTAGCTTAAGAAGGAAGGAAGAGAATTTTTTGCTGCAAACAATGTTACTTTATTGGGAATCGTTTGATATGCACTGTGGTCGGAAAAAGTGGTCAAAAATACATAAAAACTGCAATTTTTTCTCAATTTTGACGAAATTTTAAATAATTACTTGTACTATGCATAACGATGTCCGAAACGAATATGGTCCTAATCCGACTATATTTCGATATAGCTAACATATAGAACCATCTGCCGATTTTGAGTCTTAAGCCCATAATTGCCGAATTTTTACCACATTTCGCTAAAATGTGGAACGGTGAGTTGCAGTAGACTCAACAATACTTGAGTCGAAGATGGTTCATATCGGATCATGTTTAGATATAGCTCCTATATAAACCGATTTGACCTTATGAGTCCCAGGAGGGCACAATTATTATACAATTTGGCTGCCTTTTTGTGTTTTTTATGAACACTAACATAAATGGGAAGTATGATCTAAAACGGCCTAAAAATCAATATAGTTCCCATGTAAACCAATCTGCGGATTAAACTTCTTAAATGGTTTAGCATTCAAACCACCCCAAAACAGAAGTTTTTACCGACCATGGCAAGCTCAAGTACATAAAAGGTATTAGAGAGTGAAAGGAAGCATGGCGGATTCAGCTAGTATCGCATAAATAAAACAATGCCACATAACCAATACAACGGACACAATCGAAAACTTACAGAAAGGCATAAAAGTACCTTTAGTCTTCGTTGGTCATAACTTCCGAAGGTTGCAAAAAGTTGCAACTATTGACATTGGTGTCAAATATCAATGGACAGTTCAAGGGGGAACATAACAAAAACCTTACTTGTAGCTGAATTATGCTGGCTAGATAGCATTACAAAACATACAAATTTAATACGATGTTGACTTAACCCACGTCTGTAACCAAGTAATAACATCTTCACTCTTTTGTTGCTAATCTTCAAGCGTACCGTTAGAATGAATAAATTATATGTACACTTTTGAGATGCCCAAGCTCTTAGGAGTTAATGTTTACATATTTGGTACCAAACATTAGGTTGACAGTTTTTGAATTTTGGCCAATGGCAGCGACCACTGTAGCATGGAGGCTATGTTTTGTAGAATAGTCAACCTTTGTGCACGTTACTTTGTCTTAGAAATCGGTTAAAAAATATGCATTTTGTGCCACAAAAAGTCAACACGAAGATTGGTTAATGTCTTAAAATAGGCCAATGTAAATCATCTGCGAGAAAGGATATCAATTGATCTATCCCACGTAAATTAATCATTTTTTTATTTGACTTGTTGAGTTTGCATCTAATTTGGTCAGCTATTTGGTGCGTGTGACTGGAGCTGGCAAACTATCGATCGCAACATTCGATATTTTCGATATTTCTTATAATAAATATCGATAGTAAAGGGTGATTTTTTTGAGGTTAGGATTTTCATGCATTAGTATTTGACAGATCACGTGGGATTTCAGACATGGTGTCAAAGAGAAAGATGCTCAGTATGCTTTGACATTTCATCATGAATAGACTTACTAACGAGCAACGCTTGCAAATCATTGAATTTTATTACCAAAATCAGTGTTCGGTTCGGAATGTGTTCAAATTTTGACAAATTTTGTTCAGCGATGAGGCTCATTTCTGGTTGAATGGCTACGTAAATAAGCAAAATTGCCGCATTTGGAGTGAAGAGCAACCAGAAGCCGTTCAAGAACTGCCCATGCATCCCGAAAAATGCACTGTTTGGTGTGGTTTGTACGCTGGTGGAATCATTGGACCGTATTTTTTCAAAGATGCTGTTGGACGCAACGTTACCGTGAATGAACACATTTCGAACCGAACACTGATTTTGGTAATAAAATTCAATGATTTGCAAGCGTTGCTCGTTAGTAAGTCTATTCATGATGAAATGTCAAAGCAGACTGAGCATCTTTCTCTTTGACACCATGTCTGAAATCCCACGTGATCTGTCAAATACTAATGCATGAAAATCCTAACCTCAAAAAAATCACCCTTTATGTAGAAACAAAACCAAAAATTCGATTTATGTAGAAACAAAATCAATGCAATACCCTATGAAATATCAGTTGGAAATCATGAGAAATATCATTGTAAAAAATTTTAGCTCAATCGGATAAAAATTGCGCCATCTATAGGCGCAATGTATCTTAAAAATACATTTAGTGTCGGATTGCTTATTTTTGTTTCCATACTTTGCTGCTGGCGCACACCTTCATCCAACCGAATCGCCCTTTCATACAAGGCCTATTGGGTTCCGTCTCGGAGTCTTCCTCTTCTCTTTGCATAAAGTTAGGGGAATTTCCCGTCTCCACCAATACGCTTGGGTTAATTGATGTGAACGATAGTTCCTCAGATAAGTATTCAGCAACCACTGCTGAGTGGTCCTCTTATTCGCCAACCTCAAAGCCTCTTTACAACTTGTTGAATCAGTAATATGCAACTCCTTCGGACATGTTGAGATCTGTGAGACAGAAAGAGTTGTGTATGAAATACTTCATGTCTTTGATTGCCATCCCATCTAGCAATCTTCAAGTCTCTTCCTGCTTGTCCCACTAACTTTGCGTCACTGAAAATAAGAGGTTTTTGTTCGCTCTTATGTCAAAACCAGCTGATTTCATAAAGGAAAAACAGATGTTTGAGTGACTAAAAAATTTTGCAAAAAAAAACTTTCCTTTTAACTTGTTCCATGGTAGAAAAATAAGGGCGTTTTTATTTAAATATTCTTCAAACAGAAAAAAGTGTGTCCTAAGTATAACGAATTTTAACTAAAATTAAACATTCAACATTTTACCTTTTTTCTTGATATTAAGAATTTATTTTATCTTGAATTGTAGTATAATGGTTCCTTACTACATTTTTGATGTAGAAGATAAGATTCTTATTTTAATGTATTGCTTCTTTGGTTTGAAATCATTATCAAAATGCTTTGATTAGTGAAAAAAATTTACTACTATTAAGTAATCTTTTTCTTTGGTTTTAGGCTTATGTCATACAAACGTTTTTTGGAGTCCTCTTCCAAATGTAAATATGTTGTACTGACTATCTGTATTGACAATGTGTCACGTTTTTTGCTCTAGTTCACAAAGATTTCGCATCGATGCTTTGTCATTGATCGAATTGATGGGTTTTTTTGGTCGATCCTAAACTGACTACACATTTTTATGTACTTTGGATACATCTAATATCTATAAGAATTTTCAGTTTGGAATAAAATACTAAATTTACTATTCGCAATTTTTTTATTGTAACTAAAAGTTCATTGAACTATCCGCTTTGTCTATTAATAGCCTACAAAATTCACATCATGTTGCTGGGGTGTGAAAAACTTCGTTATTTCTTTTGTTTTTTTTTTGTTTTATTTATTTTTTTTTATAAAAATATTCATATTTGATAATGCAATTGCCTGTCCCGCCCGTCTATCTATGGCTGCTTGAAGTGAAGAATTCCTAAGTCAAGCATGCAACAGCAAAGAACATAAGTATTGCGTGACACGTGTTTTGCTGCGGCTGATGGGAATTGATATTGATCGGCGGCAATTGGCCAAACAACGATTTCAAATATAAAAATTTAAAGATATGCAGTATTGGAGGAGCTTAATTTGTTTGAGGGTTCTTTGCAAGCCGTAGAAGATCTTGAAATTCGTTGTAATGAAACAAAACTCAAAAACATAATTGTTCAATTATGATTGTTTACACAATGACTGAATACACTTGTTAAAATAAATACATATACGAGTACATTTGTACAGCATTATCAAATGGCAGAAGAGAAAAAAGGCGATATCCGATAATAGAGCATAAACAGCAGTGATCTCTTTTGATTTGTTAGAAAGTTTCAGGGAGCTTTTATCATGTATTTAATAAAATTTGAGAATTTCTACCCCCATCACCAAGAAAAAAAATCGGCCGGCTATTCCTAAATGGGTTATTTGTGGAAACATTTTTGTATAGATTTTGAAGTTATCGCTTTTGCAATGGAAAATATTACTAATCATATTTAAATCTTTGTGTCATTTCTTTGTTGAAAATATTCAGCACTCAAAACTTAGTGTAGCTTTGAAATAGGTTTATATGACAGATTTTCTTTGTAGAACTGTCAAATAAAACTATTTCAAGGCTTCATTAAGTTTTGTGACTATGACCTTTAGTATCTAAGGATGCTTTATAATAATATTCAATGAAATTCCCGATAACTTAAATGATTGCTAGAATAGGGGGAGTTTTCTAAGGACCAATAATAACCAGTAATTTTATAATTGACATTGGCATTCGTATTAAAAATAAACAAGGAAAAAAATTTCCCCCCAGATAGTCAACAATTATCTTTACAGGCCTCTAGCACAACATATGTAAGTACATGGGAGCATATGTACCTTGTCTCATGCCTTATCAGCTGTGTGAGTTGCTACCATGTCTAGTGCGTTGCTTAATTTAATCATACGCATCAAGTGTTTTTGTATATATGCAACAATAAATACAAATGAAATCGATATGATAAGAAATAAATTCAAATTTACAACGTTACTTTGCGGCTGAGATATAATGGTCGTGCTTTTATTTTATTGTGATTTTGGATCAAAAAGCTCTGATAGTTTTACGCGCAAAACAAACATTAACATAAAACTCCTAATTTAGTGTTTGTTGAAAATATTGAAATATATTCTCTCGTATTATATACTTTTCTTATTTTTGTTGTTGTTTTCCGTTGAAGTTAGGCAATACCTGTTCAAAATTAAAAATTAACAAATAAAACATGGCTGTAATAATGTTTTTCTAACGAATTTCATTTGCTTTCTTAGTTGATGGGAATTTTACTTTTTATCTCGTAATTTCTGTAAAGCATTTAGATAACAATATAAAATGTCATGGCAAACAGAAATTAGACATATCGTCATGAACACTCGAGTATAGTGAGAGTAAATAAAAATTTATTTGCAAAAATTTTATCTTCATAAATTTTTAATGGAAAACTAAAAATTGACTAGCATGCTTGTCTATAGAAAAAACTGAATCTAGATTTGAAATAGGTTTATTTGACAGATTTCCTTATAGTCCAACTAATTTTAAGGCTTCATTAAGTTTTGTGAATATGACTGTTAAAGTTTACACGAGGTATGTATGTAATCATCACAATATGCACTCAAAGAATTTGTTCGATAAAAAGAGCGAAATAAAAAGATATTTCACTTCTTGATAGCTGTCAACATTTTGTTTATAGGAAGTGTTTCAAACAAGGATGTCCTCTTTCGCCGCTATTCTTTGCAGTGGTCTATGTCGAACTTGTGCTGAAAAGTGAATTTGTATAGAATTTTAAGAAACACTGGAAGATATTGACTTCGCAGATGACATATGTGTTATGTCACATAAATTTAATGGCATGCAATGCAAGATAAATGCGCTGGTGAAACTGGCAGGTGGAGCTACAGTTCATAATAAAATACCAAAAAATGAAAAATGAAGATGGAGGCCACCGTACCGCAGAGATTAGCATGTCCACCTATGACGCTGAACGCCTGGTTCGAATCCTGGCGAGACCATCAGAAAAAATTTCAGCGGTGGTTTTCCCCTCTTAATGCTGGCAACATTTGTGAGGAACTATGCCATGTAAAAACTTCCGTCCCAAGAGGTGTCGCACTGCGGCACGCCGTTCGGACTCGGCTATAAAAAGGAGGTCCCTTATCATTGCTCCTATTCCTTAATGGGATGTTCATGGGCAAATTTGCATTTGCATGATAAATTAAGATATGTTCCCTTGTGGAATAAATAAAGAAAAAACAAAATCATAAAGTTTTGAAAACTTTTTGACAATTTTGCATTCTAAAACAAACTTTAACATTTTATTGGAACATCTTATAATTATTGCATAGTATTGGTTTGCCCAAAAAGTAATTGTGGATTTTTAAAAGGAAGTAAATGCATTTTTAAAAAAACTTAGAATGAACTTTAATCAAATATACTTTTTTTACACTTTTTTTCTAAAGCAAGCTAAAAGTAACAGCTTGCAATTACTTTTTGGGCAACCCAATATTTTGGTTACAACATCAAAAGGAAAGTTATTATTGCTTGTGTGCAGCTAATATTTTCTGCTGCCATTTCAAACATAAGTTGGTTAAAATAGCAGACAAGTTTGTTTTCCCCTTTTTTTGGCAAGCAACAACATTAAAAAAAAAACAAAATTTGTTGATGGATTTTAAAAAAAGATTTTCGAGTGTATTTTACATTCATTTTGAAAATCAAAAATGTGGTATGCACTTGTGTTTCGTAATACATTCCGAATGTGGTTTCGTTTCTTTGAGGGGGATGTCCCGACTATGATTCCAAGAAATTATTCTTTAGCATTTATGTTTTTGTGCTATTTTGGGTTTTTTAAATTATAATTTAATTAAATACTTAAGTGCTTCAAGATGTAATTGTAGAAATTTGTCTTCTAATTCTTTTGAAATACTATTCCCATTGAAAAAAACAGTTGCACATACAAACATACATATGTATATATTGTATGTGTATGACTCGGTTTGTGTAGCTTTCTACGTTCTCTTTTCAATTATACGAGTAGTTCAAAATAATGATGGAATTGCTGTATGCTCGATTTGTGGCTATTACAGACGAAGCAAATAAAAATATAAATTGTGCTTTATCACTTTTTATCAATTGAGTAATGGAGAATATAGATTGTGAGTTATGATCCTTGCCTTTCCCTCCCCTCTCCCATACCCATGCGTGAGATGTATAGCACTCGAATATTTCTGATTACAACAGATGTATAAGACGTCATGTATTGCGAATGTATGTCACTATTGTTTTGCGGTTGGCTGGGGTTTCACCAGAATGACATTTTTTAAAATACTTCCTTTTTATACTTTCTTAGTGAGCAATAGAAAAAATGAGTTAATAAATAGCCCTATGTGGGTGGGAATGCTATCTCATGATTATATTGACGTATTTATCATCCAAATTTGTATTCAAGTATCCTGTTGGAAAAAAAAACAATGAAATAAGTCAATGTTAAAAATTATCTGAGTGCAGAGTTAAAGAAAAAAATTAAAAAATAATGTTTCTTGGAATGTGATAAAAATTAATAAAGTAAAATTATATAGCAAAAAATCAAATCAACGTAGAAAAAAATTGCCAAACTAGACAAAAAATCACCCGAGCTGGCAAATACAGCTTTGCATTAATGCAAAGTTGGTTTTTATCATCCTTTTTATGGAAAAGTTCCCACAGACGTTGAAAGTCAAATACAAAGAGGCAAATCGAAAATAGCGCTAAGTAGTTTGATTTCGTCCATGAGACTACACCAATATTCACGACCATAGAAAAGATTTCTTTTATTATTGTAAACTGTCCCATGAACTTTTCATTAATGAACATTGGGGAATGTTCATTAATGAACATTCGTTAATGTCAAGAGTGCTTTCCGATACAAGTTTAAGTTCAATGATAAGAAACCCCATTTTATGGTATTCTAAATATATTTTTTTTATAAAAAGCTGCCAAAGGTGAGATTATTTTCTTAAAAAAAAAAATAAATAAAAAAACCAAGGTAGGAGCCATTAAAGAACCCGCCGATTCCCCATTCTTGTATCGCCCAATTTGCATTTTGTTCTTCATTCTTATATATATATATATATATATATATATATATATATATATATATATATATATATATATATATAGTATATGTAGGTTTATTTACCATATAATATATATATATATATATATATATATATATATATATATATATATATATATATATATATATATATATATATATATATATATATATATATATATTATATGGTAAATAAACCTACATATACTGGGAAAATTAAATACATATAAAATATTTAACAATAGTTCATGTTGAACTTAGGGCGATTAAGAATTCTATCTTCTTCGATCTTTTGCAAGGGTTTAAGATCTTACAAATCTTGTTCATGTCACAAGAGATCTTCCGGGTAGTCCATTGTAGTGTGGTTTTGGCAATCTTCCATTGGGTATTCGTAGGATATAGCCAATTGAAGACCATTTCCTTTTTTTTTTTACTTCTGCTTCCATTGGGGAGTTGGTTTTCTGGGCAATTAATCCGTTTTTTGATATAAAATACAGCTGATATATGCGCAAAATGCGTTTTGGAAATTCAATTACGGATACTTGCAATTTTCTCATTTTTGATTGCGTGGTACCCAATGTTGTAGATCCGTACAGCAAAACTGATTTAACGCTGCTATTAAACATACGGAGTTTGGTTTTGCGGATGATGTTGTTTGACCGCCATTCTTTGCGCATTACTTGGAAAGATACCCTTGCCTAATTTAAACAAACCTTTAGATCGTCGTCAGATCCACCGTTTGCTGATATTAAACCTCCAAGATACCAGAATGATTCAACGTTATCGATGGTTTCGTTGTTGCTTGTCAGGGGTTTTGTACCACTTTTGCTAACTTTTATTAATTTTGTGCCTCTTTCCGCAGGGATATCCAAGAGTGCGTCTTGGGGTATAGTATCGAAAATCCTTTCGATATCGACGAACAAATGTCATCGGGGTCACTTGTGAATTACTATATCTCAAGATGGTGGGGCAATGGATATGTGTCGCGTCTTTAATTTCGTCTTGTAGATGCTGATACGCGATTAACGGCTTGTATAGAAAACTTATACAGATCATAGAATATGTTCTGTTTTCAAGAACTTATATAGGCTCAAAATACTCTCGGTTGTTTGATGTGAGTGCTGGTTGTCCACAGGGTTCGTGTTTATCACCAGTATATTGCAACATATATACTTCTGATATAAAAACATTACAAAACAGCGTTGCGTCGATATTCGCCGATAATACGTCTGTAATATATTCTGGAAAATTTTCATCTGAAATCGTTTCTAGCCTTTATTTGGTACGTATGAATTTATGTGACTACTTTTCTGAGTGGAAAATAGTAGTAAATGGCGAAAATTTCAGAAAATTTACTAGAAAGAGAAAAAAATACTTCTTTCCCAGCAAAATTTTAATAAATTTTATTTCCAAAGCTAAATTAAATCTCATGATTTTAACATAGGGCTGTCGTTGGAAAACGTAATTTTTTATTAAAGTAGCCACTTTAATAAAGCAATTGTTTTGGTTTATTTAATATGTACAATAAGTTGACACATAAACACATTTCGCATTAAAATAATAAAACTGAAAATGTTCAACTAGTTGCTGCATAGAAATGAAATTGTGTCAATAAGCCTCACTAGAAATTAAGTGTTGTCATTTAACCTGTTGTTAAAAACATTCTGTTAAATATCTCTTGAATGATTACCCTAGGTCTTCGAAGAGTATTTCAATACTAAATATTCGTACCTAATTGTCGCCAAGTCACAAAATATAGGAAAAGTATTTTGAAAATTTTATTGCTGTTGTTCTATTTATTTTTTTATGGTTTTATATTGTAATTATCTTATTTTGTCTCGCATTTCTTGTATTTTGTTGCCATGAAATTCGGTCTGTGGGGGTAAGATATGTATTCGTTTGAGCCTCTTTATGAGTTTATACTGTTCTGCCCATAAATGCTTACCAGTTGATTCTTTGGCCGTTATTGATTGTGTGGAAACTAACAGCAGCAGCACAAGCTGCACTAAACTCTTCGTAAACATTTTCCTTCCTTAGGAATTTGTGATGCAAATTACACAAATTTTTTTTTAAACCAGCGTTTAATTAAAGCTTCTGTTGTGATTGGGTTTTAAACTACACCAGGCAAAGCTTGTTGCTTAAACTTAACTCAAAGCTCAATTCGAGGAAAGGCTTTATTTTGAGCTTCCAAGTTGTAACTTCATAACGGAAAATAATTCTTTATATATCACTTGTGTTCCGTTGCTTTCGAATTCTTTTTTAAAATTGATTTGATTTTTCTATAAATATTTAATTTCGTTTGAACTGAACTGAAACATTGCTTGTGGTCACTTTGCAAACTTTTTGCAATTACATTGCCGTCGGTAGAAGAATTTTACTATTGTTTCGTTTCGGGAGGAGTTAATGTATCGCATACAAACAACCGTACCGCTGCTATCCACGCTAAATTAAGACCAACGTTTTTATGGCCGCTGTTATTGAAAAATAGAATCAAAGCACTTTGTTTTATTGAATTTTATACTCCTCGAACACCCAATTGCACACAAAGAATTGCTCAGCTCGTCGACGGCAGTGGCCGTCGTGGTAATGATTGTGGTCGCGGTGATATCTATCTGACTGCCATTATTACAAATGATTACGCTCCACCAAATCAGGCGGGCATTCGTGTATCAGATTCGCTCGTATTGTTGATCGGCATTATCGGTAACTTTGCAGACTTTTCACAAGTCGCTTCGCTGGATGGCCAGTCGATATCAGCTCTAGATAGAATATGTCCTAATCAGAAACGAGTAACGTAACGATTGCAGCAGTAGCAATAGCTAAAGAGTTACAACAACAATATCATCCCCTCAAACAGCAATTGTAGTCACAGAAAAACGTTTTCCAAAAGAGCCGAAGCCTAATGCGGTGCAGAATTTTTCAGAGCACTATGACGAATTGATACTATGGCGATAAGTTCCACCCATAGCCAAAGAAAAAAGTCTTACGATTTTGGAAGGTTTTGATTTATGTCGAATACGATTTTTAGTTTGGCACCTGCCACTGTCACTGCCACTGCCACCGTGGTATGATATGTCTTAAAAGGTTAACAGTGACGCATTTGCGCTATTATAAATAATAAACGTTGATAGTAGTACGTATTTGGCTACGTATCTCATTGAAAATGAACATTGTTCAGGCCACCCTAGGGGTAATCTTGCGAAACAAATCTGCGCAATGGTGAAAGTTAAGAACGCCCATAAAACAATTGCTTTTTATGTCACTGAGTTAAGATTTTGACAATGCTACTTATCGGAAAATTGTCACTTTTTAAGGGATTTTTAAAGTTATAATTATTGAAAAAGAAAAAATGCCGTAAGGCGGCAGAATGTTGAACCTAATAATTGAATTCTGATTAAATGTATAAAAATAAGAAAAAAGTATTTTTTTAGGAACATTTCCGAAAAAAGGTCTATTAAGAATTGTGTTGAAAATGCAAATGCAAATTTGCCCGTGAACATTCCACTAAGGAACTGGGCAAACTTCTCACATATCACTGAGTGCTGTCCGATTAAAATTTTAAGCTCAATAGCCGGCCTTTTTATAGCAGAATCCGAACGGCATGCTGCAGTGCGACACCTTTTTGTAGAAAAGTTTTAACATGACATAGTACCTCGCAAATGTCGCCAGTACTTGAAGGGGATAGCCACCGCTGAAAAATTGTAATCTGGTGTTCTTGCGAGGATTCGAACCCAGGCGTTCAGCTTCATAGGCGGACATGTTAATCTCTGCGCTACGGTGGCCTGTTAAAAATAGTTTAAGATAGACATAAACTCAACATATAAACTCAAATGAACTTTTGTATGTATGAGTAATGGACTGTAACACGTAGCATAACCCATTAGTTAATAGTATTAAAAAAATTTTATAATTTCAATATAAGTTTTTAAAATCTACGTATCATCCCTAACAGAACTGAAAAAAACCCTACAAATAACTGCTGAACTGATGCTTCAATTGTCTTCATTGTTTGTTATACCCATACCGAATTGGTAATTCTGCTTTATTTTGAGCAGCAACCCAAAGTGTTAGTGTTACACGTCATTTAACACTACCCGTAATAATAATTTCCGTGACTGCAAATCCCATCGGGAACACTTTTCGCTAGCCTATTCATTTGACCATGCGTTGGCCTTAAAGTTTCTTCTCTTTTGGTTCCAGAAGATTTACAATTTGATTGTGGCCAATGAAGTGTCTTACAACCAATTTGCTCTTTTTTGCAACAGCACAAGCTTGGTACTAATAGACTATGTTTTCGTTCCTTACTTTTGTTCATGTTGTTAAACTAATTTCGTGATCGATGTCTATTTTCTTGCATGAGTTCCGATGATAAAGTGAGTCCAGACGTGCAATACTTGTTAGATTGTTGTACCTTCCAGAAAAGGGTGTTCCCTTTTTATATTCTGTCAATTCACATATACCTTTTACAATAAAATATTAAAAATCCCGAAAGCCAGCAGAGCTTATCTGTTGCCTACAAAGCCATCCGGCATTTATGGATGCCCTCTGTATATTTCTCAGGTATTTAATTTTTTTTGCTTTTGTAGCATATATACAGTATTTCTCATTGTACTTATTACTCTACCTTGAGACCAGATTAATAATTTGAGAACGAAAGGAACATTGCGTTAACTATTCTACTTAATGCTTGTAAGAGCCAAATTGTCGGTTTGCAGCCAGTATGGCATGAGGAAACAAATTATAGATGAGGTGTAACCTAAGACCCTCATAATCAAAGATGGTCTGCAAGTCGGTTTTTTAGGGTTTCGACTATCAAAAAGTCGTAACCATCGAAAACGTCATATACTTGCATAAAACATATAAAAAATAGTAAACTTCATAAACCGCTACTTGTTTAATTTCGACATTATATCATTGTTTGAGATTTTTTTTTGTTGCTGTAGCGCCTATATAAAATATTCAAAATTTTAAATACGAAAAAATACGCTTTTATTCTAAATACATCTATTTTTAATCAGCGCTCTGCCTTCCGGAGCAGCTTGGCCACTTTAAGATTTTCACAAATACCGCCAGTATGTATTAATGAAGGAGAATAACAGTTAAAAATGGTTTTGATGTTCTCCTCAGGATTAGAACTCAGATTTTCTGTTATAGGGCCACGTTCTAACCTATGCACCAGTGTTGCCATATTCATAAACTCACAAAAGTTGAAAATAATTGTACGATTTCCTAATTATTTTTCAATTGTGTCAAGAACTAGTTTTTTTTGGCTAGGTTAAAGACGTATAAGTCGGATTTTTCCGACGGACCATCTCTGCTCATTATTCAATTGCTATAATTTGTTCATTGCATCCATCACAAGTTTGACAACCGATTTGGTTTAATATGTCCATGTTAATACAACTCGTATGCTAGTAGAAAACTGACTTGCATCTTTAACGATGGTCGTTCTTATAGAAGGTAACTTTATAAAAAAATTAAGATTTTTCATACATAGGAACTGATTGCGTCGATGATTTGATGTTTTCTTATTCGATTCCTTTTTCGGGTAAATGTTATTCATTTAAGGTATAGTCTATGATATATCTGATCAGGGAATATGGTAATGGCGGGGCACTCTGTTTTTAGTTGCGAAAAACTTCAAAAAAATATCTTAATTTACTTAAACATATTAACGGCAAATTTGCAATGCACAAACATAATACTGCCATTATAAAAGGTGATTATAAAAGTTTTTTATATGGAGTTTAATCAGACATTTAAAAACTTCAGCAGCCAATTAATATGCATATTTCATTTTCTTTTCTTTTCAGAATCCTATAAATATGAACTTCTACCCATGATGGAATAGCCAACTAAGATCTTTCATAGTAAAAGGTAAGTTCCTCAAACTTGTTTATATTAATTTACATTTTACCGCAAAAAGGATATATTAACCACATTGTTGACCAACCATGGCATCTTTTCTCTTCATTAGTCATATGCATATGAGTACTAAGTGCTGAATTCTATTGAAGAAATGAAACTATCACAAAACAATATCTGGGCTATTTAAGAAAAACACTCATTGTATAAAAAGCCACGATAGGCAGACAATAACACTCATTTGAGATAATGTATTGTGGATATATGAGAAATGTGGTTATCGGTTTATGAACAACATTTAATTTAGGATAATATTGAAATAAAAAAATTACTGACTAATACCGAATATATTTTATAATTCACACTTATGAATATAATGTCGCATAATTCTTTGAGAGAAATAGTTATCTAATCCAATTAATTCATACGTTCACATTTATTATATTGGTTTATGTTATTAAAAATTACCAATGACTAATTATCCGAAGAAATGGGGATTGAGTATGAATGAAGTGAAGAGTCTAGCTATGTTCCCAATCATTTATATTGTACAGTGTTCATTGAATTATCGTGCAATATGAACAACATCTAAATTTGGTTTTCTTTATTTATCCGCAATTACTTTTTGGGCAACCCAATATTTGTTAATTAAGATAAATGATTTTGGATTCATATTTCATACAAACAAATTTTCCATGTAATTTTTGAGTTTAAGGGATTATAGTTTTTGACTTTCCTCTTTTTTTCCATGTAGTTTTTGAGTTTAAGTGATTATAGTTTTTGAATTTTGCTCTTTTTTCGGTTATTTCCACCAAACGCCTGAGATCAAATGCCCGCGTGAACGTCATCAAAATTTTTCAGCGCTGGTTATTCGCTTACAAATACTGGCGATATTTGTAAGATATCCAGCCTGTTAAAACTTCTCTAACAAGTGGTGTCGCTAAGCGGCATACCGTTCGGACTTGGCATAAAAAAGGAGGTCCATTTCATTGAGCTAAAACTTGAATATCAACACTTTGATATGAGAGAAGTACACCTTGCTCTTTAATGGAATGTTCATGTGAAAATATATTTGTATGTATTCATATATATTGCGTACTATTAAAAAACATTATAATAGCAAAAACACACTACCAAGTTATCGCAAGGAAGTATTTAACACGTCATTATGGTACTTCCGATTAATTGATTATATAAACCAACTTTATTAAGTGTTGCATTATCAATACACATTTTGATATATTGTAGTGGCAATAACCAAATAACCTGTAATCCATAAAAACATTACATCTCCTTATCGAAAAGTGGTGTTAAGTTAATCGTATTAGTGACACTTTGGTCTATAAAAACAGTTTGCTGACTCTTTGTTTACATTGTAGAAGGTACGCATATTTTAGGCAGCGAAAAACGTACAACCAGTCGGTAAATTCGGTAGAAGAGCATTAAGTTTGGCTGGGTTGAAATTTAAACACCCTCCAATATAGATTGTTGCTAATAAGACTTTGTGAAATCCACATAGTTTATATTGATTTAGATTGGTATGGCATTATGCAGGCGCTCCAGCAGAATAAATGAAGTAATTGCTTAATGTGGGAGCTACATCAGGTTCCCAGCAAAAACTCTGATTATGAAATAATCAGAAAGGCAAGCTCATTCAAAACGTAGAACAACCTATATTTAGGCTTCCTTTATAATTACTTTTACATGGCGATGTCCTAGGAGGAAAGTCCTTCCGGACAAGCATACCAATAGTTTAAAAATAAGTACCTAGGCCTAAGCATACAAGTTGTCAAAAAATAATCACATATTATCTTAGTTGAACGTTGCTAACATATAACTACTTAGACGCAAACGTGTTGGCGACTTTCCCTACACCACCACGTTTTCAATGCTCAGTTTCTTTGAAGAAGACAAATTTTATATAAATAATTCAAATAATAAATGAAATTCAAACTTTACCTTCATCGCAGCTGAGAGTTGAACCAAGAACCTTCCGTTTTCAAATCAAACGCTCTACGCATTCATCCATTCATTCATTCAATATTAGCTGACACCACGAAAGCAAACTTTAATTCTATTTCATCAAAGATGGCCATGACTTTGTGTTTATGTTTGAAATATTGTATATATAGGCACAATATTTTAACACATGGGAGTGATTTTAGTGTTTTTTTTATCACAGAGCGTATATCAAAAGATTTACAATACAAAGGTTCGAGTTCGAATCATCCAGCAAAATAATTTTTAAATTTTTTATTTCTTTAAAATTACGCCCACAGCATATGGAACAATCAACGGATTTGTGGCCAGGTAGAAAAAAAATTAAAAATATTTTTTATATTAATAACGCTACAGTATTTCCCTCCTAGTGCTACTAAGCGGTGTCGCTTTGGGGCAAGCCATTCGGCCTCTCCAATAAAATTGAGGTCCCTTATCATTGAGCTTAACCTAGTAACGGACAGCACTCATGGGAATGAGACAATTTTGCCGGCAGTTTCTGACATTTTTATCAGAACCAAGGTTTTAATAATGATTTTTTTCTATTATTACAAGTAAGTGCTTATTCTTGAGCTTCATCGAATGTTGTATGTAATGACATTTGTACTACCGGTAACACAAATGGTGTTCCTGTTGATAACTTGATAAATTTTAGCAGCTAGTAAATCTAAAAATAATGACATGGACTTACCAAGTTTTTGCTGGGTTATAGTTCTATTCGAGCACATCGTTATGGGAATAACTGAATTCACCATGCAAAATTGCTATCTGCATCATCAGTGACTCTACAGCCATATTTTAAATGAAGCGAAACTCATTGAGTTAGTTTCAACGAGTAAAACATATAAATGTATGTTCAATGAAATTAGCGATCGTTTTAATCGAGGATCCATTTTTCATATTAAATTTTTCGTATGTAGCTATCTTTGAAAATACATATGACAACTCATATCGTGTGATAGCAATTTAAGTATTAATCTAAATTGAGAGATATATGTCTATATGAGTGGACTTCTTGTATTATGATCTGCCATAGGACTTTTTCACACTTACAATCTCTCAGTTTTTATGCAATTCGAAAGAAATTGAATTTTGTGGAAATCTCCATTTATACTCAGTGATAATTGGAAGCTATTGCGATATTATTATCTAGGCATTTTTGTAGTTCCTGGTAGAAATTATAACCACAATACAATATTGTCTACCTATAAGACCAAAATAAATGAATCTGTCCCTTCTAGTACTAGGGCAATTTCAAATAATATGATTAAGCAATCATAATGCATGTTAGTTTTGACAATTTATCATATCATATAACTATGTAAAATTTCTCTAAAAGATGTGTTGTTCTCGCAAATGACTGAAATGTTGCCTATATTTCATCCTATCATATATGTTTAAGCCCATGACTGAAATTTTGCCTATATCTCATCCTATCATATTTGTTTAAGCTCAATTGTGTTAGTAGACATATAAGCTTCATATTCCCCCTTTTTATCTACAAATTTAATGTTAAATAATTTTTCCCGAACTTTCCTTGTAATCATTTAATTTTGTAGTAATTAAAAACTTGAAAAAAACCATAGTATTATATTTGAATTTCAGACAAGAGAAGACAAGGGTTATTTTTGTTAATTAAAATTTTTTTCGTTATTTTTGTACTTTAGTACAAACAACTGTCTGACCTGAAGTATAGGAGGGACTTTGGCTATTTTGAGTTCTGCTATCGTACAAATACTGTTGAACTTCTTACTACTCTTTTACTGCTACTTAGCGCGCGATTTTGATAATGATAATAGTATACAAAATTATTACTTTTGCTTTTGTCTATAAATATTTTTTTACTTCATTATCATTTATTATAGTTTATAATTATTACCACAATCATTATCATTTATTATAGTTTATAATAAATGATAATGAACATAGATCGGAGTTGAAAATAATTTCTCCTTTATACTACAAAATATACGAAAATGGTTGGTTGCCACAACCCAACCATAGGAGGTGTTTGCAAGCTCTATATTACAAGAAAGAAGAAATAAATGGCGTGTAACCCAAGACGCTTACTTCAGTGGCAATATTTCTTGGATTTATAACATATGAGATATTGTTAAGAAATTGAATTGCAAACAAATATATAAATATAAGCTTTTTTAACATCCAGCAAATACTTTTTGTGCTCCATAATTCCTTTCAATATCGTCGTCTTTGTAGCAGAATATACACTGAGGTGGCAGCCCTTGCCGATGAAGGACTCCATCGCACTATGGTCAGTACTTATGGGCAATACTTATGGTCCAAATCGGACTATATAGCGATATACCATTTTCAATTGTTCATAGTAATTTATCAATATTTTCATAACAAATTTGCACTTTCACAAGGCCAAAACTGGCTGAAGTAGCCTTCCAATGCTATTGCGATGTACTAGAGAGTTCATAAATATTGTCCTGGCCATAATTTTTATCTTAGTATTAAATCAAAAATCTCAATGGTTTGGCTGTCATAGGCCAAAATAACAAAAAAAACCTGACAAAAGTCTTAGAAATCAAAATCTGCAGGCTTAATGTTCAGCGTAGACGTATGGTCTAGTGAAGTTTTTTACATCCGAATAATCGGAAATGCGAAAGGCCCATTAAGATCTTTTTCGTTCCATACTAATTACACCACCCCAGTATGTATATAAAACAAGTAAAAGCGTGCTAAGTTCGGCGGGGCCGAATCCTATATACCCTCCACCATGGATCGCATTTGTCGAGTTCTTTTCCCGGTGTCTCTTTTTAGGTAAACAAAGGAAAGGATAAAAGAAAAGAATTGCTATGCTATTGGCTATATCAATGGAATAAATGTTGGAGACCACAGTAAAAGTCATTCTGTCATAAAAAGTCATTGTGTCATTGTCATAAAAATTTCAGCCAAATCAAATATGTATTTCGCCCTTTAGGGGATCAAAAAGTAAAATAGTGAGATCGTTTTATAGGGGAGCTGTATTAAGTTATAGACCGATTCAGACCATATTCGACACATATGTTGAAGGACATGGGAGAAGCCGTTGTACAATTTCAGCCAAATCAGAAAATAATTGCGCCCTATAGAGGCTCAAGAAGTCAATATCCCTGATCGGTTTATATGGCAGCCATATCAGGTTATGGACCGATTTGAACCATGCTTTGCACAGTTGTTGAAAGTCAAAACGAAGCATGTCGAATGGGATTTGCACCTTCTAAAGGTTCAAGAAGTAAAGACCCCAGATCGGTTTATATGACAGCAATATAAGGTTATGCATTGATTTCACCCGTACTTGGCACAGTTGTTGGAAATCATAACAAAACACCTCATGCAAAATTTCAGCCAATAGCGTCTTCTAGTGGCTCAAGAAGTCAATATTCAAGATCGACTTGAATCATACTTGACACAGTTGTTGGAAGTCATGGCGAAACACGTCGTGCAGAATTTCAGCCAAAACGTATAAAAATTGCGGCTGTAGTGGCTCAAGAAGTCACGATCCAATATCGGTTTATATGGCAGCTATATCAAAACATGGACCGATATGGTCCATTTACAATCCCAACCGACCTACCCTTATAACAAGTATTTGTGCAAAATTTCAAGCTGCTAGTTTCACTCCTTCAAAAGTTAGCGTGCTTTGGATAGACAGACGGACGGACGGACGGACAGACGGAAGGACATGGCTAGATCGACATAAAATGTCATGACGATCAAAAATATATATACTTTATGGGGTCTGAGACGAATATTTCGAGAAGTTACAAACAGAATGACGAAATTAGTATACCCCCATCCTATGGTGGAGGGTATAAATATCGAAAACTGACAAAAAAAGGTCTCTCTAGTATTTGGTCATAACTTCAAAGGTTGCAAGAAGTTGCAGCTAAAATTTAGCATATTGCTTCTGAAGACCACGATTGACATTGGTGTAAAATATCAATGGGGACTTCAAGGGGAAACATAATATAAGAACATAAAATCCTTCTTGAAGCTCAATTATACTGGCAAGATAACAGTGCACAACATGCAAATAAAACACTAATTTTGAAAAGCCTATACAACAATTTAACATACACAAAACGACATAAAACTCAAGTTAATACCTTTCTTTTCAATAATTTTTTGAAAATATAAATTTGATTTTTTTTTAATTTTATATTGTTTTCACTTCACTTTTGCACTTAACTTACACGTGAAATCAACTAATTACATGTTCTGTCTTTTGATGCTTTTCATCAAGAGCACCGATAGAATGAGTCAATTTCATGTATAGTTTCGTTTAGTTAACCTCTTAAGAGTTAATGTATGCATATATGGTACCAAATATTAGACCTTCATTTTTTGAATTTTGGCAGCGACCATTGTGCATCGGGTCAATCCGGTACGTACAACCTGCTGCCATGAGATTGATTCAATTCAATATCCTTACCATTAATAGTTCTAAAACTATTTAAACAACATGGGCAATATATTTTTGTTTCATATTTTACAAAAACTGTAAGCCAATGTTAATTTATGATTATCTTTCAAACGTCAAGTGTTTTAAATTTTTTTGTGTGTATTTTGTTGACGGACTTTTCGGTCAGGTTTTGTCTTCGAATGAACTTTGGCCCAGATACTTACCGAAAACATAAGAGTTTTGATAGGCATGTATTTGTAAGATTGCAAAATCTATGTTGATAGGTAAATGATAAACGGCCTTTGGAACAATGTCCACCCCAATTTATTTAAAATTTAAGATGTATACGAAAAAGGCATAGAATTAATAGGAACCACCTACTACGCCGATTATTTAATGAACTACTCTAACTTAACGCTCTTATCTAATCCACTATGTCCTAAAGAGTTAACTGACTAATGTGCACAAATGGGCAGATTAACAGGAAAGAAGATATTCAGCTGCACCAGAATGCTAAAGGTCATCAGGGCTATGTACAAAGCCAAACAAGAGAAACCCACTTTGCGATTCAAAGTAAAGCCTTGACAAGCAAATATCACATAAAGGCCCAGCAAAGAAGTTAGCAGCGATATGCCAGCAAAAGTGAGGCCATTGGAATTCAAAGAGACCCAGTGCTGCTCTGGATTATCGGGAAGAAAGTAGGCCTTTATGAACCAAGGCAGACCTAGGCTAAGTAAAATGTCGAATGTGTTGGAGCCCAAAGAGTTACTAAGACCCGTGGAGGCTTGTCCTTGGCGTGTGACTATTATACTGCAGACAGCTTCTGGTATGCTCATACCTGCAGCTATCACAGTTAAACCCATCACAGAGTCGGGTATGTTCAAGGTATCACCTGGAAATAAAAGAAAACTGTGGCTGTCAGATGCTCTTGTTATAATGTTTTCCAGTGTAGATTGTGGGGAGACTGGTTCACACCCCTTTTTTTAAATTTTATACTTAATTAGCCCCAGATTGTGAATTATAAAAGTCGGAAGTTTTGTTTGCATGGAATAACAATCGAGTTCTTCACTTTTATAATCAACAACATAATGCAAACTTTACCACCCGCCTCTAAGTCTAAAGAAGACTTTTGAGTGGATTGTGGGAGGTGGTTTATGACAAATATGCGATAAGATTCCGCACTCAGTGGCTGGCGTTTATTTTACTCACTCACCTATGATGGTTATGCCAAAAGCCACCAGATATGAGATTATAGCAGTCCATACAATGGCCAATGAAAAGGTCAGATATTTAAAAGAACTCCTTCGCCGACAATTGGGAATGGTTAGCCAAAGAACAAAAGTAATGGGCCAATGGAATATGAATTCGATTTTAGAATGACCTTGAGAGGACCATGGAGATCTGATGGATGCTGATTGAAAGAGAGAAAAAAAAAACAGGGTTAAAACACACTCTCTCTCTCCCACTTTCTCTCTTGTTTCTTACCTTGTTTTTCTTTATGTTCCAAATACAACAACATGTGGGAGGAATGTAAGCCTCTTTCCAAACACAAATAGGCTTCATTGGCCAAGCTGAATGCGGACTCATTGCGATTTTTTGGTAAAAGCGAGCTAAGTTCCGAGACCTCGCGGTACTCTCCCCTAGGAGTAGGACTACAACTTTGCAAAAGACGTCTGGCTGTTTTGGCCATTTTCCGATTAAAGTACATAACTGGAAAAAATTGGCTTTGTTAAGAGCTTGAGCCTGGATTCATTTGGTTACACTACTTACTCAACATGTAGAGGAAATAAGCCGATACCAATCCAGCAGCTTCATACCACATTACCTTTCCATCTCTAAGGATACCCAAAAAAGTAAAAATAGCTGCCAGGAATATCAGGCAGTCGCGTGTAATGGGCCACCAATCCAATTTAAGGCACTGCATTGCGAATAGACCACAACAAGCTGGAACTGCCAGCATATTAAATACAGCCGAACCCACAATGGCACTCACGCCTATATCTCCCTTCGTAATGAACGTGCCCACGAAGTTCATAAATAGCTCAGGACTTGAAACAGCAGCCGCCATGATAGTAGCCCCAATTACATCTCGATCAATTTTTAGATCTGCAATTGAAATAGTAAAGATTGGAATTGAAATTTGTGGTTTTATATTTATAAACAATCCATTCTTGGTTTGAATCTCAAACAGAGTGTGTGTAAATGGTTTTTGGTGATCCATAACCCTCGCTTAAGGGGGTTATAATATACGTTTGCTAACACTTTTGTTTGAGAACTTTGGTTGTTTTCTTCCGAATTTTGTGCTAGTTTAGGTCGCTGTGGTGGCTGCCTTTTAAACTCAGCCCATTATCGTTCCGAAATTATATTCCGTTGTGATGATTCTCTGTTTTATTTCAGTGAGGTTATTGATATTTTAGCCACATTTGAGAGTTGTGTTACCTGTGTAAGTGTTCGATGACACATGAGTATAATTAAGAGCTCGCAGTAGCAGGTATTCTTTAATTGTATATGTTTTGCTTGTTTCCAACCCTAGTTGTTATGTTAGTCTATTGTTTTTTCCTTTTTATGAACACAAATGGACTAACGTGTTTACAAGTTCTTCATGATCATCAGATAAACAAATATGATGTTTGAAAATATAATCCTCTATTTACTGCATCAATTCTTCAAAATCATTAAATCGTAAAAATTGCAACTGCTCTACTGCTTAAATTATTCTCATGAAATGGTACCATTAAATATTCCATGACAGCTCCAGAACTTTCTTTGCGACTGTCTAGTTTATGCGTGCTAGTACTTAGTACTTACTAATAGCAGAATAGTACCAACTACACTAAAAATCAGGCGACATTCTCAGTTTTCAAAAATTAAATTGAAAGATTTCCTACTTTATGATTTAGAAATGCTTCTATGTGATTACAAAATCCAAAGTGTAACAATGTAAAAGAAAAATTATTTTATTATTCAATTCAAGTATGTAAGCACCAACGCGCCGCAATAATGCCTTAATGGCGCCGGAGCCGCTAATTTATATACCGCCTTGTTCACAAAACTTAATGAAACTTCGGACCATAACTGAATTGAATGTTAGAGACCATAGTAGAAGTCATTGTGTTAAATTTCAGACAATATGAATAAGAATTTCCCCCTTTAGGGGCTAAAGAAGTGAAATAGGGAGATCGGTTTCTATGGGAGCTGTATGAGGCTATAGACTGATTCGGACCATATTTCACACGCATGTTGAAGGTCATGGAAGAAGCAATTGTACAAAATTTCAGCCAAATAGGATAATAGTTATGCCCTCCGGAGGCTCAAGAATTCAAGATCCCAGATCGCTTTATATGGCTGCTATATCAGGTTATGTATCGATTTGAACCACAGTTGTTACAAGTCATAATCAAACACCTCATGCAAAATTTCAGCCAAATCGGATAAGAATTGTGCCCTCTATTGGCTCAAGGAGTCAAGATTCAAGATCGGTTTATATGGCAGCTATATCAAAACATGGACCTATATAGCCCATTTACAATCCCAACCGAACTACACTAATAAGAAGTGTTTGTGCAAAATTTCAAGCGGCTGGCTTTACTCCTTCGAAAGTAAGCGTGCTTTCGACAGAAAGACGGACGGACGGACATGGCAAGAGCGACGGAAAATGTCACGATGATCAAGAATATATATACTTCATGGGGTCTTGACGAATATTTCGAGGAGTTACAAACAGAATGACGAAATTAGTATACCCCCATCCTATGGTGAAGGATATAAAAAGTTTACCACCAGTAATAGTTGAGAAATTATCGACCTTGTCCTTTATCCACCGCTATGCAATTATTCAATCTCATCGGAAAACATCTTTATATATTGTGAGTGTCATACCCTTTCTTGAGATATTAAGTAACGGTTAATGATTTTTAGTATTTGCATTCTTCTGTTCTTCACATTTAAACCCATTTAAGTTCAACCGTTCAACTTTTCGAAATTTTCAAATTTTAAAACTTACTTGAACATATCTGTTCTATGGCTGGCACCATGTAGTCATCACAAATCGCTGCCAAAAACCAAAATCCATAGAATACCAACCCAATGTGAAGAACAATCCATCCATGAAGGCGTTGACTTTTATCCAAGCCGTCAGGGGGAAACTCCAAAATCGAAGCACGAGAACAATTTGCGGTTTTTTCTTCTTCATGCCATTTAACGGATAATATACTTCGTTTAAAATGATGATGGGAAGTCCAATCTAAAAGGAGTAAATAACAAATTTAGCATTGATTCTGAATATGAAGCAAATAATTATAAATAAACTTACCGTTCTCTTTGGCTTTATTTTGAATTAGATCTGTGGGAGTTCCAATGATAAGGAGTCGTAAATAAAATACTAAGATCACCCCAAATATCAGTAGGAATCTTAAAAGCAGCATCAGCTTTGTTATTTTCCATTTTGTATTGACAAAACTTGGCGAAATTTTCATATTCGTTGATTTTTGTATTGTTTTTATTTTTAATTCTTCAATTTCACTTATTCTCTGCGATATAATAACGTCTTGTAACGGAAAGCGCCTGTAGTGTATTGATGAAGACAGCCTTAATGTGACAGCTACATAACCTTAAGTATGCGCCCAAATTTGAGAGTTTGTCGAAAACTGTGTGTTTTTGTGTTTGTTTTAACAACAAACAAGTGATAAGAACCCTCAATTGAGTCTATGGAAAGTTTTCCTTTTGGTCAAACACACATTACATCTTTGTGGCTGCTTAGGATGCGTGTGTGTAGTCAGCTATTTTTGGGTATTGAGAACACAGGTAGGCCAATAGTCAACGGTCATCGGCCTCATGCGAAAAAGTAATAAAAGGGGAAAATACCCAATTTGTTAATCTGTCTTCTTATTGATATGTGTGCTAAAGGTAGGACATGAAGTCTTAAATGGAAATTGGAAACATCTGCAGGATGCATGGAAAATTACTGAGATTTTTTGGCTCGTCTGACCAAATTTCAATCACTGACATCTCATAACTTAATGGGATTTCGGAATAATTTGAGATATGAAATATGAGTTTTTTTAATAACCTATTTAGTAAATTTAAAACTAAAATTTATGAAGTAGAGTATTATAACTTTGTGCCCTTCTAAGAAGAAGAGCTAGACCCATTGATAAGTATACCGATCGACTCAGAATTACTTTCTAATTCGATTTAGCTCTGTCCGTCTGTGGGTCCATGTACTTTTGTAATCAAGGTATAGGTCGCATTTGTTGTCCGATTGTTATAAAATTTTGCACAGGTATCTTTTTTGGACCGGAGGCCACCTTAGCGCAGAGGTTAGCATGTCCGCCTATGACGCTGGACGCCTGGTTTCGAATCCTGGCGAGACCATCAAAAAAAATTTCATCGGTGGTTTTCCCCTCCTAATGCTGGCAACATTTGTGAGGTACTACGCCATGTAAAACTTCTCTCCAAAGAGGTGTCGCACTGCGGCACGCCGTTCGGACTCGGCTATAAAAGGGGGGCCCCTTATCATTGAACTGAATCGGACTGCACTCATTGATATGTGAGAAGTTTGCCCCTGTTCCTTAGTGGAATGTTCATGGGCAAAATTTGCATTTGCTTTTCTTTTTGGACCAAGGATGAATTCGGATCATATTTAGATACATCTTCAACGTAAATCTTTCATCCGATATGGCCTTTTAAGGTTGTAGTAGCCACGATTTTGGTCCGATCTTTGCAAACTTCAGCACGATATGTTTTATTTGACGTCTAAACACGTATGCGAAATTTCATTGAAATCGGTTCAGATTTAGATATAGCTCCCATATATATCTTTCATCCGATATGGCCTTTTAAGGCTGTAGTAGCCACAATTTTGGTCCGTCCTTAACAAAATTTAATACGTGTGCAAAATTTTATTAAAATCGGATCAGATTCACCTATAGCTGCCCTATATATTTTTCACCCGACATGGCCTTTAAAGGCTGTAGAAGCCACAATTTTGGTCCGATGATTATCAAAATTTAGCATGAGAGGTTTTTTTTGACTTCTCAATACTTGAGCAAAATTTCATAAAAATCGGATGTGGTTTAGATATAAATCCCATATATATTTCATTTCATCCGATATGGCCTTTTTAGGCTATAGAAGCTAAAATTTTGGTTTGATCTTTATAAAATTTGCGTGAGGTGCTTTATTTGAAGCCCTAGCACGTGTGCTTAATTTCATTTAGATTTAGCACCCATATATGTATCTCTCATCCGAGATGGCCCTCTAATGCTGTAGTAGATACAATTAAGGTCCTATCGTAAGAAACTCTTACAAGGTTCTATTCAAAGGTATGCAAAATTATAGACTAAGTAGATTTCAATATAGGTTCCATGTTTTGTAGGGTATTATATAGTTGGCTCTGCCCGATATTTGCCTTTCCTTACTGGTTTTTCTATAAATTATAAATTGAATAAGAAATTAGCAAAATGTTTCGTGTTTTGTAAATATCGTACATATTTCACAAAATAAGGTTGCGCAAACCGCTCAGCCGATAAACATTTTTTTTTAATATTTCACAGCACTTGCCATTGAGAACGTCAACTAGCTCTCTTTAAACATTCATTCTTCATTTACGTTTTCTCCTATTTGTGTCATTTTGACATCCTTAATGTTCATGAAACCTTTCCATTTTTTGTTTTCTTTATACATAATCAAAAATTACCTTAATTAACTTTGAAAAAAAAATTAAAGGTTCAGCTCTCTTTTCTTCTAATGCTCTCAACCAATCTAGTCGTTCTGTTTAGATATAGCTACCATATAAACCGCTCTCGCGATTTGACCTCTTGAACCTCAAGAAGGCGCAAATCTCCGATAACCTGGTATACATTGCTCTTATATAAACCGACCTCCCGATTATAGTTTTTTAACCCCTTGAGAGCATAATTTTTGTGCGATTTGGCTAAAATTATCCATGATGATTTCTGTCATGACCCCTAATATCAAAATCACGAACGGTTCAAATCGGTTCAGCTCCCATATCAACCAATCTCCCGGGTTTACTCCTTGAGCCTAAAGAGAGCGCAGTAGTTGTACGCTTTGGTTAAAATTTTACACGATTATTTTTACTATGAAATTTAAACCAAGTACGACCAGATACATATATAAGCTGATATAGCTCCCACACAACAAAAAAGTTGGCAGAAAATTTAAGGTTTTTCCTTATTTGTAGGATTTAAGCAATGAAAACGAGTAAAAGAACCAAAACTTTAAAAAAGATGCTATCACACGTTTGGCGCTAAATTTATTCGGTCTTGAAATAATTCATACAATCGGATATTGTCCGGCTGCATGCCGCAGGGTAATCTGTTTCTACTATTGTGTTTGAGTTTCCGTCCCTGCATTTTTGCCTATCTTAGTCCTCCAAATCTTAAAAAAATTAGCTTCTTAGGAGTGGGTGATGGTCTCATTGTCGGATCCCTGCGTTATGCTCCATTGAGATTTTTGTCGCTGCGCTGTCTGATGTTTGAATAATAGGATTTATTAGGAAATCCTTAATATCAAGGAAAATATATTTCACCAAGGAAAATGTTTACTTAAAAGTTGGAAAATTTATCATCTTCAATTTAAGTTTGCTTATCTTTGGCGCAAATTTTTAAAACTAGGACAAACATTTTTTCAGTGCATATAATGGGCACAATAACACACATGGGCACACTGATTCCAAACCCATGTGTGGGCATTGGACCACCACTGATATACACCGACTTCCCAATTGTTCTCTTAAGCTGAAACAAGTCGTATCCAAAACTAAAACATCTTGTTTTGACCTCCCATTAACCTTTGTTAAAGAGAAACCGAACAAAGCAAAGAACAAATGCTATCCATGTTGAAGGTTATATGTGTATAATACTTATTCTTACTCAGGATTCACTAATAGAAGGTTAGGTCACATGCAAAAACACAAAGTGGATAGGCCCCATAAACATCATTAAGGATGTCAAATCTGACGATTGAAAATGTCATCATATAGGAGAAAACGTAAACAAAGAATGAATGTAAAAAGAGAACAAGTTGACATCCTCAATGCCAAGTACTGCCAAATATTAAAAAAAAAGTATATCGGCTGATCGCTTGGCTTAACCTTATTCAGTGAATCCTGATTCTTACTAGAATGGACGTATTACTTTTTGTGAGAAAATAATCAATAAGCCACACGGTAGCTTTGTCGTATACCTAGTCTACTAATGTTTAGTACCCTAACCTTACTTTATTCTTTTTTCGTTTGTTTATCTTTCGAGACGAGCTCAATAATCGGAGATTTTCTGTGCAAATGGAAAAAGGAAAGCCAGAGATAGCCACACATACCAACCACTATGGGATGCGTTTCGTAATTTGGTTTAGAATTACTCATCAGCCATATTAGGTGTGAAGTCTTTAAGGGCCGTACGTTGGTGTATTGTACTTATATTCAGTATATTGCGAAAACGCCTCTATGATATAAATACCACATTAACCACGCTCGACAACCCTGTCTATTAGCTGTACTTTTTCCAATGCATGTGTTTTTGTGTGATGGTAGATGTTTTGTCTTCAACAATTACACTACTCCATTTATTCATTTTGGACGATAAATTTCCATTGTGATGTATTTTGGCCATAATAATGGCTTAAAATTGTCTGAAATGGCTTTTCATAGTTTCTTTTTAGAATTGATAGAGCACACAACTAGCCGATTACTGGCTTAGTTTAATGGATCAGGTTAAACCGTATCCCTTTATTCAACCTAACCTAGTGGCTAACTTAGACCACAATTTCTTACTACAAACGAAATTATGGACTTAAGGTCAATGGCCGAACCTTGTTCGTACACACGACAATAGCAACTACATTGCAACAGAGTTGCTGTGACCCAGTTCATGAGCATTTAATTACATTTGCATCTAATTGAAGCCAAAATTAAGCTGACGCAGCGACATGTCGCATGACTTGATACCAAGTCTACAGAATGTGTTTACATTTTCTCCGTCACATTCTTTATAGTGCGTTTTGACAGTTGTCAATATTACACTTAAAAGAAAAATCATAATAGCTAATAAAGGGTACTTGTAAATGTAAAAGCAAAATCATCTCTCGACTAGAAAAAATCCCGTTATATAAGTCACTGATAGTAAAGGGTGATTTTTTTGAGGTTAGGATTTTCATGCATTAGTATTTGACAGATCACGTGGGATTTCAGACATGGTGTCAAAGAGAAAGATGCTCAGTATGCTTTGACATTTCATCATGAATAGACTTACTAACGAGCAACGCTTGCAAATCATTGAATTTTATTACCAAAATCAGTGTTCGGTTCGAAATGTGTTCAAATTTTGACAAATTTTGTTCAGCGATGAGGCTCATTTCTGGTTGAATGGCTACGTAAATAAGCAAAATTGCCGCATTTGGAGTGAAGACCAACCAGAAGCCGTTCAAGAACTGCCCATGCATCCCGAAAAATGCACTGTTTGGTGTGATTTGTACGCTGGTGGAATCATTGGACCGTATTTTTTCAAAGATGCTGTTGGACGCAACGTTACGGTGAATGAACACATTTCGAACCGAACACTGATTTTGGTAATAAAATTCAATGATTTGCAAGCTTTGCTCGTTAGTAAGTCTATTCATGATGAAATGTCAAAGCATACTGAGCATCTTTCTCTTTGACACCATGTCTGAAATCCCACTTGATCTGTCAAATACTAATGCATGAAAATCCTAACCTCAAAAAAATCACCCTTTAGTATCAGTGCTCAATGAAAATTTTTCGAAAAATTTAATTCTAATAATACTTTATTTGTCGAAAAATGTTTGACTATATTAAAGAACAATATTTAGTTTTCGTAAAAATCCAAAAATTAAGTTTTTATTGAAAAATATGTCACCATGTCAATATTTACCTATGCATTACACAATAGAGACTCGTCTTCCATTTCTTCTATTCAAATATAAGCATTAAAAAACTCATTTTATTATCTTAACACCAATCAATTGAACATTACCCATTCATTACGTTACCTTTTGAAAAAAAAATTAAATAGTTTTGATATGGATTTGCCACCATCTAAACTCCACTTGGCATATCTGACCATAACTAAAAATTTCCTCTGAGTAGTAACACTCAAAATTCATAAAATCGCAAATGAATGCATGCAAATATTATTGGTAAGGAAATTAAACGCTTAACACTTTCCCCGCTAATACTTGTTTATTTATTTGTTTGTTTATATCCTTAACGTTTTCTTTTACGTGTTTTGAGGTTATCTGTGACAGCTCGAGATAGAATTTGAAGATTTATTTCGCTTCGACTAGTGATAGCTGGCAATGATGTCATTGAATTTCTCAATTGACGTCATTGAGACCTGATTTCTTTTATTTGTTGGCATTTTCAAAGAAGTTGGGACAACTAAAATGAGAGACACTTGAAATGGGGTATTTTTTTAGCTATCTTTGAGCATAGCCTTGAAATTGATTTTGATATGAAAGGTGATAAAATTATTATAATTTTGTGACTTTAATAGAGTAGCCTATATATATAACATAACAACAAATTTTGTTAGATTATTTCCACGAGCCACAATAAATAACCACCAGAGCAGAGAAATCATAATTAGAAACCATTAGATATTTTTAGAGATGTATGTATTCGAATTGCTGGAAAAGATTTCTATAGGTTGAGTCTTTCCAAAGGCTTTATTTATTGGATGTTGATTGGAGATTCTTCTTTTTCCAGTGGGTCTTCGTCGTCGTTGTTGTAACGACATTTTCATGTGGAGGTGGCGATCCTCGCCAAGCTCCTGAAGGTGAGCATGCTCGTTCCGGTCCAAAGGACTGATCGCCGTGGGAACATAGTGGCCATTGGTTATTTTAAGGCACCAATGACTCGCCTTGTCATATCGAGCTTCATAGGCACTCAGTATTTGTGCAAGAGCCGGTGCCACCTGATCTCTCACTGAAACTCTCCGTTCGATACCGCTGATTGTCCGCGACTGCCGTTTCAGCTACTCCGTATGGATCTTTCCACTATCCCATTATTTAAACCCATTAAAAAAGCAACTCTGCAAACTAGTCCTACAAAAGCAAAGCGCAAAAGTTAAACAATGTTTAACTTTAATGCCTAAAAACACTATTTCACGTATGGCAACACAGAATGACGCTCGATCTCAATCGTTCAAATTGAAAATTATTTATCTTTTGCGCATCTCTTTTGTGGAATTTGTTTGCAGAGTTGCACTTTTAATGTATGTAACTCCACCTTTAAAACATTTGCAGCACATGGGTAGCATTGGTGCAATGTGGTAAGATGTTGGTAAACCCATAATTATGGGATGGATGGAACACAGGTTCGATTACTAGCAGGATTCACTGAATAAGGTTAAGCCAAGCGATCAGCCGATATACTTTTTTTTTAATATTTGGCAGTACTTGGCATTAAGGATGTCAACTTGTTCTCTTTTTACATTCATTCTTTGTTTACGTTTTCTCCTATATGATGACATTTTCAATCGTCAGATTTGACATCCTTAATGATGTTTATGGGGCCTATCCACTTTGTGTTTTGCATGTGACCTAACCTTCTATTAGTGAATCCTGGATTACTAGCAGCAAACGAAAAAAAAATAAAAACTGTGCACAAGACGTTGGCTGAATGTGAATAGCTTACAAAAAACGGTTGTTGTTTTTTAAAACCGATCTCCCGGTTAGTCTTCTACGGCCCTAAAAAGTTAAATTTTCTTGCTGATTCGTCAGTCATTTTGTACGTGAAGTACATATGTGCCCTTTACGGGATGACTATTAGCACACGGTTTAGATCTCTGAGCTCCGATTTGTTGGTGTGTGTGGCGTTCATCGTCATCACGAGCACCTTAGCTGGAAGCTAACGCGCATGCCCATAGATTGCGGAAAGCACATTGCTGCAATTGCATTAGCGGGCTATCAGCGACATTGAGTGGAGAGTCTTAGCGAAAGGTCGGGCGTCACCGGCTCTTGCTCAATTAGTGAGTGTCTGTGATACTCGATATGACGAGGCGAGTTATTGACGGCTTTTAAGAACCAATGGCCATATCGTTCCTGCTGCGATCGGTCCTTTACACCGGAACAATCTTGCTCACCTATGGAGCTCGACGAGGTCACTAACTCCACATACGAATGTGGCTAGAGCAATAACAACATGTGCTCTTCAACAAAGTTAGTTTCTGTACACTTTTAGTAAAATCCATGGTGGTGGGGGTTCACAAAGTTCGACCCGGCCGAACTTAGCATGGTTTCACTTGTTATTTTTAACAACTATTACATTGGGTTTATATAAATCCATAATTTTTTTGACTAGAACACAAAAGCTACCTTTTTTTATTTTTTAAAGTAACTCCTCGGTCTGTCAATTTCATATATTCAAAATATTCCATAAATTGAAAATAAAAAATTATTTCATTAGAGATTATACTAAGATGACATTTGGGCAAAGAGACAATAGTAAGTAAGCTATCAAACCAGAAAAAACTTAATTTGTATCCTTTTCACTTTTTTAGCACTAGTCTTTTTCCATCGAAATCATGGGAATTTTGAAAATTGTACCATCAGTGGCATAGATGCTTTTCCGAATTGGTTTACCGAAGCTGCTGTCCGTTATGACTATGTTTTGCTATGTTTTCTTATCAACATGTATCTGTTCTTGGGAGTGGCCATTGTGTGTGACGAATATTGTGTACCTTGTGTGGAAAGATTATGCTATAGTAAGCTTGAACTCCAACTTGCAACTGGAGAAGAGATTTTATTTTCTACTATTATTCTCATAGAGTTGGGAATGAGCTATGATGTTGCTGGTGCTACATTTCTTGCCATGGCAACTTCAGCTCCTGAATTTTTTGTAAATTTGTATGCAACATTTTTGACAGAAGGTGACATGGGTATTGGAACAATAGTGGGGTCCTCGACTTTCAACAGCCTGGCCATAACTGCATTCTGTGGATTTGCAGCAGGGGTGGTAAGCTTTATATGGCAGATTAAAGTGGCATGAGAAGAAAACAAAAAAAAAAAAGATTTTAAATACACATGGTTTAAGCTTCATCTGCCTATCTTGTTAAAGACCTTGAAACAATTGCCAATTTACAGGGTTTCTCCTTGGATTGGTGGCCTCTGTCCCGTGACCTTTTGTGGAACACTTTAAATATTTTACTGCTGGCATTGTTTATGTATGATGGTCATATACTTTGGTACGAAGCATTTGCTTTATTCCTATGCTTCTTGGCCAACACGGCTAATCTTACAATGGATGCAGCCATACAAAGCAAAATCCGAGGTGAACTTATGCCATTGGTTACATTAAAACATTTATAATTTAATTTTTCCAATTTGTTTTCCAAAGATCGTAATAAACCTTGTCCTTGCATTTGCTATGTGCCTAGGGGTGCTGTTCAAGATTTTGAAGTTATGCTTGACCCAGAGAATTCTGGCGAAAATGCCTATAATTTCTCTCATTGGCCTGTGGATAGCAGTGTTTGGGCAAAATGTATCTGGTCATTGTCATTTCCCCTAGAATTGCTTATGTTTCTGACCATCCCAAATGTTCGAAGGGATTGTGCTCGCACTTGCTATTTGCTTGGACTTGTTATGTCCGTAGTATGGATATCGATTTTGACATATTTGATTTCGTGGATGCTTACCGTGGTTGGCAAGTTATTTAATAGTCAGGAGCTGTTCTCATACAAGGCTAATATGTTTTGTATCTTGCTATCTAGGCTATTATTTGCAAATTCCCGATTCCATCATGGGTATAACCTTTTTGGCAATTGGAACCAGTATTCCCGAAGCCATATCTAGCGTTATTGTAGCAAAAAAAGGCAAGTCATACACACTGAAAACATTTTTTGTACTAAAATTAGCGATTCGAGTGAGCCAAAGATTTGCAAACTTAATTTAAATATGGTCAATTTTTCAACTTTCCCTTTGGTGAAAAATATTTGCCTTCATATTAATTTTTTTTTTTAATTTTAATAAATTCTTAACTTTGCGTCCTGTTATTAAAGACAAAAATCTACAATGAAGTTCAAAATATCGTTGAAAGTTAGGAAATTGACTTTGGGACAAGACAACAGTGAACGTTAGTTAAAGACGCAAAATAGCCTTACAAATAGAAGCGTCTTTAAATGTTTTATATTTCTAGGTTAAGATGCTTATTTAAAAAAAAAATTTATTTTTCAAAAAATAATCTGGTGCGTTCTGTGATTCACTTTTACTTTTCCCCTCAAATCAATTTGTTATTATCAAGCAAACAAAAAGTCCAATTAATTATTTTTTGTGAGATCCTTTTTTGGGTTTATTTAAGAAATCTCATGATAAAAATTTGGGAAATTTTGGAACTTGGAAAGTGAAACCCAGAACACACACGAATAATTGGATTATCATCTATGAAGTAAAATAAGAATCAATTAGCGATTCAAATTTTGGTTCTTGGCTCGTTTTCATTGCTAAAATCCTACAAATAAGGAAAAATCCTAAGTTTTGGGCTAGCTTTTTTTAGTGCATGTCATTTAGAGACTTTTGCTAATTAAAAATTTGCTAATTTTTCAGGTTATGGCTCTATGGCAGTTTCTAATGCTGTGGGTTCCAACAATTTCAATATTTCATTTTGTCTAGGTTTTCCTTGGCTCCTGAAAACTCTTTTCTCTACTCAAAATTCCAATATGAATGCAATCATCATCAATTCTGCCAGCATATTTCATTCCACTTTGATTTTGGTGGCCTCTTGTGTCATATTGTATTGTTCATTTCTATTGACAAGATTCCAGTTGGGACTACGTGTTGCTGTGATTTGTATGCTCTCATATCTGGCCTATATTGTCTTGGCTGTCGCGCTTGAAATGTATGTGTTCAGTGATGAAAACCTGCCACATTGTCCTCATAAACCCTAAACCCTACAATAAAGAATTTGAACAATTTAACTGAAATTTCTAAGCAAGAATATTCTGAATAAGTCTGTGCAATTCCCAATAAGACAATTTTTATATTATTTTATTTTCAATGTCTCAGATAATGTCTAAATTGTGTTTGGTTAGCTGTGTGCTAATTTGGTTTCATAGTTTTTTTTTTATAATAATGTCTTGTTTTGAAGAAAAATTGGCTTGTCCAAAGGTAGCACTAAACATAACATAAATTGTTGCCTGAAAATTTTTGTTGGTGAAATTTATGTACATTTGAAGTCTATATGACCAAGTCCGTCCGTTAGTTTGTCTGTCGAAAGCAGAGGTGCGGAGTTTATTCTCGACTCTGACTCCGGGTTGGAGTCTAAGGCGTCAATTATAATTAGCAACTCAACTTCAGTCGCGCTACCAACGGGCAATTTTGTAATAAAAATGTCCATTTCTTTATTGAATTGTATACTTTTTTACAATTTACTTAGTAGCGGAATGTTCAAAGCAATAATATTGACTGCACTTGACAAAAATTTCCAACGTTATACTAATTTTTATATCAAGGTTTTATCTCCTGGCAACGCAACTGCAGTTGAGTTGCAATCCTTAATCGACCCATAAGTCGGCCTTGGAGTATTAAACAGGAGTTGGAGAGCGGTTCGTATTCGGGGCAAGATCGACAACTCCGACTCCGATTCACTAGGCCTTCTCGGGCCTCTTAAACCCGACTCCGGTCGAAAGCACTCTAAATTTCGAAGCAGTAAAACTAGCTGCTAGAAATTTTGCACAAATACTTTTTATTGACGTATATAGATCGTTTGGGATTGTAAAGGGGCCAAATCTCATATAAAAAGATATCACGGTTATACTTTTTAAGCCTTTATGGGGACGCAATTATCATTCGATAATTCGGGTCAGCCGAACTTAAAACGCATTTACTTTTTATACCCTACACCACTACTGTGTTACATGGCATTTGGTTGTAACACCTAGAATGAAGAAGAAGCTAGACCCTTATATAAGTGTACCGATTGACTCAGAATCACTTTCTGAATCGATTTAGTCTATCTATGTTAATTTGTGTAAGAAGTACATTTGGTACAGACATCTTTTTGGCCTAGAGACGAAACCCTTAGAAGTTGGAAGGAATTGGTTCAGATGTGGATATAGCTCCCATATATATGTTCGAACTATTTAGACTAATATTTAATAACATCGATATTTGTTAACCTATTTTCACAAAATTTTGCCCGAAGAATTCTCTTGAGATTTTCGATATTAGTCGTGAATATAATAGAAATCGCTTCAGATTTAGATATATCTGCCATATATATGTAACGTCTGATTTTCACTTCCAGAGCCTTGCAAACGCATTTATCAACCGATGCTCTCAAAATTTGCACAACCCTTGTTGTCGAAACAGGTTAGATTTGAATATATAACTACCATATATGTATCGCCCGATTTTAATATCTAGAACCTTTCCAGACTGATATTGGAATAATGTGGTCATTTGTCAACCGATTATCTCAAAATTTTGGACAACTCTTTCCTTTCCAACTCCTACAATATCTCCTGATTTTGACCAAAATGGGTTCAGTTCGGATATTTCAAATTGCAAATTATGCCGATGAACATTCCACTAAGGATCAGGGGCAAACTTCTCTCACATCAATGAGTGCAGTTCAATTAAAGTTTAAGCTCAATGATAAGGGGGCTCCTTTTAATAGGCGAATCCGAACGGTGTGCCGCAGTGCGACACCTCTTCGGAGAGAAGTTTTACATGGCATAGTACTTCATAAATGTTGGTAGCATTAGGATGGGAAAACCACCGCTGAACATTTTTTTCTGGTGACTACCACAATATTTATGGATTTTTGTCGAAATTCTACATTTTGAATTAAGGCACCTTGCCTGCGTACTCTAGGTGGTGTAGGGTTCATAAGGTCGGTTTGGCCCGACGCTAGCCCATCCTTACTTATTTATATATGACTCTATATTATATTTCCCTTTTCTCTTGTCCTTCAAAAAGAAAAATCCATTACTCTTTTTTGCTTTAAAACAAACCTCTTACATATAGAATACGCTGCTAAACATCAATATATACTGCTGTGCAAAATAGTTTACATTATTTTTCCATAAACTTCTATATGGCATATGCCATGCCTTGTTTTGCTGAATAAGATATCAGACAGCTGAGTATCTAGTTTCAAAATATGTTTCATACTTTCCGTATCGGATTGTTATATCTAACATTCAACTAAAGGTGCTTATGCACCACAAATATTCTAATCGAAAATTAAATAAAATTCATTTATCACATTCATGTGTGTGCGTACAAAAGGCACACACACAAACACATTCATAAAGAAGTCGCGCAAGACACTATTCAGCGTAAAATAGTAACTTGTGTATCTGTATGCATGTATAGGAGAAAGCAATAAATGCCAGTTTCTACTGGCGACAACCGATTTATATGATTGGCCACATATGTATGTATGTAAGTATGAGGGTATGCGAATATAAATCTCTATGTATTAATCCGGCGAAAACGTTCAAGACGTCGAGGAAGGACGGCGGCAACGGCCAAATCTTATTTAATTCACTTTGTCACTTTAATCTTCTAAAGATACGTTTTTCGACTTGTTTGCCTGTGTCGTATGGGATAATGTCGTCAAACTTTTTTCACTTAGCCTTAGCATTTCCAACAATGAAAATTTAGTTTATTTTTCAGATCTCTATACATACACACAGATACGCTTGGCGTTTATCCACAGCACCCGTAGCACCATCCAACCACCCAGCATTGATTGTTATTTAATGTATCTATCCACATGTATGCATGTATATAGTGGTTGCGAGCAAGTACTTACTATTTTGCCCCAAACGCTATTCGTTTGTCCGTTGGTTTGGATATTTTGATCTCCTGAAAAATTCACCACCAACCAGATATTTTTATTACTCCGACTGCGGGGCGATCAGCAAGCAGTAAGTGACCGATGTCATCGTCGTTTTGTCGCTGCCGTATAATGACGACGATGATGTTGCCGCCGTACAATCTTCTGAGGCTGATGATTTTTCTTAATACAGATTGCATTTGAATTGTCGTATAGGACACACGGTATCCCATTGTATTCAAATTAAAGTAGAAAAATTGTTTGTGAAAAGAAAGACATTTTAAGTGATAATATCACACACACACACACACACACACACACAGTATGACATGTTGTATTGTTCGAAAGCACAGACAGCGGGACGGACCTGAGTATAGTATATACTGGCAGCCTATGTACGTACATATGTCTCCTACTACACCTACCCACCCCACCATACATATCCACTTACGTATGTTGCCTAAATGCCAACTCAAATGAAAAGTTCCATACAAGCACCCTCGTATGTACGAGTATGAATGTATGTGCAACAAAAATCTACGGATATCTAAATAAATCTTAAATTTGTTTACCAGCAAATTAGTGATATGTTTATAGAAATTCTGTTTTATGCATACGAAAAGAACCAGCTTTATATTGTTTTTAACGCAACGCTTTCTAAAAATAACGTGCAAGCTGATATCTTTGCAATCCCAAGCAAACCAGAAACTTTATTAAAAGTATAACCATTTTTACTTATATTTCTACATTTAACTGGACTGCATATTGACATTGAATTTACGGTATAAGGAAACTGATATATAACCAAGCTAGTGTTTCAAATCGAGGTGACGTATGAACCATGGACATTATTTCTTTTTGCTAAACTATTCCAATTTGTCACAACACAATTAGCATTCACTTTCCTAATAACTGTCATTGAAAATAGTCCTAGTATCGTTTTGTGGTTAGGTCTTCCATGCCCTCAAACGCCACATTTTGCAGCTTTTAAAGCTATCAATCGAAAACCATATCCATGCCGTACTATGTCATCATCAATGGAACATCGAGCAATGTCGAAACAACAACCTTGACATACGATGCTGGGAAACTCTGGGAATACAACGGTTAGTGACCAGTGTAAAAAGTGTGAATTAAGAAAATATTTGAGCAAATGGGGGTACACTAACCTAGTCATTTCGTTTGTAACACCTCGAAATGATGATCTGCATCCCCATAAAGTATATATATTCTGGATCGTCTCGACATTCTGATTCGATCTTGCCATGTCCGTCCGTCCATCCGTTTGTCGAAATCACAATAGCGGTCGAACGCGTAAGGCTAGCCCCTTGAAATGGGCCATATCGGTTCAGATTTAGATATAGCACCCATATAAACCGATATCCTGATTTGAATTCTTGAGCCCCTGGAAGCCGCAATTTTTGTTCGATTTGGCAGAAATTTTGCACAAGGTCTTCTGTTATTTCTTCAAACAACTGTTCCACGTACCGTCCAAATCGGTCAAGAACCTGGTATAGCTCCAATATAAACCGGTCTCCCGATTTGACTTCTTGAGCCTCTAAAAGCCGCAATTTTCATTCGATGTGTGTGTGAAATTTTGTACGTGGTGTTTCGCTATGACTTTCAACAATTGTGCCAAATTCGGTCTAAATCGGTCTATAGGTTGATATAGCTCCCACATAAACCGGTGTCCCGATTTGACTTCTGGAGCACTTGGAAGCCACAAATTTGGCTGAAATTTTGCATATAGTGTTCTGTTATGACCTCTAACAACTGTACCAAGTAAGAAGCTCCCACATAAAGCGATGTCCCGATTTGACTTCTTGAGCCCTTACTAGCCGCAATTTTTGTTCGATTTGGCTGAAATTTTACATGCGGTGTTCTGTTATGACTTCCAACAACTGTGTCAAGTACAGTTCAAACCAGTCTATAACCTGATATAGGTCCCATATAAACCGGTCTCTCGTTTATCCTTATTCGGTTCCTAAAAGCTTTAATTTTTCCTGGTTTGACCGAGTTTGGTATGTAGAATAAAATTATGCCCTTCAACTAAATTTAGTCTGTATACATTTTTAGCAGAATGGTGGTGTGTTCCAAAGATTCGGCCTGCCCGCAATTAGCACGCTTTTACTTGTTTTGTGATACTGTTTTGCCTTAATAAATCAACTATGCCTATGTTTATTCAAGACGTTCGGCGAAAGAACTTCCGTAAATGCATTTTCAAGTTTCATTTCCTTTCTTCTATCTCGTAATGAATAGAGCATAGCATGACAATGTGTGGGTGTAACGAAAATAACACTTTTTGTAATGTGACTTGTATAGCTCTTAGGTGGGGACACAATACCAGACATGAATCAACTTAGGGGAGTGGTATTGAAAACAATTAAGGATTTTGTAAGTAGTAATGTTACCGGCAATTGGTAAGGGGATAATATCCGCTGAAAAATGTTTTAAGGTATTCTCGCCGACAGGATTTGAACCCGGGTGTTTGTGCACGATAGGCGGGCATGCTAACCTATGCACCATGGTGGTGAAAAATATATATGGAAGATATATCTTAAACTAGTTTCGCACAAATTGGGACGTCGCATCAAACACCTCATGAAAAATTTTATAAAGATAGGACCAATATTATATATGGAAGCTACATCTAAATCAGTAGCCATAATAAAATCTGTAACATGTGCAAAATTTGGTGGTAATCGGACAACAAATGCGACCCGTACCTTGATTACAAGTATAAATGGACAGACAGACGGACATAGCTAAACTGAAACAGGAAGTAAATCCGATTTGTATACTTAACAATGGGTCTAGTTCGTCTCCTTCTTAGCGTTGCAAACAAATGCGTAATGTTTTATTATCCTGTTCTACAGTTGTGGTGTAGGGCATAATCAATGATTCCGCATTCAAGTTCTGCTCATTGATTTACGGCTGTTGTACAGTGAAGCAGTGAACGCTCAAAGCTAAGAGAAAATAACATTTTTATTTATTGCATAGTTAGTCTTATATGTATGTATACAATCCATATCAGAAATTTTAAAATTTCACAGAACATGGCTTGTGTCAATGAAAGGAAAAACGTCATCGTAGTTTTGCAAGTCCATCGGCATCATATTTTCACGCCCACACTATTACCATCGGTGAGCATTATCATGCTGCCACCGACGCGAGTGATGATGATGATGATGTTGCTGAAATAATTTGTAATGACGTCGTCTAATTACAACTACGCCTCGAGTGTCGCATTTCAGCATTTCTAAAAGCCAATTTCAGATGCTCATGCTATGTTAGTTTTGACCTTTGTCGCTATGTGTCGTGCTGTGAACGTGCGTCTGTTTTGTTTATTATTTTGTTCGTTTTATTCGATTTGATTTGAGTTTTGTTTAGTTCCATTTCATTTCCATTCTTCTCATTGCACCATATATACAATGTACGATCATGTTTGTAAGTATGTGCGTACATACCCAGTGGGAAATTTCAGGAGTAAAAGCTGCTTCTAAAAGGCCTTATTTGGAGACACAAGACATGTCGGAGAACTTCCCTACTCCTTGCTATTTAACAAGGCGTGTCCAAAAATAAAAGGCCTTCCCTTCTCAGGTAGGACTTGCAGAAGGACGTTTTGGACGTGTAGGACACCAAATCGAAACAATAATGCTGTCTCAAGAGAGAGAGAGGGAGAGAACTTGATTAAAAATTTTGCTCTTTAGAATCTCCAAAAATCTATATTTAGAATGAGAAATTTGTTTTTACTTAATTTGCCTCGCCGGGATTTGATCCACTGACCCTCTGTTTGCTAAACCGATGTTCTAACGACTGGGCTATTGCACACCGTACAATGAATATGCCAAAAGCCTTATATGTTGCTGATATCGGCTTGCTTTTTTCGTATTTTCTTTTGTTTACTTCTGCAAAGACATGAGGAAGTCATTGCTCAGAAATGCCCTTATAGAGAGTTTTCTTTTCTTCTTTCGATCGAAGTGATTTTTTAAAGTGAAAAAGATTCGATGCAAGAGCTTATATAATGGCAATATTTGGAAGGCCGTTTAGAGCTTGTTTTACTTTGTTTGAGGTTGAATTATAGGCCTTTTAGAAGGTTTCTAAATGAGGGTCCTCATCAAGATTCCCGCTGGGTACAAGAATGTACAAATATCACAGAGAACATGTCCACCACATATGCATACGAGTATGTTTGTTCCACTTCTATGCAGCCATTGTGGACACGTTTTAATTAAAATGTGGGTTTGGTAATGCCGTTTTGCCAAAAGAAAAAAAAAACCTACATACATCTATCTACGCATAGTGAATTTTTTTTTTACCTATAACTTATTTAAAATATTAAACGGAACTCAAAAACTGTGAATTGCTGGCCCAGTTTACGTTATATAAAATGTAGCAATTCTTTCACATTTTAAGAAAAAGATATAACTATTAAGGCAAATATGTTCGAGACAATTTGTTAGGTAGATTTATGCTAAAACTATGAATAAGTTTCAATTCCATGTGCTGAATTTCGCAGTCAAATGACTGAAAATGTTTTTTATCCTTTGTTGCACAATATTTTTATTTTATTTTTTTTTAAATGGTCAGTTATATATATGGTAGCTGAATTGTTACCAATACCACACCAAGCTTAAATACACACACAAAGCTTAAACTGACGAAATTGAGCCAAAAACTCTCAAGAGTTGAGACGATAACCATGATTAAAACATGTCCTTGTCATGGTTTCATACCAATCTGCATGCACCACACTGGGTCCATGCTCAATGAGCTGGAGTTTTAAGATTATTTGACGACAAAGAAAATTAGCTTTACTTGTGTGAAACCCGAGCCACCAATAACACTTCAATGAAAATGTCACAATATAGGGTCAATCGGGAACCCCGGCATCTACTCCCCCCTCCGGCCTTTATGTAGCATGTGACCCGTATTATTGCCAACACACATCGAAAAACGAAATTTTGATTCAATTTTTACAATTTGTTACGCTTTCAAACGGGCAAAAATACACCATCAAGAACGATAGAATTGGAAAATAAACACAATCTTTTGAAATCATCACATTTAAATTGTTTCACTTACACAGTGACATTTGAACATCAACGTATTGCAGTGGGCACTGGAAGAGTACGAGTACGAATATCATCGAAACACACTTCTCCTTGCCACCATCATCATATTCATCATTGTAGTCACCATTGGCCCATCGTACGTTTGCCGCCGAGTTTTCGTTGACACGTCGTTGTGTGAGCTTCAAAGTTTGAAGCAGAGCTTAGGAGAATTTAGTCCAAAAAGACACAGCGGTAATTGAACATCGTCACAAAATCGTTTTTCGTGAATTTTGAACGCGTTTCCTCCCAAAAGTGACCACGTAACGACTATATTAAAAGCACGGTGTTGCGTCGGGCCGAGCAAAATGTTCTGGCGATAGTTGTCACGAATCCCTCGTCTTGTCTGACTAATTAAAAGGAACCACAATAAGAATAAAAACCGCCAAAGAAGTCAACTTGAGCGCGTTTGATAAAACACCGACTCGTACTCGGTGCACAGAGAAGGGCCAACTGCAAAACAATTGATCACCCTCTTGCCGACCACCTTCTCAAAAAGCATGAGATACTGGAGAAAACGCAGTAATTAAATGTTCTTCTAAACACCGGAAATAACGGAGAGCTTCTTTATACTGGGCCGCCTTCGTTGTCGTCTGTCGGTCGTCGTGTTAGATGTCACTGTTATATTGTAGCCATCGTTACGTTTTCGTATCGAGAAAGAATTACTATTGTATTGTCACAAGAGAGAAACGCCATCGCCGTAATCCATCCATATATCCAACGATCCAGCGATTCAATCCATGTATCGCCTAATCCCCAAAAAGAGCTATAATTTAAGGCATACGACTGTTCGCCTGCTCCTCGTCGTTTTGATCGTCATCATCGCTTTTGTTTTTGTCTAGTATGCCCCTGTTGTCGGTTGTACTGCACACCACACTTCACTTCTGGCACTCACTCACTCACACATGTAAAGATGATGCTGATGCTCTGCTGCCGCCTTCGTTATTGCCCTTGTCGTTGTGCACTGCCCCTGTAGTGGTTAAATAACGCCAGCTCTATTTTGAACGAAGAACAAGCGAAGGCAGCCTTTTAATTCGCATTAGCGTGTGAGTGTGTTGCATCGCCCCCAAATCGGCGTATGTGTGATGAGCATTTGTCGATGCTGAGCACAGTTTATGACGAGCGGTGTTCAAAATATCAACTAACGTAAATACGATCGCGCGCTAACGATCTTCCGTATATTTCAAAAAATACCAAAAATTCAAAAAAAGAAAAAAAAACTTGCAACAACAACATTGTAAATAAAAGAAGAATTAAAAACAACAACACAAAAAAACAAAACACAACAACAAAGCTTAAAAAAAACAAAAATCAATTGTAATTGAAACACAAAAACCTAACTTGCTCGAAAGTCGGGTTATATTTTGGGGGTTTTCTCCATTTGTTCGTTTACGTTTTGTTATACTTTGAAAAACAGAAAAAAACGTTTTTAAATGAAAATCGATTAAAAAGAAGTTTTAACCCCCCCAAAAACAAAACAAACCGAACCAAAATCGCTAGGCCATCAACCACATACGCACAGAAAAATGGAAGATTACTGGGGTCTGAGCAATATAAATGGTACACACACACACATAAGACTCATTTGCATAATTAATTCTTAAGAATACTCTTTTCTATTGCATACCGCAGGGGATGTGCAAAATACAACAAAAAAACCAAGTGCTTTAATAAGTGATAAGATGATGCATATGTAAATACATACAACAAAACACATAAACATGCAATGACAAATTTGTATTAATATATGTATGTATCCTTATCCTCACACACAAATCACAAAAAACGAGAGAAATGGTACGAGTAGCGTTTTAAAACGAATCTCAAAAGAAGTCAAAATAATTGATGTCCGTGATATTTTGAATCGAAACGTTTTTACAAATAAAAAATATTGTAAGAGGAACCTTACTAGACGCGTTATCTGAGGCGTATACGCATTTCATTACAATCGCCGTGATACCGTCTTCGTTGGGAATGGGAACCTATGCTAGTTGTGGGGGAGTGTGAGCGTATGAATAATATGTGTATAAGAATTTTACATCTAATGGTAATGTATCAATGCTCAGGATAAGTTGATGGGATTTTGAATAGATTTTGTCTACACAAATAATCTCCTTTTGTTTAAAAAAAATCATTTTATACAAAGGTATTGTTTTTTTTATATTTAAAGGTAAAATTTATATAATATTTGCCTCTCTATAAATTGAATAATAGATAAAAAGCAAATCCAACCAACAAACTATTGTAGTTTGAAAATTTTTGGCTAGAGGAAATTTTGGTATTAAAATTTTTTCCTACATCAAAACCTACCTTCTACTTCTGCAAGATTTTACATCGGAGGGCATGATAGCTAACCGTAATTTTATACGATTTTAATGAAAATGTATTCATGTATGAAGGCATATGAAAGAAGGTTCGAGGAATTCGGCTTGAAATTGTATTAGGGAATTTTTACACATAAATCAATATCGGAGCTTTATCCAACACAAACGTTTTCGTCCTTGGGCTAAAAAAAGTTACATATGCATGTTTTATGTGATACATTGCATGGACCGACGGACAATGCTTAATAGAAACTGAAATGAATTCAAAGAGGATTGGCATTAGTGTAGCTATACATTTTTCCTAGGGGTTGCTACAGCCCAATAGAAAAACAACAACAATAATAATAACCACTAAAAGGCATTAATTTCGGCCGAGCCGAACATCAGATACCTTCCACTTCGGGTATATATAAACAATATTTCGCTAAAATCCGGTACAAGATGACTATGAACATGAAAGGCCGGGTGGCACCGACTTAAAGGCTCAGTGCCTGTGATACTCAATATGACAAGGCGAGTTATCGGCAGCTTTAAATGACCAATGACCATAATGTTCCAGTGGCGATCGGTCCGATGGACTTGAAAGTGCTCTTGAGCTTGACGAGGATCGCTATCTCAACATTCAATTGTGGAAAATGCGCCATTATTATACAGCTATAAGGATATCTGGTCCGAACTGGAACCAAATCGCCACAATTCACTCATCAAAATTTTCAAAAAATCGGGTAAAAAAAAGTGGTCTTATATGGGTTCAAGACCGTAAATCGGGATCGATATATATGGAAGCTATATCCAAATGTGATCCAATCAACATTATATTCGGGGAGGATATTTAGATGTTTAACATAGCTCACTGTGATTAGTTTCATCAAAATCAGGTAAAACATTCGTTATTTATGGGTGAAAGACCTTCAATCGGAAGATCGATCTTTATGGGGGCTAAACCAAAAACCAAAATCTATATCATTTTCAGCATGAATCTAATACAGCTCATGGGCTTGAGATATGATATTAAGACAAAGACCGCCCGGCACGGATATCGGGAATTTTTACACAAATTATTGTCTAAATTTCAGCCTTATCTGGTAATAAATTCAGATTTAATGGGCCTTAGACCTTAAGTCGGAAGATCGGTCTATATGGGGGCTATATTAAGATATAGTCTGATTTGGACCATATACGGCATGGGTGTCGGACCACTACTGTGGCTGTGGTAGTAAAAATATAATAAAAAGCCATATCCGTCTGTCCGCGTATCCTTTTTATATTGTTCGTTCGTCTGCCGTTTTTTTGTAATTAAACGCAATTTTCATCCAATAAAATTCCAGATATCATTTTTAAAGCTCAAAGACAAATGATCTGAATTTTAGTAAAAATCGGTTTAGATTTAGATATAGCTCTCATGCATATATACCACTCGATTTTGACTTATTAATGCAATTGGTGCAATTTTCAAACGTTTCTGCCAAATCTGTACACATAATCCATATTTGGTTTATTGTGGTTTTAGTCTATAATCAGGATTCACTGGTAGAAGGTTAGGTCACTTGCGAAAATATAAAGTAGATAGACCCCATGAACATCATTAAGGCTGTCAAATCTGCCGATTGAAAATGTCATCAAACAGGAGAAAACGTAAAAAGAGAACAAGTTGACATCCTCAATGCCAACTCTTGGCAAAATATTATGTCGGCTGATCGCTTGGCTTAACATTATTCAGTGAATCCTCGTCGTGCATTGCGTTTTTATACCCACCACCGAAGAATGGGGGTATATTCATTTGGTCATTCCGTTTGCAACACATCGATATATCCAATTCCGAACTTATAAAGTATATATATTTTTGACCAGCGTAAAAATCTAAGACGATCTAGGCATGTCCGTCCGTCTGTCTGTTAAAATCACGGTACAGTCTTTAAAAATAGAGATATTGAGCTGAAACTTTGCACAGATTCTTTGTTTGTCCATAAGCAGGTTAAGTTCGAAGATGGGCTACATCGGACTATATCTTGATATAGCCCCCACATAGACCGATCCGCCGATTAAGGGTCTTAGGGCTATAAAATCCACATTTATTACCCGATTTTGAAATTTGGGACAGTGAGTTGTGTTAGGCCCTTCGTAAATATAATAAAATAATAAAAATATAATAAAAAGCCATATCCGTCTGTCCGCGTATCCTTTTTATATTGTTCGTTCGTCTGCCGTTTTTTTGTAATTAAACGCAATTTTCATCCAATAAAATTCCAGATATCATTTTTAAAGCTCAAAGACAAATGATCTGAATTTTAGTAAAAATCGGTTTAGATTTAGATATAGCTCTCATGCATATATACCACTCGATTTTGACTTATTAATGCAATTGGTGCAATTTTCAAACGTTTCTGCCAAATCTGTACACATAATCCATATTTGGTTTATTGTGGTTTTAGTCTATAATCAGGATTCACTGGTAGAAGGTTAGGTCACTTGCGAAAATATAAAGTAGATAGACCCCATGAACATCATTAAGGCTGTCAAATCTGCCGATTGAAAATGTCATCAAACAGGAGAAAACGTAAAAAGAGAACAAGTTGACATCCTCAATGCCAACTCTTGGCAAAATATTATGTCGGCTGATCGCTTGGCTTAACATTATTCAGTGAATCCTCGTCGTGCATTGCGTTTTTATACCCACCACCGAAGAATGGGGGTATATTCATTTGGTCATTCCGTTTGCAACACATCGATATATCCAATTCCGAACTTATAAAGTATATATATTTTTGACCAGCGTAAAAATCTAAGACGATCTAGGCATGTCCGTCCGTCTGTCTGTTAAAATCACGGTACAGTCTTTAAAAATAGAGATATTGAGCTGAAACTTTGCACAGATTCTTTGTTTGTCCATAAGCAGGTTAAGTTCGAAGATGGGCTACATCGGACTATATCTTGATATAGCCCCCACATAGACCGATCCGCCGATTAAGGGTCTTAGGGCTATAAAATCCACATTTATTACCCGATTTTGAAATTTGGGACAGTGAGTTGTGTTAGGCCCTTCGATATCCTTCTTCAATTTGGCCCAGATCGGTCCAGATTTGGATATAGCTGCCATATAGACCGAGCTCTCGATTTAAGGTTTTGGGCTCATAAAACGGCGCATTTTTTGTCCGATTTGGCCACAATTCGGGACGGTGAAATGTGTTAGGCCCTTCGATATCCTTCTTCAATTTGGCCCAGATCGGTCCAGATTTGGATATAGCTGCCATATAGACCGATCTCTCGATTTAAGGTTTTGGGCTCATAAAAGGCGCATTTATTGTCCGATGTCGCTGAAATTTGGGACAGTGACTTATGATTGGCCCCTCTACATCTTTCTGCAATATAGCACAGATCGGTCCAGATTTGGATATAACTGCCATATAGACCGATCTCTCGATTAAAGGTCTTGGGCCCATAAAAGGCGCATTTAATTGTCCGATTTCGTCGAAATTTGGGACAGTGAGTTGTGTTAGGCCCTTCAACATTCGTCTTTGATTTGGATATAACTGCCATATAGACCAATCTCTCGATTTATGGTTTTGGCCCCATAAAATGCACATTTATAATCCAGTTTCGGTGAAATTGGACACATCCGTGTCGTATATGGTTCAGATCGGTCTATATTTGAATATGGCTAATACCAATATTTTGTTCTACAAAATTGAACAATTTGACCACTCAAAGTCCTTGTCGAATTTGGTCCAAATCGGATAATTTTTCGTTATAGATGCTATGGGGGCATAAATTATAAATTTTTCACCGGAATATGACGAAAGGTGGTTTACATATATACACGAGGTGGTGGGTATCCAAATTACGAACCGGCCGAACTTAACGCATTTTTACTTGTTTTTTAATGTTGGCCTGCTCTCCACCTGGCCTGTAGGTTTTTTTTTTGAAATTTTTGGCAGGGAAATTTTATTTCTTATGGCAAAATTATGTGTAACTGTGCGAAAGTATATATTATAAGAATGTTAGGCATAGGCATAATGCCTATGGAATGCCAGTAAATAATACAGCATCTTAATTCGTCACACTGTCTATTGCTTTGCAAATAAAGTACGCAAACGACATTCGTAAGCAAATAAAGTTTTCCTCAAGAGTTTATTTTTTCAATTGGAAATACAGTGGAATACAATCAATAGTTAGCAGTAGTTAATACAAACGAAAATTCTGTGGGGTGCTACAGATTTTCTGGGGGTGTTTAGCATCCTTATCATAAACCCTTATAGATATTCAAGACATGTATGCATGTTTTTTGGCATGGGGCGGATTAATATCTGCACCCTCTTTTCAACCTAACCTTAGCTATTAGCTTAGAGACGAAGTCAAATGTCATCAGTTGTACAAAGAGTAAAAATGAAACGAAAACATTTTGGTAGTGGAGAGAAGGAATTCATAAGATAGGGTGTGCTCATTTAGCTAAAAGCTGTAAATCATTGGCATAAGAAACTGGGACAAAAACATACTACTGCATTTGCACGTCTGGCGATTTTTGCCATACAAAATATGAAACAAGAATTTTCAAAAGTTGAAATTTAAATTCTATATTCAACCAACATTTAATCCAGTTACAAATGCCGTCATTGTTGTTTACTTTTTTTTTGGAAATATTTGCAATTTTATAAATTGTAGGTTTCGATCACCACCGCCGCATGCCATCCAAATGGAAACGAAACATCGCACAAAACCACGCCAGACAAATGTGTATTTGCTTTTGTTTACAAATTTTTGTTTGTTTTTTTGCTATTCTGTAATTAAACCAGGGGAAATTGTATTATATGAAATGAGAAACGTGCACATTTGTTGCAATCTGATCATTTATTTCATTTCGTATAAAAATAGAAAAAATGTCATAGAAAAAGAGAAAGTGGGATGTGGTCAACAAAAGAATATGGAAGAGACTGCGTTCAAATTGTCCCATATTAATATTGAAAAATAACCCCACTGATAGATTATCTCCTTAAATTTTTTTAATATATACATTCCCATTGCAAAATTTATGGTTTGCTTTTGCTATAAAACATTAAGTTTTATTTCTTATCAAAAGCTACCGATTACAATTTGACGCAATGATAACGGGCATCTTTCTTTTAGCCGAGGCCGAAAGGGGAATTGACAAACTTCTACTAGTACAAAAAATGTTTTATAGTTGAAATACTTACCAATGGTATTTGTGGCGTGGTCATAAGAAATTGTATAGTCAAGAAGACAGACAGGTTTTAAAATATTTTTTTGAATTTGGCAACATTGCCTTGGGCAAAAGGCTCTAACATGCGTCACTTTTATCCTCGTTTCTGAAAGTCCAATGTTAAGAGAGCATTATGCAAGCCTATCGTAGTATAATCTCCGGGTGGTGATTATCGACGGCACATGAACTCACCATGGTAGCTTTGTAGATGTATTTGTTTGCAGTCTTTCAGCATGCTTGTATGTGTATATGTAAAACACTTATCGTAATAAACAGCATGTATGAATGCCTTAAAGATGCAGATATTTCAACTCATGCCTTAGGAGAAGAAAGAAAACGAACAGTATGTGTATGTGTATGTATGTGGATTTTGTCTGAAGATGTGATAAATATGTGCTTAATTTGAAAACGTTCGGATACGAGCATGTAATTTAGATACATAGAGCTCAAGCTACGACTAGCTAGAAGATAATAAATAATAATAGTAGCAACAACAACAACAACAAAAATAACAATCACGTCAAGAACCTTAAGGAGCGAAAAAGAGAGGTGATGGATGATTAAGATCATCACACCCAAAGCAATTTAGACTAAAATCTCGACAATCATCACAACAACAAAAAAGTACAAGTCATAGAATAAAGTGACCCAAGTAAGCAATAAAAATATAATAAATAAAAAAGCAAACCAAAAAAAAAAAAACTACATAAACGTTAAAAAAAAGAATAGGCGGTAGGAGATACTGTGAAATAAAGTACAATGACAAAATGTAATATTTTCCAACAAGAATTTAAAATTTTTAAAATCACCACATCCATGACGCCAATTGGTTACAACTCGCAGTCAAAAACAGAAAACATTTTAGAAATAATTAAACATTTATCTGACATATGACTATAGGTTAGGTAAAGTTAGGTTGGAGAGGATGATACCAAAACATTGTCCTGATATCCGCTGAGGCTGAGGCTATGTGGCCAATTGTGAATCGTCAATCTTCTCGCTCCTTCAGACGCAGAGTTTGCAACGATTGATATCTCCTCTACTTAAGACGATCCGTCAACTTACTGGTTGACTGGTGGCTGTAAGAAGAAAGATCCAAATATCCTATTTCTACTACGTCATAAAGCTGGACTCTAGCAGAGGAAATGAAAGCTATCTTCCGGAACGCCGGTACTGTGACACCATCGACAGATATAATCATTTCTGATGCCTTTGCAGGTTTAATGTGTACTTAACTTGTTGTGTCCTGTAATGATGCATCTTCTCCAAAGACAATAGTTCGCACACATTACTATGGATCGTTCATCCCAAACCTTTTCGTCTGTTGATAGCCTAGCGCGTCATTCCAACGATTTAACCATGTCTCTTTCTATCGCACCTCAAGCATAAAGAACAATCCCCAGAGAGATGGATACACGTATGTTACCGACACCATTTACAGATTCGCCCCTTGCCTAACTAGCATATCGCTGAATATACAGATATTCCTTCGATCGTCTCCATCGCCAAAGATGATCTCATCTGTCCCTGACATTGCATAAACCTGCAATTGGAAAATGCTTCACTCATTGCGATTCACGAATGGGGCAGATTAGTATCCGCAACCTTTTTTCAACCTTACCTAACCTATGGCCATAATTTGATTAATTATTAACTAGATTTTTGGTCATTTTTATTGTTGTTTTTCGGTTTGAATTCGCCAAAAAGGTGTTGTGTGTTTGATGCAAATAGTTGTTAGGTTTGTAGGCTATATACATATTTGCAAAATTTATAGAAAATCTATATAGGACCTAATGAAAATTATTTTCAAATATAGAATTATCATTGGTTCCTCACATAAAAAGTCAGAAATGCTTGACAAGTTTGTAGTTATGTTTCAGTGGAAAAGCGATGTCATAACGTTCCAAACAAGCATGATTCGCCAATTTGATTTCCAAGTACTTGTTTTGTAAACTATTTCGATATGGAACTTTAGGGATTAGCGTGGCGCATGATGTTTAGCGTATATGGATATAATAATCAAATAGTAGTCAGTCATACGCACCCTGGGCCATTTAATTAAATGAAAAAATCTTTTTAAGTGATTGGTGCTGAGCCAGAGTTACTCGTCGAATGCCGAATACCAAATGCTAGGCATCGCTTTTACCACCAGACTAAAGCTGTAGACGTGTTACGCATTTCTAACATGTAGTGCGAAGAACTCATGACTTGTCCCGATGACATAATATTTCTGGTATGAACTACATGTTTCAAATATGTGTTTCACAAAAATAAAGCAGAAACTATTTGGTGGATAAAAAAAAACTGTTGCCAGATTTGGAAACAACGCTCCAATTTAAAGGGGAATGTTATACATTTACAGCTTTGGAACACGATAGCTTCTACGAATCACTAGTAGAAAAATGACGTTGCAAAATCATGCAGCAATGGTTCCCTTTTCCCAAACAAGCCTTGTTGAAATTATTGCCAACGCGCGTTGTCAATTTCATGTACTGCCGTTATGATTATTATCATCAAGCCATGTATGCGCATTCGTCTTCTTCTTTAGTTGCACGGGTATGCAGTTGTTAGCGATCATCTTCAATCTTCAAATTTTCAGTTAACGACTTTCGTTAAAACAGCTTAGAGAATTTCAGTACTGGTCCATTGACCGACACCTCTTCACCGAAAAGTTTTCAACGCTGAGGCCCTCACAAATATTGCCAGCATTTTTTTGTTAATGATTGATGTTGTATTTATCAATATATCACTCTTATTGGCAACATTTAGTCACACCACATTTATTTCACTCCAATATTAAAAACATTTTCATTTTGTCACCAAATTACAAAAGCAAGCGTGCTATTGTGTCAACTAAAACAGAGCTATTATTTAACTATTATTGTGTTTGATCGTTTGTACCATCGTTTAGTGTTATCATCATTTCTGATCTTGTGATGCACGCTATGATATTTCCGCTTTGCCATTTTCCAACAATAAAATCGGTTTTAATTATTTAATAATTGTTCAAAGATTGAAGCGCACGATTACCACTTGCTCGTCATTTGCTGATTTGGTGAGAGTAGGCGTCAAATAATTGTTCGATGGAAACTTCGATGTCATATAAACCAACATTGATTTAAGTCATTAATTAATAGCTCGTTTTGTGCCAATAAAGAATTTATGGCACGCTTTTTCAAATTTATAGCTTAGAATCTAGTCCTCATGGATTAGCGTGTAGTTATCTTTTTGCAAAGCCTGTTAATGATATTTGGAAAAATCTCTTACTTGAACAAATCAAAAATAGAAAATCTAAGACTACTGCTTTCTTTGATTTCACGTCCTAATCATCCGGATAAAATTAAATATTTGTATGCATATTAATGAAATCTTGTTTGTAGGTAAGATTAAAAATAATGTAAAATCTGGGTCTGGGTTCAAATCCGATAGAACAATTTAACAAGTCCTAACAGTGGTCATTCGAGGTCTGCATAAGCCATCTAGTATTAAAGTTTATTTTTTTTTATTAAAATCGTTATTGTAATTTCAAATTATATTAAGGTCAACTATGTGCTTTTGACGATTACTTTTGGTAGAAAAAACGTTGGTGTCATATCGTTTATGTATTAGCCTGTTTATATTTAGCCCATCTATCGTTTACACTTCTTTTCGTGGGACCCCATATACAAATAAGTGATCTGCCTAAAATGACTTGCACATTCACCTATGCTGGCAACCATGTCATAAAACCTCCGTAGGGCAGGGATTGGCGTATTCGTACGCGCATGCGACGCTGAAGGTTTCAAATACCGACAAGAACAACAGGCATTTTTTCACTCTTTATTCCAAATTTTTGTTGCAAAATATTTCCTACTAAAGTAGACCGGTTGAGAACATAAATGAACCGTATAAAACGGTTTTTTATCCTCAATCAAAGGATGGAGACATTCTAATATAATCTTTCCATTTTTAAATTTGCCCATGAACACTCCATTAAGGAACAGCGGATATAATTCTCTCACATCAATGAGTGCTGTCCGTTACAAGTTTTAAGCTCAATGAGCTCCTTTTTATGGCGGAGTCTGAACAGCTTGCCGTAGAGCAATACCACTTAGTAGAGAAATGGTTGATTACCTAAGGTAATTACCCCACAAGTGTTGCCCGCATTAAGAGGGGGAAACCACCGCTGAAACTGTTTGTTTATGTTCTCGCAGGAGGACGCATTTCTACTCCGATGTGGTTGAAATTTTCCACAATGAACTTGATATAGCTCTCATATAAACCGATCTCCCGATTGTACTTCTTAATACTTATCTTTCATTCAATGCACCATTTATCAGATGTAAAAGGCACAATTTTAATCCAAACTTTCAACAATACTTCATGAAAATTTGTATTGTATGCTTCAGCAGGCACGCAGAATTGCATATATTTATTCGATGTTTGTTTAGATTTGCGTTTCTTCATGACACGTCAAATGGATTAAAGTACAATACTTCAAATATTCACAACTAATAAATATAGCCTGAATTTCAACTTTGAGTTTGAAATGTGACTCTTTAAGCTTGATTTTCATCAAGATAAACGCAAAACTCAATTCCATCATTCCAACTCAATATACTTTACTTTTTAAAACAACTAAACAGCAACAATGCTCCATAAATAGTACTTTCTTATGTTAATACTATACAATCACAGCGGAAAAGTTGAGAAGGACCCACATTTAGAAGCCTTCCATAAAGCCTATAATGCAACAATTCAAACAACCTCTAAAGTCATGAATTCATCATGTCCTTGAACAACTTTAGTTGTCAGCGTCAAACCTAATGACCATAAGAATTATGTTAAGCGGAATGATTTGATTTTTGAAAAGTAACTGAACATAAATTGCCTGATCAACAGATCCTTGGACATAGCAGCCATTGACAACGTTCTGTTTCAAAAGGTGGCTAGACTTTCTTGTTCACTACCATCTCATGGTCATTAAGCTGGACTCCCCTTTGGAGAAAAAAGAACTAAAACAAAAAAAAAGTAAAAGCGTGGTAAGTTCGTCCGGGACGAATATTATATACCCTCCACCATAGATAGCATTTTTCGAATTCTTTGCCCGGTATCTCTTTTTGGGCAAACAAAGGATAATGGATAAGAATTGCTATGCTATTTGAGCTGTATCAAGTTATGGTCCGATTCGCATCATAATTGAATTGAACTTTGGAGACCATAGTACAAGTCATTGTGTAATAATTTAGCCAATTCGGATAAGAATTGCGCCCTTAATGGGCTCACGAAATATAATCGGGAGATCGGCTTATATGGGAGCTGTATCAGGATATAGTTCGATTCAGATTTGACATGTATCTTGAAGGTCATAGAAGAAGTCGTTGTACAAAATTTCAGCCAAATCGGATACGAATTGCGCCTTAAGAAGTATAATCGGAAGATTGGTTTATATGGGAGCTATATCAGGTTGGCAAAGTTGCTGCGAGACAAAACCAAACACTTTAGTCCAAATTTCAGCCAAATCGAATAATAATTGCGCCCTCTAGAGGCTCAAGTCATAATCCCAGATCGGTTTATATGGCAGCTATATCAGATTATGAACCAATTAAACCCGTACTTTCCACAGTTATTGCAAGTCAAAACAAAACACCTCATGGAAAATTTCAGCCAAATCGGATAGACTTGCGCCCTCTTGTGGCTCAAAAAGTCAAGATCGGTTTGTATGGCAACTATATCAAACCATTTACAATCCTAACCGACCTACACTAATAAAAAGTATTTGCCCAAAATTTTAAGCGCCCAACTTTAATCCTTCGAACGTTAGCGTGCTTTCGACAGACAGATGGACGGACATGTCTAGCTCGACTTAAAACGTCATGACGATCAAAAATATATATAAATGGTGATTTTTATATCCACCGCCATAGGATGGGGGTATACTAATCTAGTCATTCCGTTTGTAACACCTCGAAATATTCGTCTGAGACGAATATTGGCCGCCTCAACGTTCTGAGTCGAGCTAGCCATATGCGTCGAAATCACGATAGCGGTCGAACGCATAAAGCTGGCCACTTGAAATTTTGCACAGATACTTAATATTGATGTAGGTCATTGGGAATTACAAATGGGCCAAAACGGGTCAGATTTAGATACACCTTCCATATAAACCGATATGCTGATTTCACTTCTTAAGCCCCTGGAAGCAGCAATTATTGTCCGATTTGGCTGAAATTATGTAGTGTTCTGTTATGACTTTCAACAACTGTGCCAAATACGGTCCAAATCGGTCTATAACTTGATATAGCTCCAAAATAAAACGAACACCCGATTTGACTTCTTGAGCCCTTACAAGCCGCAATTTTTGTCTGATTTGGTTGAAATTTTGCTTGTTGCTTGCTTGAAATGTTTCTTGTTGAAACCACATGTCATGCAAGTCAAGTTCTTGTATTTTGGACAAATGAAGTTGGATATCATTTCACGATAGCCATTCACACTATTCACAGTTACGTTACGATTCCCATCATCTTTGAAGAAATACGGTCCAATGATGCCACCAGCCCGTAAACGGCACCAAACTGTGCCTTTTTCTGGATGCATTGATAGCTCTTGCAATGCTTCTGGCTGATCTTCACTACAAAATCGACAATTCTTCTTATTTACGTACCCATTGAGCGAGAACTTTCTTAACATAGCACGCATTTTGATAATAAAATTCAATAATTTGCAAACGTTGTTCGTTTGTAAGACGATTCATGGTTAAATTATAGACCAAACTGAAGATGTTTGACAGTGAAACAAAACACGAAACGTGTTTAAAGCAATGTTGCCAAAAAGATAATAGCGAAAAAAATCAACCTTTACCTTATGGGGTCTAAGACGAATATTTCGAGGTCTTACAAACGGAATGACCAAATTAGCATACCCCTATCCTATGGTGGAGGGAGTTTCGGAGTTTCCAGTCTAGAAGAGAAACATATTAAATTATGTTGTTTCTCTAAATAAAATTGAGAGGGCATTATTCTTTTTTTTTGTCTTACACGTTCAAAACCTTATTCAGCATATGACATTCTGTAAGCCCTACTTTAGTAAAAAGGCAGGCTAAGTCTTCGAAACTTAAATTTGCTTAAATTTGACAACTAGAATTTAAATTTAAAAAGTCAACATTGGATGAGACGTATATAAGTATGGGAGCTATATCCATATCATAAAAGAGAGCTTAGTCAAAAATTTTGTGAGGATGGATAACCAAATTATTGCAATATTAGTCAAAATTGGAGAAAAATATATGTAGGAGCTATAGTTAAAACAATAGAAAAAGACATTGTGCAAAATTTAGAAAAAATCTGTTGAGAAAGAAGCTTACAAAGGCTCTAAAGTGAAAAACAGTTGATACATATATAGGTATATGGGAACTATATCTGAATATGAACCCATTTCTATAAAATTCAACGGCAATGTCGGGAGTCATAAGTAATCCTTTGTGCCAATTCCATGTGAATCGGTTTACAAATGACTACATTATGGCAATATTAGTCCAAATAAAAATACTCGCTAGATCGCCGAAATGTTTAACAAAATAATGTAATAGCCCAATCGCACTGCGGCACACCGTTTTGACTTGGCTATAAAAAGGAGGCCCCTTATCATTGAGATTAAACTTGAATCGGACTGCACACATTGATATGTGAGAAGTTTGCCCATGTTCTATAGTGGAATGTTCATGGGCAAAATTTGCAATTTGACGTTACAAGGTTTGAAAAAAATAAAGCAAATATATTTTTTCGTTTTGCGTTTAGAAAATCGGAAAAGGCCGGTATGCGAGGGTTGGGGGCGATAGATATATGTAAATGGGAGCTACATCTGATTCTGAACCGATTTCTATCAAATTCACCAGCAATATCCAGACTCATAAGAGACTCCTTTGCGCTAAATTTCAAAACTCCGTTCGTAAATAACAGTACTAATCCAAATGGGACGAATGGAATGGAACCTATATCCAAATCTTACCAATTTTTTCTAACTTCAATGGGCGCCCCGGTAGCCGAGTTGGTAGCGTGCTTGGATTACCAGTGCAGGGGTCGTGGATTCGATTCCCACCAGATGCCTTGGTCTGTCGCTGCTGTGGTATCACAATGGACTTAAAATTGTCTAAGTGAGTCCGTAAAGTACTGCCACTCTTACCTAACCTAACCTTCCAATTTCAATAGGCTTTATCTCTAGCCCAAAAAAGATGCCCGTGCCATATTTGAATACCATTCGATGAAAATTGCGACATGTACTTTGTACAAATTAACATGGATAGACAGACAGACGGGCATAGCGAAATCGAATCAGAAAGTGATTGTTAATCGAACGGCATACTTATGAATGTACCACAGCAGTGGTGTAGGGTATAAATATCAACGTTTGTTATTTAAAAATTGAGTGCACAGTACAAATGCATCTCCCTGTTACATTTCATTTGGGACCGCCGGGCGTATGGTAGATCTGTCAATTTGTAACACAACAAACATACGCCACTGCTTACTGAATCTGTCCCAACCTTCAAATTAAGGCTAGGTGGAATTTCATATTCTGAAGTAAACATGCATGTGTACATCCGTAGTATGTATGTATATGTATATTCTTACATCAATTCTTTAGGTATCAAAAATTAAAAAAGGTCAATTGATAATATTGCTTTTCATTACCCTCATATGTATGCCGCTGCTGTTTTAAAGTAAAATAACTCTGACAATATAACAGTGTTGCCTCCAAAATATCATGTGTGTGTGTGTGTGTGCGTGTGTTTGCATCTATTTATGTTTGCGTGTTCTTTTACGTTTTGGCGGTAAACGGATAAGTTGGAAAGCATTTTATCGAATCACTTGGCAAATTAAAACAAATGCCGCCATCCAACGAAACCTTGCCAGTGGATAAAGAAGATGACGACAAAGCAGCGTACAATAACAAATGTAAATTATCTATTATAAAGCGGTGGCGGCGCTACTTTTACACAATTAAAAAAAATTTGCAAAATTTTTAATTGATTTAGAGAATAAAGCCAGAGAAAAACTCTATGACAAAATGTGAGCCCACACACACACACACACACACAAACATTTAACTGCCGCAACAAAAAGAAAAAATAATAACAGTGATGACTACGAACAACAACAACAGCAAATTTTGTTTTAAGAAACAAACAAAAATAGACCGTAAAACGGAAGTGATAAACTAAGTATTCAATGTGGCAATAAACAATGGCAACGATAAAGATCTTCAAATTTCCAAAGATACAAATCCCTCGTCGATTATTAGGAATAATTAAAAGTTTTAAGTTTTTTTTGTTTTTTGTTTTTGTCATTATTATTGTTATTGTCCAGCCATCGTAATAAATGACAGATAATGTCAGACATGTGGTTACCAGCTATGCTGTTGTTGTCGTTTTTGCCGCTGATAATTTCAACCTGCAAAACTCTAACGCAACAACACCTTGTATCTGTTTGTGGGGCTTATAAGTAAGGCAAACCGTTAGAAAAGCAAATCGTTGTGTGGATGACAGTAAAGTAAAATGCTTTCTCTCTCAATTAAATGATTTTTAAATTGCTTAATTAACTCTGAAAATATATAAAAATGCAATAAAATGACAACCCCCCAACAACACACACAGGGAGATTGACGGAGAAAGAGAGAGAAAGCGAATAAATTAAATCAAAAATCGTCACTCTTAAGTGAATACAACAAACACTCACAATATTTGAGATAGTCTTTACCCTGAATTCATGCCAAATCGAATTGTATGCCTCGACTTTTGCTTAAATGTACATGTGTTTGTGTGGGTGTCAAATTTGCTCTTGAAACTTTGAATTTTTAATCAGAAAACGGTTACTTTTTTCTATACCCATGTTTATGATGGGAATTTGAATACGAATTAACTTTGAAATATGACAATTGATTTTGCCAACCCTCCACACTCTCTGTCGGGCCAAGCAGAGCTACATACATCGGCATTAAACCTTCGAATGATTGAAAGGCGCTTTGAGTTTACCTTGCTGCATTAGCATCGAGGAAAATCATGTTAAAAACATCTCTGCTGCTATTAAATGTCGCTATAAAGAGATAATTATAAAGATTATAATTATAATTAGACTCTCTTGAAATATTTTCACATTAAACTATGCTCAGTGAAAATTATATTTCTTATACAGTATAGCGGGTTGCCCTCGTAGTACAGTTGGTAACATGCTCGCATTTCCAGTACGGTGGTCGTGGGTTCGATTCCCGCAAGAGGCCTGGAAATTTTATTGCATTGATTTTATGGCTTAAATTATCATTTTTTGATTGGATACACAAATATCACTTGCTCACATATAGTTTTCCCGAATAAAGTATCTGGAAATTTCTGTGATCTTTATTTTTTCTTAATTTGTTTCCTAATTAGAAAAAGAATTGCTTCTTACGAAACAAGTGTGTTCACTATATTCTCGAATATACTAGATATGATAATTGTTTTTCATAAGTTAAATATAATCATGAACTAGATGGCCCGGTGTGTTTCTCTCCATCCTAATGTGTTTGCAGCTCCACTTCGACATGGTTAAAATTTAAAAATAAATTTAATTCCTATTTAACTTTCAAATACCTTTCATTAGAATACCATATTGTCCCGTTTATTATACATGTCCATTTGGGGCATAAATTTGGGGTGGGCGATCCCCCGGGAATTGACCAAAATTTTTATATAAGTTTCGTGTTCTACTCTCAAATAGCTTTTTTGAGTCCCATACTGTCTCGTTCGATGTACATGTCCATTTGGGGCATAATTTTGGGATGGGGCCATCCGCCGGAGAATAGACCCAAAATTTGTATATAAATTTCGTATTCTACTCTCAAGTTTAAATCCCATATTGTCCCAATCGGTCTACATTTTCGTTTGGAGGTGGTTTTTCGTATTCTAGTTCCAATTACCTTTCATTTAATAATCATATTGCCCCAATCGGTAAACTTGTCGTTTTGTGGAGGACGGAACGGTCCCCCGACACTTGGGATCAAATTTTTATAAGAAGTTCGTACTCTCCTCTTGAATACCTTTCATTTGATACTCAATCGGTAAACATGTCCGTTTGTGTGGGTTTTATGGTTGGCCGTCCCCCAGGCCAACCATAAAACCCACCCGGTTATTTGACCCAAAAGTTTTCTATCAATTTTGTGTTTTTGGGTTACCATGCACCAATCCCCAAGATCTGGCGCCTTTGAAAATTGGAGTTAGGGGGAGGATCCGCTCACCTTGCGGATATCATAAAATGGGGACCCTATATTCATCGGGGGGCCATCCTCTACGATCTGAGAAAATTTCATGAAAATCGGTCCAGCCCTGTTTGGGTCTATAGGTCACATACAAACAAACGAACAACAAACATTCAAACAAAGCGCAACACTTTAATTTTTATATAATAGACTAGCTGACCCCGGCCCGCTTCGCTGCGCCTTCATTTACATCAAGCGTAAAATATTATTCTTAGTCGATAAAAAACTTTTACATTTTAATTCTGCAGATTTTTTCTTCGAAATTCTTTTTTCTATAGAATTTTTTTTTAATAATTATTTTTTATCTATTACAAAGATAGGCTCTTAAACTATTTTAAACAATTATTGTTGAGGCTCGTCTCATGGTAGGAAAGTTAAAAATTAATACCGCAAACAACCTCAATTAAATTCCTATATTTTAATTTTCCTTATTCAGTGGACCGATAGGTTGTTATAAACTTTGACCACTCTGCCCTCTCTTTATTCGTGTTTTCGTTTCCATTCAGATCCAATTGCAATAGAGGGCGTCAAAGTAAATGTTATTGGAGTGACTTGACGCCTATGACATTCATCATCATGTGGTAGTTGCCTTTTAATAGCTATGTGACCATCTATTAAATATATTTTCGCCTATGACTCGGAAGGAATCGTCATAATTTTGGGGGTGTGGCGGTAAATCACACAGTATCTCGTTGGGTCTTTATGTTTTGGGGTATGGTGTTCCCCCAGATATATGACAAGAATAAGGATATCAGATTCGCAGCCCAAAACCCCATGTTATCTTTTGAATCCCATATTGTCGTGATAGGTCCATACAGCCATTTTGGTGTGGCGCAGGGTCGTGCGCCTCTCATAGCCATGATCGGCTGATATACCCATTTAGGGGCTTTTTGGCGGTGGGGCCACCCCTAATTACTTGGACTCTATTTTTTATGTCACATTCGTAATCTACTCCCGAATACCAATCATTTGAGACCCATATTGATATGTATGTACAATATGTCTGTTTGGCCGAGTTTTGGAGTTGGGGTGGCCCCTGGGTCACTTGGACCAAATTTTCAATATCATATTCGTATTCTACTCTCCAATACCTTTCATTTGATGCCCTTATTGTCCCGATCGGTCAACTTTGATTTTGGATGGTGTTTTTGAGGTGACGGGGGAGGGTCCGCCCTCTTCCGATATCAATCAATTATACAACCTATTGATTCTTGCAGACAATATTCGTAATCTACTTCCGAATAGCTTTCAGTTGAGTCCCATATTGTCATGATCGTCCAATATGCCTATTGGAAGGGGTACTTGGACCAAACTTTTGATATCAAATTCGTATTCTACTCCCGAATACCTTTCATTTGAGTCCCATATTGTCCCGATCGGGCTACTTTTTTTAGATGTTACTTTTTTTGGTAAGAGGGAGGGTCCGCCCCCTTCCGATATCAAAGAATTATATAGCCTATTGTTTCTTCCGGACAAACCTACACAGTCACCATTCATTGGTGACTGTTCTTGCTGAACTCGTGAAGGCCGAACCCACATGGTGTTGAATTTCACGACTACTGACGACCGAGACACTGAAGATACAGTAAAACGAACAAGTTGCTGTTGAGTAAAAACAACTACTGTTCACGGCTTGGGAGTATTTTTATCTCGAATTCATGACCGCAATAGTGAGATATGAGAAATTACTCCTATGAAAGCGTTTCGCTGTCATTTTCAACAGATGAACCTATCAAACAAATCGTTCACAAACTGTTTATTTTCGTACGTTGCCTTCGTACTACGAAAGCAGACGACAGAAAAAATACTTTATCTGTAGCAAAACGTTCCGAATACATTCATTGTCCAACTCAATGAAAGATAATTCAATCTTTCTTTTTGCTGAAGGGCACTTTTTTCGCATTCACTCATCTCGTTGTTTTGTTACCTTTTTGAGTCAGTTCTCAATTATCTCATACAAGGTTGTATTTTTAAACGAAGAGTTCAGTTCTTGAAATGCTCTATGATTGTTGGTGTGTTTTGAAAGCAGAAATGAATGGTCTCGCGCTGGCCTTTGGTAGGCACCTACTTATAAATACCTGCTGTGGATTCAGCTCAAACGAAACTGCATTCTACCCGTATAGGGCGACAAATTTTGTATTTAAGTAAATTATCCTCTGTTTCTTGTGTCTTGAGATAAACTCAGAGTGCCACTCATTGTCGTATGTCCCGAAAGCCCTACGTTCATTCTTTATACAGTAAGATAAATCTCCTTTGGTTCCAGCCCATTTAACTGGAAGAGCTCAAACCCTTTGAGTAGCAATAAAATTAGTAACTTTTTGTCAAAAACAATGTAGTTTTTAGTATTCTGGGGGCTACAAATTTTCTGGGGGGATTTTTTCCCACCTCCTAAGCTTTTGCATGGAACTGAAAATGGAAGCCAAATATGAGATATTATTTTGAGATAAACATTCAACAGCGATATAATTATCTCACATTTCGGTGAGTTGCTTTTATATATTGGGCATGGACTCATTTGTCCAAAAATCTTCTATTATCGGATGTATTAACTTCGCACTCGCCACTGTATCAGCTACCAGGTTTAATTGGTGGCTCCTTGTTCCTCAATTTAATTTAATATTCAAAGGATGTATTGGAAATTACATCTAAAGTACGATTAAATTGTGGCAATATGAAATAATTGAGGCCCTGTTAATATTGTTTTAATATTAGAACGTTGTTCGTCAATCCGTAATCGCAATGAAAATTTCTCCCATTGGTAAAAAAACAGAATTTTAATACTTTGATAACTGTTTTCCTAGCAAAATGAATGCATATTGCTTTCTATTTCAAATGATTGCAAATGCTTAACTATGCTTAAATTGAAAGTCTTCTTGTCCTGGCTCCAAAGTGCCAAATATGCCAATTGATTATTCCAACGATCTTTGTAGAACGTGCACTTCCTACTGCGGCAGAAACCCGTGACAAATTGCTGTACATTGAACCTTGAAATAATTGCGCACGTTTCATTTATCGAACTTCATTATCATCGAGAGAAATCATGTTCAATACATATATGCTACGATTAGATAGTAGCTACAAAGAATATATTAGACCCCCTTAAAATATTTCATCATTAAGAACGTTGTTAATCCTTCATTCTATAATCGCAATGGAATTTCAATATTTTGGTTATTATTTTCCTAAAATAAAATATATTTATATACAGTTTCCTTCGCATGTGGTTTAAATTTTGCAACGCACAGGCTGTAACTCTGAGCTCTCGTTATCATGAGAAATTCAGCTGGGGCCTACCGGGAGCGTTCACAGGTTACGGATAGTAGAAAGCTTTACACGTGGTAGCTGCAACCGAAGTCGCGGACAATTAGCGGTATCGAGTGGAGAGTCCCAGTGAGAGACCGGACGGCCCCGACTCTTGCTCAAATAATGAGAGTCTGTGATACTTGTCGAATTATTGCCGCCTTTAAATAACCAGTGGCCATCATGTTCCTGCGGCAATCGTAGAAACGAGCTTGACGATGATCGCTCCCTACACATGGAGATGTGGCTACTACGACGACGACTATTGTCACAACCAGACAGATGAATGTACAAAGAAAAAAAATATTTTAGATGTACATGTTTATAATGTTTCAAAATTAGAAATTCATCATAGTTATGAAAAATATTATTGGAATCTATTTTCTTCATCCATTTTTTCCAAAATATTTCATTTTTATTCCTTGACTTTAAATGGTACTCCCTTCATTAAGCACAATCTTAGCATTTGTTTATGTTTAAATGCTGAAAACTTGTGTTTTTGAAAGATAGTTAATTTTTCGTATATTATTAAAAGAAAACGAGTCATTTAATCAAAACAACTATGGTGTGAGCGTGTTATAAGGCGTTTAGGTCAAAGCTAATTTGGGTAAGCGACTCGTTTTGCCATTATAATGCACTGAAAACGACTCGTTTTGTCTTTGCAAATTGCGAGGGCAAAACGACTCGTTTCCCGTAAAAACGAGCCATTCAAGGTATGTAAACTAAAGTAAATGCCTAAATAATGTTCAAGGCGTATTTATAAGGTGACCGCATCGGCGAATTGCTACAATAAAGCATCTTTTATGGGAACTCGATATGTCAAAACCTGTAATCGAATAAAATTCGATTCGCCGCAACATTTCAAACGTTCGCAAATTTGTTTCAACCAATCAGAATAAGATATTATTTAATTTTGTCATCTAATAAAAATAAAACAAAAATTGAAATATGTATGTCTGCAATTGCCATCAGCTCCCAAAGGCTTAACCCGTTGACATCTCCAATATACAATAACATAACATGCAGATGTACCCCAAACGGCTTCATATCACCAGGAAAGGGTAGAGGTAAAGCCGATACCTGCAACGCAGACAACACTAGTTGTATGAATAAATGAATCGTACATGAATCGCGGGTAGTCAAGAAATTCCTTGAAGCGCAGGATAAGTAGGTAATTGTCAGGAGTTTTGAAGAGCAGAGGGCGAAAGTTGATGTAATCGAGGATGGCATTATCTTGGTGGGTGGCCGATGTCCTTATACTACCACAGACATGTTTCTAGGTGCATATATGATGCTGTCTATATTGGAGATGGCTAATGGACTAGGTATAAAACCCAGAAAGACTGAGCAGGTACTAAGAGTGTTGCTTTTTATATTTCGGGATTGGACAACCCTTGTGTTGCAATCTCCCAACTGAGATCTCTATCGTTAAACTTGACATTTTTGATGTTATAAGTGCTCAAAACGTTTTGACATACGAACGCCATTTGTGTAGTTTGCAGTAACTCAAAAGATTCATCTCGCTTAAAAAAATGGAATTAAATGGTGATCATGTTCATGCAATTATTTTTTACAACTTTCGACGTGGATTAACTCAACAACAGTGCATCGATGAACTTTATTCAATTTTTGGCGATGAAGCTCCATCATAGACGAGCTTTCTAAACTTTTGCAACAAACCGTTAAACTCCGTTTACACTGCTCTTTAAATCCGGATTTAATCGCTCGATCATCATCTCAGGTTTTTAGAATACTGACATTCCGAACTTATGTTCAATTTTTAGTGGATAATTTAAGCCTTTTCCGTTACCATTGGGCCATTCTTTAATTTTTTTTCTTTTTGATTTATATTTATTTTGTTTTTTATTTAAATATAATCGTAAAGTGTACTTATAATTCCGGATGATAGAGATAATCAGGGATAATCGAAGATGTGGATAAAATTCGAAAATATCTTTTCTATCAAGGATAATAGAGATTCCCGAATAATCAATTCCCAGATAATCGAGGTCTTACTGTAGTTTATTTTCCTTCAAAGCAAGCAGCTCTGCCGAAAATTAAAAAAAAATCTAATTTCCAGAAAAAAGAAGAGTGATAAAAGAAAACAAGTAAAAGCGTGCTAAGTTCGGCCGATCCGAATCTTGGAAACCCACCACCATGGATTCTGCTAAAAATGTATACAAACTAAATTTAGTTGAAGGGCATAATTTTATTCTACATACCAAACTCCTGTCAAACCAGCAAAATTGAAGCTTCTAATTAAAGCCGAATGATAATGATAATCAAGAGATCGGTTGATATAGGAGCTATATCAAATTATAGAACGATTTGGACCGAATGTGGCACAGTTGTTGAAAATTTAAAAAACAGAACACCGCATGCAAAATTTCAACCAAATCGGACAAAAATCGCGACTTGTAAGGGCTCAAGAAGTCAAATCGGGGATCGGTTTATATGGGAGCAATATCAGGTTATAGACCGATTTGGACCTTACTTGGCACAGTTGTTAGAAGTCATAAGAGAACACTATGTGCAAAATGTAGGCCAAATCCGATGATAATTGTGGCATCCAGGGGCTCAATAAGTCAACACGGGAAATCGGTTTATATGGGAGCTGTACCAGGTTATAGACCGATTTGGGCCGTACTTGACACAGTTGTTGGAGGTCATAACAGAATGCTATGTGCAAAATCGAATGAAAATCGCGGCTTTCAGGGGCTCAAGAAGTCAAGTTGTGAGATCGGTAGCTATGTCAGGTTACACACCGATTTGAACCGTACTTGACGCAGTTGTTAGAAGTCATTAGAGAATACTATGTGCAAAGTGTAGGTCAAATCGGATGGAAATTGTGGCTTCCAGGGGCTCAAGAAGTCAAATCTGGAGTTCTATTTATATGGGAGCTATACCAGGTTATAGACCGATTTGGACCCTACATGACGCAGATGTTGGAAGTCATAACAGAATACTACATGCAAAATCGGACAAAACTTGCGGCTTCTAGTGGCTCAAGAAGTCAAATCGGTAGATCGGTTTATATGGGAGGATCCAGAATATATATACCTTATGAGATCGCAGATCAATATTTCCAGGTGTTTAAAAACGAAATGACTAGATTAGTATACCCCCATCCTATGGTGGTGGGTATAAAAAGATACACATATTGGAAGCTACGACTGCCGAAACCCTATATATGCGCATTAAGCCATAGTGCCCTTCACGGAAAAGGAAATAATGCATATTTAGAAAGTGCAAACGACGCACACTGCAGGCATTGATAGCAGAATTCTGCTTGCGGCATGTTCTTAGATAATTCTCATTTTTCTATAGTCACAAGCGACACCAACCGGTCTATGTGCGAGGTTCAAATTCTTTATCTATATATAATATATTTATGATACAATAGAAACATACACACTGAGTAAAGTTTGCGCTTCATTTAAGGCATTGTAAGTTAATATGGGATGTTTTCAGTAAGAATATATAGTGAATCAAATCTTAAATAATGACAAGATAATGTGTGAAGGAGGATAGTATGGCAGGATGGCGGATGGTACGAAATATTTTGTTATTCTATATATGATTCCTCTCTTTTCAGACATAAATTGCACACAGCCTGCTATAGATGATTTCCCCCGGGATTTATTCACAGAAGCCCAAAGACAATCGGGTGCTGTTGTACTTCATGTTATAGCCAGTTTATATTTATTTGTAGCCTTAGCTGTAGTATGTGATGAATATTTTGTGCCCGCCGTGGAAAAGATATGTGCCGGTAAGCATCACCTCTAATCGCTATCTTTTTAAATGTGTGATTTTAATTGCATGATATATATTTTCAGCCTTAAACATGTCGAATGACGTAGCGGGTGCCACATTTATGGCTGCCGCCACATCAGCTCCAGAACTTTTTGTAAATGTGATAGGTACATTTATTACCGAGGGTGACATCGGCGTTGGTACCATTGTTGGGTCTGCCGTTTTTAATATTTTGGCGGTGGCGGCATGTTGTGGCATAGGAGCTGGAATGGTTGGTTCTTACAACATACACCCATGTGGGGCTTCCATTATTTTGACACTTTTTTTTTGCAGACGATACCATTGGATTGGTGGCCGCTTACAAGGGATAGCATAGCTTATGGCTTTACTGTGGCTGTTTTGATTTGTGTCATGCACGACGAACGTGTGGAATGGTACGAGGCCCTGATTTTGGTCTCCTTGTATGCTGTCTACTTGGCTGTTATGTATTTTGATAAAACCTTTCAAAAGTGTGCCAAAGGTGAGTTTGTAGCATTGTAATAACTTGGAGAGATTGTTACCTTGTAATCAACCAAAAACCCACAGGAGGTGTTAAACAAGCCCGTTCGCGCAGCCGCTCCTCAAATTGTAGCATACAAACTAAGAACAGTAATGACAAAGAACCAGGTTTATACAAAATTTTCTTTTCCTTTTGCTTACCTCTTCTTGTGTTTCGTTGTTGTGTCTCTGTCTTGTCTGCATTGTTTCTGCAAGTGCTAATGAGAAACGCAATGTCTTTTAATATACTCTTAAATCACTAATTTTTTTTTATCTTTTTTCCACGAAACTGTTCTAAAACATTTTTCAGCTTGTCTCATTCACCTTCTCATCCTAAAATATTTACAGGCAACATATAAAATATTTTCTATTGCACTACTCAGTTTAATTGTGTATTGTTATTGTCAAAATGTACTTCTCCTCACTTAAGCACTATTTCGATATACATTCCTACCTATCGTTTGGATACCAAATGCAGATTTAATGAGTTTCGCGTCTATGAATGTATGTAAAATATAAAAACACACTTTATTCTGTAACGAAAATAACATTTCTTTCTATTTAAAGATGAAATCTTCACATCACAATTTTAAGAAAAATGCCAACTGTATTATATTCGCAGTCTAAGTCCAAGTTACATGAACTAACAAGTCACTTTTCTTAAACCGTTCCATAAGACATGCATTCCATAAGGATAGCATTTAAAAATGTTAAGCTCTTTTCAAAAATTTTAATCCCTTTCCACATTCTAAAATATCTATTTATTTGCCCAATTTCTTAATTTAGAGCCATAGAGGTCTTTTGTTGTTGTTGTTGTTGTAATCACATTTGCATGTGGAGGTGGCGATCCTCGTCAAGCTCTTATAAGCGGGCAGGCTAGTTCCAGTCTATACGACCGATCGCCGCAGGAACATGATGGCCATTGATTATTTAAAGGCACCAAAAACTCGCCTTGACGTTTCGAGTATCATAGGCATTCAGTATTTAAGAAAGAGCCGGTGCCACCCGACCTCTCACTGAAGCTCTCCACTCGATACCGCTCTGATTGTCCTCGACTGCAGTTGCAGATACTCTCTATGGAGCATTCCACTATCCGCAACCGGTGGATGCGCCAGGTAGCTTCCAGCTAAGCTTCTCGTGACAACGAAGAACATAACACAGATTGGAGCTCAAAGTTCTAACCTGTGTGATGCTCATAGTTATACCGTATCGGGTGCCCTTTTTATACCCTACTCCATCCAGAAGGAAGAGAGATAGACCACAGACACAGATTGGAGCTCAAAGTTCCAGCATGTGTGATGCTCATAGTTATACCGTATCGGGAGCCCTTTTTATACCCTACTCCACCCACAAAGAAGAGAGATAGACCTATTGATAAGTATACCGATCGACTCAGAATCACTTTCTGATTCGATTTAACTATGTCCGTCTGTCCATGTTAATTTGTTTACAAAGTACAGGTCGCAAGACGAAATTGGAAAAAATCGGTTCGGATTTAGATATAGCTCTCATATATATGTTCGGCCGATTTGCAGTAATAATGCAATAAAATGGTCATTTATTTACCGATTCTCTCTAAAGTTTGCTCGATTTCGGTTCAGATTTAGATATAGCTCTCATATATATGTTCGTCCGTTTTGCAGTAATATTGCAATAAAATTGTTCTTTGTTAACTGATTCACTCGAAATTGGGTAGGAAGGATTTTCTCTTGACTCCCGACATTACTTGTGTATTTCATGGAAATCGGTTCAGATTTAAATATAGCTTTCATATATATATCGTCCGATTTTAACATCTGGAGTCACGGCAAGCGCATTTATTGACCCATCTTGCCAGCAATTTGCTAAACGCTTTGCTCGACGGCTGCCACAGTATCTGGGAAGTTTGCTCGAAATCGGTTCAGATTTAGGTATAGCTCCCATATCTATGTTCGTCCGATTTTGAGAAATATTGCACTAAAGTGCTCATTTTTTACCCGATTCTCTCGAAGTTTGGCAGGAAGCATTTTCTCTTCACTCTCAACATTACAGGTGAATTTCATAGAATTCGGCACAGATTTAGATATAGCTGTCATATATGTATATCGCCCGATTTTCACTTCTAGGGTCACTGCAAGCGCATTTATTGACGAATATTGCCAAAATTTTGCACAACGCTTTCCTCGGCGCCTACCACATTATCGGAGAAGTTTGCTCGAAATCGGTTCAGAATTAGATATTGCTCCCATACATATTTTCGTTAGATTTTGGGTAATTTGCAATAATGTTGTAATTTGTCAACCGTAGTTATTACAGTTTGAACATATTTGCTCGAAATTTGATACGGATTGTTTCATAACTTATCTGAAAACATCCGCAGAGGTCCATCCAAAATGGTTCAGAATTGGATATAGCTCCCACATTGTACTTATAGGGTAGGTGTAGGGTATTATCAGTCGGCACCGCCCGACTTTTGCCCTTCCTTACTGGTTTTAAATTACAATAGTCGTACACATTTACGTTAGACTATATTTATGCACATTTGTGGGTTAGCCGTCCAATTTTTTAATTAGACATGGCTATAACGTGTTTATAAGAACTTTGGACTATATCATATCATATGTGTACGGATTATTCGATGCCTTGATGTTTTAGTTTTTGAATTTATGATAGTCCATTTAGGGCAGCTATGTGATTGCGACTTTGTTCGTTTAGCCAACAAACATAGCCTCTGTATATGCGGTCCACTTTTGATCAACTTACATTTCCTACGACCCATAAGCTCTTGTAAATATTCTCACAAGTTCTATATACTTACAATTTCTCTCTAATCTCTAACTATGTCTGTTCTATTTTATTTGAGTTTTTATGTTTAAATCACTCCTAACTATGATTTTTGTTCTTTTGGACTCCATAGAAATCGTGGAGAATCGTATTTGCCATAATTTGTCCACCATTCAGTTGAATGGTGGCGTCAATAATGAACCGCCCAAGATACCGCCATCAGCTTCACCGCCCATTGCAACCACTTGCATCAGCAACACAATCACCACAACTATCTCAACGGTGTCTACAAATAATTCTGGCAGCTGCACCAAAGCACCACCAGTTGTAATCCCAGAGAGTTTAGATGTTGAGGCAACGCCAGCAACGATTGCAAACGATACATCCTCAACGAATGGCGAAGAGGAAGAAGAGGGATATTCGCTGCTTACATACCCGTGGGGTAAGAGTTGTTTTGCCCAATTTACCTGGATAATAATATGGCCCATACATTTGCTGTTCCGTATTGCCATACCGGATTGTAAAAAGACCAAAAACAATAAAATCTTCCCCTTGACATTTGTGATGTGTATTGTATGGATTGGATCTTTGTCATATGTGGTTGCATGGATGATAACCATAATTGGTAAGTGTATTAAAATTAGACAACATTTTTCCTTTGTTCTTACAGATTGTGTTAAAATTTTGAACCGCAATCACATGGTCTTTAAGCAAATTTATTTTTGTGCCAGCAGCAATCTTTGATGTTCACCCAATTGTTTCTAAAACAAGTAAGGGAAGGCAAAAGTTGGGAGAACCCGACCTCCACCGAAGTCCTTTAAATTCGGTTCAGAATAAGATATAGGCCCCAATTGGATAATAAAATTGGATTTTAGGGCAATAATAGAGAGAGAGAGAGTGACAGAGAAAAAACTTGCGAGCAAAGCAGTAAACGAACGACACAAGCAGCGCGAACCGAACAAAGAAAATTAAAATTGCACCTGTTTAATGTCTTCAATCGGAAAATATGGTCATATGGCAGCTGCATACAAATATGTTCAGATCTGGTACATACTCAGATATTGAGAGGTGTATGCAACTTACGGTAACGACGAAAATATTGTAGGTAGTAAGGATTTATCCAAACTCAGCACAAGTATATACGACTCTTATTATAGGGAGATCGGTATAAATGGTGCTATATCAAGATATAGGCCATCTTTGAACTGAGGCAATAGAGTGATTTCATCATTTATACTTTGCATATTTGAAAATGTATAATTTGATGTTTTGCAAATGGAATAGAAAAATAGCCAACTTTTCGGTGGTGTGTATAGAAACATATACCGCATTTTTGGCTTGTAGACCATTTAGTAGGTATGGGTCGGGTTTGGTAGGATTTTTCTTTAATTTTGGTAGGAAATAGTTTTCTTGAGTAGCAACACTGGTCGTGAGTCGTAAGAAAATCCTTTCTGCGAAATTTCGAGAGAATCGGCTAACAAATGACCAATATATTGCAAATGAGTCCAAATCGGGAGCAATATCCAAATTTGAACCGATTTTTTGCAATTTCAATAGGTTTTGTCTCTTGAGCAAAAAAATGCCGGTGCCAAATTTGAAGATGATTGGATTGGATGAAAAGTGTGCCCCGTACTTTGTTCACAAATTAACATGGACAGACAGACGGACATAGCTTAATCGAATAATAAAGTGATTCTGAGTCAATCGGCATACTTATCAATGAGTCTATCGCTCTTCCTTCTGGGTGTTACAAACAAATGCACTGTAGTTGTGTAGTTTAAATATTAGGCCATCAGCCAGAAATATTGGGTTGCCCAAAAAGTAATTGCGGATTTTTTAAAAGAAAGTAAATGCATTTTTAATAAAACTTAGAATGAACTTTAATCAAATATACTTTTTTTACACTTTTTTTCTAAAGCAAGCTAAAAGTAACAGCTGATAACTGACAGAAGAAAGAATGCAATTACAGAGTCACAAGCTGTGAAAAAATTTGTCAACGCCGACTATATTAAAAATCCGCAATTACTTTTTGAGCAACCCAATATAAAGTAATCTAATATTTATGCAGAGACTTTATTATGTTAGAGTTCTTTATAGCGATGATATTGTACTTAAGTAATTCCATATGGAACAACCAACGGTGAGAGGAGGATGCATGTGATTGCATATTTGAGAAATATGTTCCACGTTGGTTGTAATAAGCGAATTTTAGTTTATGTGTTTAGTTCAGTAATGATATGCCGTTTTTTTAGATGAAAATTTCCAATTATAAATCAAGCCGGACCTTGGGCGATTGAGCCTTAAGTGACTGTGGTCAGTTGAGCTGTGAGATATCATTTATTAGGGCCAATAAAGGAAACTGCTTACTATGGGTAGTGGAACTAATAATAATAATGGATTCATTAGTGAAATTTTTACTATTATTACATATTTACTACCTATGAGTGGCGGCTATGGTGTTTTTGTCCGTTTATTTATACCCTCCACCATAGGATGGGGGTATACTAATTTCGCCATTCTGTTTGTAACTCCTCGAAATATTCGTCTAAGACCCCATAAAGTATATATATTCTTGATCGTCATGGCATTTTAAGTCGAACTAGCCATGTCCGTCCGTCTGTCCGTCAGTCCGTCTGTCTGTCGAAAGCACGCTAACTTTCGAAGGAGTAAAGCTAGCCGCTTGAAATTTTGCACAAATACTTCTTATTAGTGTAGGTCGGTTGGGATTGTAAATCGGCCATATCGGTCCACGTTTTGATATAGCTGCCATATAGTCCGATCTGGGATCTTGATTTCTTGAGCTGCTAGAGGGCACAATTCTTATCCGATTTAGCTGAAATTTTTTACTACGGCTTCTCTTATGACTTTTAACATACGTGTCGAAAATGGCATGAATCGACTTATAGCCTAATGCAGCTCCCCTATAAACCGATCTCCCTATTTTACTTCTTTAGTCCCTAAAGTGCGCAATTCTTACTAGACTTGGCTATAATTTTACACAATGACTTCTACTATAGTCTCCAATATTCGGTTCAATTATGGACCGAAATGAACCATAACTTGATATTGTTCCAATAATAAAGCAATTTTATTCTTTTATCCTTTGTTTGCCTAAAAAGTTATCACGTGGCAAGAGCTCGACAAATGCGATCCATGGTGGAGGGTATATAAGATTCGGCCCGGCCGAACTTAGCACTCTTTTACTTGTTTTTTTATTTTATTATTATTTAGGAGTAGTTCTGGTTTCTTGGCTTCGACTACATGTTTGAATAAATAAAACAAATATAGTTTTAATGGATCTTTAGCTTTAATCGAGAGATTTGTAGAGATGCTTGCAATTATGTGATGGCTCTATATTAGTGACATCATTTGTTATCTTTTTTGTTTGCATTTCAGGCGATACATTAAAGATTCCAGATTCCGTAATGGGTATAACATTTTTAGCGGCCGGTACTAGCGTGCCCGAAGCTGTTTCTAGTGTCATTGTAGCCAAAAGAGGTAATCTTTGTAATTTTCTCAATAAACTTGTCATTCATCTAATATGTGATATTAAATGTTTTCTTTCTAAAAACAGGTCACGGCTCAATGGGTATTTGCAACTCAATCGGTTCCAATACTTTTGACATCCTACTCTGTTTGGGTGTTCCATGGCTCATCAAAGCTGTCTTTTTCCCCATACAACCTGGGCAAAATTATGTTGGCATAAATTCCGCCGGTCTGGAATATTCCGCCATAACCCTGCTATCGACTCTCTTTCTCTTGTATTTGACCTTCTCGTGCAATAAATTCAAATTGGACCGAAAAGTAGGCACTGCTTGCCTGGTGATATATTTGGTATTTCTGGTGTTTGCCTCCTTGATCGAATTGAATGTCTTCTTCCGGGTTAATTTGCCCACATGCGGTAGATCGTGAAAACTCTGAGGCCGCCCAAAACTGAAAGACTTTCAACATCACAGTGGAGTTGAAAACCGTAAATCAATGTCTATATTAATGTCGTTTCGTTAAACTAAGTTATCAAATTTGAATACAATCAGAAGAACACATTTTTGTTTTAAGTCCAAAATTTCTATTGTCTGCAAGAATCCACCAACCAACACAACTGGCAAATAGCGGCAAACCCGGTAATAAATGACGTTTAAAGTCATTGGTCGAAGATTGAGCGCACAAGCATACTTCGCACCCAATACAAACCGAACAAACAACAAAACTTTTCTTTAAGTGTATTTTAAGTATAATTATTATCATAATTGTCCCTCCCTATTTAACTCCTTTTTTCGGTTTTGTTAAAAGTAATTTAGTCTACACTGTCTATATGGTTTATCTTTGCACTCCAATACTACCATCACCATGCATTGCAACTTCATTCAACTTCTAAGCAACTTCATTCATCACTCATTCAATGCGAAAGAAGAAGAAAAGCCCTTACTTGTCCTTCATAGGCAGCTTTGCATTCTATATTTTCCCACACTCCCTTCGTAAAGTGAAATAAACACTTCCTACACACACACACACACACTCGCACACCAAAGACACCTAAATAAAAATTTACTTTGTACAACGTTAACAATTGAAACTTGTCAATTTTTGTCCTTTGAGAAAGATGTATGTATAAATGAAATTTGCAAACACATCTATAAGCAAAATTTTAATGAATTTTAATTTATTTTATAAGATTTGTAATTTAAATATAAATAAAAAACAAATTTAAATAAATGTAAAAACCAAAAATTTATGAAAATTAATTGTTTTTTTTACTCGTTACCAATGGACTACAAAATTAACTTAACGCTCTGGAAATAAAAAGGCGCCGATTTCAGTGCAAATACGAACTAATTTGACGCGCTAATGATGAATTTAAAAATGTTTTCCCATCGTCCTTAAGATGCGCCAACATTTTTGAGATTTTGAAAATTTCGAAATTGTGCTGATTTTCGAAAACTTCAATGTCCAAAAAATGGTCAAAAAAAACTTTTTTCGATTTTTGTAAAAAACATTGGCGAATGCAATTCCTCATTGAATACTGAATTCAGAGCATATTTCAGATTTTTAAAATTCCCAATTTTTGGCAAAATACGCTTCAATTTCAGTGCAAATACGTGCGATTTTGACGCGCTAATGATGAATTTCGAAATGTTTTCTCATCGTCCTTAGGATTCGCCAACATTTTTTAGATTTTGAAAATTTCGAAATTGTGCTTATTTTCGAAAATTTCAATGACTTTCGTCCTTAAGATTCGCCAACATTTTTGAGATTTTGAAAACTTCGAAATTTTGATGATTTTCGAAAATTTCAATGACTTATAGCCTTGTCTGAAAAATGGTCAAAAAAACTTTTTTTCGCTTTTCGCAAAAAATGTTGGCGAATATAATTCCCCATCGAAAACTGAATTCAGAGCATATTTCAAATGTTCAAAAAACCCATTTGTTGACAAAAAAACGTGTCGATTTAAGTGAAAATAAGCGCGATTTTGACGCTCTGATGACAGATTTCGAAATTTTGCCTCATTGTCCTTTAGATTCGCCAACAGTTTTGAGATTTTGAAAACTTCGAAATTTTGGTGATTTTCGAAAATTTCAATGACTTATAGCCTTGTCTGAAAAATGGTCAAAAAAACTTTTTTTCGCTTTTCGCAAAAAACGTTGGCGAATATAATTCCCCATCGAAAACTGAATTCAGAGCATATTTCAAATGTTCAAAAAACCCATTTGCTGACAAAAAACGTGTCGATTTAAGTGAAAATACGCGCGATTTTGACGCTCTGATGACAGATTTCGAAATTTTGCCTCATTGTCCTTTAGATTCGCCAACAGTTTTGAGATTTTGAAAACTTCGAAATTTTGGCGATTTTCGAAAATTTCAATGACTTATAGCCTTGTCTGAAAAATGGTCAAAAAAACTTTTTTTCGCTTTTCGCAAAAAACGTTGGCGAATATAATTCCCCATCGAAAACTGAATTCAGAGCATATTTCAAATGTTCAAAAAACCCATTTGCTGACAAAAAACGTGTCGATTTAAGTGAAAATACGCGCGATTTTGACGCTCTGATGACAGATTTCGAAATTTTGCCTCATTGTCCTTTAGATTCGCCAACAGTTTTGAGATTTTGAAAACTTCGAAATTTTGGCGATTTTCGAAAATTTCAATGACTTATAGCCTTGTCTGAAAAATGGTCAAAAAAACTTTTTTTCGCTTTTCGCAAAAAATGTTGGCGAATATAATTCCCCATCGAAAACTGAGTTCAGAGCATATTTCAAATGTTCAAAATACCCATTTGTTGTCAAAAAACGTGTCGATTTAAGTGAAAATACGCGCGATTTTGACGCTCTGATGACAGATTTCGAAATTTTGCCTCATTGTCCTATAGATTCGCCAACAGTTTTGAGATTTTGAAAACTTCGAAATTTTGGTGATTTTCGAAAATTTCAATGACTTATAGCCTTGTCTGAAAAATGGTCAAAAAAACTTTTTTTCGCTTTTCGCAAAAAATGTTGGCGAATATAATTCCCCATCGAAAACTGAATTCAGAGCATATTTCAAATGTTCAAAAAACCCATTTGTTGACAAAAAACGTGTCGATTTAAGTGAAAATACGCGCGATTTTGACGCTCTGATGACAGATTTCGAAATTTTGCCTCATTGTCCTTTAGATTCGCCAACAGTTTTGAGATTTTGAAAACTTCGAAATTTTGGCGATTTTCGAAAATTTCAATGACTTATAGCCTTGTCTGAAAAATGGTCAAAAAAACTTTTTTTCGCTTTTCGCAAAAAATGTTGGCGAATATAATTCCCCATCGAAAACTGAATTCAGAGCATATTTCAAATGTTCAAAAAACCCATTTGTTGACAAAAAACGTGTCGATTTAAGTGAAAATACGCGCGATTTTGACGCTCTGATGACAGATTTTGAAATTTTGCCTCGTTGTCCTTTAGATTCGCCAACAGTTTTGAGATTTTGAAAACTTCGAAATTTTGGCGATTTTCGAAAATGACTTATAGCCTTGTCTGAAAAATGGTCAAAAAAAACTTTTTTTCGCTTTTCGCAAAAACTGTTGGCGAATATAATTCCCCATCGAAAACTGAATTCAGAGCATATTTCAAATGTTCAAAAAACCCATTTGTTGACAAAAAACGTGTCGATTTAAGTGAAAATACGCGCGATTTTGACGCTCTGATGACAGATTTTGAAATTTTGCCTCGTTGTCCTTTAGATTCGCCAACATTTTTAAGATTTTGAAAACTTTGAAATTTTGGTGATTTTCGAAAATTTCAATGACTTATAGCCTTGTCTGAAAAATGGTCAAAAAAACTTTTTTTCGCTTTTCGCAAAAAATGTTGGCGAATATAATTCCCCATCGAAAACTGAATTCAGAGCATATTTCAAATGTTCAAAATACCCATTTGTTGACAAAAAACGTGTCGATTTAAGTGAAAATACGCGCGATTTTGACGCTCTGATGACAGATTTCGAAATTTTGCCTCATTGTCCTTTAGATTCGCCAACAGTTTTGAGATTTTGAAAACTTCGAAATTTTGGCGATTTTCGAAAATTTCAATGACTTATAGCCTTGTCTGAAAAATGGTCAAAAAAACTTTTTTTCGCTTTTCGCAAAAAACGTTGGCGAATATAATTCCCCATCGAAAACTGAGTTCAGAGCATATTTCAAATGTTCAAAATACCCATTTGTTGTCAAAAAACGTGTCGATTTAAGTGAAAATACGCGCGATTTTGACGCTCTGATGACAGATTTCGAAATTTTGCCTCATTGTTCTATAGATTCGCCAACAGTTTTGAGATTTTGAAAACTTCGAAATTTTGGTGATTTTCGAAAATTTCAATGACTTATTGCCTTGTCTGAAAAATGGTCAAAAAAACTTTTTTTCGCTTTTCGCAAAAACTGTTGGCGAATATAATTCCCCATCGAAAACTGAGTTCAGATCATATTTCAAATGTTCAAAATACCCATTTGTTGTCAAAAAACGTGTCGATTTAAGTGAAAATACGCGCGATTTTGACGCTCTGATGACAGATTTCGAAATTTTGCCTCATTGTCCTTTAGATTCGCCAACAGTTTTGAGATTTTGAAAACTTCGAAATTTTGGCGATTTTCGAAAATTTCAATGACTTATAGCCTTGTCTGAAAAATGGTCAAAAAAACTTTTTTTCGCTTTTCGCAAAAAATGTTGGCGAATATAATTCCCCATCGAAAACTGAGTTCAGAGCATATTTCAAATGTTCAAAATACCCATTTGTTGTCAAAAAACGTGTCGATTTAAGTGAAAATACGCGCGATTTTGACGCTCTGATGACAGATTTCGAAATTTTGCCTCATTGTCCTATAGATTCGCCAACAGTTTTGAGATTTTGAAAACTTCGAAATTTTGGTGATTTTCGAAAATTTCAATGACTTATAGCCTTGTCTGAAAAATGGTCAAAAAAACTTTTTTTCGCTTTTCGCAAAAAATGTTGGCGAATATAATTCCCCATCGAAAACTGAATTCAGAGCATATTTCAAATGTTCAAAAAACCCATTTGTTGACAAAAAACGTGTCGATTTAAGTGAAAATACGCGCGATTTTGACGCTCTGATGACAGATTTCGAAATTTTGCCTCATTGTCCTTTAGATTCGCCAACAGTTTTGAGATTTTGAAAACTTCGAAATTTTGGCGATTTTCGAAAATTTCAATGACTTATAGGCTTGTCTGAAAAATGGTCAAAAAAACTTTTTTTCGCTTTTCGCAAAAAATGTTGGCGAATATAATTCCCCATCGAAAACTGAATTCAGAGCATATTTCAAATGTTCAAAAAACCCATTTGTTGACAAAAAACGTGTCGATTTAAGTGAAAATACGCGCGATTTTGACGCTCTGATGACAGATTTTGAAATTTTGCCTCGTTGTCCTTTAGATTCGCCAACAGTTTTGAGATTTTGAAAACTTCGAAATTTTGGCGATTTTCGAAAATGACTTATAGCCTTGTCTGAAAAATGGTCAAAAAAAACTTTTTTTCGCTTTTCGCAAAAACTGTTGGCGAATATAATTCCCCATCGAAAACTGAATTCAGAGCATATTTCAAATGTTCAAAAAACCCATTTGTTGACAAAAAACGTGTCGATTTAAGTGAAAATACGCGCGATTTTGACGCTCTGATGACAGATTTTGAAATTTTGCCTCGTTGTCCTTTAGATTCGCCAACATTTTTAAGATTTTGAAAACTTTGAAATTTTGGTGATTTTCGAAAATTTCAATGACTTATAGCCTTGTCTGAAAAATGGTCAAAAAAACTTTTTTTCGCTTTTCGCAAAAAATGTTGGCGAATATAATTCCCCATCGAAAACTGAATTCAGAGCATATTTCAAATGTTCAAAAAACCCATTTGTTGACAAAAAACGTGTCGATTTAAGTGAAAATACGCGCGATTTTGACGCTCTGATGACAGATTTCGAAATTTTGCCTCATTGTCCTTTAGATTCGCCAACAGTTTTGAGATTTTGAAAACTTCGAAATTTTGGCGATTTTCGAAAATTTCAATGACTTATAGCCTTGTCTGAAAAATGGTCAAAAAAACTTTTTTTCGCTTTTCGCAAAAAACGTTGGCGAATATAATTCCCCATCGAAAACTGAGTTCAGAGCATATTTCAAATGTTCAAAATACCCATTTGTTGTCAAAAAACGTGTCGATTTAAGTGAAAATACGCGCGATTTTGACGCTCTGATGACAGATTTCGAAATTTTGCCTCATTGTTCTATAGATTCGCCAACAGTTTTGAGATTTTGAAAACTTCGAAATTTTGGTGATTTTCGAAAATTTCAATGACTTATAGCCTTGTCTGAAAAATGGTCAAAAAAACTTTTTTTCGCTTTTCGCAAAAACTGTTGGCGAATATAATTCCCCATCGAAAACTGAGTTCAGATCATATTTCAAATGTTCAAAATACCCATTTGTTGTCAAAAAACGTGTCGATTTAAGTGAAAATACGCGCGATTTTGACGCTCTGATGACAGATTTCGAAATTTTGCCTCATTGTCCTTTAGATTCGCCAACAGTTTTGAGATTTTGAAAACTTCGAAATTTTGGCGATTTTCGAAAATTTCAATGACTTATAGCCTTGTCTGAAAAATGGTCAAAAAAACTTTTTTTCGCTTTTCGCAAAAAATGTTGGCGAATATAATTCCCCATCGAAAACTGAGTTCAGAGCATATTTCAAATGTTCAAAATACCCATTTGTTGTCAAAAAACGTGTCGATTTAAGTGAAAATACGCGCGATTTTGACGCTCTGATGACAGATTTCGAAATTTTGCCTCATTGTCCTATAGATTCGCCAACAGTTTTGAGATTTTGAAAACTTCGAAATTTTGGTGATTTTCGAAAATTTCAATGACTTATAGCCTTGTCTGAAAAATGGTCAAAAAAACTTTTTTTCGCTTTTCGCAAAAAATGTTGGCGAATATAATTCCCCATCGAAAACTGAATTCAGAGCATATTTCAAATGTTCAAAAAAGCCATTTGTTGACAAAAAACGTGTCGATTTATGTGAAAATACGCGCGATTTTGACGCTCTGATGACAGATTTCGAAATTTTGCCTCATTGTCCTTTAGATTCGCCAACAGTTTTGAGATTTTGAAAACTTCGAAATTTTGGCGATTTTCGAAAATTTCGAAAATGACTTATAGCCTTGTCTGAAAAATGGTCAAAAAAACTTTTTTTCGCTTTTCGCAAAAACTGTTGGCGAATATAATTCCTCATCGAAAACTGAGTTCAGAGCATATTTCAAATGTTCAAAATACCCATTTGTTGTCAAAAAACGTGTCGATTTAAGTGAAAATACGCGCGATTTTGACGCTCTGACGACAGATTTCGAAATTTTGCCTCATTGTCCTTTAGATTCGCCAACAGTTTTGAGATTTTGAAAACTTCGAAATTTTGGCGATTTTCGAAAATTTCAATGACTTATAGCCTTGTCTGAAAAATGGTCAAAAAAACTTTTTTTCGCTTTTCGCAAAAAATGTTGGCGAATATAATTCCCCATAGAAAACTGAATTCAGAGCATATTTCAAATGTTCAAAATACCCATTTGTTGACAAAAAACGTGTCGATTTAAGTGAAAATACGCGCGATTTTGACGCTCTGATGACAGATTTCGAAATTTTGCCTCATTGTCCTTTAGATTCGCCAACAGTTTTGAGATTTTGAAAACTTCGAAATTTTGGCGATTTTCGAAAATTTCAATGACTTATAGCCTTGTCTGAAAAATGGTCAAAAAAACTTTTTTTCGCTTTTCGCAAAAAATGTTGGCGAATATAATTCCCCATCGAAAACTGAGTTCAGAGCATATTTCAAATGTTCAAAATACCCATTTGTTGTCAAAAAACGTGTCGATTTAAGTGAAAATACGCGCGATTTTGACGCTCTGATGACAGATTTCGAAATTTTGCCTCATTGTCCTATAGATTCGCCAACAGTTTTGAGATTTTGAAAACTTCGAAATTTTGGTGATTTTCGAAAATTTCAATGACTTATAGCCTTGTCTGAAAAATGGTCAAAAAAACTTTTTTTCGCTTTTCGCAAAAAATGTTGGCGAATATAATTCCCCATCGAAAACTGAATTCAGAGCATATTTCAAATGTTCAAAAAACCCATTTGTTGACAAAAAACGTGTCGATTTAAGTGAAAATACGCGCGATTTTGACGCTCTGATGACAGATTTTGAAATTTTGCCTCGTTGTCCTTTAGATTCGCCAACATTTTTAAGATTTTGAAAACTTTGAAATTTTGGTGATTTTCGAAAATTTCAATGACTTATAGCCTTGTCTGAAAAATGGTCAAAAAAACTTTTTTCGCTTTTCGCAAAAAACGTTGGCGAATATAATTCCCCATCGAAAACTGAATTCAGAGCATATTTCAAATGTTCAAAAAAGCCATTTGTTGACAAAAAACGTGTCGATTTATGTGAAAATACGCGCGATTTTGACGCTCTGATGACAGATTTCGAAATTTTGCCTCATTGTCCTTTAGATTCGCCAACAGTTTTGAGATTTTGAAAACTTCGAAATTTTGGTGATTTTCGAAAATTTCAATGACTTATAGCCTTGTCTGAAAAATGGTCAAAAAAACTTTTTTTCGCTTTTCGCAAAAAACGTTGGCGAATATAATTCCCCATCGAAAACTGAGTTCAGAGCATATTTCAAATGTTCAAAATACCCATTTGTTGTCAAAAAACGTGTCGATTTAAGTGAAAATACGCGCGATTTTGACGCTCTGATGACAGATTTCGAAATTTTGCCTCATTGTCCTTTAGATTCGCCAACAGTTTTGAGATTTTGAAAACTTCGAAATTTTGGTGATTTTCGAAAATTTCAATGACTTATAGCCTTGTCTGAAAAATGGTCAAAAAAACTTTTTTTCGCTTTTCGCAAAAAACGTTGGCGAATATAATTCCCCATCGAAAACTGAATTCAGAGCATATTTCAAATGTTCAAAAAGCCCATTTGTTGACAAAAAACGTGTCGATTTAAGTGAAAATACGGGCGATTTTGACGCTCTGATGACAGATTTCGAAATTTTGCCTCATTGTCCTTTAGATTCGCCAACAGTTTTGAGATTTTGAAAACTTCGAAATTTTGGCGATTTTCGAAAATTTCGAAAATGACTTATAGCCTTGTCTGAAAAATGGTCAAAAAAACTTTTTTTCGCTTTTCGCAAAAAATGTTGGCGAATATAATTCCCCATCGAAAACTGAATTCAGAGCATATTTCAAATGTTCAAAAAAGCCATTTGTTGACAAAAAACGTGTCGATTTATGTGAAAATACGCGCGATTTTGACGCTCTGATGACAGATTTCGAAATTTTGCCTCATTGTCCTTTAGATTCGCCAACAGTTTTGAGATTTTGAAAACTTCGAAATTTTGGTGATTTTCGAAAATTTCAATGACTTATAGCCTTGTCTGAAAAATGGTCAAAAAAACTTTTTTTCGCTTTTCGCAAAAAACGTTGGCGAATATAATTCCCCATCGAAAACTGAATTCAAAGCATATTTCAAATGTTCAAAAAAGCCATTTGTTGACAAAAAACGTGTCGATTTATGTGAAAATACGCGCGATTTTGACGCTCTGATGACAGATTTCGAAATTTTGCCTCATTGTCCTTTAGATTCGCCAACAGTTTTGAGATTTTGAAAACTTCGAAATTTTGGCGATTTTCGAAAATTTCAATGACTTATAGCCTTGTCTGAAAAATGGTCAAAAAAACTTTTTTTCGCTTTTCGCAAAAAATGTTGGCGAATATAATTCCCCATCGAAAACTGAATTCAGAGCATATTTCAAATGTTCAAAAAAGCCATTTGTTGACAAAAAACGTGTCGATTTATGTGAAAATACGCGCGATTTTGACGCTCTGATGACAGATTTCGAAATTTTGCCTCATTGTCCTTTAGATTCGCCAACAGTTTTGAGATTTTGAAAACTTCGAAATTTTGGCGATTTTCGAAAATTTCAATGACTTATAGCCTTGTCTGAAAAATGGTCAAAAAAACTTTTTTTCGCTTTTCGCAAAAAATGTTGGCGAATATAATTCCCCATCGAAAACTGAATTCAGAGCATATTTCAAATGTTCAAAAAACCCATTTGTTGACAAAAACGTGTCGATTTAAGTGAAAATACGCGCGATTTTGACGCTCTGATGACAGATTTCGGAAATTTTCCTAATTGTCCTTTAGATTCGCCAACATTTGTAAGATTTTGAAAACTTCGAAATTTTGGCGATTTTCGAAAATTTCAATGACTTATAGCCTTGTCTGAAAAATGGTCAAAAAAACTTTTTTTCGCTTTTCGCAAAAAATGTTGGCGAATATAATTCCCCATCGAAAACTGAATTCAGAGCATATTTCAAATGTTCAAAATATCCATTTATTGACAAAAAACGTGTCGATTTAAGTGAAAATACGGGCGATTTTGACGCTCTGATGACAGATTTCGAAATTTTGCCTCATTGTCCTATAGATTCGCCAACAGTTTTGAGATTTTGAAAACTTCGAAATTTTGGTGATTTTCGAAAATTTCAATGACTTATAGCCTTGTCTGAAAAATGGTCAAAAAAACTTTTTTTCGCTTTTCGCAAAAAATGTTGGCGAATATAATTCCCCATCGAAAACTGAATTCAGAGCATATTTCAAATGTTCAAAAAACCCATTTGCTGACAAAAAACGTGTCGATTTAAGTGAAAATACGCGCGATTTTGACGCTCTGATGACAGATTTCGAAATTTTGCCTCATTGTCCTTTAGATTCGCCAACAGTTTTGAGATTTTGAAAACTTCGAAATTTTGGCGATTTTCGAAAATTTCAATGACTTATAGCCTTGTCTGAAAAATGGTCAAAAAAACTTTTTTTCGCTTTTCGCAAAAAATGTTGGCGAATATAATTCCCCATCGAAAACTGAATTCAGAGCATATTTCAAATGTTCAAAAAAGCCATTTGTTGACAAAAAACGTGTCGATTTAAGTGAAAATACGCGCGATTTTGACGCTCTGATGACAGATTTCGGAAATTTTCCTAATTGTCCTTTAGATTCGCCAACATTTGTAAGATTTTGAAAACTTCGAAATTTTGGCGATTTCAAATATTTCAAAGCATATTTCAAATGTTCAAAATATCCATTTATTGACAAAAAACGTGTCGATTTAAGTGAAAATACGCGCGATTTTGACGCTCTGATGACAGATTTCGAAATTTTGCCTCATTGTCCTATAGATTCGCCAACAGTTTTGAGATTTTGAAAACTTCGAAATTTTGGTGATTTTCGAAAATTTCAATGACTTATAGCCTTGTCTGAAAAATGGTCAAAAAAACTTTTTTTCGCTTTTCGCAAAAAATGTTGGCGAATATAATTCCCCATCGAAAACTGAATTCAGAGCATATTTCAAATGTTCAAAAAACCCATTTGCTGACAAAAAACGTGTCGATTTAAGTGAAAATACGCGCGATTTTGACGCTCTGATGACAGATTTCGAAATTTTGCCTCATTGTCCTTTAGATTCGCCAACAGTTTTGAGATTTTGAAAACTTCGAAATTTTGGCGATTTTCGAAAATTTCAATGACTTATAGCCTTGTCTGAAAAATGGTCAAAAAAACTTTTTTTCGCTTTTCGCAAAAAATGTTGGCGAATATAATTCCCCATCGAAAACTGAATTCAGAGCATATTTCAAATGTTCAAAAAAGCCATTTGTTGACAAAAAACGTGTCGATTTAAGTGAAAATACGCGCGATTTTGACGCTCTGATGACAGATTTCGGAAATTTTCCTAATTGTCCTTTAGATTCGCCAACATTTGTAAGATTTTGAAAACTTCGAAATTTTGGCGATTTCAAATATTTCAAAGCATATTTCAAATGTTCAAAATATCCATTTATTGACAAAAAACGTGTCGATTTAAGTGAAAATACGCGCGATTTTGACGCTCTGATGACAGATTTCGAAATTTTGCCTCATTGTCCTATAGATTCGCCAACAGTTTTGAGATTTTGAAAACTTCGAAATTTTGGTGATTTTCGAAAATTTCAATGACTTATAGCCTTGTCTGAAAAATGGTCAAAAAAACTTTTTTTCGCTTTTCGCAAAAAATGTTGGCGAATATAATTCCCCATCGAAAACTGAATTCAGAGCATATTTCAAATGTTCAAAAAAGCCATTTGTTGACAAAAAACGTGTCGATTTAAGTGAAAATACGCGCGATTTTGACGCTCTGATGACAGATTTCGGAAATTTTCCTAATTGTCCTTTAGATTCGCCAACATTTGTAAGATTTTGAAAACTTCGAAATTTTGGCGATTTTCGAAAATTTCAATGACTTATAGCCTTGTCTGAAAAATGGTCAAAAAAACTTTTTTTCGCTTTTCGCAAAAAATGTTGGCGAATATAATTCCCCATCGAAAACTGAATTCAGAGCATATTTCAAATGTTCAAAAAAGCCATTTGTTGACAAAAAACGTGTCGATTTAAGTGAAAATACGCGCGATTTTGACGCTCTGATGACAGATTTCGGAAATTTTCCTAATTGTCCTTTAGATTCGCCAACATTTGTAAGATTTTGAAAACTTCGAAATTTTGGCGATTTTCGAAAATTTCAATGACTTATAGCCTTGTCTGAAAAATGGTCAAAAAAACTTTTTTTCGCTTTTCGCAAAAAATGTTGGCGAATATAATTCCCCATCGAAAACTGAATTCAGAGCATATTTCAAATGTTCAAAAAAGCCATTTGTTGACAAAAAACGTGTCGATTTAAGTGAAAATACGCGCGATTTTGACGCTCTGATGACAGATTTCGGAAATTTTCCTAATTGTCCTTTAGATTCGCCAACATTTGTAAGATTTTGAAAACTTCGAAATTTTGGCGATTTTCGAAAATTTCAATGACTTATAGCCTTGTCTGAAAAATGGTCAAAAAAACTTTTTTTCACTTTTCGCAAAAAATGTTGGCGAATATAATTCCCCATCGAAAACTGAATTCAGAGCATATTTCAAATGTTCAAAAAACCCATTTGTTGACAAAAAACGTGTCGATTTAAGTGAAAATACGCGCGATTTTGACGCTCTGATGACAGATTTCGGAAATTTTCCTAATTGTCCTTTAGATTCGCCAACATTTATAAGATTTTGAAAACTTCGAAATTTTGGCGATTTTCGAAAATTTCAATGACTTATAGCCTTGTCTGAAAAATGGTCAAAAAAACTTTTTTTCGCTTTTCGCAAAAAATGTTGGCGAATATAATTCCCCATCGAAAACTGAATTCAGAGCATATTTCAAATGTTCAAAAAAGCCATTTGTTGACAAAAAACGTGTCGATTTAAGTGAAAATACGCGCGATTTTGACGCTCTGATGACAGATTTCGGAAATTTTCCTAATTGTCCTTTAGATTCGCCAACATTTGTAAGATTTTGAAAACTTCGAAATTTTGGCGATTTTCGAAAATTTCAATGACTTATAGCCTTGTCTGAAAAATGGTCAAAAAAACTTTTTTTCGCTTTTCGCAAAAAATGTTGGCGAATATAATTCCCCATCGAAAACTGAATTCAGAGCATATTTCAAATGTTCGAAAAAGCCATTTGTTGACAAAAAACGTGTCGATTTAAGTGAAAATACGCGCGATTTTGACGCTCTGATGACAGATTTCGGAAATTTTCCTAATTGTCCTTTAGATTCGCCAACATTTGTAAGATTTTGAAAACTTCGAAATTTTGGCGATTTCAAATATTTCAAAGCATATTTCAAATGTTCAAAATATCCATTTATTGACAAAAAACGTGTCGATTTAAGTGAAAATACGCGCGATTTTGACGCTCTGATGACAGATTTCGAAATTTTGCCTCATTGTCCTATAGATTCGCCAACAGTTTTGAGATTTTGAAAACTTCGAAATTTTGGTGATTTTCGAAAATTTCAATGACTTATAGCCTTGTCTGAAAAATGGTCAAAAAAACTTTTTTTCGCTTTTCGCAAAAAATGTTGGCGAATATAATTCCCCATCGAAAACTGAATTCAGAGCATATTTCAAATGTTCAAAAAACCCATTTGCTGACAAAAAACGTGTCGATTTAAGTGAAAATACGCGCGATTTTGACGCTCTGATGACAGATTTCGGAAATTTTCCTAATTGTCCTTTAGATTCGCCAACAGTTTTGAGATTTTCAGAGCATATTTCAAATGTTCAAAAAAGCCATTTGTTGACAAAAAACGTGTCGATTTAAGTGAAAATACGCGCGATTTTGACGCTCTGATGACAGATTTCGGAAATTTTCCTAATTGTCCTTTAGATTCGCCAACAGTTTTGAGATTTTGAAAACTTCGAAATTTTGGTGATTTTCGAAAATTTCAATGACTTATAGCCTTGTCTGAAAAATGGTCAAAAAAACTTTTTTTCGCTTTTCGCAAAAAATGTTGGCGAATATAATTCCCCATCGAAAACTGAATTCAGAGCATATTTCAAATGTTCAAAATACCCATTTGTTGACAAAAAACGTGTCGATTTAAGTGAAAATACGCGCGATTTTGACGCTCCGATGACAGATTTTGAAATTTTGCCTCGTTGTCCTTTAGATTCGCCAACATTTTTAAGATTTTGAAAACTTGGAAATTTTGGTGATTTTCGAAAATTTCAATGACTTATAGCCTTGTCTGAAAAATGGTCAAAAAAACTTTTTTTCGCTTTTCGCAAAAAATGTTGGCGAATATAATTCCCCATCGAAAACTGAATTCAGAGCATATTTCAAATGTTCAAAATATCCATTTATTGACAAAAAACGTGTCGATTTAAGTGAAAATACGCGCGATTTTGACGCTCCGATGACAGATTTCGAAATTTTGCCTCGTTGTCCTTTAGATTCGCCAACATTTTTAAGATTTTGAAAACTTCGAAATTTTGGTGATTTTCGAAAATTTCAATGACTTATAGCCTTGTCTGAAAAATGGTCAAAAAAACTTTTTTTCGCTTTTCGCAAAAAATGTTGGCGAATATAATTCCCCATCGAAAACTGAATTCAGAGCATATTTCTAATGTTCAAAATACCCATTTGTTGACAAAAAACGTGTCGATTTAAGTGAAAATACGCGCGATTTTGACGCTCCGATGACAGATTTTGAAATTTTGCCTCGTTGTCCTTTAGATTCGCCAACATTTTTAAGATTTTGAAAACTTCGAAATTTTGGTGATTTTCGAAAATTTCAATGAGAAAAATTTTAAAATTTCGAAATTGTAAAACTTGAGCGCCAAATTTACTTCCTCATTTTTGTTCTAGCGTGTTTATTTCAACCCAGATTGATATTAATAACCAATTACATGGCAACACTACCGTTTATGGTATGGCAGCGAGACAGCGCCATCTATCACAAGTTATAAGCCATTTTATCGACTAAAGAAGGAGGCAATAGTGGGCTTTAATTAGTACCCACGGAAAATCGACCTTTTTAGCTTTTTAGAGCCGCTTACATTTTGTGGCTAGGATGTATCTCCCACGAGTTATCTTTCTGGGAAAAAAAGTAAACTTCAAAGAATCAAGACCAGCTAAAAGCTTTTCTCTCTAACACAAACAATAGATGGCGCTGTCTAGCAGCCTAACGATACATGATAATGTTGCCACGTGTTTGACATATTAGAGATGTGCCAGCAAAAAAAGGCAATTTCCTGAGCAGCAAATATAAAGTACTCAACTCTTCGAAGTCTCACTTGCTGTCGGGATAACTTACCTGCCACTTATAAAAATTATAGCGAAGACATTACTTATATTATATTTAAATTTAACTATTTTTATATGTTATACGTCCATTTCAAAAATATGTTTGTGTACGTAAATAGTAAATCTTATGCAAAAATTTAAACAAAATAATTGTTTCTTTCTCGCTTGATAAAATTACTTTAAAAGGGATAGGTAAGGGACGAGAGAAACAATAATGCAACAAATAAAACTAATCAATTAATGTGCCGTCAAATAAATCAAATTACAACAACTGAAAATAGTTGTCGGTTTCATGCCGATCATTTCAAATAAATAGGCCCGGAAACAGAAGTACAGAATTGTAAATTGTTCCCAAATAATGTGAACTCATCATTATTGGGGATTTTTCAAACCCTGTTGGAATTGTAAAGTTTGTTGTTGTTTTTTAATTTCCTCTTGCAACTCCATAGCGACCTTTTTATATTTTTCAGCCTCAGTTTCATTTTTCTCTGTTCCATCACCGCGGGCATACATCTGGCTTAAATTTGCGCAAGCATACATATTGCGCAGCTCACAAGCCTTGTAAGCAAATTCAAATGCCTTTTTCATATCCTTTTGCACAATGTAATCGCTTTCTTTTACCGGTTTCTGAGGAGCTTGCGTCGAAGGTGGTGCATGGGGGTTATATTCTTCCGGTTTGTTCTGAACACCAGATATATGCATGCCAGACAAATAGAAGCATGCTGTGGCATTGTTCATGTCGCAACTTTTAGTAAGATATGTTAAACCCTAGAAAAAAGGAAAATATTAATGTTCTTATTCATTACTTTGAGGCCAACGTACCTTTTGCACATCTCGATCAATTTCTTTGGGCATAGAGCGAGACACCAACAACAAACCGGAATGCAAACACGAGTCAGAGTCATTTAAATTGCAACCTTTTTCATAATAACTGAATGCAGCTCTTGGGTCACCTTTGTTGCCGCCGCTTTTGCCTTTTCCCAAAAAGCTGTAGTTGCCATATTTGAAACACGACTTTGCGTAACCATAGTCGTCACATGTCGATTTATAAACCTTAGCCGCTTTCTCGAAGTCCTTTTTGATGCCCTCCAAATAGTCGCCCAATAAATGGCACACTACAAAAAACAATAGTAGTAAATACAAAGCTTTCATTAATAAGCCGTATTTATGAATTATTACGTAATATTATAAAGGATTACACATGGTCGACGAAGCATATAAAAAACTTTGCCAATGTTCTGTAAATTTACATGAATAATAAATTTCCTAAGATATTCGAAATTATCGGTTGTGCAGTACCTGCTGTAAACATTGCCGGCATCTGTTGTATGCCTAGCCTATTTCTTAGTTATATGCAATATTAATCCAAAAACAAAATTGTTATTTCATACTCCTGCGAAAGTACGTATGTGACTAGCTTAGCTGAAAGATGTCCCAAGTAAAATCAATCGAAACCTAAGGGATATGTTAAGACACCAAGCATTATGCAATATGCGTTTTTCGAATATCAGATTTGTAATCTAATTTCACATTGACAAAGCCAATGAGCCGACCACGGCTCTGCCATTTATCCAAATTTACAAAGCCTGTTAAAGTGCATACTGGTATTCAAATTTGATCTCCGCGAATCATATTTCGAAGAAACAACATTCTTTTTGGCATAAACCAATTGCTGGCATTAACTTGTAACAATGTTATTTGCATGCTAACCAATGCACAAAGTCAAAACATTGGAACGATATGTGGGAAGCAAAAAGGAAACAAAAACAAAACCTTTTATGTGAATACAGTGGACAAAGGTTATATTTGTTTAGATGTAATGGCAAGTTCAACTATTCAGCAGCAGACATGAAGCTCCTAAAAGAAACTCTTCCATTCCTTTGGGCTACTACAAAGGATAGGTTAGGAATGCAATTTTTTACTCACCTTCAGGCTTTTTTTCCGAATAGCACCCAAAACGATATTCCACGCCAAGCTTATCTATATACTCCTTCACATCTGATTCCTTTTTTAGATCGTATGCCATATTAGTTTATAAATTAAATTTTATGCTTTGATGCTAGAATAAGATGTAAATGCTGTCAGCTGTTTTCGGCAAAGTGACGTAAGGCCAAAGTTACCATATTTATATAAATTTTTTTTAATAACATAACTAGCTCCGTTCGCGTACTTTAAAATGTAAATGCTTATTGAAAGCCTTTTGCGTGCAGTTTGAAAAGGAGATTTTTAACACTTCGATGCATAGTAGATGAACTTTCCTCTCTGAAAAAAAGGTGTATAAGTGCAACGATTAAAAATCTGACACTTTCTTTTGTTTCTTAACCAAGAGAACCTACATCAACGACATTCTAAGATTAATGGGTCGATTATGGATTGCAACCTAACTTCAGCTGAGTTGCCAACGGCTAAATGTGTTAGAGAAATTGCCATTGCTGTATTAAATTGCATATGTTTTTACAATTACTTAGTAGCTGCATGATCAAAACACTGATATTGAATGCAACCGAGAACTATTTTTGTTATTTCATGATTTTATCTCCTGACAACGAAACTGTAGTTGCGTGACCATTAATAATCGACCTCTAAGTACCATTCCACCTACTATGGCTTGGGTTCCATATAGTCTATAACTTCCTTAAGCATTTAACGTATCCAAAATAGATTTGTGGACGTACCAATGGCTGGTGAGACGACGAAAACTATGGGCGTCCGCTTCATGAGAAGAAGAGACTATTATTGCAAGAAAGGGCTGGAGCGCACTACAAACAGATTACTGTCTTAGGTGTTTGTCCATAGTGGCATGGGGCAGATTAGAATCCGCACCCTTGTACAGCGTATGCGTGCGCTATTAATTCGTATTATGTTTGCAGAGATCCATGAGGTTCCAGAGTATAGGCGAGATCAAGACTAATCGGTGAACAAAGAAAAAAAAAGACAAAAACAACCTAATAAACATACTGAACAATCTTAACGAACTGCTTCCGTCATCTGAGGTGAGCGATTATTTTCATTTTGATGGGACCTTTGGCAATGTCCCATTGCCCATATATAATATATCCAAACCACAAAAACACCAAACCCAGAAAAGTCATCTAATGTTTTCGACATGTGTAGATAATGAAGCTGCTTGCACTTTATTGTTTCCAGAACTCGGTTTTTTATAACTCTTACTTTAGTCATTTATTAAATATTTCCATTGTTATGTATGGATGAACACTACAAACTGTTTTTGTTTTGATTCAAAATAACGTAACTTTCATAAGTTATTATTGTTCTACACATTCATTTGTTAATTTCATGATTACTTTAATATCTAGACTTAGGTATGCAGTTGAACTTCGATTCATCTCCATTCGTTTGGTCTTAAAAATGCGAATATATAGAATGGTATATGTAAATACAACTTGTTTAGAATGTCGTCTAGTCCTCCCTGGCTCTCCGTTGTAACATCCAAAATTACATATCCAATCAATAGTTTGTTTTAATGTGTGTGCATGAATGAAGGCTTCGAAAACATGGGAAAGAGACAATGGAACCATGTTTCAAAAAGATACACACACCTTTCTTTCATCGTCTTCTGGGCCATTAAAATTTGGCTTTTAAATATTTCATATGTTCGCAATATATTTTATTGTTTTCATCTTAATTGTGTCCTTGTTTTTATAAAAAAATGAGGATTCTGCAGGTGTTGTTGCTATTTTTGGTTTGTTTAAATGGTTTTATTTTGTATTTTGTTGTATTTAAATTAAATTAAAATTAATTAAGCTTTAGTTCGTTAGGTAAATATGATGATTTGTTGTTGTATTGGTTACTTTTGCTAGTTTTAATCCTCTCATAATTTTTATCATTACAATCGAAATGATTCTTAATTATTTACTTCTTATTATCATTTTTTCTAAATCATTTAAAAACGTTATGCTTTTGTGGTTGTTTTGTTGTTGTTGTAGATTTGATACATTTGTTGTTGTTTAGAAATAGTTTTTGGTTTTATTACTGTACGGTATCTGTTATAATTTACTTCTTAACCATTTTCATGAGCAGGTCTGTGGATAGGGACTTGGGGCGTTCAATGGGCAAGCCCAAAGCACGATCCCAGACGAGGGATGCCAACACGCCGAGAGCGCGGGAAACGCCGAACAAAACGGTGTAGTAGTTCATTTCCTTCATGCCGTAGTATTGCAACAACACACCGGAGTGAGCATCTACATTGGGCCAGGGGTTCTTGACCTTGCCGGTTTCGGTGAGGATTGGTGGGACGACCTTGTAGATCTTGGATACCAACTGGAAGAGTTCATCGTTGGGCAGATGCTTGAGGGCGAACTCACGTTGGCAGGTGTAGCGGGGATCTGTCTTGCGGAGCACAGCGTGACCATAGCCAGGAACGACTTGACCAGACTTAAGGGTCTTCCAGATGTAGTCCTTGAGTTGTTCCTCCGAGGGGTTGTTGCCGGCTTCCTTTTGCAATTTGCGCAACCAAACCAAGACTTCTTGGTTGGCCAAACCATGCAAAGGACCAGCCAAACCGTTCATACCGGCAGCGAATGAGAGGTAGGGATCGCTCAAGGCGGAACCAACCAAGTGCACAGTGTGGGCAGACACATTGCCACCCTCGTGATCACTGTGAATGGTCAAGTACAAGCGCATCAATTCGGTGAATTCTGGATTGTCGTAGCCCAACATTTTCACAAAGTTGGCAGACCAATCCAAGTTGGAGTCAATGGATTTTGAACCTTTGCCATTGCGATAGGTATTGCAATAGATGGTGGCAGCGACAACTGGTAGTTTAGCAATCAAGTCCATGCTGTCTTCATAGACGTATTCCCAATACTTGGATTTGTGCACACCCTGGATAAAAAAATGAACGATGGAGTGATTAACCAACATGCACATGTGCACATCATAACACAATTACCCACCTCTGAGTAAGCCTTGGCAAATTTGCTGTCGTGGTTCAAGGCAGTAATGGCAGCCGAGAATTGAGACATGGGATGCAAAGTGGTAGGGAAGTTGTTCAACATGGTGACAACGTGTTGAGGCAAGGCAGCACGATCGGCCCATTCGCGGGACAATTGTTTAACCTGACCCTTTGAGGGAACATCACCGGTCATCAAAAGCCAGAAAAGGCCTTCGGGCAATGGCTCAGCACCACCTTCGGCAGCAGGCAATACTTTTTGGCATTCGGGAATGGAAAGTCCACGGAAACGGATACCTTCGTCGGCATCCAAAACAGAAGTTTCTGTAACCAAGGCTTTAATACCACGCATACCACCATACATCTGGAAGAGATCATAATTATACATAAGTTACAGCATTTTTTTATACCTTCATGGAATATGTACCATTTTTTTTTTTGTACCTAGACATTTTTATTTATTTTTTTTTATACAAAAATACTATCCATCGAAGATGCGCTATATAGGTCAACAAAAATAGTTTGCAATATTGTAAAGAAAGGAATTTGGCAATAAAACACTTTGAAACAATGTAATTTAAAATTATGCAACACACTCATAGAGGAAATGGCATAATCGAAAATCAATATAAGAACGGCAGCGGCCATAGGACAAACTGCAACAGTGAGCATCACAACGACCGCAAAATATAACAAAACTATTATAGAAATAGTGCAGCATGTTCAGCCCCAATGTTATCTTGTTTTCGCCATTTCCTCGTCACCATAACTACTGCCCCCACTTTGAGTTATTGAAAAAGGTGAAACATTGTGTAATCGCATGAGAATTATTTAGAACGTTAAAAAACGAAGACATAAAATGCATTTAATTTTAGAAGCGCCGGACAGAAAAGCCGCCAGAGAGAGAGAGCGAGAGAGCGAACACGGCATTAATGGATTAAAAAATGACCAAATTTCAACACCATTTGCTTTGTGTTGCCGTCATTCTTCGAAGGAGGCGATGCTCGATTATTTAATCGCTTGGCATTTGGCCATATATATTTTTTGTTTTTGTTCTAAGTTTTGCTGTTTTCTCTTCAAAGAAATGTGATGTGCCCATCTGAAGGGGATTTGGTTAGAATTTTCAAAATGAAATCGAATTCTAAAGGAAATTAATTAGAAAAAGAAGAGGACCGATTAAAAATGATAAGAATTATTGTGGACCACATTGGCAAAGTTGAATTATTTGCAAAGTTGGGTATATTAAAGATCAATGGCCTCTGCGCTGCTTTAGTTGGATGGTAATGAATGAAAAGTTTTATTTGGCATTTAACATTGATGCATATTCTTCTTGTGGGTGAAAGGGAAAACAGAGAAAATTTTGTTGAATTTGCCGATACGAAAGTAGACAAGGCTCACTTTAAATTGTTAGAATATGTGACTAACGTCTCTTTACTATGACTTTGTTTTCTGCTCGCCTTTCATTCCCCTCGCCAGTTGAACTTTACCCAAAATATCACTTTAAATGCACTTATATGTGACTTGAACGGATTTTACTCACCATGTCAATGGTGGTTTCACCCATTTTTGTGGCACCATGTTGTTTCCTGAAGTTCTTGACACGTTCCTGTTCCTGTGGAATTTTAGTAGCTAAAACATCACGCAAACTTGAATCGGCAGTGAAGAAACGGGCATATTGAGCCAAGAAGGCATTCACTTTCTGTAATAAAAATTGAAAGAAAATGATTATTAGTTGCAAGCGCATCAAATATGTGTGTGTGTGTGTTATAAATTTACTCAAGGTGTGTGTAAGAGCGATTAGACAAATGGCAATACATAGTCCAGACTTACTTAACAGACCTGCTGATAAATGCACTTGAGACATGTTTTTACCGACTTGCTGGAAAAAGGTTATATTAGTGAGCAATATTGTATAATCTCTCAACTTGTCACGCTATGTCAATGCAAAACTGACACCTTCTCTCTTCATCCCCTTAATGCCACCTCGACGCTGCTATTTTACACATGTTTCTATGTCAGTTGCTTGAGTTTTACTTCAAAGATGAACAATAGCTTTTTGTAGAATTTTGTATGGATTTATGAACTGATAAGAAATAGGCGAACACTTTTTACAATAAGCAAATGAAATGAATGAAGAATGTAAATTGAAAATAGACATCAAAGTTCCAAAATGTTAGATTCATTTTGAAGGCACCGCATTTAAACTTTAACCAAATACTAAAGGTCATGTAACATGGCGATAGATGATGTAGCAAAAACGTCATGTTAGTCCCAGTGTTTTTCTTTTTCAAAGATTATTTTCAATTTTATAAACAAATTGAAATATTTTTGATTGTGAGTGAGACTACACCAACAAAGATTACAAACATGTATTTTTACATTGTTCAGAATCTCATTCATAGTACATAGACTTCACCCTACAGGGAATAGATATTTAAAAAACTGTTGATTTATTATTTATACCTATAAACACTGTACAAAACAAAACACTTCCGAATCTTTCGTTCTAGTTTTAGCTTACAAATGAATAACAAGATATCGATAAAATTCAAACCTCTTGATTGAGACATGCATAGAAGCTAAGCTAAGTTAGCTTAGTGGTTAGAACTGGATGAGTTGAGCTGTGAATATTTATAGAATAATTCTATATATTCTGGTGGAAATATACCATATTTCGAATAACATGACTAACAGGACGAGGCGATGTCATCCCTTTAACAAAGCTTCTGAGCCTACAGTGAAAATCTTTCTCCAAGCCTGCTTGACATTTGTAAGAAATAGTTGTTGTAGTAGAAGTGTGTGGTACACTCAGGCGGCAGCCCTTGCCGATGAAGGAGTTCATCGGGTCAATCCGGTACATACAACCTGCTGCCATGGGATTGCCATGAGAAATAGTGCTAGACATATGTCAATAATTGCAGTCGCATAATGCTGTATGGACCCGCCACGGGATTTCTACGAGCACCACGTAGCTTGGCTGTATGGTGATCATCGTTATGGAATCATCCATACGAAGCTCCGATCTGTGTGGTATATGAAATTGTAGGCTGTGGGCACTGCAGCAGCTTTGAATAAATATACCACAATTCGAAATACATGACTTTTGTGACTACTTGACTTTTGTGACTACTTGGCTTTTGTGAGAAATACTGCTAGACACATGTCAATAATTGCAGTCGCATAATGCTGTATGGACACGGCACGAGATTTCTATGAGCACCACGTAGCTTGGCTGTGTGGTGATCATCGTTATGGAATCTTCCATACGAAGCTCCGATCTCTGTGGTATATGAAATTTTAGGCTGTGGGCACTGCAATAGCTTTCAAAAAATATATTGCGTTGCCCAAAAAGTAAATGCGGATTTTTCATATAGCCGGCGTTGAAAATTTTTTTTACAGCTTGTGACTCTGTAATTGCATTCTTTCTTCTGTCAATTATCAGCTGTTACTTTTAGCTTGCTTTAGAAAAAAAGTATAAAAAAAGTATATTTGATTAAAGTTCATTCTAAGTTTTATTAAAAATGCATTTACTTTCTTTTAAAAAATCCGCAATTACTTTTTGGGCAACCCAATACATTTCGAAACACATGACTAACGGCATGAGGCGATGTCGTCCCCTTAACTTCTGAGCGAACTTGACTTCTATGCGAAATAGTGCTAGACATATGTCAATAATTGCAATCGCATAATGCTGTATGGACCCGGCTCGGGATTTCTATAAGCACCACGCAGCTTGGCTGTGTGGGGAACATCTTTATGAAATCTTCTGTATACAGTTCCGATCTGTGTAGTGATCATCGTAATGGAATCTTCCATACGAAGCAGACGAAAATGCAGTCATGGACAATCTGCGGGATTGGGTCTAGTTGAGAGGCTGGCCGGCACCAGCTGTTGCTTAAATGCTGAGTGCATGTCGTACCAGATATGACAAAGCGAGTTATGTAGCCTTTAAATAGCCAATAGCACTCATGTTTCAGGTTTCAGCGGTGTTCGGTCCTATGGATCAGAACGAGCTTGCTCACCTATAGGAGCTTGATTAGGATCGCTACATATGCAAATATGTGGCTACAACAACAACACAGTATGAAAGGTAGCTAAAAAATTCATGCAAATATGTGGCTACAACAACAACAACACCGTATGAAAGGAAGCTATGAATTTCATGCCACATAAAGAATCCCTTTTGACAATTAATTCTACTTTAGTAGTTGAAAATAAAATTGACTGTCTTTTATTGCAGAAGCCCAACGTTTAAATAAGAAAGAATCCGTAAAATACAATTTGTACTTTCATCAACCATTAAATTTAAATTATTAATTCAAAAGTGAAAACGTAAAAGGCTAATAAAACTTCTCGTATTTCTTAGGTTATCTATCAAATTTTTATTTGTTTCTCTTTCGAGACAAGCTCAATGATGGGAGATTTTCTTTGCAAATGGAAAAGGAAAGCCAGAGATAACAACGCACACATCAACCACTATGGGACGCTATTCGTCTTTGGTTAGAAGACTTTTCAACCATATTAGATGTGATGGCTTCAAGGCCCGAGCGTTGGTATGTTGTATTTGAATCATATTAATTGCGAAAACGCCTCTATGATACAATTACCACATTAACCACGCTCGACAACCCTGTCTATCAGCTATACTTTTTCCCAATGCATGTGTTTTGGTGTAATGACAGACTTTTATCTGCGATAATTACACTACTTCCGTGGTACACATGATTCTGTGCATCTGTTGGAAGTTGTATTGATGGCTGTTGCTCCGTGTGCCCAAGTACGAATCCCGGCCGGGCTCCGCCGAATTTTTGTATTTTCATGTTGTTTGCCAGTTTGGGCGAAGATAATTAAATTTTACAATCTTTGTTTTCTTTCTCTTTCGAGACGAGCTCAATGATCGATAATTTTCTTTGCAAATCTATCTATCAAACTTACATACATAAATTTATTATTAATCCAAACCCCTGGCAGCCGGTTGTACGTACCGAATTGACCCGATGGAGTTCTTATCGGCAAGGCCTGCTGCCTCAGTGTATAACACACTGCTACAACAACAATAACTGTTAATCAATAGAAAAATTCGAAGAAAAGATTGCAAGATTAATGTAGACATATCTATAAAATGACTTATTATCTGTAATTGGGTCATTGGGCATGGTGCTAAAGGAATGGCAGAAATTAGTCACAACACCTTTTTAAGTGAAACACAAATTGCTTTTTTTTTGCAAATTTGAACATGAACATTTCATCAAGGAAATACAAAGACTTCACTTGGAAACAGAACTTGTTGTAACTCATTGTAGAGAAATGGTACATTGTTGTAGACAAATCACACTATGGCAGTGTTAGTGAAATTTTTCCCCGGAGGTTATTCCCAGTATTTTAACATACAAGGGTTTAACTTCATAGGTGGGACATGCTAAATTATGCGACCTTTCTTGTAAGTGCGAAATTTAGCTCTTAAAAATGTGTTATTTATATTCCCGCAGGCGTTTTGAGCATATATCGCCCTCTGTTAACCGTTTTTTGGGCTACTCTTTTAACAGCTTAGTGGGCTTTAGAATGTTGAGTATGTTTTATGAGGTTTATAATTATCAGTCTCCAAAATTTGTTTCTGATTGCTTTCGCTTTTGTCATTCAATTCGTGCCAATCAACTTCTGCTGCTCATATATGAAGGAGTCTTTCGAAGTTAGAATAGCCAGGTTGTTTAATATGCCTCCTAGCACTCTCAGAGTCTTGAATAACTCATGCCACGCATACCGCAAGAATCTATTGCTGCATCTTCGAGCCGTGTAATTATAGTAGTTATGATATCTGTGTATGTTGAAATTGTAATTCTTAAATGGGCCGAATGGCTTCGATTACATGTTTGAATAAATAAATCGAAAATCTAAACCAAAAATGTTAGCGTATCGCATTTAGATTTATTACCATTTTGCACAGCATTTTTCACCTTTTCCTTTTCGGAAGCAAATCCCCGATTACTCACCAAAGCACTAGTGAATATCTAGTCCACTCTCACTTTCATCCACTTTGATTTGCATGAGTAATCAGAAACTGATGAGGGTAAATTATTGTCTAATAATAAATCAAACAACGAAGCAGATTGGGTGCCACCTCCTTCGATCGTGATAAATCAATATTTAGAATAATTCAACCAACACCTCATTCATGAGCCGGTGTAATTGAATATGCAAAGAGCGACAACAAGCTAAGTTAACAAAACTTACGTTACACCTCAATAAGTAACAACACCAACATGAGACTAGAATGAAAAACCGCAATGGTGTGCTGTTGGTTCCGAATGCAACATGTGCGGGATGTTCATTTAAACGATTCCAACAAGTTATAATTTGGCACCGCCAGATGACGTGGATTGTCACCACAATCATTTGTTTTCATTGCATATGTAAATGTATCCATTTAGGAAAAGGAATGCATCAACCGTGGGGAAAATGTAACAGCTTTTTTGGTTTGGCATCGGCTTTCTCTATGTAAATCAAAGCCTAAAATACCACTTGCCATTGCGGTAAGTGATATTTTAAGACTAGTAGACCACAAATGTGACTAAATTCATGTGACCGCTTGGCTATGGATCCCATAATGCGGCTCCAATCAAATAAATTCTTTAGTATAACAATTCGTAGTTCTTTTCCGCCACGTGGAAAAATCTATCGCGTTTTTTTTTAAATTGTAAACATCAATACAAGAAACGAAGATGATATTAATATTTAAGCAAGTGTGTTGTGACTGACTGGCGGCATGAGTTTGAGGTGTTTCCCCCCTTCTTAGTAAACAATTAGATCCATCACATGATGTCATTTGAGGCATCAGCAGAACAACTAATTTTTTTTTCAATTTCGATTAGTATGCAATACTTTTTAGAAACATAGAAGTATACTAGAAAGTCAATAGAATCAACAATGTTTTCTTGGCAGAAAATTAATACTAAATGTCTAGGTATTTGAATAAAACATTTTTGAGGCCAAAAAAAACACCCATAGAACTTGGCAACTTGGCTGGTTTTGAGTATAGCTTTTTCCTAGCGCACTTTTCACAGACAAAAAATCATATACAATTAACAATAAATGTCAACAATATCTGGTATATGTTTGCAAAAGTCATCGGCTGGTTGGCCATTAATACGTGTACTGATTATCCCTTGGCTGTGTTACAAATAAATCAAAATCTTGTATTTTCTTAAACAATCCCAGAGTCTTTGTGCAGTCAGGAGAACCAATACCAAATTAACTTCATTTCGTGCTAATTCCTCCTTTCCACAAAATATACAATACAAAAAAAAGCGATATTACGAAAAGAAGCCAAATCACATGACGTTCCTAATTAAATGATCACATAATACTTTTGCGCCCATGCAAAGTTATACACCCCACAAATGTTTAGCTACTCTGTTTTTTTTTTTGCTTTTCATATTTTTTGTGAAAATCTTATCACCATCACGCTGTACAAGTGGAAATATCTGTATGTGCGTACTATGGTGGTGTGCTTGTGCGAAATAATACTCCTATTTATCTGATAATAGTACATTTTATTTCAAACATGAATTCCCATCGCAAACGTAGATTAGGTTGCCTTATCAATTTATTTTGCAAGTTCAAACCCGACCATTTTTTGTTATCTGTTCCCTGAAAACCCTAACAGGGTCGTTGCCTTCGTTACATCTACACCTCGGCCAATAGCAAAAACAAAAATTGGTAACGGGTTTAATAAATTTATTATGTTCTAAATGACACAAACATTGAGTAATTATCTGAAATCAATAGCTACTGTTTTTATAACAAGATGAAACTATTTTTCATATCAATGACCTTAAGTGGCAAAAAGATAAAAACAAAGAATAGTTGATATGAAATTTTTCTTAAATGAAACACCATGCGATATGCAACTGATAAGCATCTAGTGATAAAAAAAGAAGTGTTGAGCCTATCAGGAAAAATTTATTTTTTTTTAATTTCTTAATTTTCTCTCTTTGTTCATTGTTAGATTTGTTAAATGTGATTTTTCAGTAATTTTAAGGAAACCCATAAACTGAATAGACTTCACCGTATTGCCATTTAACCTTATCATGATTTATTATTTGCTTTATGGTTTTCAATAATTGTACAAGATTTTTTTTATTAAAAAAATTGTTTTCTGCTACGTTCTTTTCATCAGACTTATTTGAAATCCATCCACCAATTGACAGAAGCTTTGGCTAAGGCATTGTCGTCGTCCTTAATCAGGTACTTCAAATCATGTTGTTGTTGTAGCAATGTGTTCTACACTGAGGAGGTAGCCCTTTCCGATGAAGGACTTCATTGGGTCAATCTGGTACGTACAACCGACTGCCTTGGGATTGACTTCAAATCATGTATTTTAAATAAGTGGTGAAGTAAATATTCTGCAAATTTCTGCAAAATGTGCCCATGAACATTTTATTAAGGAACAGCGGTCATGCAAATTTGCAATACCCACAAAGTCAATGAGTGCTGTCTAATTATTTTAAGGCTCAATGATAACAGACCTCCCTTTTTAAGCTTATTATCTCCCAAATATGATCAGCATTATGTGTCCCCCCATACTGCTCACCGTTGAAAATTTCTCTGAAGGTTTCGCCACGAAATCTTGTTAATCCTATACGGTAGAATCCCGATTATCAATCCTGGACCATTTGCTATTATTTCGAGTTTGATTCATTAATCTTGCAACAGGAATATAAACAGTTTCTTGAACATTGGTCTCTCCTAGACTAAATTAGTTTATAGTGATTGTTTTAAATCAGATTAATTGTTCAACAAGATTATTAAATCTTTTAATTAGAGTATGTTAATTATAATGGTGGAACTGTTGCATACGAAAAGTTTGGTTTGATAGAAAATCTGTAATACATACTAAACAAAGCCATTCTAAAATTTGCTTGCATTGCTTTAATATTGTATTGATGTTGTTAAAGAGTTCCATAGACGATTTGAATTGAAAAAAAAATCATTCGGACACTAGTAGTTTTTGTACATGATTTTATGTGGCATTGTAAGAGCTTTTATATTTAGTTAATTGCTAAAATCAATCATTTTCAATTGTTTTAAAAACAGTACGCAGCTTTAATATTTTCTTAGGGCGAAGACATTTCATATGATGGCGTTATAGGCTGTTTGCAATCTGTGCCTGCTTCTTGAATCACATTTTCTGAACAATTCGGAAACATAAATCGGTGTTGGTGACTATGGTATAGGGTTTTAGGCATACCAATTATTTTTCTCGTCGTTGCGATGACATGCTCGGTCCATGTCCAGTAGCGGTTAGATAATTTTTGCCCATTGTAATACCGCAACAGCGAAAGAACAATGTCTCTGGCGGCAATCGAACCCACTGGTATTCAAAGATCGGTAGCAACTCAATTATTGAGTAGAAGAAGTCCTAGTTGCGTTTCACGCTATTCCAAGCTTGTGCCGCATCCAATTACGTGGGACCAAATTGTTACTGTTAGAACTACATTCATCAAAGCTACAGAATACGAGACAAACTTTTCCATTTCTTTTTATTTATCTATTATTTTTAATCCAAAATCTATATTCTTCTACTATTCGAATTATCTGCAGTGTGCAGTGCACAAGTAACTGATTAACAAACTACCGATTACAGACCATTCGTCATATAACCTCTATTTCAATAGCGTGAATTGTATTGTTAATGTTTGTAGCAATGTCATTGTCATGACGAATGTCAACGTTTTATATCAGTAGATACAATTTTCAACAAAATAAAAATAAAAATTTCAAATGTACTTCCCATTATAGATTACAAATCTATGAAAAAATTTGTAATAGCGTACATTGGATAGATGTAGCGGCAAAACAAATCTCCAATAAATAATCTCAAATGTAGATGGACACTTGAAAAGCCAAGACTCACATGATTAAAAACCTGTTTTGCTGATGTTTTATGGTGCTATTCTATAAGCAAGTTATAAGTTGATTGAACTAAGATGTATTTGGGTAAAAGTAGGCATTTCAAATATTTTATTTTTAGTTTGATTCTTGGAAACAGGATATTGAAGCTTGCTTTAAAATAAAAAAAATGAATCATTAAAAAAAGTTACTTAGAAATCGATTTAAAAATTATTTGTTTTTATATAATATACTCATTTAATCTTTTTGTTACCTAGTTTCGCCAAGTAGTTCCATTCATACAAACATTGTCCGTCAAATGTTTCTCCTTATCTAAAAGAGACTACCATTGACTCCTCTCCTTAAGTGAGGGTGATTTCCATTGATATCAGTGCGCAATGCCTCATTTTAGTGGAGGAAAACTGACATGCTGAGAGAGGCAGATGTACTATGTATGGGTGGGTATATTAGCCGCAAATTTGTTTTTAACAAATATCTTACGTAAGAAAAACATTCAAAACATTAAAAAAATGTTTTCTAATATATTTTTAGCTTGAGTTCAATAGAAAATTCTTAAAAGACTAAGCATAGCAAAAGAAAAAAAACAATCGCCAAACGAGAAGCCACATTAGCGAAAATTTATTATAAGATATTGCACATTATTGCTCTTCCACGTCATATTATTTGGTGCAACTTTGTCCTCTAGGAGAGGTCATGCATTGTTTCATTATATGAATCGTCGCATTTACTAGGATGGGTGGGTGGGTAGTGCATATGGCAAATAAAACAAGTTCAATAGCCTCTCTACGTGTTGCCCCCCCAAAATGCAAGACTAAAGAAAATGTTTTCAATGTGTGACACATCCATCTTCTTTAACTTCTCTATTGCTACGACATAGTAAATTAACTAAATAAACCCTATTGAACTTATACACTTTTGTTTTTTAAGACCAGTTAATACCAGTTTTTAATTGTGCTCAGTTCTTAATTTGCTCTGATATTGACCCACATTGCCTATATAATTCGATTAGATTTATTAAATATCAATTCTACAAAAGGCGGAAAATGTCAAAGTCTCACTGTGAGTGAACGGAACGCTTTGCCCAGTAGATAACGTAATAAATGTGTGAGTGGAAGAGTGGCGCGCAAATTAATTGAATATGCAAAGCAAGTCTTTCTTCCTCCTCTCCTCCCACTGCTGCTGCACACGTTCCACAAGCAGCAGCACGCATATGCATCACTCACTTCAATGGGAAAAGTTAATAAAAATGCAACCACAACAATAAGAACGTACCCCTCAATCACACTGTAGACGAAATGCTTCGGTGACGCAGAGTATATACAGTAGACGGCAGACAAGAAACGTAGGGGAAAAAACAACAAATGGACAAGGCAACATTTCAATAAAAAAAAAAACCCCAACTATAACATCTCGACACTACAATAACAATTGCAATATATTTACTTCATAACAACATATGTACTAATACTACTACTACATTTTCTATGAATTTGCCTTAAGGATCAGGGGATACTTCTCTCATCTCAATGAGTGCAGGGCCTCTTATTTTATGCCGAATACAAAAGGCGTGCCGCATAGCGACACCACTTAAAAGAGAAGTTTTAACATGTCAGGATGCCTTACAAATGTAGCCAGGCATTAGTAAGGGGCTAACCACCGCTAAAAATTTTTCTGATGTTCGCGCCAGGATTTAAACCCTAATATAGTTAACTATGCATTAATTAAATAACTGACGACCAAAACGCCAAGGAGCATTGCGTTGAAAAATGCAACTCTGCAAACAAGTCCGACAAAACATTTTTAACTTTGACGCCTAAAAACACTACTTCATATTTGGCAACACAAAATGTCGCTCGGGTTCAGTCGTGAAATTTCAAAATTCTTTAACTTTTGCGCATTTTTTTTTTGTGGGAATTGTTTGTAAAGTTGTTTTAAAAGTCCCACCCTAATTGAATTGGGCAAAGCTATTATTTTTGTAGCAGTGTGTTGCACACTGAGGCGGCGGCCCTTGCCGGTGAAGGACTCCCATGACAATAATAGTAATAAATAAATCAATCATAACAAATAAAAACCCGTTAGGCTCGGTCGGGTCAACCATATATATACTTCAGCATGTTTAAAATGTCAGCAAATAATTGCGCCTCCTACAGGCTGAATAGGATAAATCGGCGAGCAGTTATATGGGAGCTACATATATACGAGTTATATACGGTCCAATTTAGACCATACTGGGCACAGTTGTTGGAAGTCAAAACAAAATACTTCGTGTACAATTTCAGCAAAATCGGATTAGAATTGCGGCCTCCAGGGGCTCAAGAAGATCAGAGATCGGTTTATATCGCAGTTATATCAAAATATAGATCTATAGGGCCAATTTACAAGCTAATGAGCTTTCGAAAGGCAGGCAGACGGAAATGGCTGGGTCGACACAGAATCTCGACACAGGATCAAAAATATACATATTTTGTTTATTCTCAGATCAATATTTCGATGTGTTACAAACGGAATGACGAAATTAGTATACCCCATCCTATGGTGAAGGGAATAAAAACTTTAAGTGGTTTCATTCAAACAAAGTCTAGACTATATGTATAGAATTATTGAAGTATTTTCTTTGCCGTCAGTCAAAAATATGGTACAGATTTTAAAAGGCCGACTTGGCCCTGCGGCACATCGTTCTTGTTCGACTCAAAAAAAGGGTCCCTTATCATTGAGCTTAAACTTGAGTCGGACAGCACTCATTGAGTTTTCAGAAGTTTGGACTCTGTTCCTTAATGGAATGTTTGTGGGCAAATTTGCAAATTTTCCGATTAAATCTAATATATAAATTAATAGTTCGTATGTGATTGAAATATAATTTTTTTTTACTTTCTTGAAATGAAGCATCTATAATTTTTAAACATTTTTTTCTCTTAATAAAAAGAAGACCATATATTTCATTGGCGGCTTATCTTGCTAATATTCAACACGTTTCAAATGTTTATAATGGAAATACCAATGAAATACATAAACAAAAATAATAGCAACAAATTTTATATTTTTATTAATGACGAACTATTTTTTAATGTTTCACATGGCAATTTATACAATACTCATATGTATTATGAACAATATGTCCGATTTATTTTGATTGAAACTTCAAGCTCGAGTCCAAGGGGATGGGTCTTTAACGGGTTTGTATATCCCCGATGATATCTTCAATTAAAAGGTCGAAATATTGATAAATGAAACGGTTTTCGAATATCAATTAACCCTTTGGCTTAGCGCTAGAATTTTTTAATCAAAATTATCTTATTTTACATGTGTATGTAGATATAGCAAAGATTTTCACCGGTATTCACAAAACTTAATGTAGATTTGAAATAGGTTTATTCGACAGATTTAGTTTATAGAACTGGCAAATTAACTTATTTTATGGCTTCATTAAGTTTTATGAATAAGGTCGATTATGTTTTTTTCGGATTAGGATATTCTATATCCAACAGTATTGTCTGACTAATCTTTTTTTTCTGATAAAGAAAAGTAAATAAATACCCACGTTTGCATGTTTTTTATTTATTTTAAGAATTTACCTCACATTTCTAACTGCCACAATATGGTGTAGAGTAACTTATGTGACGTTTTTGCTTGCTAATGTCTATGGTGGCATACACGTCACATATCAAAGAGTGGTGGGTGTGTTATTGAATTTCATTGCCTCCAGTATGATTAAGCGTGGACGAAACGAGCCTCCTTTTTCATAATTCATATATTCTCGATGAATAAAAACAACCAAAGGAATCTTATCTAAATTTTCCGATTATCTCAATACGTCATTGCTTGTAAGTACCATAAATAGAAAACCGGAAAATGAATGGATTATTGTTGAGCGGTGAATAACAACTTCGCGTGCCTACCGCCCGCTTACATGCAAGCCGTTTTGATGAGAAGTGTGCTCGATAATTAGTTAACTAGGAACTATGTATAGATATGCTCATACGCATATACCCATACTGTTTCGCATGAGGCTAGTCATTAGCAAGATGTTATTGGAATTATTTTAAAATTTTAGATAACACGGAATGATGTGACACACATCCCATGATCTCATTCTACAGTGTGTAAAAAAATTTATTTTCGAAGATATTCGATGGTTGTTTGTTTCAAAAATATTGGGATATATTTTTAGCAAAAATCTTTTCGATTTTTGAGTTGATTTTTATTTATTTTTTTTTAAATATGCAATTTGCAAATTTTGCCCATGAACATTCCACTACGGAACAGAGGCAAACTTCTCACATGTCAATGAGTGCTGTCCGATTCAAGTTTAAGCTCAATGATAAGGGACCTCCTTTTTATAGCCGAGTCCGAACGGCGTGCCGCGGTGCGACACCTCTTTGGAGAGAAGTCCAACTTCAAGAGTCCAACTTCATAGGCGGACATGTTAACCTCTGCGCTACTAAATACCTTTAGCAAATTCTAAAGCATATTTCGAGAAATAGGAACGAAATTCAGCTTTTTTGAAATCAATGAACTAAACATAAAATGCTGTATCTGTATAATACGTTTTTTAGTGTAACTCTTGTTCACCCTGATGATGGCAATCGAAGGAAGTAGAAATATAGTTAAAATAAATACCCAGAGAAACAAACAACACTGAGCTTAATTAATCCATTCAAAAGAGATCTATTACTTTTGAATTAATACAGCGCTTTGCATGCAATCTCCTTTATTTGAAAATCCATCGAAAAAAAATATACCAAAATCGTTACTTTCATCACGTACAATAAAGTTTTCATCAAAAGTGTACCTTATCTTTTTTTTCCTTTGCTTTCAGATAACCATTATTGGCGACAATGGCCAAACGTCATTTAGATAAAAATAAAAACGCACATAAAAATCTAGTTGTGTCTCACATTTTAAACTTCGACATAAATCAGCCAAAATCCTCTTTTAGCTAAAAACTGTATAGAGACAATATTCACTGTACTTTCTTAGTATGGCATATAAAACAGAAACCAAACGACACGATTTTGTTGAAGGCACTTATAAGCGCAAGGCTGGTTAGTAACCATCAGCAGAAAGAAAAACAAGATTATATATTCACCACCAATGAACACACATAGTTGGAACTAATAAAACACTTGCAATTCAGCAATAATAATACCTGAACTAATCTTAATATTTCCAATTGATTATATATAGATTAACATTTATTTTAGCTTATTTGGAAAACTTTATTGGACAAGGGGAATGCAAACAATGTATGTACATATATGTCTGTATGTACATATGTATAGACATTTAAAGCGATTACAAACATGAAACCAGTTTTTTGGACTTTGAAACAAAACTTTATACTGGATTTAAGATTTGAAACATTTGCTGTTTGGACTGAGCTACATGAATGATTACATCGCATCCTAATCAGGAATTTCCGTATATGTGTATTTGCTATACATATTTACATTGAAAACAAAAATGCTGTAAAACAATGTAAACACTTTATGGAAAGAAACTGCAGTTAATGTTTTCTTTGTCTCGAAAAATTTGTTAATTATTTAGAAATAAAGTTGATAAGCAATTTTCTAGTTTACTAAATATCCCTAAGGCTATGGCTAGGCCTCACACTATTTAATATGCTTTGCTGCAAAGTATTCCTAATTGCGGATGATGGCCACAAAGAATAACAAATATTCTTCTTTGTGTGGCAAAAATCCATAACACAAGTTTTTGGTGCGTTTCAAGTTCAGTCAACTGTGAAACTTACAAAAACAACATCTCGACAAAATGGAAAGAAAGAAGTAAAGCAAGTTTAAATATAGATTTAAGTATTTAAATATAGATTGTACGTATTAAGTAACTCTTCTAGACATTTAACATTTGTTATCTTAACATAAACAAAAATGTTTATAATCTACACACTCATGTACACATCAAGCAAACATGTCCAATTTACAAAACATCAATACACTTGAAAGATGATGTCATTACAATAACCACAGAAAGCTTTAAGTACTGAATATTTTTACGTACAAGCAAAATTTTAATGAAGTTCTGCCTTTTGCCTGACAAAAAACCACATAATATTATATTGACGAAAGAAATGTTCGAATTAGAAGTTGAAACAGTTTATCGATTGTTTCTTAAACATCTAAATTCAACGGAAGTATACATTGAAGAATATTGGAAATTAAGTTATTTATTTCCTATTGACTGCGAAGATTCAAAATTTAAAAATCAGGCTACAAATCCTATTTTTAAAAGGAAATCGTGAAAAGTGAACATAGTACCAGCCTTAAAACGATAAACCTTGTTGCTATTGTAGCCACATTTGCATGCGGGGGTGGCGATCCTCGTCAAGCTCGTATAGGCGACCAACTCGTTCCGGTCTATACGAGCGATAGCCGCGGTAAGATGACGGTCATTTAAAAGCGCCAATTAATCGCCTTGTCGTATCAAGCAAGAGCCCGGCCTCTCACTGAGACTCTCCGCTCGATACCGCTGATTGCCCGCTACTGCAATTGCAGTTACTCCATATGGAGCATTTCACTTTCCTCAACCTGTAGAGGCGCCCGGTAGCTCCCAGCTATGCTTCTCGTGATAACGAAGAACAACACACAGATTGGAGCCCAAAGTTCCAGCCGGTGTGATGTTCATAGTTATCCCGTGCCAGAAGGGTAAACCTTATACTGTAATTGCTGCTATCGAGAGTTATTCCGAGAAACATTAGGGTTGGTATACTATTCTGCTTTCAGAGTAGTCGCTGAAATGTTTAATTGTTTCGGAGTGACAGTAATCATTTGTTTTTATTTTGAAGTTTTTTATTTGTTTTATATTTTTTCGCAAATAAATTAAATAACAAAAAAACAAGCAATAAAAATAATGACAACAATGGCTTCATGCATCACCACTTTTTTTGACGTTTTCCTCACTATAAGCAGAGTACTACTTACTCGCCTATTTTTCTTCAATTTTTCAATTTTTTATATGGAGTTTGACAGCTTTTACGCGTGAAGCATAGAACTAAAAAAAGAACAGTAATAGTTTGTGTAAAGAACATTTGTAATGCTCACTAAAACTTGTTTGACGGCTTCTTCGTCATTTACTTGCCAAAAATTATTTTTGTGGCATGTTTTACTTTTACCATACAAAAATAAATCCCGTTTTCGCTCGATTTATTTTAAAACATCCGATTTATTGGCTGAATAATTGATTAAATTTCCAAAAAATATGACTGCAAAATATTGTACATGAATTTGTCTGGTATGCTCGTACGTGTATACGCATGTACGCTTGTGTATGCCATTTAAATTGCCTGTATAAACGGCCTGTATTTATTCGCGGATCTAAATCGAGATCATTTATTTTTCAAAGTAACAGGCCCACAGTTTTTACTTCAGCGTTATACAAATAGTGTAATCGGCTATTTTTGAATAATATCGATGAGCCCTAGCCCAACTTAGCATTGGAAATCTGTGCACTACACCTGACTTCCACTGGATAGATCTAAAATAAAAGCGCCTAGGTAGATACATACATACATACATATATAGTCTATGTGTATAAAACTTATTATTCAACAGTGAGCTATCAGCTGTTTTCCAGTGTCACAGGGCAAGGGGCGGGGTAAACCTTACATTTATACATAACATAATCCACTAAAACTTTTGCTTTAAAAAAATTGGAAAAATGTAATAAATCACTTTGTCGCACACACATACAAAACAATTTACAACTTAATGAAATAGTATCCCAAAGCTTAATAACGTTCATTTTCTGAATGTCATTCATAAATCAACTATGGCAAACTTTCGCCGATGATAAGGACTTGGAAATAAGATTTGAGATTTCATATTTTTTAAAAGAATTATATATTGCGAATTGCTCTTATGTAATATGGCCAATGGAAAACAAAACAGAAAAGCCGATACGAGAGTGAAACGCAACGTAAAATTTTCAACGCAAGCGTGAAAAATCCACGATAAAAGTAAAAAGAGGCGGCTATGAAACGCAAATGAGCAAAAAAAAAACCCAAAAAAAAAAATGAGAACTCTTCGATGTAGAGGCATACAAAGTCTAAAAGGGGAGGGAGATGTATTGAAAGAAACATTTAGCCATTTAGCTGTTGTGTGTGACACCGTTTCGTATTGTGTCTTAGCCAAAACAAAAGAGGTCATTAAGCTGGTGACCATTAGTTACAAACCACAAATGGTTCTACAACCTGAAATTGCAAATCACATTTTAAATTCTGAATAGATTAAAAAAGAGAGAAAATAAAAAACAAACCATCCAACCACGTTTACACATATACACATGCAAGAAAATTATACACTCAGAAGTGGTGTGCACGGTGGTAGATTAACCCTACTTTTTTTGCCAGACTTGAATGAAAATAAAGGGGAGGTGGAACCTGATAATTCTTAGGGTCGTTTCCTTTGGAGAATAATTTTTAAGGAAAACGGGGGTGATGATGAAGTTGCCTCCTTTAACTCAAGATCTTTGTCTCTTCTTTTCACAGAACATAAGCGTGCTTTCAATATTCAGAGTTCAATCGCTCACACACACACACTCATCTACTTTTACAGAACGGCTTTATTGTTGCTGTGTAAAAAACTCACCTGGGCTTCTGGCAATTTACGCGATGAAATGCGGCTGATCATTGTGTTGGCTAAAAAATTTCCTATAATAAAAAAAGACACAAAAATAACAAGGACTATCAGAAACACTTCTATTGAAACACGATACTGCACGTTTAAAATATTCTTATTTTTCCAAATCAAATAAAAATTCACAGAAAAAAGTTTTGCGATTTCGCGTTATTTTTTGTGGGGAGAGGAGGGTAGAAGTAATTTTTATGGTTAGGTTATTATATTTTATAACCTTAAACACCCTTCACCCACCTCCCCCTTCTTATAATAAATACTACGCTACACACCGTTACACCGTTCAAGACGTTGTGATTCAAGTGCTGGTCAATATTTGACTGAGGAACTGGGATCTAAACGTCGACTATCGACTTATCATTTATTATCATGCTTATGCATGAAACTACTGTTTTCTCTGTCTGACTTGTTTGTTTAGAATTGTAATGGAATGGAGGAATGTCCGCTCAATACGAAGTGGAATGAAGGAATGGCCAGAGAACAAAGTCGAATTGATATCAGTCGGCGGCGCGCCGCCGCTATTTTCATCAGCTATTGCGGCTTAAATTGAGCCGCCTTTAGCGAAAAAAGGGGGCTAAATCGAAATAATCCCCCTTATTCTGGTTGGAGATGGCGTAGTCGAATGTCGACATTTTTACACAATGGTATTAAGGTTTTCGAAGAGGAAAATTAGTTTACATTTTTGGTATTACATAAGTCGAATTCGTCTGCCAAATTTGACGAAAACGATCGATATATAAGTTAATTGCATTCTAAACTACATCGCGCCTATTTATCGAAAGAGTATGGAACCTACTTTTATAGTATTTTTTTTTATTTACCACAATATTTTTCTAATATGAAACTGTCGAAGGCGAAAAAGTTATAAAATACCATGAAATGCGAAATTCACCTTCGACTACGACTGCTTTCGACTTCGACACGGCGAATAGTGATGAATAATAAAATCTTGACAATTTTCGCACATGTCGGTTTTTTAATACTTTTCGTTCAACAAAATTGAACGATAAATCATCAAAAATTATAATTTATTCATCTGCTGCTGATAATTTATGCAGCTGCCGTTCTGTGGTTCAGCCGACCAGCCGCCGCCGACGAAAGTCAAGGCTTCGTTCTCTGGTAATGACCGCTCTATACGAAAATGGAATGGAGGAATGGAAGAATTTTAGCATTTTGCACTACATTTTACAGTTTATGCGGACTTTCAATAGTTATCGATATCATCTTGAAACAGCCGATTAAGTCTCCATGTCGACTTTTACAGGAGACAGACCAAATACGTTGAGTGTTGAACGGTCAACGTGATTCAAATGCTAATCAATATTTGACGAGGAACTTGATGTCACAGACACTAAATGAATGACTTCGACTTTTCATCCGAACAACTGTCAAAACGCATCATGAAAAAATTGTGACATAGAAAATGCGAACGCATTCCGCAGAAATGGTACCGACGAGTTCTTTTAGCAAAATACCACCGACATGCCGCTACGCCAATACAAATTTCTCTTAAATTAATTGCAAATGTAATTTAATGCTCACGAACTAAGTCCAAGCAATTGTTTCATCATAGCTGCTTTTGTTGTGTGGCTTTGTTTGTCTTTTGTTGGTGTTATGCCGTCCAATAGAATGCAGCATATGTTGCCAACAATTTATAGACAATTTTCGTGTGAATGAAGAGAGTACTAGGCTTAATAGATGAATCAAGCGACTCCTTAAAGAGGCACCAAGTACCTGTACCAAACCTGTACATGATTAACGATATGATTAAGCTTGATTTCAATTAATTGTGTACATTTTATTTGCTTTACATTAGTTTTACAAAAAACTTTTTAACTATCTTTTTGGCTTTTTTTTTGTTAATTCAGTTGTTATTGTTGTAACAGTGTGTTGTACACTGAGGCGGTAGGCTTTGCCGATTATGGTTTTCATCAAATCAATCCGGTACGTACAACTGGCTGTCTTGGGATTGTGTGTTTTTTTACTTACCCCTAAAGGTGGAGTTATATGACTCGCGAAGCACTAATACAACTCTCGACATTGAACGAGTTTTAGGGCGCTAACATATGATATGAAACGTTTAATATTCAGATGATCAGTGAGCCCTTAAATAAGAACATTTATTAATTTAATTAATCCACACATGCACTGGACGATGTAAATATGTAGTTTTTGTAGACTGTGTGGTAGTGGTTTCATCCCAATTAATACGATCTAAGCGTCAAAATTATCCTTAATCGACTTTTCAAATGCCGTCTCTTACGTATTGTATGTCGTTCGATTTATTTGGATATGAATGACAACGCCATGGTTTTTGTCCATGCTACTAAACAAAAATTAGTATTGCCAACTTGATAAAAAAAACAGGAGAACGAAATTATCCGCAGTTATCCAATATTTTATTCTTGTCAGGGTTGAAGCCAACCATACACAAAACTTAATGTCACTTTAGTGGAAATTATTCACAAGTTTGCTATTTGCCATGAACAGCGCCTAAATTGCTACAACAAAAATTATATTGTTAAATTTAGGGTTGCAATATACAACCATACACACCTCTTATGGGTCGATTGTGGATTGCAACTCGACTAAAGTTGAGTTGCCAGGAGACAAAACCACGAAATAAAAATTAGTATAAATTGGACATTTTTGTCAATTTCATTCAATATCAGTATTTTTAAAGTTCAGCTACTAAGAAGTTTGTAAAAAAGTACGTGACTCAATACAAAAATAAACATTTCTGTAACGTAATTGGCCGTTGGCAGCGCAACTGAAGTTGGGTTGCCATCCGTAATCGACCCATAAATGTCATTTAAAAAAAATGTTGTTTAAAAGCTGCCTTTTTTGCGTGGAGGAACAAGTTGCATAGTTTCTTGAAGAACTAATAGCACCAGTCGGGACACACGAAGACAACTTAATGACTTGCTTACGTATTTGCCGTCTATCATAGATAAATTATATAGATAACGATTTTTAAGTTCGCACCTAGCCTGGATGGTGGCGTTTGTGAACAAAGATTAATGAGAATTATTTAAGAACATGCCGCAAGCAGAATTCTGCTCTCAATGTCAAGCAGTTGTGTCGTTTGCATTTTCTAAATATGCATTACTTCCTATTCCGTGAAGGAAACTGCACTCTTAGCTTCCTATATGTGTACCTTTTTTTCTTTTGTTTCTTTTCGTGTTGCTGTCAATTTGATTTTTTTAATTTTTTCTGCAGAGCTACTAGCTTTGAAGAAAAAATAAAAAAATTACCAACACCTATAAACTTGACATATGTATGCTGTCAAATTTTAAGGGCACACAAATTTTCTTTGTCATTTCAATCCTCTTTGGCCGTCTATGTTTTTATACCCTACACCACTACTGTGGTACAGGGTAGGAAGAGAGATAGACCCATTGATAAGTATACCGGTCGACTCAGAATAACTTTCTGATTCGATTTAGCTGTGTCCGTCTGTCCATGTTGGGTTGGGTTCGGTTTAAGTGGCAGTCTGCCATCAGACGTTTTCGTCCATTGTGATACCACAGGAACAGAAGAAGGAAGATGCCTTCTAGTTCCTACCGTTGAACCATCCAGATCGTTTTAAAAAGCCCAATAACTTACGAATGTTCACATCCTCTAAATCAGTCAGGTTCTCAAAGAAATGAAAACCTAATGTGGAACTCCTTCTAACTGCAGGTGCGGGACACACACACAGGAAGTGTTCTATAGTCTCTTCTTCTCCGATGTCCTCACAGCTTCTGCAAGAGTCGTTGCTGGCAACCTTCAGTCTGTCAGTATGTTTTCCGATTAGACAGTGACCTGTCATGACGCACACAATGACTGAGACGTCTGTTCTAGCCAATGACAGCAAAGCAGTAGACCTCTTCAAGTCTAGATTAGGCCACCTAGTTTTGGAATGCCCACAGCCCCTTCTTTGTGACCATCTATCATTCGTTGTCCATCGGGCCTGGTCCTGAAAACTTAGCTTACATGTCGCTAGAGGCATAGCCACAGATTCCAGTATCCTTGGAACGTGTAGAGAGAATGTGTAGAGAGAACTGCGACAGTCGAGGGCGGTTTTTGTGTTCAGAAATACGTTATCCAAGGGATTTAATGGCTGCCTGGCTGTCTGAGAAGACATTTATGCCAATCGTCATAATGACATTATATCTTAGCCATTAAACCACTTCCTTAATTGCAGGGACCTCTGCTTGATATACAGTGCAGTGTTCTGGTAACCTTTTCGATATGACCAGTTCTAGATCTTTAGAGTACACCCCAAAGCCCATCAGGTCGTTTAGTTTTGAACCATCCGTATAGAAGTCTCTGTAGCTTCTGTTACCGGGGATATCGTAGTTCCAATCGGTAGGGTGTAATCCACACTGCCTGGAACATCGGGTATTGTATCAAGGATAACACAGTGTCCGTAGCCGTCACATGACCAATGAGAAAGCTCCCTTAAGCTCACGGCAGTGGTCGCTGCAATTTGGGTAGCCACAATGTCCAGAGGCATGTAGGGATGTAGCATTAAATTCAGTCAATCAGATGGTGTCGTCCTTAGTGCGGCTGTGATGCACAAACAAGCCTTCCTTTGGATGCGGATAAGTATTGAGCAGTAGATGGACTTTTGAAGCGTCGTCCACCAGACCACAACACCATATAGCATTATAGGTCTGACAACTGCAGCATATACCCAATGCTTGACACGCGGTCTAAATCCCCAACTTTTGCCAATTGCTCTCTTGCAGGTGTTTAGGGCAAGAGTGGCCTTTCTTGCCAGGCGATCTCCAGGGATCTTTGCCCTTCGATATGTATCTATCAATCTCTCAAGAGTCTTCAGCATAATGAATGACAGACTAATAAATCTTTCGCCTTCCACACGAAGGCAAGGTTTTGCTCCTTTCGGAAGGATAACGACTTACGTATCCCTCCATCACACAGGTATATATGAATGACATTCTGATACAAGCAGAGTATATCTCCCTAAGCCAGGGAACCAGTCTATCAGACACAGCTTGTAATTCAACCGGCGATACATCATCAGGGCCTGGTGACTTAAAGGTGTCGAAACTTCTTATCGCCCAAAAGATTTACGGCTCAGACAAAATCTCCCTAATGGCCTCCGTCTGTCCATGTTAATTTGTGTACAAAGTACAGGTCGTAATTTTCGAAAATGGGATTCAAATGAAAGATATTCAAGAGTAGAGGACAAATTTTGTAATAAAAGTTGGGTCCAAGGACCTGGTAGGCCGCCAAGCCCCAAAACCCCTTAAAATAGGTTTTTTGTGACGAACATGACAATATGGGACTCAAATGAAAGGTTTTCGGGAGTAGATAACGAATCAAGTCAGGAAGTAGGAATAGGCTTTATATTTTATTGATAACGGAAGCGGGCGGACCCTCCACCGTTACCCCAAAAACACCACCCAAAATCAAAATTGGACCTATAAGGACAATATGGGTATCAAATGAAAAGTATGCGGGAGTAGATAACAAATCTGGCATACAAATTCATGTCGCAGTATAGGGGGTTACCCCACCCCCACAAAAACGCCCAATCACGGATATATGGGACTCGCTATGTTTGTTCCATATGGACTGAAAAACGGTAGAGCCGATTTTCTCGAAATTTTCGCATATTGTGTAGATTGGTCTGGAAGGAAACATAGGCTATATCATCTTTCGGTATTGGAAGGGGGACGTACCCTCACCCTTATGCCAAAAACACAACCCAAAATCAAAGGCAGACCGATCGGGACAATATAGGTATCAAATAAAAGGTATTGGAGAGTAGAACACGAATATGGTATTAAAATTTGAGTCTAAGTACCCATCGGGCCGCACCAACTCCAAAACTCCCTCAAACAGACACATAGACATATTGGATGTTCACTTCAATATGGGGCTCAAATGAAAAGTATTCGGGAGTAGATTTCGAATCTGGCATACAATATCAGATCGAAGTATAGGGGGTCACCCCACCCCTCAAAAACGCCATTAGACCTATTATAACTATATTATACTTGGCTGAACCGATTTTCTTAAAATTTACATAGATTGTGTAGGTTTGTCTGGAAGGAAACATAGGCCATATAATTTGTAGATATCGGGTGGAGGCGGACCCTCCCCCTTACTCCAAAAACGCCACCCATATCCGAAAGTGGTCCGATGGGCACAATAAAGGTATCAAATGAAAGGTATTGGAGACCACATACGAATATGGTATTAAAATTTGGGTCCAAGTACCCAGCGGGACCCCCTCCCAACCACTAAACTCCTCTAAACAGATATATTCGAAGTTCATGTCGATATGGGACTCAAATGAAAAATACTAGGCAGTAGATTACAAATATGGCATAAAACATTAGGTCCAAGTAATGGGAGGTCGCCCACCCCCAAATACCCCCAAATGGGCATATTAGCCGACCATGGCTATATGGGACTCAAATGAAAGGTATTAGGGAGTAGATTACGAAGAAGACATTAAAATTTGCGTTCAAGTCTAGGTGGCGCTTTTCCTCCTAAAGATACGTCAAATGGATTATTTGACCCATTATGACAATATGGGACTCAAATGAAAGGTAGTTGAGAGTAGAAAACGAAATTGGTATCCAATTTTGAAGCTAAGTGTTTTGGGGTACGCCCCAAAGCACCCCCTAAACCGAACTTCATTTCCATTGGGAATAAAGAACGAATTTGATAGCTATTTTCAGTTCAAAGTGCCGGTGACCGCCCCAGCACTAAAACATCCTACAAACGGTTCATATTTACCAGTCATGGCAATATGGGGCTCCAACTGAAGACATTTGGAAGTGCAGCACGAATTTGATATCCATATTTGAGTCGAAATGTCCGAGGTGCCATCCATCCCCTAATGAGAACATTACCGTAAGGAAGAACATTACTACCAGGAACCGAGAAGAAGAAGAATTCCTAACATCTAACAACTCATCTTTACATTTTACGGAGCATTCAGAACCTACAAAATATATATTGTATAGGCCAATCTTGATGGTACTCAAATGAAAGGTATTTAAGATTAGGAAACGTATCTGATATCCAATAGTCGGATTAAGTGTTTGGGGGACCACCCCAATCCCCTAAATACCCTAAATCGGACATATTTACCAACATTGGCAACATGGGTCTCAAATGAAAGGTATTTGCAAGTAGAATTCCAATTTGATATTCAAATGTGGGACCAAGTTTCTGGGGGTCCATTGCTTCCCTAAAACACCCCCCAAACATGACTTCTTTACTGACCATGGCAATATGGGGCGTAAATGGAAGCTATTTGAGTGTAGAACACGAATCCGATATCCAAATGTGGGACCAAGTATTTGGGAGGCCGTTCCTCCCCAAAAACATCCTCCAAAGAGGACATATTTACGACCATAGCAATATGGGGCTCAAATGAAAGGTCTTTGGGTGTAAATCACGAATTTCATATCAATATTTGCGAAAGTGCCTATGGGGCCACCGCACACCCATAACATCAGACATGTACGAAGTATTTGCTGACTATTGCAATATGAGGCGCAAATAAAACGTATTTTAAAGTAGAACACGAATATGATATATATTGGGTTGCCCAAAAAGTAATTGCGGATTTTTTTAAAAGAAATTAAATGCATTTTTAATAATACTTAGAATGAACTTTAATCAAATATACTTTTTTTACACTTTTTTTCTAAAGCAAGCTAAAAGTAACAGCTGATAACTGACAGAAGAAAGAATGCAATTACAGAGTCACAAGCTGTGAAAAAATTTGTCAACGCCGACTATATGAAAAATCCGCAATTACTTTTTGGGCAACCCAATATATTGGTGCTCTACTGTCAAATACCTTTCATTTTAGCCTTATATTATGGTCGGTAAATAAGTCCTGTATAAGGGGGTATATTTGGGGGTGAGGTGGACCGTCATATATAAGATTCGTGCTCTAGTCTCAAATACCTTTAATTTGAGTGCCATATTGTTTTTGTGGTAGCTGTTGGAGGTCATAGGAGGAATCATCGTATAACCAAATCGAATATAATTTTGCGCCTTCTAAAAGTTCAAGAATTATAGAGGGAAGATCGGTTTGTATGGCAGCCGATATTGATAGTTTTTGGGGCCCATACCCCAAATCGGACATATTTGCCAATGGCCAATGCCAATATGGGGTTGAAATAAATGATATATAGATACATGAGAATAGAGCACGATGCTAATATATTTTCAGGGCTTAGTGTTTGGGGGACCACCCCACTCCCCAAAACACCCCTAAATCGGGCATATTTACCGACCATGTCAATGCGGGACTCATATGAAAGGTATTGAGGAGTAGAGCACGATATTGATACCCACTTTCGGGACCAATTTTCTGGGTCTCTAGCCCTTTCCCAAAATAGACCACAAACAGCAATTATTTACTGACCATCGCAATATGGGGCTCAAATAAAGGTATTTGGGAGTAGAATACGAATATCCAAATGTGGGACCATGTATATGGGGCACCGCTCTTTCCCCAAAAACCCCCCAAAAGGGTAAAAATTTGCCGACCATGGCAATATGTGGCTCAAGTGAAAGGTAATTGAGATTAGACAACTAATTTGATAACCAATTTTGGGGCCAAGTGTTTGGGGGATGCCTCATCCTATAAACTCTACTTAAACCTATGGCAATATGGGGTTTAAATAAATCTTATTTGAGACAAGAGCACGATGCTGATATATTTTTCGGGGCTAAGTGTCTAGGGGACCACCTCGCTCCCGAAAACACTCCTAAATCGGACATCATGAGAATACTGGGCGGAAATAAAGTCTTTAGAATGGCATTAAACCCTCCGAGCGAATTCGTGGTCCAATAACGATCATATGGGATTCAGATAAAGGCAATTATATTGTTAGACTGTTAGTCAAGCGATATGAATATATTGTTATCGCAGCATGGAAATTCACTTAAAGCTCCTTAATTGTCGAAAATAAATATTCAAAGCATAATTTTGTTCCATATAATGTAAGAGAAGGCGCAGCGGAGCGGGCCCGGTTCAGCTAGTAAGTAAAAAATCCTGATCAGCTATACAATTGACTCCGCTTAACTGAAAACAATAAAATGGGGGAAATTGGTATAAATTTTCCCATATTTTCAATTAAGCGAAGTGGATATTATTGCAATGTAGTTTTTCAACAAAATTTGGATTTTAATTAACCGAGATTTTCAGATTCCGGATTCAACAATCCCACCTTTGAAGTCTACATAGTCAAAAGTGCTAGCAAACTTCTAAACAAGAATATTTCATGGTCACCCACTTTGTGTAGCTTAAAATAGAGCCTTCCATCTGTCTAATAAATTTATTGAAATTTTTGAGGATTATTTTCATCATTGCTAGAAGCAAAAGGCTATACCCATCTTGAACATCTGCAGCATCTCTTTATAAAAAGAAACTGGATCAAAATCAAACTAACAGTCAGAACTGAGTTGTTTTTTGGACATCTGTTTTCAAAGGGCACCAGACAAAAGAAGTCCCATAAAACTTGCACCCATTATTCATTTGGCTATTCTATTTACCATTTTCTAGTTGTTTTTTGTTTTTATTAAGAAACAATGATAACAGCCGACCAATGGCCAGTAAACCAGAACTTTGGACAACCCTTTCTCAGGCCTTGCCCATAAAGTGGACTTTCCGAAGGAACTACTTCTTTGTAGCCATTTCATTGTTATTTGATAACTATTATTTTCGAAGAACAAAAAAACCATTTATTTGATGAATGTCTATGCACACAAGACGTAGACAATAGCCCAGGACTATGACCGCTAGAAATGTCAAGCCTGTATGGATAATAGGATAAAGTATTTCCTCTATTTATAACCCCGTAGGCAGGATATTTGAATACAAATTTGGATACCAAGCAGCTTTCGTGAGAATGTGAAAGACATCAAACAGATTTGGTCATTGTCAAGGTCATGAAATAAAATCCTATATTTTCTCACATCATACATTATAATGGATCCAACTTTTGAATACCACTGTTAGTCATCTTCTCCCCCTAACTACTTAACAGTCAGCAAATCAAACGCAATCCTGGGGACGATCGACAATCATATGCGAGACTTCGATTTTAGCCGAAACAAATAAAGCCAAGCAAACCAAAGCAAAAGACGAATAGCAACCCAATGCCAAACCAAGAGCAGATGTTTCTCACTTTTCGATGGTGAAGCCGAAGGATAAAGCGTGCCAAAAAGGAGAAAAACAACAACAGTTTTCAAAGCCAATAAATATCCTTCCACCCGACACATGAGTCTCAAAATGATGAATTGAATTCACTGTAGCCAAGACAAACAACAACACACGAAGCCAGGATCTCAATCAAAAGACTGCTGCTGTTGTTTTGTATTTTCAGTCTCAAACACAAAAAACAAACATACTACCGGCTCCAGGCTCTTGGCACTAAGCATTAGACATTAGACAGGGTTTGCATTGTTTTTGTTGCTAAGAAAGCCAAACACTCCCAAAGCGAATATTTTTCTTTGCATTCAGCACACACTACGATTCTAGGTTGCCATGTCCCATACGTGTTCCAATGCGAACCACCAAGAATATACACAGATTTTTACACAAGGCTAGAGCGCTTCAGCTGCACCTTTACAAAGGGTACCTTGGAGATTGATAGATTTTTGATTTGATTGATTACCTCAAAATGTGTACTCTCCAAAATAAAAGTACCAAAGGGAAAATTAGTAAAAAATTAATTAAAAACCAATAAGGAAGGGCAAAAGTCGGGCGGTGCCGAATGTATAATACCCTACACCTACCCTATAAGTTCAATGTGGGAGCTATATCCAATTCTGAACCAATTTTGATGGACCTCGGTGCTTGTTTTCAGATGGGTCATTTAACAATGACCCATCAAACTGTAATAGCTGACAAATCCCAACATAATTGCAAATTACCCAAAAACTGACGAACATATATAAGGGAGCCTAGCCTAAATCTGAACCGATTTCGAGCAAACTTCCCAGATATTGTGGTAGTCGTCGAGGAAGGTGTTATGCAAAATTTTGGCAATATTGGTCAATAAATGCGCTTGCAGTGGCCCTAGAAGTGAAAATCGGACGACATACATATATGGCAGCTATATGTAAATCTGAACCGATTTCTATGAAATTCACCAGTAATGTCGGGAGTTGTAAGGAAATCCCTCCTTAACAAATGAGCACTTTATTGCAATATTTCTCAAAATCGGATGAACATATATATGCGAGCTATATCCAAATCTGAACCGATTTCGAGCAAACTTCTCAAGTTTTGTGGTAGCCGTCGAGGAAGGTGTTATGCAAAATTTTGGCAATATTGGTCAATAAATGCGCTTGCAGTGGCCCTAGAAGTGAAAATCGGACGATATACATATATGACAGCTATATGTAAATCTGAACCGATTCTATGAAATTCACCAGTAATGTCGGGAATTGTAAGGAAATCCCTCCTGCCAAATTACAAGAAAATCGGGTAACAAATGAGCACTTTATTGCATTGATTCAAGAGAATCGGTTAACAAATGGCCATTTTATTGCATTATTACTGCAAATCGGACGAACATATGTATGGAAGCTATATCGAAATCTGAACCGATTTTTTCCAATTTCATGTACACTTTTTGGGGGCAAAATGGACTGGTGATGAAGCTTGGTTAATCTGCCCAATGCATTAACAGCAACCACATTTTGCCTAAAAAATTTTGAAAAAGGGTTTTTATTTTGCTTACTATTCTAAATAAAGGGTGATTTTTTTAGCTATTACCTTTTTGGCAACACTGGTTTAAACAGCTCACGCACGTTTCGTGTTTCGTTTCACTGTCAAACATATTCAGTTTGGCATATAATTTAACCATGAATTTTCCAGGTTTCCTATCGTCGCCTCGATTATACAGTTCATACCATCGCGATATAATCGAGGCGACGATAGGAAACCTGAAAGAAAAGGAAGAGGTTACCGATCGGACAACTTAAATGAGCCTTGAAGTCGAGTGCGAGGCACTGCTGCCATCGGCACAGTCTTCGATTGACGGAATCCTTGTATTGCCATCTGGAAGATCATGTTAAACGGATGGGATCATAGCTAGAGGACAGAGTGAGCCTGGGTGGTTAACATTGGGACTGAGATCTGTTTTAGACTGCCTGACCATAATACGGTCCTGCAAGCGATGATCTGGGCGATCACGGAATATGTGAAATGGTGTGGTCCTAACGCGAGGACGTCTAGTATGAACATCTTTACCGACAGTAAAATTGCCATAAGGGCAATAACAACCAGGACGGTAAGGTCACGAACAGTCTTGCAGTCTTGCCCCTTCTCTGGGGATGGCAAATTCCGCATCGTTTGGGTGCCGGGCCATAACGGATAAAGGGGAAATGAAAGGACAGACGATTTGGCGCTGAAGACCAGAGGACTATCGTCAATAAACTTGGTTAAGCCGTAGCCTTTCGCGTCGACGCAGTCCGAGTTAAGGGAGTGGGCGACGAATGCGCATGCAATATTGGGGAACAGCGAAACGGACGGTAGGACGGCGAAAATCCTATGGGAGGATCCAGATCGTGAGAAGACGAGGCTATTACTGAACGGAAGCAAGAAGGAGGTCAGTATAGCTATCAGCCAGAAGTATTGCAAGAGCTATTAATGCATCCAGAAAAAGGCACAGATTGGTGTGGTTTATGGGATGGTGGCATCATTGGACCGTACTTCTTCAAAAATGATGCGAATCGTAATGTAACTGCGAATGGTGAGTGCTACCGTGAAATGATATCCAACTTTTTTTGCCCAAAATGCAACAGCTGTGTTAAAGCTCATGTCTATACAGAGAAGCCCGCTACAATTGACGCAATGGAATACAAGAATGAAGCATTTATTCGTGAGATACCGGCCGAAACGTTGAAAAGAGTATGCCAAAATTGGACTAAGTGGATGGACAATTTGAGGCGCAGTCACGGTTAACATTTCCATGAAATAATCTTCAAACATTTAAACATATGAACCGTACTATAGATTCAAATAGAGATTTCATGCATTTTTCTGAATTTTATGTGTTTTTTTTTTTGAAAAACTTTTCTATAGCTCTTAAAAAATCACCCTTTACATTTCGTGAAATAGCACCATCAGATATCTTATCTTAGGTCAGCAGTCTGCATCATTCCGTCCTACCTCCACCATTCCGTGGCCACCTCAAACAAAGCGGTTAGGGCTGTCTAACTCTTCAATCTGTTTTCCCTTATGTTGTAACAAATAGGGTGTCAGATCTCTTGCTATTCTAATCGGTTTAGTTGCCTTACGAAGAGACGGACCCGCCTAACGAGGCATTTTTAAGGCTAGTGTGCGGGAAGGGCCGGAGGATGCGGATGATCTTGGGTTGCGGTGCCAATCAGAGAACTGCATGAGATCAAAGATTTGGCACTCAATAGCCAGAATAGGCCAAAGCAATTGTTTGCTACGCATGTCACCTAAAAACAAAGTTAGTTAGAAACGCACGCACAAACACAATAGAGTGAGAGATGTCCGAACGTTTTCGTAATGTGTGGATGTGTTTTTCAATTCGGTCGTCGGTCAATTTCACACTGAACGTCTGGATTCGAATCCTGGCGAGAACATCAGAAACATTTTCAGCGGTGGTTATCTCCTTCTAATGATGGCGACATTTGTAAGGTTCTGTACCAATTGGTATAGCAGTCATGTAAAAACTTCTCCGCAAAAAGGTATCGTCCTGCGGCACGTCGTTCGGACTCGGCCAAAAAAGGACGCCACTTATCATTGAGCTCTAACTTGAATCGGACACCACTCATTGAAATGTGAGAAGTTTGCCCCTGTTCCTTAATGGAAAGTGGAAATAAAGGTTTACCATCTTTTGAAAAATTGGGTTGATACGATGCTGAACGATCGGATTTCCAACGCATCATTGGCAGAGGAAGATTGGTCCTCTACTTTTAATCAATGGGTTTCTGAGGCCTTTCGGAGGTTGAAGGTCGTTGCCTGCGCGGGCAACTGTAATGGGCGAGGGCGGACGGACTTGACATTGATCCCAGAAACACTGAACTGGTACTATTCACCAGGAGGAAAAGCTGGATATTTTTTGCTGGACTGTTCTGGATGGGGTGAAGAAAGGAGAAATGTGGAAGCAAGGGTCCAAAGGTGACTAAATGCGCTCTACTCCTGACGCAACTCTATACGAAGGAGTTGGGGGTTTATGTCGGGTACGGTGTACTGGATGTTTACAGTGATCGTTCGGCCAATTGTCACTTATGGATGTATGGCGTAGCATAGAGCTCTGGACAACTGTTCCTCTGAACCATGATCGATAGTATGATAAAATTCCTTGGAATCAGGGAATCTTCAAAGCCTTTGGGCGTGTGCAGCACTTTTCAGGCGGAGGTTTTCCCTATCCTGAAGGCACTGGAGACGATATTGATGCGAGAGCGGCGGTCCGATAAGTTGACTGTCAGGCGGCGCTGAAAGCTCTGGCGTCGAGCCGTGAGAGGTTAAAACTGGTTAGAAGATGCAAAGAGCTTCTACGAACCGTGAGAAAAGCTGCTGGGTTTCAGGCCATCAAGGTGTGACGAGGAACGAAGCGGCCGACCAGCTGGCCAGGAATGGATAGCTGATTGCCGCAGATCTTGCTACGGAATCAGTGAGCCCTCTACTTTGCGAACATCTTGGTAGAATAGAGGTTTTTTACGATGGCCGTGCGAATAAGGCGTGGGCTGGTGCTGTAGGTTGTCAAAGGCCCCGTGGCCGAGTATTTCGCTCAACAGGACGTCATTGGGCATTGCAACGTCAGGTTTTTGACTTTGCTCTGGACGCAAGGAGTGGCAGACTCTGCAGCATGTGTGATGACGAGGAGGAATTGGAGACGGTCGAGCAACTGTTGTGTCACTGTCCCGCAATTGCGAGGAAAAGACACAGGATAATGAGTAAACACCTCTTCCCTCCAGGCACTTGATCCTCTTGTCACTCTGGAGTTCTGTAGAGGCCTGAATTACATGACTGGATCATGCTCTCGCTGGTGAGACCTTTTTTCTTCTTGTACTATCGACATACACCTAAGCCAGTGATCGGCTTATAACCTTTAGATTTTAAATTTATGTTGTCCACAGCTTTCAACTCTGAACAACTTCAATTGCGAAATTTAGTATAAATTTTCTCCTCACATAATATTGAACACGGCAGTAACACATTTTATGGCCAGATTAAAGGAAAGTGCTACTCCCATGATGGACACAAGAGGGAAATGATGAGCTGGCAAATACAGATGAAAAATGTCATTGCGATTAGAGCTGTAATTCTAGACTTTCACTTTTTCATGTATGCATAGGCAGGAATCTTAAGATTTAATTAAATCTAGCAGGGATTCATTCAAAGCAACTCGGTCTGTCCTAGTGATGGATGACAAAGATGGCGTTGATGAATTCATTCCCCAAGGGTCATTCTACAATATGGAGTCATTCCCGTTCACTCATCAGACGGCGAAATTAAATTCATATTGTGACTTGTGCCTTGGCAGAGCCACAGAGCCACAGAGCCATGCCTGTTGCATAAGCAAAAAAATTGTGCATATTTTTTCATATGACTGGGCCATGAAGTGCAGGGAATGGCTTAAACTTTGGTTGGAGGTAGGGCACATGGGCTAGCTACAATGGATGGGATTTTCACGGATGTGCACATTTTCCTTTTTGGGATGTTTGGCTGAGGAGGTGGTGGTTGCGTTGCGTTGTTGTTGTTTATGTGGCAAATGCATGACGGTTTTATGTATGCCTTGAGTGTGTTTGTCTGGCACCACACATTGTTGCAGCCAGCTAGCCATCGAGGCAGAAAAGCGTTTGGGTAGGCAGCCAAAATGGTCTTGTGTACACATTCAAAATTGTGCATGTATCTGCAAGCAAGCCTTTCGTCGTCTATCCTTTGTTAGTGGTCCGGAGCATGTTGCCATGGTCTGGCCTAAACCACAAGGCCTGCTAACTGACCCCGTCAGTCGTGGTGTGAGTGTGTGCATAGAGTCCACAAGCAGACGTTTTGGGATTGGGTGACAAGAGCAAAAAAAGGAACCTCGGCTTCGCTGTTGCATTTGTGGCATGAGATGCATGAATGGTGCACTGCCACCACTGCACCACCACCACCACCAACACCAGTGTTGATTCGTAGTTCTGCTTGGGTGGGAACAACATCCATCCATCCGGCTGTTTGGTCTCTACCATATATGTGGTGGTGGTTGCATGCTACATCTTTTGCATATGTGCCATAAGGAAGGCGGTGTGGGTTGGCGCTACATGCAATCACATAGAGAAGACGCCACAACTACAATGCAGCGGCTATGGTCGGCTGAAGGGAGCAGCAATTGAGAGGCACTCTGTGAGTGCTCTTGGCATGCTGGGCTTGGGTCTTTGATGTTTTGTGATAGGCTTTCCTTGGCACTTCTGACGACGACGATGTTCTTGTTGTGGCTCATAAATTGCATTAATATTGCCCTGTTGTTATTGGCGTGTCTCCTTCGCCTTTGGAGGGGGATTCAGAATTTGAATCGCTGTTGTTTTTGTTTTGCTTACTCGATGAGAGCTCTGACTTTTTGCTTTTGCAACATTGTCTGGCATTGCATGTGCTCTGCTGCTGCCGTTGCTTTCTGCTGCTAGATTGCATGTTGCTGCCCATTGGTTAATTCCTGGACGTCATCAGCATTTCATATTGTTTATCGTTGGCGTGTTGATGGGTATGGGCGTGCAATTGAAAAAGCAAAATGGATTTTGCATTTTTTTTCTCCTTTCACCAGTGTCTGGTGTCTAGTCATTTATTCACATTCGTAACATTTTAAAACCCATATTAACAAAAGAATGGCAGAGGTGTTGCATGCGCCATAGTTTTGCCACTCTATTAAAAGGTTTTAAATCAAAGTTCTATGGTAAAGTGTAAATTGAACACTTAAAAGGGAATAATGAGTGGTGGAAAAAATCATATCACTACTAGGGAATGTTGTAAATGGCAATAAGAGCAAAAGATGCTCCGAAGAAGAAGTATCTCAAAAAGAGATGAAAATACCAGATAAGAGATTTTTTGAATTTGCAACTTTTGTCAATTCCAAATTATCGTATGAATATTTCATTATACAGGCGACTAACATATCAGTTCACTTGGTTGCTCCATAAGCCTAGAGGCGTCAGCTTATAGTCCAGTCCTATTGGTCTCCCCGAGAGCAGCATCTCGAGTAGAGAAGTTTAACCCTAAAAGTCACAAATGACTTGTCCAATTTTAATGAAATTGCATATTTTTATTATTAAATGAATTTATGTCGGCGTAGTAACAAGCTTTTCAAAATTTTTTCCAAAAAAATTTGAAAAACTATTTTCAAAATTTTTTTAGAAAAAGTAAACCAAAAGTTTCCTTATGATGTATTTTATGACCATTAAGCGGATAAAAGTGAATTATGATGCTTTTACCATCAATTTGGAGCTGTAGTACAAAGTAGTAGGCCTGCACTCAAACAAATTTGCTGTTCAAACCAGCACAAATGTTTGCTAAAACAGCAGTTTTTGTCTGCTGAAAATGGGAAAGCAGACATAACTGCTGTTCCAGCAAACATAGGGCTGCTGTATTAGCAAACATTTCTTACCGCGTAAAGAAGCTGGAGGCCACCGTAGCGCAGAGGTTAGCATGTCCGCCTTTGACGCTGAACGCCTGGGTTCGAATCCTGGCGAGACCATCAGAAAAAAATTTTCAGCGGTGGTTTTCCCCTCCTAATGATGGCAACATTTGAGAGGTACTATGCCATGGAAAACTTCTCTCCAAAGAGGTGTCGCACTGCGGCACGCCGTTCGGACTCGGCTATAAAAAGGAGGCCCCTTATCATTGAGCTTAAACTTGAATCGGACTGCACTCATTGATATGTGAGAAGTTTGGCCCTGTTCCTTAGTGGAATGTTCATGGGCAAGATTTGCATTTACTGTAAAGAAGCTACCTAATCCATCCATTGGTATACATTTCGTGGCTGATCTAGCTCGCATTTTTTGTTATTGCTCTACTAATGTGTGCATGACTGGCATGGCTGTTTTGTTTCTAAATTTATAGAAGAATTATTATGGAAAGTATATATTCGGTGGTGATTATAAACATCCACTGAGACAACACATTTACATTTGTATCTTATTTTTTTTCTTCTTCTAACATCCCCTTCATAATTAAGCAGCAGTCATTCTCAGCTAACAACAGTCGTTTCAGCAGGCAGCCTGCGCTCTTGCAGAACAACTACTGCTGTAATAGCAGAACTACTGCTATAATAGGAGCAAAATTAACTACTAACATTCAGCAGACAGTGTTTGCTACTTTTTTTCTATGAGTGTAGCTCTCAGATAGACCGATTTGCCGCTTTCATATCTTGAGCTCCTGGAAGCCTCAATTGCTACCCGATTTGACTGAAATCTTACACGTAGTGGTTCAACCGGACCGAGATTCGAAATGGCTGGAGGCATCATAAATGTCGCCGGCATGGTGAGGGGATAACCACTGTTGGAATTTTTTTTCCGATGTTCTGGCCAGGTAACAAACCCAGATGTTCACTGTCATTAGTGGACATGCTAATGTCTGCGCCGCTATGGTCCAGACTTTTGAGTTTCCATAAGAACTGCAGAAAAGGTAATTGGAAAAGGTAACTGGATAGCTCTTATTCAACAGTTTTTGAAGTATCTTAATCGATTTCTGCAAAAGTCGTTACTTGCAATCTTCAGTTTGTCATTATGTTTTCTGATTAGACAGTAACCTGTGATGACGGACGCAATGACTGAGACGTTTGCTTTAGCCAGCGACAGCAAAGGGGTAGACCTCTTCAAGTCTAGATTAGGCCACATAATTTTGGATTCTTCACAACCCCCCTTTGTGACCATCTATCATTCATTTCCGGATCCTTAAGACTTCGCCATGCCGCTAGAGACATACTCACAGACTCCAGTTCCCCATGGAATGGGTTATGCAATTCCAAGTCTCGTAAGCTCGCCTGCTCTACAACTCTCTGGGATATCTTTTGGGCCCGGCACTCAGAACAGAATTTTGAACTGTTCAGTCATCTCGTAAAGAGATATTCGACAGTCGAGGGCGATTTTCCAATTTAGACATATGTTCCCCAGAGATTTAATGGCTGACTGGCTTTCTGAGAAGATATTTATGACAGTCGCCAATAGTGCCCGTTCGGTAATTGCAAGGATTTTCGCTTGAGACTTTGTCAATCACGTAAAAGTCGAATTCCGCGAAGGTCGTGCAAAACGGCCGTTGTACCAGAGAACATTGATGCCGTGCGTGAATTGTGACATCCCTGGGCATTTCTCCCACTAGCCTACATTCGATATTGCATGAACACCTCGCCGTAAAACGCCGTTCGGACTCGGCATAAAAAAGAAGGACTCTTATCATTGAGCTTAAACTCTAATCAGACTGCAATTATTGATATGAGAGTAGATCCCCTGTACCCTGTACATGTTACTTGAACCATATATGGGGCTTTAATTTTTGGGGATTATATTTCCACTCCCAATGTTTTTTCTGTGGCAACACTTCTCATCATTATGTAGGTACTTTTTATCTTAAATATGAGAGAAGTATCCCCTGTACCTTAGTGTAATATTCATGGGAAATTTGGTATTAAGAAGTTTGCCACAATAGTAGCCTTATGCTGAAACGGCAGTAATGTCTGCTTTCCCATTTTCAGCAGACAAAAATTTTTGTTTTAGCAAACATTTTTGCTATTTTGAATAACAAATTGTGTGCCGTTTATACGATTCAACCTGCCCGGACTAAAACATTTCTATTTGTTACTTAAACCATACATGGGGCTTTCATTTTTGGGGATTTTATTTCCACTCCCAATGTTTTTTCTGTGGCAACATTTCTCATCATTATGTAGGTACTTTTGATCGTAGATAACAAAGTGTTTTTTTTCCGCAGCACATTCGTTCCGAGTGCGGTGTTTCAGAGTTAAATATACAAATTTTGTTCAACATCCGCCTCCCACTTGTTCCCGTGTGTCTAGGAAAGCTGAAAATAAGCTTTCGTTAGACGTTAACACGACTCTCTGATCGAGCAACAAGCTTTCCTTACTCTTTTGGTTGTGGCACACAAGTGTATTGGTGTGTATCTAACAGAGTGGGGGTTTCTGTATCAGCGAGTATGAGAGAGAGAGAGAGAGAGAGAGAGAGAGAGAGAAGTGAATTGGTAAAATTGATTTTGAGGGGGGGCTCGATGTGTGTGGGCATCGCTGCACATATGAGTATCTGGCATAATAGCCACGAACACGTCTGCTGTCAGCTGTGCAAGTATGCGCGGGTGTTCGTGCGAGCGGCACACAGTTACGTCTTTGATTTGTTGAATTAAATATTCGCGAGTGAGTTTCGTTAGCCTCGTCGCTCTTTCGTTTTCGGCCTCTATTAATTCATTTTTGCAATTGCGTGTTTAACTTTTCTGATGGGTCGTAGTTGTTGTTTTTTCTATTGCTGTTGCTGTTGCTGCTGTCGTTTTGGTTCTCAGTCTTTGTTGCTTGGTTTTCATTGTTGGATTTTGCGATCGCCATTATTGCGCTTTTATTTTGTTTTTATTTTCCCTTGGCTTATCTTCCAACGCTGGCCACTCAAAGGGGGAGTTCGTTGTTGTTGTTGTTGTTGTTGCTGTTGTCTTCTCATTTCCCCTACAGCTTGAATGAAACGAGACGAGAAAATGGGGCCACATTTTCCACTTGCTTTAATAGCCGATTTATCTTATCGCTCGTGTGTGTGTTTAAATAATTATTAAATTGCAGCTATTATAAATTAATTTCTTCATTTCATGTAGAAAATTGTTATGTCCTAAGGAAATTTTAATAACTTTCTTAACAAAAAACGCCAACACACACATGCCACACAAACAAATTATAAATCGTAAAGACCAAAAAACCTTAATTTGTTATAAAAAAGTGCAATAGGGGCTAATGGCATATGTGGAGGACTGCAATGTTGGTTGGACATGCAAGAAAATGGATGGATATGCGAGGAGGGCTTTCAATCTTATAAATGAAATGGTACTACATAAACAGATTCAGTTCATTTCGATAAGTTGTGATAATCGGCATTTGTTTTTACAAATATGCTTTTCTATCGATTTCTAGTCAGACATATTGCATAGATCTCTAGTGCAAAGTATACTAAGTATGGTATACTTATTGATATTTGCTGTGTCTTATTTTAGTATACGTACTATACAGTAAAAATCACGATTTGTCGGTTATTATCTGTTATCGCATGATATCGATAACTATTCCGTACAAATGGAATTCTATCTAAAACAACAACAACTTCCACTGGATAGAACTCAGAACAGCTATAATTTGTTTGCGGCCGGTAACACGATATATCGATTTCAATAGCTTGTGATCGTTAATTTTATTTATCAAAAATAGTTCAATTGTGACGTACTGCTAGGATTTCCAGCTCAAAGTTTTACATGTGATTTCCTCTGTACAATTCTAGGCCAAGAACCTTAGGGGTTTTTGGCTGTGTTTTATTCTAGTGCAAAACACGATTAGTCGGTTACACGGACATTTTTCCAGGACTCTTGACTTGCACTGGATAGGACTTAAATAAAACACCGCCATTGTTATTACAAGAATACACATATATATGTTTAAATCTGTAAATTTCGAACGAAGGAACATCATGAAGACTTCTCTCATATCAACAAATACTGTTCGATTAAACTTTTAGGCCAATGATGAAGGAGAGTGATTTCTGATTTTCTCGCCAGGATTTGAACCACTGTCTATTTTATGGTGGAATTTAAGTCGTGGACTGAAATTTATTATCTCAGTTAATCAGACGTTTCTCAGCACACTTGGAAGATACACTTAAGTACTCTCTTCGGAGATGTAAATACATATTTGTATTGAGTATAACATTATTATATCAATTTGTTTTCAGTTAAATTGTATCGTATATGCTAACATATGTGCTGCCATACACAATAATACTTCTAAATTTCTAGTATTAGTAATCACCTATGAATGCATAGGAGAGTGCATATCGTTCTACCATAAAATGATGCAAACGCTTAAATGTACAACCTTTCCTTTGAGGTTCATTCAAAAGATTAAGAATCCCTTGTAACATGCCACACAGGAGACAATACCAAAGGACTTGCCATCAAAAAAAGCCAGGGAGTATAGTATAAGTCACCACCATCACCATCACCGCCACCGCTATAAGCGACTACCTGTTTGCCTGACAAAAGTCAATGATCGTACGCACCATCATCATCATCCATGGTGGACAAAACCCTAAAAATGCCAAAATTAAAAAATGCAAAACTCGTAAAGATCAAAGAAGATATAAGAACAAAAATAATAATATCCAGCATTATAACACACTGGTCATGGCATTATCCTTAGACGGCAGTGAGTTGTCCTTTTGGGGGGCCCCGCTATGCAAACACTCATTTATACACTCAGTTAATGTGAAAGAGTTTTAAAACAAACGAATTGTTAAATTAACGATCACCTTAATAATCCTGCCGCCACGAATGCCACCTAGGATACACACCGCTAAATGCTATACATCGTAATTCGTCGTGGTTCGTTCGTGCCTCATATAAAACGGAGCACAAGAGGTAGACAAAAAAAAAACGAATCAAGCGATAAAAATACACGCAATTGCCAAAAGCGAAACAAAATGAAAGGATTCCATACCAACTTGGTTGAATTGAAAGGGGACATCGAGTTGACTTCATTGTAGCCTACATTATTAGATCGTAAAAAAATGTTCCTAGCCATCATAAAAGGGCGTTAAAAATTGACCCATACAACATATTAAGATAAAAAGACTTAAAAAAAGTTTATTATAATATCAAAATTTATAACATTTAGTGTTTTTTATGTACTATAGGAATATTTCAAATTTTCTTATGAACAATTAATAGCAAAACAATAGAGATTTTTCTTTAAAATTGCGATACACAAATTGCATATTCACAAATAATCATTGACAGACGGACATTGCTGAATCGAATTAGAAAGTGATTCTGAGTCGATCGGAATATCGTTCTTCCAAATGCACCCTGTACTTCCAGTACCACCCTGTACTTCCAGTGCCACCCTGTACTTCCAGTACCACCCTGTACAACAGTGGTATTGTAGGGTATAAAAAGGATGTCGAAGGGCTTAACACAACTCACTGTCCCAAATTTCAGCGAAATGGACAATAAATAAATGCGTATTTTATGGTCCCAAGACCTTAAATCAAGAGACCGGTGTATATAGCAGCTATATTGAAATCTGTACCTAACAGAGCCAATTTGAAGAAGGATGTCGAGTGGCCTAACACAACTCACTGTCCCATCAAAATCGGATAAATGGTGGTTTTTATGGGTCTAAGACCTTAAATCGGCAGATCGGTCCATATGGGGGCTATATCAAGACATAGTCCCATATAACCCATCTTCATAACCCAACACAACCTGTCTATGGACTAAAAATGAATCTGTGCAAAGTTTCAGCTCAAAATTTTTAAAAACTGTAGCGTGATTTCAACAGACCGACGGATGGACACATAGACGGACGGACATGGCTAGATCGTCTTTGATTTTTACGACGATTAAGAATATATATATGTACTTTGTAGGGTCGGAAATGAATATTTCGATGTGTTGCAAACGAAATGACAAAATGAATATACCCCCATCCTTTGGTGGTGTGTATAAAAATAAACCCAAATGGGTTTTGGGACTTTGCATTTTGAGAATGTTTCCAATTTTTTGATAAAAAAAATCCTATTTTGACATGTAACACACGTTTAAGTTGGCATGTTTTTTAATATTTACTTAAAACACATCTTCAACATATCCTTTTTACAAAACAAAAAGAAAAAGTTTAGGTTTTAAACTACTTTTATGAATAGAGGCTAAACAATGAAAATGCATTTTTTGACCAAAAAATGCAAAAAATCCATTTAAATTTTTTTTTTCTAACTGTATAATATTTTACTAGATAATCAGAATTCGACAATCTCAGCGGCAAACTCTTTGTAAATTTTGTCAATCTAATCCTAATCATGTATCAAAATGAAAGTCTTACCACAAACGCTTTCGTAAATAGCAAAATACAAAGTCTATCTCAGCCAAATTAAAAAAAAAAAATAAAACAAAACGAAAATCCCCGAGACCAGATATTGTTGATCTCAAGTGGACTGTTTTGTAAGGATTTTTGAGCACTAACCAGAATTGAATATTGGAAATCGGACCACCAATGAAGATTTGGCAGAGTGAATACGTTTTGGAAATGCCGATGTGACCAACTTTTGGGGCTTGCCCAGAGACGCTCGGACCACCTTAAAAATGTGCATATGATCTCCCTTAGCTCTAACCAAATTTTTTACTATTTTTTTTTCTATTCTATCCCACAGTGCGTCATACGTCACACATGATGCCATTTTTTTATTATATTGCAATTATTATTGCATATAGAAGGCATCAAACACTACAACCTACTACCAAGACTGTCAGATCCAGATTCTTCATCATCTGGATCTGACAGTCTTGGCAATAGGTTTTAGTATTTCATGCAGTAAAAAGTGGCAACATGACGCACTTTAAGAGAGAATAAAAAATACAATACAAAAAAGAAATAAAAAAATCTGGTTAGAGCTAAAGGATTATCATTATTACATATGAAGTGAATACCGAGCTGACTGTGATGGTCGATGGAGAAATGATTCCGACCATCAAGTGTCCCAAAATACTTCCTCCCACATGCCACTGCAATTTGCGATAAAGTCAAAAGCAGAAACAATGTGGTAAGTTATGTAGCGCCAGTGTGGTCAGCTCTCTGACACGCAGTGGAATAATATTCAGATTTGTCACAATTTCAGATTTGTCACAATGCCTCTCCCATTCTCATGTGAACCAATTCCATCAGGAAACAAAGATCCTACCCATCCGAAGACGTAACTACATGCTGTCTAAGCAATATCGTTTGGACTGTTATCGCAGAGACAATCCAAATCATCATCTTGTGGATAGGTATCCACCCCAGAAGCCTTAATGAAGATCTACATTATCTAGAGCATACCTCTAGGTCAAGCGGCATACCAAGCGGATCTAGACAGCATTTATGCAGACACGGTAGCTGATGCGGTAAATAGTTAGCTGGTGAATGTAGTCCTTGGAGAACGACCTCCTCCCTTTGCACCTGAAGAAATTGACCTCCCACGGGAAATCATCATCTTGTGGATAGGTAAGAAGCCTTAAGGATGATCTACATTATCTAGAACATACCTCTAGATCACGTGGCACACCAAGCGGGTCTAGACAGCATTCATGTAGACACGGTAAATAGCTACCGGGTGAATATAGCCCTTAGAGAACGACCGCCTCCCTCCAAATCAGTGTAGTTCTGACTCAGTTACGATCAGGCAGATGCAGCCGTCTCAACTCCAACAGAGCAAGGATTGATGCCCACGTGCAGGATGTATGTCCCGATTGTGACCAGGGACAACACGACACACGTCACCTGTTTAATTGCCCAGCCAGACCCAGATCCCTCTAGACGCACTCTATCTTAGTCGCAGAGTTCCTGGATCTGGATACTCAACAGAATCAAGCAGGCGAAAGATGGAACATGACAAACTGTTACAACAACAACAAAGACTATTTTCATATACTTAACTCCCCAAATTGTCAGAAAAATCTACGATGGAATTGTTACTCATTGTACAATTTTTGACTCCTGGCTAGTGAAGTGTTCAAAATATTCCACTATTTTCAATCATCCCTTATGAGCCCCGAACTAGCACAATTTTTGGGTATTTTTTGACCCATTCGTCGTTAATGGCCTAATGACATTAGAGAGTCCCAAAAAAAAAATAAGAAAGATATTTTTCTTGATATTTGATATTTTTCTTTTTCCCCCTTTGATCGCAATAAGCAAAATATGCAATATAATGGGGATCGGGTAACGATAAACATAGTGGCATGGGTTGGATTAATATCTGCACCCTCTTTTCAAACTAACATAACCTAACGATAACCTGTGACGCCACGGCGTCCAAAGTTGAAGTATAGGTCCAAGCTTGAATTTTTAAACTTGGAGTATAGGTCCTAGCATGAATTATATGGAATTTATTACACACCTTGCACCCTGCACTACTACTGTGGCTGTGATAAAATGTGTATTTCGACCAAGAAATTCCAGTTGATTCGGCTTAGCCATGGCCTTCTGTCCGCATATCCTTTCTGTGCTGATAGTCCATTTGTCGTTTTTATTTGTAACTAAGGTGGAGATTTAGTATCCAATTATTACGAAAATTTGCATATATCATTTGTGATAACAATCGGTTCAGATTTAGATATAGCTCCCATATATGTAATTCGCCGGATTTACACATCTAAGGGCGTGTTTGCTAAAATTTTTAACGGATTTCGATGAAATTTGAAATTTGGTATGGAATATTGTATTACTCACCTGAAAACCTCAACTAAATTTGTTCAAAAACAGTTCCGATTTGCATATAGTTTTGAACCCACAGTTACTACAGCCTAATAATACAACTTGAACTACTACCTTTATATGGGAGTTGTATCTAAATCTGAACCGATTTTTACCAGATGAGTAAAAAACACTTCATACCAAATTTCGTGGAAATCAGTTGATAATTGTAGTTACTACGCCCTTATTAGTGTAAATCGGGCGAATTTCATATATGGGAGCTTTATCTAAATCTGAACAGATTTTCACCAAAATGAATAGCGTCTGCGCCTAGGCTAAAAATGGATATGTGCAAAATTTCGTGATGAATGGATAACAAATGCTACCTGTACCTTGATTCCAAAACGTTCACAGAGAACGTTCGCGTCCAGACGGACATGGTTTAAAGGAAAAAATGGAGGGTATGCGTTTTACTTTTTGCAAAAAAAATCTCACTTATAGGATGGGACGGTATAATGCACATGCAGTGGCACACATATGTCTACATAGCTTTTCATAAATAGGGAGAAACAGTTTTTCCCACAATTTTTTTTTGTTAAATGTGTTTTTTGTGCCACTGTATGTAGCCCATAGAAATTTTGACTAAGAAATCGGAAATGTTGTAACATGCCTTTAAGCTTTTTTATGTCACATCACTTCAGCTATAATCATTCCAAACTTGGTAAAGATAGCTCAATCCGCTAAACAAATTACAGACTTTTCAACCACTTTTTTTCAATCTCCATGTGTCGCTCAGGTTACGCTCGGCTATAAAAAGGAAGTTCTTATGATAGACCCAAATGGGCACATTGATATGAGAAAAGTCTGTCCGAAGTTCCCTAATCACACAATGAAATTCCATCTTTTTTCAATCTCAATGTATTCTTCATGTTGCGCTGTTCGAACTGAGCTATAAAAGTACTTTCCATTGAACTAGGGCGCCCCAGAAGCCGAGTTGGTCGTGGGTTCGATTCCCGCCAGAAGCCTTGGTCTGCAGCTACTGTGGTATCACAATGGACTTGAAATTGTCTAAGTGAGTCTGTAAGGGACAGTCACTCTTACCTAACCTACCATAGAACTAAATCGGCATAGCATCCTTTGTTATGAGAGATGTCTCCCCGCATCTCTTCAATGGAATGTTCGGCAAGAAATACATTTAGATTCTACCAGCCGTCAACATAATATTTAATATTCATGTCATATTTATCAATCAAATGAATATTTTACCTGTCGAGTGTAGCGCAAACATATTTCGCAGCAGATTATATGTAAGAAAGCGATCGCAAACCAGCGAACAACGTCACTCTCTCTGCGAAATTGTACTCTTTTTTTGGCAATTACCAAAAAATGTTTGCACCTGTCCATAATTTTTATCCACTGCTTTAGAGAAAAGCAAAAAGAAGCACAAGTTGAAGGAGTTGGCCAGCACAGACACATAAAAAGGATCGCCTTGATCTCGACTCTCGGCTTTGTTTCCAACGCGTGCCCAAAAAGAAACACACACACACACACGCACATCTTTATTCCAGTACAGTACAGGCAGATATTCGATGCAGTTGTTGTTGTTATTGTTGCTGCAGCTTATTGTAAAAGGTTTTTTCTGTTTCTTCTTAGCATATGCTCTCTGTCTGTAACACATTGTGATCCTGAGGATACCACTTAGTATTAGCTGTGTATGCGGTTGGCCAAGATAATACCTACCTATAGTCCAACTGGTTTAATCCTTAAATGCCTTTGCCTTGTTGCTGTTGCTGTTGTTGGTGCCTACACGACTTTCGTATCCACTGATCCTGGGGTGTCTACGCTGTCGCTGTCTGATCCTTCTCTTAAAGGACTCAAAGGTTTCTAATAATAATTTCTTTTTGCACATTTTCAAAGCATTTGTATTTTAAGGACCAGAGAGGACCTAGCAAACAACACAAGACAAATACCGACACATAATTATATTTAAATGAAATTCTGTCAAAAATTCAAAAATGTTGCACAATTTTATGGTTCTTTGCTAATAATATGTGCGAACGTAGTATGTATGTGTATGCATTTATTGTATTATTGCTATAATGATAAAGCCAAAAAGGGTCTCTGTAAAAAAATGGCCGAAGACATAAATGTAGAACGCTCTTTCTGCACAAGGGTCATAAGATCTTAGCTCTTGCTTCAGGTAGTTTTGGTTTTGAAACATTTTATGTAAGAAACAAAAACAAACCTACTTTTGCCCGCATTAATTGATTTCTTTTTTTTTCATAATTTGTTGCTAATGGGAGCGTTGCAAACGGCAACGTAAGCGAGAAATGTATTTAATGTCATTAAATTTGATATATGGCTTGTCCATATTCAAGCCTGCGATATATGAAGCCAGGAATATATTAAATATTTTCTTTTCTTTAGGTTCATTTAAAAGGTATCTCCACATAAAAAAAAATGATTTTTTACTTTTTATGTGAAAAAAAATCAAAATTTTAAAAAATTTTACAGTTTTCTTGTACATGAAATAACTCTTATCACTAAGTTATTGGGTTGCCCAAAAAGTAATTGCGGATTTTTCATATAGTCGGCGTTGAATTTTTTCACAGCTTGTGACTCTGTAATTGCATTCTTTCTTCCGTCAGTTATCAGCTGTTACTTTTAGCTTGCTTTAGAAAAAAAGTGTAAAAAAGTATATTTGATTAAAGTTCATTCTAAGTTTTATTAAAAATGCATTTACTTTCTTTTAAAAAATCCGCAATTACTTTTTGGGCAACCATAGTTTAGCACTAATTAAAATAAAATCGTGAAGACACAAAGGCGGGAGGAACAATGACTACCCTCCCAAGTTTCAAAAGCATTTCGTCTACGTTCTCTACTTTCCTGATTGGGATATCAGTATGTTTGGTGCCGCAATTTTATGCATCTAAAGTATTAACGGTCCCATTCTTACATGACGTACTCTTTCAAAAATAAATTTCTTTTAAATCTTCGTTCTACATAAACGTTTGTTTCTTGCTCTCAAATACCTTTCATATGAGTTGCCTAGTCATAAGAGTCGCCACCTCAAACCACATGGCCGCTCATGTGGTTTTGGTGTTGGTCGGTACCGCAGACATTTGACCTCAAATTTGGATATTAGATTTAAACATTACTTTCAGTCCTATATTGTGCTGTATGGTCGCCTATGGGGTGTTTTTGGAGATAGGACAGCTCCAGATACTTGGTCCAAAATTTTTATGTGAGATTCATTCTCTGTGTTTAGGTTCGATTGAAAAGAGGATGCGGATATTAATCCGCCCCATGCCATTATGGGCATACACCTAAGCCAGTAATCGGCGTGTTGTTCGCTCTTAATACTAAAAAGCAACCCTGAAAAGAATATCTAAGTTAGAGATTCCTTGCCATTAAGTTGATTCATGTCTGGTATTGTGTCCCCACCTAAGTACCGGTGTCTGTTGGCCCCGAAAGCCGCGCAATGACCTAGAAAATACTCCAACATCTCATCATCTTCTCCACATGCAAATTGCAAATTTTGCCCATGAACATTCCACTAAGGAACAGGGACAAATTTCTCACATATCAATGAGTGCAGTCCGATTCAAGTTTAAGCTCAATGAAAAGGGGCCTCCTTTTTATAGTCGAGTCCGAACGGCGTGCCGCAGTGCGACAAATCTTAGGCGAGAAGTTTTACATGGCATAGTACCTAACAAATATTGCCAGCATTAGGAGGGGAAAACCACCGCTGATCATTTTTTTTTGATGGTCTCGCCAGGATTCGAACCCAGGCGTTCAGAGTCATAGGCGGAGATACTTCGCTATAACGAACTTCCCTATAACGAATTGTTCTGTATACCGTATAAAAATTCGAAACAACTATCTTTCAGTCATTTTTACATATTTCACCCCTCTATAAAGAACTTCTCTATAACGAATACATCTCTGCAACGAATTATTTATCTCTCTATCACTCTAGCGCAGAGGTTACTATGTCCGCCTATGACGCTGAACGCCTGGTTCGAATCCTGGCGAGACCATCAGAAAAAATTTTCAGCGATGGCCTTCTCCTCCTAATGCCGGGAGCATCCAAAGGTTGCGAATAGTGGAATGCTCCATACGAACTAGCTGCAACGAAAGTCGTGGACAATCAACAGTATCGAGTCTCAGTGAGAGGCCGGGCGGAACCGGCTCCTGCACAAATACTGAGTGCCTATGATATACGATATGACAAGGCGAGTTTTTAGCGCCATTAAATAACTAATGGCCACTCTGTTCCCGCGGTGATCGGTCCTTTGGAGCCGAACGAGCTTGCTCACCTACAGGAGCTTGACGAGGATCGCCACCTCCACATGAAATTGTGGCTACAACAACAACAACAACACTTGGTGTCAGCTACCCTGCATTATTGGTCGCCATGATAATATCTCTCGATCTGTCAGTGTTCGTCCACTTGTCTTTTGAAAGCATCATTCAATCAAATAAAAGACATTTCTGCAAATCTGTCATCCATATTGGAAGCCAAAATCTCAAAAAAGATATAAAGACCTATCATGATGGACTCTAATGAAAGTTAATTACGAGTAGAATACGAACCTGTCATGTAAATTTGGAGCCAAGCATCAGTGGTGTTAAGAATCCGGGAGCAAACCTACCCTTAAAATCTCCAAATAATATATAAAGAGCAAAAATGACAGTATGGGAGTCAGATGAAAATTATATACGCATATTTGCTCCAAGTATCAGGTGGGTGGGTGGGTTACCAACCCAATATGGAATATCGAAAGATTGTGATTGTTCCTCATATGGAAATAGAAATCGAAGAGGAGCGTCTCTAGTTCAGCTCGTTGCTTAACAGACAGAGAAAGATGTTTTTTTATTGGTAAATATCATGGAATACAATAACGCTACAATTTTTATAAAAATTCATTCAAAACTTCTCTTAAAAGTATTTTCATTCTGCAGAAGAATTTCCCTTTCTTAATCTCTATACCAAAAACCATTGCATTTGTCTTTTGTAAGATAATAAGCAAGGAGTATGAGTGCTGTGCTGTAGTTAGATGATTATCTTGTCTCACATTACAGTGTTTATGACGTATTTCTGGGTAAATATTATTACATTCCACGAATAGTTCCATAAAACCCTGAACAGAAATGGATATTCTTTAATTGTGAATGTGCATATATAAGGGTGCCGATCGTAAAAAGTTAAAAGAAAACATCTATGAAAATAAAAATATCATGTAATGACTGCATGTGAGTTTTTTTTTTTGGGAAAACCTATGGATTATTCTATTAAGATAATAAAGTGATTAAAAAAACTCCGCAGGTGAATTTAAGACCTGGTTCCGCAAAGAATAAACTAGTTTAGTAGTCTTTACGATCACTAGGAAGAGAAACATGAAGATTGATTGTAATTTTGAAATATTATTGAGTGGTAATAACGGCTAAGAAATGTGTCATTGACTTATTCATATTTTCTACCAAAATGTGTCGTTATTGTCTGTTTAGTTGACCCTTAAGGTTGCCACCTCCACCTCTTGGTAGTTATGCGTACCAGTTATTCATCTTGTGGCATTCTAACATAGTATACGTATCGTAAAAGCAAACAAGTTATGGAATGCAAATAAATTCTTCGAATATTTGGGATTCTTCGAGCGAAGGTTGTTACAACGCAGCAGTAGCTGTTGTATATTTGTCTTGAAGTTCATGTAACAATACCAGTTCCAATTATCAAGTAAACATTTTAGGAATGTGTTGCACAGTAGGTCGTTAGAAACTCAGCCTATTTATAGGAACATTTTTTTTATATAAAAAACGAGCGAATATGTTTAAACTGTATTAAATATGGTTGACAAATGACAATATATTTATAGCAAATTAGCCAAAATCTTGCAAACAAATATATGGGAGCTATATCTATTTCTGAAACGATGTTGACCAAACTTCTTAGATATTTTGGTAGGCATTGAGGAAAGAGTTGTTCACAATTTTGGCAATATTGGTCAATAATGCGCTTGAAGTGACTCTAGCAGTAAAAATCGGCCTATATATTGGGTTGCCCAAAAAGTAATTGCGGATTTTTTAAAAGAAAGTAAATACATTTTTAATAAAACTTAGAATGAACTTTAATCAAATATACTTTTTTTACACTTTTTTTCTAAAGCAAGCTAAAAGTAACAGCTGATAACTGACAGAAGAAAGAATGCAATTACAGAGTCACGAGCCGTTGAAAAAATTTGTCAACGCCGACTATATGAAAAATCTGCAATTACTTTTTGGGCAACCCAATACATATGTGGCAGCTTTATCTACATCTGGAACGATTTTCGTGAAATTCACCAGTAATGTCGAGAGTCATAAGAAAATCTCTATTGCCACATTTTGAGAGAATCGTTTAACAATATTTCTGAAAATAGGACGAAAATACCTAAATCTGAACCGATTTCGAGGAAACTTTTTCAATACTGTGGCAGTCGACGAGGAAAGCGTTGTGCAAAATTTGGTAAATATTGGTCAATAAATGGGCTTGCTGTGACTCTAGAAGTTAAAATCAGGCGATAAATATAAATGAAAGCTATATCGAAATCTAAACCGATTTCCTTGAAGTTAACCTATAATGTCGAGAGTCAAGAGAAAAACATTCCTGCCAAATTTCGAGAGAATCGGTAAACAAATGATCATTTTATTGCAGTATTATAGCAAATCGGACGAACATACATATGGGAGCTATATCTAAATCTGAACCGATTTCAAACAAACTTTATAGACATTGTTGAAATCCTCGAGGAAAGCATTGTTGTTTTGGGAAGATTGGTCATTAAATGCGCTTGCATTGGCTCTAGAAGTGAAAATCGGAGGATATATATATATATGAGAGCTACATCTAAATCTGAACTGGTTTCTATGATATTCGCCAGTCGAGAGTCGTAAGAAAATCCTTCCTGTCAAATTTCAAGAAAATCGGTCATTTCATATCATTTTTACTGCAAATTGGACTAATATATATGGGAGCTATATCCTAATCTGAACCGATTTTTCCAATTTCAAAGAGCTACTTTTGCTCTTTGTTCAATCTAGAATTTTTACAAAGTTTTGTTTTTTAAATTAAAATCTTTTTTAGTGGTAAAATAAGTAGCCTTTTTTTTGCTCGATATTCTAATATAATTTGATATACTTCCCCTGTAATCGATTAGCGTCATCAACTGTTAAACTACATTTAAGTTAAATATCTTCAGCAAAGTCCCCTTTAATATATAGCAAATGGAATTTGTGCACTATTTTGCGTTTTGACTGAATTCGGCCACATATTTCCATTTACGCCCATAGTGCGGCGTGCCGCTTAGCGACACCACTTGTGAGATAAATTTTAACATGGCTGGATACCTTACAAATGTCGCTAGCATTTGTTAGGGAATAACCACCGCTGAAAACATTTTTCTGATGTTAACGCCGGGATTTGGACCCAGGTGTTGGGCGTCATAGGCGGACATGTTAACCTCTGCGCCATGATGGCCTCCACTTATACAATTTTAGTCCATTGTTATATCACAGCAGGGATAAACCACATTCTTTGGTGGCAGTGGAAGTCTGTAACCCTGCAACGGGAATCTGAGTCCACTCCCAACTCAGCAACTGGCGCTCTCCAATTGAATAGTAAACATTATGAGAATAATAATAATTCTGTAGAATAACTTCAAATTGTAAATATATATAAACATTCCGGAGTAGTAGTGAATCGCCCTAAATCTCGAAATTCCACGAAAGCTGTACTAACCCAGTTTAAGAGTAGCCACCTATCGAAAACAACTTGCATGAGCCCCCCCCCCCATTCGTTTTAATCAGTTTTTCATTATGTTTCTATCATACACATAATATTTATGTTACACTAAACACATACACACATAAACAAATTCCACACACTTGGACTTTCAACCATACGTTACTATGAATGGGTGAAAATAAGCCGCACATAAATATGGAATTCCAAAAATGTCTCTCCAAAATTGTAAAATTACAAACATCAACTTGGCGCAACATAGTGGGCCATAAAGAGACGAGGCGAAGAGGGTCATCGACATTGGCGACAGTGAATAAAAGTAGTTCATGTAAACACTGTGCATTGGATTTCCACTCCACTAAGTCATTGTACACAGGCTTGTAATTTTGTGTAAACAGAAAACACAACTCACACCACAGCCGATACATCTCTCAATGCATAATGCCATCACAGCAGACAAGAGCGTGTGTGTGTGTGTGTGTGCGTGATAGGGTTGACGACGCCGAGTGGCAATGGGGAAACCAGTGCACTCACCACTTTAATAGAGGACTATGTAAAATACAAACAAAGAGGCAAAAGTTTAGCAAACCCCATTACACAATACCCTTAAACTTCAAGTATACCAACTATTTTTAAGCAAATGCGAGAATATACCAAAAGGACAATGCATATGAAAGCTATATACAAGTCTGATCAGATCAATTTTCAAGACTAACAGCCTGTTTCACTAAGTTAATTGTCCCCATTCACCCGTACGCTATCAGGCAAACAGCTGATTTGCGTTCAATATGAAGCAGAAAAACAACTAATCAGGTGAGTGGTAATGCAGAAGAAGGCGTAAGTAATTTGCTTTATAATCGGTTTTCACTATGGGTGTATTGACGTTAATCCTCGACAAAAAAAGTAACATGTGAAAAATTTGTTATAAATTTTATACCTACTTGTTTAAGGTCATTTCGAGAACATTTCGTGTTTTGCAAAAAAAAATCGAGAAATTTCCTTTTATTAAAACAAAAAAAATCACCGCCACTGATAAAATCACCGCCATAAGTTGGAAAACTTTGCTCGTAAGAACCGCGCGCGTTTTGGACATTCGCTTTTATTTGTTTACTAGCTGAACCGGGCCCGCTCCGCTGCGTCTTCTTTTACTTTATATGGAACAAAATTATCCTTTGAGCTTTAAAGAGCTTTTAATGAAATGACATGTTAGGAAAATAGTATGGGTGTGGGGTGGCCCCATAGACACTTTTCCCGAATATTAATATCATATTTGTGCTTTACTTCCATATCGCTATGGTCGTAAATTTGTCCTCTTTGGGGGATGTTTTTCCCCAAACACTTGGCCCCACATCTGGATATCAGATTCGTATTCTACTCTCAAATAGCTTTTATTTAAGCCCCATATTGCCATGGTCAGTAAATAAGTCCTGTTTGGGGGGTGTTTTGGGGAAGGGGAGGACTCCCAGAAACTTGGTCCCACATATGGATATCAGATTCGCATTTTACTCGCAAATACCTTTCATTTGAGTCTCATATTGCCATGGTCGGTAAATATGTCCGATTTAGGGGTGTTTTGGGATGATGCCCCAAACACTTGGCGCCAAAATTGGATATCAGATACGTCTATAAGGAACACACAAACAAACACAAATTGATTTTTATATATAAGAAGAAAATTTATTGAAGTTGGAATCACACCACACAAATCTTGTATTAAGCTATGAGCCATTGTAATTGTTATAATAAATATGTATGTATGGTGTTCTTGACCCCATTTTCATAATATACTCAATTTCCCTCTTTTTTTATCAATTGTGTGCACCTTGCTTACCACCTAATCAATTCATGTATGACATCCCTACTTTGTGAATTCTCATCTCTTACATTTGGTATGACAAAATTCTCACTTACAATATGCAGGCCAAACTGAAAACACAGACCTCCAACACACACACACGCACAGACATGTGCATATGTATGAATGTATGTGTGTAGGCATTATCTATTGTTGGTTGTCCATACAAATATTTGATTGAATGCCTGAGTTCAGAAAAGAGCACCAGCCGCGTGGTTGTTGAAGCTCACTGATAACCTTCCACTAATCTGACCAACAGAGAAAAACTTGAGGTTTTTATGAATGAAATCAGAAGGAGGTGCTGTGGTGGCTCGTGACACCCGTAGTAAACTGTAATCAAAAGTTTTTATGTAAACTTTCGTTTGCGTAAAGCGAAGTGTGTCTCTGGCAATTGACAAAACGAATTTTCATTGAAAAGACGATTTGGAAAGAGTTGAATGGCTTTGAATGGGTGTTTTGGGAAGCGGGGCGGGGAAGTTTGATTTTGATAACATGCACCAAAGTCAGGTGTATCGGAAAATAAACCCATGCCAAAGATAATCTTTATGTTATTTTATGAACGTTTAATAAACATAGTTAAAGAAGTATGTCTATCTGTCTAAAGTTAAATAAAGGAAGAATTCCAGTGGTCATTGATTGAAAACGTTTAAAAAGTTCAGTTTTATCACAAAATAAAAGATAGAAGCGGAGGCCACCGTAGTGCAGAGGTTAGCATGTCCGCCTATGTCGCTGTACGCCTGGGTTCGAATTCTGGCAGGTACATCAGAAAAATTTTCAGCGGTGGTTATCTCCTCCTAATGCTGGCGACATTTGTGATGTACTGTGCCATCTAAAAACGCCGTTCGGACTCGGCTGTAAAAAGGAAGTCCCCAACATTGAGCTTAAAATTGAATCGGGCAGCACTCATTGAATTGTGGAAAGTTTGCCACAGTTTCTTAATGGAATGTTCATGGGCAAACTTGTATTTGCAGAAGCTACTTTAGTTTTAAGGTTTAAACCAAAATCTTTAGCGGATTTTTATTATTAAACGATATTTTTTTATTAAACAACATAGGATGAGAGGGGTATACTACACCTCGAAATATTGATCTGCGACCCCATAAAGTAAAGTCGATCTAGCCTGTCCGTCCGTTCCTCTAGCCTTTTGAAATTTTGCACAGATACTTCTTACTGATGTGGGTCATTGGGATATGCGAATGGGCCATATCGGTTCAGATTTGGATATAGCTCCCACATAAAGTGGCAATTATTATCCGATTAGACTGACATTTTGCATGTTGCGTTTTGTTATGACTTCCAACCATCGTGTCAAGTACGGTCCAAATCGGTGTATAACCTTATATAGTTTTCAAGTAAATCGATCTCCTGCTTAGTCTACATCTCCATGGTGGTCGGTTCCCAAGATTTGGCCCGGTCGAACTTAACACATTGTTATTGCCAAGTACGGCCCAAATCGATGTTTAACCTTATATAGTTTTCAAGTAAATCGATCACCCGTTTAGTCTACGTCGTCATACTGGTGGGTTCCCAAGATTTGACCCGGCCAAACTTAGCACATTTTTACTTGTTATTTGCCCAAAAAGTCACAATGCACCCGCCATTGTACTTCTTACTATTTAATAGAGTGGGTGGATTCTATATGAATGATGATCTGATTTGACCCATTGAAATTACAATGTCCAAAGCCTGTTTGTATCTTCGACCTTTTTATATAATAAAAGTTCATTTAAAAATCATCCAACCTTGTGCTATTAACTCAATTTTAATTTTTTACCTTTGAAGATTTCAATTTAAAATTCCTTGATCACATACTCTCCCCTCTTCTTTAGTTTTAGTTCTTTGCAGTTCACACATCCTCAACGAGTTTCTTATTCCATCTTCAAATGCCGCAAATTGCTGACTGTTGCAAGCTTTTGCCCCCTGCCGTGCTCTTTGGGAGAAAGGTGTCACCACTTTTAATTACTTTATTGCAAAAATACCGAGAGCTGCTTAAAGTTGGTGAATTCCTTGTTCCTTTTGCAACATTGTAGGCAACCGGTAAAAAAAAAGAACATTAAAATCCTTGTGCGATGACCATTGATGCCATTAATAAAAGCGGCCAACAAACTGCCGCAATGATCAATTTAAAGAAGTCTTCAAGTTGCAGCTCAGTCTTGTCGATTGCACATCTTGAGCGACGACTGGGCTTACCTTGAAAATCTTCGCGGATCTTAAGAGTGTCTCATATAAAGCAATTTTAATGATTGACAAATATCACCATCATCCTCATCATCGTAGCTTGCATGTCGGTCCTCACAGTCATCAAACAACCGCAAATGCAGCAGTTAAAGAGCCACTCAAAGGCGTCATGTGTGGAGTGGAGGATGGACCCCCATCAGAGAAAAGGCAGACAGACAGACTCTGACAAGCGGCAGCAGCGAATAGTGCTGCGTGGCGAGAATACAGGTGAGGATGAATTAAATGCGACAAAAATGAGGATTGAGCAAACCTGTGCCTGGGGAAGATCCTGGTTCTCGCAACCTCGTTAATAGCATGTGCCTCTCCAAATATACTCTGGGTGTGAGTGTGAGTGTGTATAGGCATGATGCCTGATGTTCAAGTTTTATGATTGCATGGCCAACGTTCGTTGTGAGAAGTCGGTGTAAAGGGCACTCCACATTGGAGCTGGCAACCTGCAACAACAAATTGCAGCTGTTGCACTTTTGCTCTACCCTAAAACAAGGCACACGCCAAAAACTACCGAAAACCAAAAAAAAAAAAAACGAAAACGAAAACGATTTTCGTTGCAAATATCTTCATATTTGGGCAAAGTGCCATCCACCACAGCCAGTTAACCAAGCAGTGCCCAGAGGTAATCAACGGCCACAGTACCACCACCGAAGCATACAAAACAAATACCAAGGAAAAAAGGGCTCCACAAAAGCTCAATGAGTGGAGGAATATCAGAAAAATGAGAAATAACTGTGATAACGGTAAGCAATCAAAAAGAGCCCAAAAGTACGCTGGACACACACAAACATTCGAACTGCAGCAGGTGCATATCACTCCAAACAGCACGGTTGGCAAGCATCATTTTCATCATCATCAGATATCGCCATCATCATTAAACTCATTTGAATGCATGCGGCACAAAGTCAATGCATTTGCCATTGTCTCTCTCCTCTTTGGAATATGCACTGACCATTTTATGGACAATTGACAGACATAACAAAATGTTTGAGCCATGTTTCTAATACTGGACACTCGTTGAATGACCGAAGAACTGCCTTCAAGTGTGGCCTTAACACCTTGCACGCTTGTTAAACAGGGCATGAGTATCACATTTGATCTGCTTAATTTTTGGGACTACAAGAATGGATCGTTAGTTGTATTGCCACCAGCTGCTTCTTTGCTTAATGTCATTATAAATTTTGGTATTTGGCCTTAAAGAGCCACCATTGACAGTCAGTCGTTTGGCATTACAAACGAACTTGGAGTGATTTATATATTTTAGAGAACACTAATGGCATGGGGCTGAAGGACCCAGTTCTCGAAAATAAGAAATTAGCTTTGTAGCAAAAACTGCAATAAATTGAAACACTTCCGAACGCGTGGATGTTCATAAGACAAAAGGGTAGTTTGCGATTTTGAGGCCATAAGGAAGAGGGGCGACGAATTTCAGTCAATATATACCAATTTTTTGGATTTATTGTTTTGGTAACTGCAAACCTCGAAACCAAAAAAAACGTTAAAAATGAAATATAAAGCAAACAAAAAATAACATAAACAATATTAAAAATTTATATGAAAACAGATTTAAACTTGCTAAGTTCGGACGGACCAAATCAAGCAAAATTTAAAGCTCCTAGGGGCCGTAAAAGACTTATCGATAGATCGGTTTATATAGGATATTTACCCGCATTAGGCTACAGACCGATTTGGCTAATGCTTACTTCACTAACACTACGTGCAAAAATTCGCCCAAATCGGATAATAATTGCGGCTTTCAGGGACCAATATGTCATATGGGGATAGCGGTTTATATGGTAGCTATATCCCATTGAGAAGTTTGCCCCTGTTCCTTAGTGGAATGTTCATGGGCAAAATTTGCATTTGCATATCCCGTTATAGACTGATTTGGATCGAGCTTGGCACGCTTGTTTAAAGTCGTAACAGAACACTACTTGCAAAATTTCAGCTAAATCGGATATTAATTGTGTCTGCCAGGGGCCCAATAAATCTAAAACGGGAGACCGGTTTACATGGGAGCCACATATGTCCAAATCTGAACCGATAAGGCCATTTGGAATTCCCAAAAAGAACTATTGGTGCAAAATTTCTAGTTGCTAGCTCTACTGCTTCGAAAGTTTGCGTGTTTTCGAAAAACAGATGGACGAATGGGCGAACTTGGAATGTCAAGACGATCAAAAATAAATATACTTTGTAACTAGTAAACTACCATTCTAAAATATCAAATAAAATTAACAAGTAACAAGTACCCTCCACCATGTATCGCATTTGTCGAATTCTTTGCCCGGTATTTCTTTTTAGGCAAACAATGAATAATGGCCAAGAATTGTTATGATTTTGGACCATAAATGAATTAAGTATTGAAAAACATAGTAGAAGTCATTGTGCAAAATTTCAGCTAAATACCTATAGGGGCTCAAGAAGTAATATCGGGAGGATGGGGTTGTATCAGGCTATAAATCGATTGATACCATATTTGACACTTATGTTAAAGGTCATGGGAGAAGCCGTTGTACAAAATTTCAAACAAATCGCATAAGAATTGCGCCCTCTAGAGGCTGAAGAAGTGAAAATCCCAGATCGGTTTATATGGCAGGTATTCCAGGTTATGTACCGATTTGAACCATTCTTAGCATTGTTGTTGGAAGTCATAAGAAAACACTTTATGCAAAATTTCAACCAAATCGGATAGCAATTGCGCTCTCTAGAGGCTCAAGAAGTCAAGACCCCAGATCGGTTTATATAGCAGCTATATCAGGTCATGGACCGATTTGAACCATACTTAGCACAGTTGTTGAAAGTTATATCGTACAAAATTTCAACCAAATCGGACAAGGATTGCGCCCTCCAGAGGCTCAAGAAGTCAAGACCCCAGATCGGTTTATATGGCAGCTATATTAGGTTATGTACCGATTTGAACCATACTTAGCACAGTTGTTGAAAGTTATATCCTACAAAATTTCAACCAAATCGGACAGGAATTGCGCCCTCCAGAGGCTGCAGAAGTCAAGATCCCAGATCGGTTTATATGACAGGTATTCCAGGTTATGTACCGAATTGAACCATACTTAGCATTGTTATTGGAAGTCATAAGAAAACACGTCATGCAAAATTTCAACCAAATCGGATAGGAATTGCGCCCTCTAGAGGCTCAAGAATTCAAGACCCCATATCGGTTTATATGGCAGCTTTATCTTAACATGGACCGATATAGCCCACTTACAATCCCAACCGACCTACACTAATAAGAAGTATGAGTGCAAAATTTCAAGTGCATAGCTTTTCTCCTTCGAAAGTTTAAATGCTTTCGCCAGACAGACGGACGGACATGGCATAAAATGTTATGACGATCAAGAATTTATATACTTTATGGGGTCTAGACGAATATTTCGAGGTGATGCAAACGGAATGGCGAAATAAGTATACCCCCATCCTATGGTGGAGGGTATAAAAAAGTATACAGTTCGGCCGGGCTGAACTTTGGATACCCACCACCATGGAGATAATTATCACCCTATTTTATTATGACTCCACCACCATACCCTAATATTTGATTTGGGTGACGAGATCACAGTTTCACCGAAATCGGGCATTATATCCGATTTTTATATAATTAAGACCCTACGTTAGAAGATCGGGAGGCTTAAAACAACTTACTGTTTCGAATTGAGTGAAATCGTGTAACAAATGCGGCATTTATAGCATCAAGACTTAATCGGCAGATCGGTCTATATTGAAATATGGTACGATATAGACCATTTTTCGGTTCAAATAACGTACAGTGGGAGAAAATCGAAAGAAAACTATCAAAAAATATGCCGTATGAGAACGGTTAGAGATATCTCTTTGAAATTTGAAATGTTTAAAGCTGTGGTGTGCACGAGATCGTGAGCAAAATATTATTAATTGACTTCCAAACTGTATAACTTTGTCCAAACTGTGGACACTTGTCGCGGTAAGGTCGTTGTAATTTTTGTCACGAATCCAAATCATACACAAAAATGAAAATCAAACCACAAATGCCTTCGCAAATTGCAAAATTGCGAAACAGATCTCAGTCAAAATTGCACAAGAAAAGAAACTAAAGTCGAATATCTCCGAAATCAGTGGAGATATTGTAGACATCAAGCGGACTTTTTTATAGGGACTTTCGAGCACCCATCAGTTTAAATTTTTTTAATTAAAAATCATACTATAAATGAAGATATGGCAGCCCTAACCATTTTTCGATATAGCGAGGTGACCAACTTTAGGGGTTGCCAAAAGGCGCTCAGACAACCTAGGGCTTTAAAATTTTGCACACGATCTCGGTCTAACGCCTCAGCTCTAACCATTTCAAATTTCAAAGAGATATCTCCACTCGTTCTCACACGGCATATTTTTTACTAGTTTTTTTTCGATTTTCTCCCACAGAGCAACGGGAGGCTGCTCTATCTAACTCTTCTAAATATCACCAAAAAATGGTAATAAATTAAACTTTTACAGGCTTAAGACCCTAAATCGGCAAATCAGCCTATATTGCAGCTATATCGAAATATGTTCAGATGTGGACCATCTCCGGTTCGAACAATGGGAGGACTAGTTCAACTGACTGTTTTAAATTTCAGTAAAATCGGGTAATAAATGAAGCCGATCTGAGTCAACAGATCGGTCTATATGGCACCAATATCTAAATATGGTCCAATCTGCACCATATTCTGCCAAATGACGAGACGTTCCAAACCACTCACTATTTCAAATTCAGCGAAATCGGGTAATAAATGCGGCTTTTCATAGGGTTTAAGACACTAAATCAACTGATCGGTCTATATGACAGCTATAGAAAAAGTACGGATCTGGACCAACTGTAGCGTGATTACAACAGTTGGACGACCAGCCAGGCAAACGAAACTTTTTGGATAAATACACGGTCGGAAATGGACATTTCGATGTGTTGGAAACGGAATGACCAAATGATTATACTCCCTATCCCAGAATGGGGATGCTACTTCGAAAAGTATTTCATTAATAAAGTTCTACACAAACTGCATTGCGATAAATGAAAGGACTTTCTGCCAACGAAATGTTCTTCGTTATCTTGAATTGTTGGCTCCAATTTTGATATTTTCATTTTTATCTCCTACGACGATGATGATGTTGATGCTTGCTTTTTGAGGCAACGCATTAATGTTGTCATTACAAGAATGTGGGTCAAATTGTGTGCAACACAAACATTAGCCCGGTAGAAAGAAGCAACAAGGTGTTACGCCACAACTGCATGCACCACAGTTGGCACAACCCCAAGGCAGATGTTTACAAATTCGCGTTGCTTTGTAACTTTTTAATCAGCGGCTTGCTTGCTTGTGTGTTTTCATTTAAATGGCATGGAGGCTTGGTCGTCGGCACATTTGGCTTGTGGCGTTTGTGAAATGTCATGTCTTAAGATTTCCTTTGGGGATTATAACACATCCTCGTCGGCGGCTCGAAATAAAGTTGTCTGGCTATCCTCAAACGATGCGATTAATAACACGGAAAAAAATTGCCCATTACCAGCACAACAAGGACCCATTGGTAATTGGGAAAGTGACCAAAAGCCTGTAAGCTTTCTCATTGTTTTGTATGCGTTTGTTTTCCTTGTCGGCTCTTTTATTTGGCAGAAGGAGGTAACCAACCGGGTATCAATATGTCATATTCGACTGTTGTTTTTGGCTCACAGGAGTCCTATGGTTGGCCCGCAGTCAAATGCAGTAAAGTTTAATGTGGTGCTGGCCACAACCTCCAACAAATTATAGCACAAACAATAATGGCATTTGCCAGGTTCTTTGTCACAACCATTATGGTGGAGTAGGGCTGGGAACGAGGTAAGCATTTTATCTGTGGCTCAAGCTAATTTTCAGTGTTACCTGTTATCGCAACTCCATGTTTGTTTTTGGCAATGAAGCAGTTTACAGCTTTATGATAAAGCCGAAGAGTTACATCCCGACACACACAAAGGACGAGTCAGACAAGAACAAAATATTCAGCTCCGAAGAAAAATTAGAGAGATGTTGATATGGTCTTTCGAAATCATTAAAATTTCTTATAAATAAAAGTTCATATATCTTAGGTGCAATAAGACCTTCTGATTCTACTTCTTGAACGCTTATTAAACGAAATTCTAAGGCAAATATAAAAAGAAAATATTTTCGAAAACTACCCTAAATAGCTGGGGTTTTTATTATCAGGTGCTTCCGCGTCTACTCATAAATACCTTCTATTTGATACCCATAATGCTTAGATTGGGGGAGTTAAAAACTTTCAAGCACCCCATAGGCACTTTCGGAATTCATTTTACTTCTGTTTATTTTTTGCTTTTTCATAACCTCTAGCAATTTTGCTCTTATTTAGAAGCAATTTCAATACTTACACCAAAGCATTAGGGGCCCAGGAACCGCTTTTAGAGGCAACGAATCCCAGGAAGCAGCTGGGACCTCTCAAATTTTGCACCAGCGATTGTGAGGGCATCAAAACGACGTTGACGAAATCTGAAGTCAACATTACTTATGCCACGCCTAATTTTAGCAGTGGGCGTTTTATTAACCTCCTCATTGATGATTCTTGAGCCCCTACAGGGTGAAATTATTATCCAAATTGGCTAAACTTTTGCATCCGGTCAACATCCACTGCAAATATGTCATGAATTGGTACATAATCTGTGTCTAAATATTTATTGTATTTTCTTATCTACGGCATTTTTCTGCAGATCAAACAGCATAAGTATTTCGCAGGACGAGGTTGGAACAAGTTGTGTTCCACAGTTTAGCAAATTTTCGTTTTTTTTTTCTTAAATTGCATCTCTGTAGGAGCATTTTCCATTTATTTCATTATAATACACTTTAAACTTTTTTTTACACCCTCCCCCATAGGATGGGGATACACTAATTTCGTCATTCTGTTTGTAACACCTCAAAATATGCCTCTAAGACCCCATCAAGTATATAAATTCTTGATCGTCATGACATTCTAAGTCGATCTAGCTATGTCCGTCCGTCTGTCCGTCCCACTGTCCGTCCGTCTGTCTGTCGAAAGCACGTTAACTTTCGAAGGAGTAAAGCTAGGCGCTTAAAAATTTGCACAAATACATTTTATTAGTGTAAGTTTATATAGCTGCCATATAAACCGATCTTGGGTCTTGACTTCTTGAGCCTCTATAGGGCGCAATTCACATCCGATTTGACAATGGCTTCTCCCATGACCTTCAATATACGTGTCCAATATGGTCTGGAATGATCTATAGCTTGATACAGCTCCCATATAAAACGATACCCCGATTTTTCTTATTGAGCCCCTAGATGGTGCAATTCTTATCCGAATGGAGTGAAATATTACACAATGACTTCTACAATGTCCAGCATTCAATTCATTTATAGTTCGAATCGCACTATAACTTGTTGACACTCAAAATTGGTTTAAAAAGAAATCAAACCATTAGACACCACAACTAACGATAATTTTACCAGCGTTGCCACCTAGGTCCAATATTTTGTTGTTGAGCTTTGCAACGTCATACCAATAAAGTTATAAAAAATGGACTTTTTGCCTCTGAAACTGGTCATAGGGCCCATAGTGTAAAAGGGTTGATTTTTTTTTAATTTAATATCCGAAATCAGCAAGGCCATCAACACATGAGGCATATTGCCTTAAACCTGGATGGAAGCGTAATATGTGGCTTCATTCATTAACAATTTGGGAGGTATTTTGCAAGCACTCATAAACCAATTACTTTATCGTTGTTGCATGTGTGTGTGTTAGTGTCAATACTTTACTTCCTATGCGCCAGCTTGCTTGAAGGCACCTTGCAACATCAATGTCATTTGCATAACTACGATGAAAGAAATCCGAAAGTGGCAAATGCGTTATTGTGTCGTGACGGCAGCATGCCTTACTGCATAAGCCATACAACAGGCGCCACATCAAATAAAGTATTTGTAATGCAAGAACGGAACACCAATAACGAAAAGATCAACAACAAATTAAGATACCAAACCAAGCACCAAACTAAAAATATGTAATAAGGTATAATGTTACGACTTTTTTTATTTCTAGATCAGTTATGGGCACACTAACACTGTTGGGAAGATCAAACTGTGTTTGTGTGAGTATCGTCAAACATCAACTAAATGAAAAAGATTTAAAATGGAGGCAGCCGAAGGAAGCCACACGAAGTTGTTAAAACTGTGCGTGTGCTTCTATTCGTTTTCCTATGCCCGCAGGCAAGGAATATGTGTACTGCCCAGGGTTCCGCTCCTCTCCCGATCAGGCCAAATTTTTTCGCTTCGTTCCGGGAATTTTTTTCTCGCTCCGCTCTTTTACATTTACACACCGTCATAGAACACGTCGTATATTATTTTTTCAATATGTTTGCAACATCTAGCAATATTCAACTCCGGTGACATGTATTCTTGATTGTCGTCTATATCGGATTCTATCTTAATGAAGTGTCCATATATACCGATCTACCGATTTACCGTCTTAAGCCCATAATTGGTGCCTTTTTTTCCAGAATCCACTTCTTGAGTCTCTGTAGCAAATTTTTGTCCATGAGCATCCACTAAGGAACAGGGGCAAACTTCTCACATATCAATTAGTGCAGTCCGATTCAAGTTTAAGCTCAATAAAAAGGAAACTCCATTTTATAGCCGAGTCCAAACGGAGTGCCGCAGTGCCACACCTTTGGAGAGAAGTTTTACATGTCATGGTACCTCACAAATGTTGCCTGTATTAAGAGGGGAAAAACCACCGCTGAATATTTTATTCTGATGGTGTCGCCAGGATTCGAACCCAGGCGTTCAGCGTCATAGGCGGACATACTAACCTCTGCGCTACGGTGGCCTCCTCTGTGAGTGAGTCTCTATGTGCGCAGCTCTTACTATGACCTCCAAATTTCTCGACAAGTACAATATGATCTGAATTGGTTGATAACTTGGAATAGCTCCCATACAAACTGCTTTCCCGAATGTACTTCTTGAGCTCCTTTGTACGCAATTCTTACTCGATTTTGGTGAAATTTTGCACAATGACTTCTACTATGACCTCCAACATTCGTGCCAAGTTCATATCCTGAAAAAGCTGTCATTTAAACTAATTTCCTGATTTGACTCCTTGAGCAACTACGGTAAGCGATTCCTATCTATGATTGCCTTTTAAGATAAATCGTGCAGAAACTTGACAAATGCGAGCCATGGTGGCATGCTTTTACTTATTTTTACTGGTTACAATCGAATAGAGCTCTACTGATCTGGTCATTTCGTTTGCAGCACCTCTGTACGTAAATTCGTTTGAAATTTTGCACTTATACTTCGTTCATCGTTTCATGTTAAGATATAGCCCCCTTATAAACCGATCTCACGATTTGGACATTTTTTGCGATTTGGCTGAAATGTTGTATAACGGTTTCTTCTATGACCTCCAACGTTCTTTTCAAGTATAGTCTGAATCGATCATTAAACTGACGAAGCCCTCATATAATTCGATCTCCCCCATTTACTTCCTTAGACCGATCATGCAAGCATATACCGGAAGAAATTCCTAATCAAATTTATAGAGAAAATTTGTAGACGTTTCATACTCTGCACCACAGTGGGTATGCAGACTAAGTAGTTGAAATTAAAATTTGCTTAAATTTGATATGACGAATTTCGAGCAAAGGCCCTAAAGTGAACATCGTGAGATGTATATATGTATATAGGAGTTATATCTAAAATAGAACCGATTTCTTTAAGATTTAACATCAATGTTGAAAGTCATGAGAGAATTCCTACCAAATTTCGTGAGAATCGGTTTACAAATGATCACATTATTGAAGAAATATGAAGATGATCGATATATAAAAATGAAAGCTTTCTTATAAGGTTATCTCATGTCACCTTAATAATTTTAAATTTTGGTTTCAATTTGCCAAATACCATGTTCGTAAACCAAACAAATTTATACAATATTTTAAAGTCTTTTCCATCCTCAAAAACCGCCCCGCTCCGGGTTTTAAAAATTTCGCTTCCCTTTTGGCCACTCCGCTCTGAATCCCTGGCACTGACCATCTATGTTCTAGATTTAAATTTAGTTTTTAAAAATTTTAGCACCGAAGTTATACTTTATATAGGACCAGCTGGCCTGGTGAGCTTCGCTACACCCCTTTTGACATAATCCAAATTTGAAAATAATTGATATTTGTATTTAACTCTCTAATAGTTTTCGTTTGGGTCCCGTAGTGTCCCGTTCGGTGTAAATGTCCATTTGTTGCATAATTTTGGGGTGTAGCGACTCGCCTGGGAATAGATCCTAAGCTTGTATATAAGTTTTGTATTCTACTCTCAAGTACCTTTCGTTTGATTCCCATAATGTCCGATCGGCCTACATATCCGCTTGGGAGTGATTTGCCCCATTTGGTAAACATGTAATTTTTGAGCGGTTTTTAGGAGTTGGTGGGCTTCCCGACACATGAGATCGAATTGTTATATCAAGATCGTACGCTACTCTTTAATACCTTTCATTTGATACCCATATTGTCCCAATCGGTAAACATATCCGTTTGGGCGGTTTTCGGGGAAGGGCGTCCCCCACGGTTATTTGACCCCAAAGTTTTATACCAAATCGATGTACCCATCTCTGAGATCTGGCGTTTTTATACCCCACTACTGTGGTACTGGGTATTAGAACTTAGTTTTTGTTTGTAACACCTAGAAGGAAGACCGATAGACCCATTGATAAGTATACCGATCATTTTCTGATTCGATTTAGCTCTGTCCGTCTTTCCATGTTAATTTGTGTACAAAGTACAGGTTGCAATTTTCGTCCGATCGTCTTAAAACTTGGTACAGGCATGTTTTTCGGCCTAAAGACGAAGCCTATTGAAATTGGAAAAAAATCGGTTCAGATTTGGATATAGCTCTCATATATATATTCCTCCGATTTGGACTAATATTGCAATGACGTGGTGATTTGTTAACCGATTTTGTCGAAATTTGGCAGGAAGGGGTTTCTCTCTCGACATTACTGGTGAATTTCATAGAAATCGGTTTAGATTTAGATATAACTCTCCTATATATGTATATATATCGCCCGATTTTCACTCCTAGAGCCACAGCAAGCGGATTTATTGACCAATCTTCCAAAAATTGTACAAAACGCTTTCCTCGATGCCTACCACAATATCTAAGAAGTTTGGCCCAAATCGATTCAGATTTAGATGTAGCTCCCATATACAGTGGCACAGAAAAGTCAACAAACCCCACTCAAAAATCGAGTTTTACAAAACGAAATTTTTATACGAAAAAGTGTTTCCACCACATATCGAATGTTGTTAAGATTGTTCATCATGATCACGCGGTTCATAATTAGTTAATATTATTTGAGTTTTATCGAAATCTCATTACATAACTGCCGGTTTATGAAACTGCCATTTACGAAAAGGTATGTAGATTTATCTGTGCCACTGTTTATGTTCGCCAAATTTTGGGTAATTTGTACTTGTGTTGTCATTTGTCAGCCTTAGTTACTAATATTTGAAATTTGATACGAGTTGTTTAATAACCCATCTGAAAACATACGGCGAGGTTCATTAAAATTGGTTCAGAATAAGAGACCCACTTTGCACTTATAGGGTAAGCGAAGTGTTTCACACAGTCGGCACCGCCCGATTTTGCCTTTCCTTGTTGGTTGAAAATTGTGGTTAAGGGGATGGTCCGCCCCCTCACGGATATCACTATATGAAGTACCCTATTTTCACCTATTTTCAGCATCTGTGAAAATTCCATGAAAATCGGCTCAGCCGTTTTTGAGTCTATTCGGAACAAACAAACAAACAAAGCCCAACACTTTAATTTGTATATATCATAATAATAGAGAGATATTTAAATGATTAGTACAAACTGTTGCTTTTTTTTCAATAAATCTTGAAGCCCCCTTCAAAAACTACCCTCAAAAAGTAACCGGAAAATATGCATGTCGCGTGCCAAAAGTCGCAATCAGGCAAAAACGTCCAACTACAATAACTGAGCTAAAGGGGCACAAAGTTTTTTGTGACTCTGCTGGAAAGCCATATTTTCGATTACGAAATAATTAATAAAACAGAACCAACAAAAAGTGAGTTTTATTAAAAATGCCAGCACCCTCTTCTCCTCTTTGAGATACGAGTATGTAAATACAAATGTTTATATTAAGGCACAACAAAAGAACGATCCGACCATCGTAACTCTTACAGACTTAATTCAAGGCAGACTCTCATCATTCCATAAAATGACTGGATGATCTTCATATGCCACAGCTTTGCATTGCATTGATGAGCAGGACTTGGACATGGGCAGCAGCGCAACAACCTTAACATCTGTGGAATAACAATACCTACAAGTTACTGGTGTAAATATCATATCCTTGTACTCCACCACTCCATGTGTGTTGGCTCTGGGTGATACGTAAGAGAAAACTCCTTTTTTTGTAAACGAAAGGGTGTAGCAAAACGGTGTAATAGTTTTTTTAAAAGTTCCTAGTAACTGATGTTGCTCAATAGCAACATAATGAGGATCATAGAGATGTCTCTGGGAAAGAAATTGATCTCAATGCAAAACGACAGACGGCCACTTGCTTTGTTTATAGTCATTCAATAGCACGATCATTGGCTGCTGTTCGTTGTTTTTAGACACCAGCAGTCGCTTTACGATTCAAACAAGCCGATGTGAATATGAAACTCACCACTCGGTATTTGCACTACTCTCTTGTTTTGAATGGTAGAGCATGGACAGGATATCTATAGAAAAAATGATGCCAATTGTGTAAGCTATTAACTTATATATTGGAGGCCATAGCAGTCATAGTGCAAAGCCAATTCGGATAAGAATTGCTTGCTTTAAAGTCTGAAGAAGTAAAACCGAATCGGACCATGCACTGATAGAAAAAAACGTTCCAAAATCATGCAACCATGTTGTCATTATCGTTCATAGACGTTGTTTGAAATATTGTTTACAAGTGTGGATGATAATTTGTGAACACGCGTTGTTGTTTCATTCACCGACCGTCATGACCTTAAGTTTAACTAAATTACTCTAAAACTATTGTATGAACATAGACGGCAGTGGTGCAAGGTGTGGTCAACATGCAATGGGATGGATAGAACACAGATTCGATACTTAGCAGCACACAAAAACTTTTTGCAATCTTTGAAAAAACTGTGCACTAGAAGTTGTCCAAATATGAACGGGTGTGGACGTTTCAATCACAAAAACTGTAGTTGGTTTATGAACATTTGTGGTTGATCTGATAGTATCTTGGCGTCGATTCAATTTTATGAATGTACTAACTGGCCCGGTAGTCACCGTAGCGCAGAGGTTAGCATGTCCGCCTATGACGCTTAACGCCTGGGTTCGAATCCTGGCTAGACCATCAGCAAAAAAATTTTCAGCGGTGGTTTTCCCCTCCTAATGCTGGCAACATTTGTGAGGTACTATGCCATGTAAAACTTCTCTCCAAAGAGATGATGCACTGTGGCACGCCGTTCGGACTCGGCTATAAAAAGGAGGCTTAATAACTTGAATCGGACTGCACTCATTGATATGTGAGAAGTTTGCCCCTGTTCCTTAGTGCAATGTTCATGGGCAAAATTTGCAATTTTGCAATTACTAGCTGGCCCGGTGTGCTTCGCTACACCCTTAATTGTTTGCGGCCCCTTACCATTAGAATTCTATATTGTTCCGTTTGGTATACTTTTCCACTTGGGGCATTTTTTTTTTGGTATGATTTTTGGCTTGGGACGGTGGCGGCCCCCTGGGACTTGATCCACATTTCTATATAAGTTTCGTATTCTACTTCCAATTATCTTTCATTTGATAACCATACTGCCCCATTCGGTAAACATATCTTTTTTGGACAGTTTTTGGGGGTGGGACGGGCCCCTTGACACGTGAAGTTAAATTTTTATATCAAGTTCGTACTCTACTCTTAAATACCTTTTATTTGATACCCATATTGTGCCAATCGGTAAACATGTCCGTTTGGGTGGGTTTTGGGGTAGGGCGTCCCCCACGGTTATTTGACCCCAAAGTTTTATACCAGTTTTATGTTTTTGGTTTACCATAAGGTGGCATGACAAATTTCGCTTAAATCGATCTCACATATCTGGTGTTTTTTAAAATTGTGGTTAGGGGGATGGTCCGCCCCCCTCGCGGATATCACAAAATTAAAAATTTCATGAAAATCGGACTCTATTCAGAACAAATAAACGAAGCTCAACACTTTGATATTTATATAATAGATTGGACCGGGCCCGCTGCGCCTTCTTTCATTCTCTTATTTTATCTGAGCCCTGTAGTGGCACGGTCAGAAAAAAATCCTGTTTGGTTTTGCTGGTACGGCCTTTTAGATATTTCGCCCTAATGTGGATATTATTGGGTTGCCCAAAAAGTAATTGCAGATTTTTTAAAAGAAAGTAAATGCATTTTTAATAAAACTTAGAATGAACTTTAATCAAATATACTTTTTTTACACTTTTTTTTCTAAAGCAAGCTAAAAGTAACAGCTGATAACTGACAGAAGAAAGAATGCAATTACAGAGTCACAAGCTGTGAAAACATTTGTCAATGCCGACTATATGAAAAATCCGCAATTACTTTTTGGGCAACCCAATATATTGGTGCTCTACTCTCAAATACCTTTCATTTGAGCCTTATATTATGGTCGGTAAATACTCCTGTATGAGGGTATATTTGGGGGTGAGGTGGACCGTCATATATCATATTCGTGCTCTAGTCTCAAATACTTTTAATTTGAGCCCCATATTGTTTTTGAGGGTGGAGGTGTTAGTAGATGAACTTAGTGTAGCTGTTGGGAGTCATAGGAGGAATCATCGTATAACCAAATCGAATAAAATTTGCGCCCTCTAATAGTTCAAGAATTATAGAGGGAAGATCGGTTTGTATGGCAGCCGTATGGACCGATTTGGACCATTTTCAATGTCAGATGGAATTCTGCGAAATTTTGAGCCTTACTTGTTCAAAAGCGTGCTTTCGACAGACGAGCGCATAGCTTGGGAAGATAGCGGCCTTAAGCGAACGGACATTGTTCGAAACTTAATTGCATCTTTGATCTAAATTTTATTGGGGTTGCACACAGATGTCCTATTTTATGCTGATTTTCTTTTTCTTTACGAACAAATTTCTCTGGATGTACATCTCCCGTTCTCTGGTAGTGAGCATATAAAAATTATAACGAATTTTTGGAGTATTTTAATTTACATCCATCTTCTTTATTAAACTAACTTAGGAATCGTTAAAACGTTAAGCCTATGTTTGGTCACACCCTGTATGGTGTAGCACCTTCTTTAGCGCAAACAATAAACGATGCTAGGGCACATCATCACCCTTTGGGTTTGCTTTTTTTTTTTTTGTATGGCTGGCACACAGGAAATATCGAGGAGCCGATACGCAAACCAAAAGCTCATCACCAGACTCACGTGCGTGCTACAACTGTTTTGAGGTGTTGTCTGTCTGTCGCTCAAGTGCATCAACAAGACAATGTGCCAAACAAGCCGCAAGAACAACGACAGCGACCAAACGCTCCTTTGTCCTCCTGTCTGCACCAAATCCCATTCAACGAAGACGAAGCCGAAGAAGACCGACAAACCCATGCTCATCAAATCTTGCGGTGAAAAAAATGCATTCACTGCAATGCATTGCATTGCATTGGATTATTGTCGCTGGTGATGAGTGAAATTTTAGATGCAACCCGAATGCAATTCAAGCGGCACAATAACGCCACAACTTGGCAACACTTCGTACGAGTCGTTGATTCAAGTCAGGCAAGTCTTTGGTGTCGAGATTAATCGGTGGGTTGGTTGTGAAGTCATTAATTCATGAATGAATGACTGACTTCAACTGAATGAGTGAATGAATGAGAATTAATTGAAAGCATCACTTACTTAGCCTCCGGTTGACTTTTTGTTGCTACATGCCTTCATTAACCTGAGGTAAAGGCATGACTCTAATTGAAATGAGGTTGATCCCCTTTCCTTGTGCGAGATAAGGAGTGGCAAAAACTGTACTCTTTGGCATAGGAAACTTGGTACAAGCTATTTTATTGATTCTTAAAGAAAGTCGAGAAGTTTAAAAAAAAAAACAACGCAATTAAACCAAAAAAAAAAACAAACCTAAATATCTCCAATTTCGAAAGTGTTTGAGATTTTCAGACACTTGAAAATAGATTTCAATTCCGTGCTCCACTTCCATATACTTTTCATTTAAGCTCGATATTGCCGTAGTCGGTTAATATCTCCGGTTGGGGGGCAGGAGTTTTGGAAGAACGCCCCTCCAAACACTTGACCCCAAAATTGGGTATCAGATTCGTTTTCCACTCTCAAATACCTATAATTTGAGTACTATATTGCCATGAATGGTCCATATATTCCTTTGACGGGTTTTGCGGTTGGGGCACCTGGGGGCTTCTAGGTTACCATAAGAGCGCAAACAGAATGTGGCATGAATCGCCCCACCCCTCTCCAAGATTTGGCATTTTTGAAAAGTGTGATAAGGGAGAGTGTCCGAAATTACAAAATCAGGTTCACTGTACCATAGCCACTATTCGAGTGTCGAACCGACCCAAGCCGGTTTGACGAAACCACAGGATGACTATGAGCATCACACAGGCTGGAAATTTAGGCTCCCATCTGTGTGGTGTGTTCATTGTTATCGCGAGAAGCTTAGCTGCGAGCGTCCACAGGTTGCGGATAGTGAATTCCTCCATACGGAGTACATGTAATTGCAGTCGCGGACAATCAGCGGTACCGAGCGGAGAGTCTAAGTGAGCGGCCGGGTGGCGCCTGCTCTTGCATAAATACTGAAAGCTTAATATTACAAGGCGAGTTATTGGCGCCTTTAAATAACCAATGGCCATAATGTTTCAGCGGCGATCGGTCCTTTGGACCGGAACGAGCTTGCACACCTATAGAACTAGATGAGGATCACCACCTCCATATATAGACATGTGACTACAACAACAACCATTCTACAATATCTGTAAAAATCGGCTCATTTGTTTATAAATCGGACCAAACAAACACAAATTGATTTTTTTCTATATATAAGAGAAGAAGACGATTGGAGGTCACCGTAGCACAGAGATTAGCTTGTCCGCCTATGATGCTGAAAGCCTGGGTTCGAATCCTGACAAGAACATCCTAAAAAAATTTCAGTGCTGGTTATCCCCTCCTAATGCTGACGACATTTCTGAGGTACTATGCCATGTTAAAACTTCGCCCAAAGAGGTGTCGCACTGCGGCACGCCGATCGGACTCGGTTATTAAAAGGAGGCCTCTTATCATTGAGCATAAACTTCAATTAGACAACACTCATTGATATGTGAGAATTTTGGCTCCTGTTCCTTAGTGGAATGTTCATGGGCAAATTTGCACTTGCAAGAAGAAGAAGATAAGAATTGGTTTGTAATTTTAAGCTATAGAGCCGTAATATTACTTTGTAAAATGTCTTTTTGTCAATTTGGATCTATTGCAAAACATTTCCAGAAAGAGAAAGAAAGCCCCGATTTATAAAACGCAATTTTGCTCACAGAAATTGTCCGTTTATAGGAGTGGTCAACCTTTTCATTCGCTCTTCATTAGCGCTCCTTCCTACAAACTGAGATTACCGCTGGTAAAATTGCCTAGTGTAAATTGGGATTATGTTGAGCAGAATTTCACTGCACTTTCTAAGAGTCCAAACAAAGCTTCGTGACTTCCCAGTTTCAATAAATGCACATCGCGAGATACATAAAAAGTTCCCTGATGGGCTTGATGACAACATTTGTGACACTTTAAGCACCCATTTGCCTTTGAATTATTATTTTCTCTGAATTGGCAGCACAGAAATGCTATAATTTCCGCTTAGAGCTATCAATCAACAACTTCTGCAACATTTTGCAGTTGCAGGCCACAGGAGGTGGTACTGCTGAACATGCAATGCCATTTGCCATACCTAAAAATGTTATTATGTGTTATAACTGCATGACAAATGGCAGGCAACAGGGAGGCGGCTATAATACACAGTTTATCAAATGTTCATCAAACTTTGTGGTGTTAATTTTATTACTATAGAAAAAAAAGTACATTGGCCCTAAGTTTTAAGTTAAGTTTGGTCGGGCCGATTCTTGGGAACCCACCACCATGAATTATACAACAAAATTAACAGAAAGTCAATTAATTGGAAGGCACATGCGTACTTTACGTACAACATTTCTACCAAATTAGTCAAATATTGAAGATCCTTGGGACAGTAGGAGATTAATAGGGAGATGGGTTTATATGGCAGATATGTCGGTTTGACCTTACTTACGACGGTTGTTGGAAGCCATAGCAGAGCACTACATGCAAAATTTAAGCAAAATCGGACAACAAATGTGGCTTCTAGGGGCTCAACCGAGATATCGGTTTATGTGGGAGCTATATCAGGGTAAACACCAAACCATCCAGGGGCTAAAGAAGTCAAATCGGGAGATCGGTTTGTATGGGAGCTATATCAGGTTATAGACCGATTTGGACCGTACTTGGTACAGATATTGGAAGTCATAACAGAACACTACATGCAAAATGTCAGTCAAATCGTACAAAAATTGCGGCTTCCAGGGGCTCAAGAACTCAAATCAGGGGATCGGTTTATATGGGAGCTACGTCTAAATCTGAACCGAAATGGCCCATTTGCAATCCCCAACGACCTACATCAATGCTAAGTATCTGTGCAAAATTTTAAGCGGCTAGCTTTACGCGTTCGACAGGCGGACGGACGGACGGACACTGCTAGGTCGCTTTAGAAAGTCAAGAGATCAAGAATATATATACTTTATGGGGTCTTAGAAGAATATATCGAGGTGTTACAAACGGAATGACTAGATTATTGGGTTGCCCAAAAAGTAATTGCGGATTTTTCATATAGTCGGCGTTGACAAATTTTTTCACAGCTTGTGACTCTGTAATTGCATTCTTTCTTCTGTCAGTTATCAGTTGTTACTTTTAGCTTGCTTTAGTGTAAAAAAAGTATATTTAATTAAAGTTCATTCTAAGTTTTATTAAAAATGCATTTACTTTCTTTTAAAAAATCCGCAATTACTTTTTGGGCATACCCCATCCTATGGTGGTGGGTATAAAAATGTCAATTTTACAACTTTTGCTCAATAATCATGCAATAAATATTCATCATACGCCCCGCATTCTATTTTGAACGAAATAAATCATACGCCACAGAGTACCCAAATTAATCTTGTCAAACTGTCTTTCGGAAAGCTTCATCTTGCATTTAATCACATACATCACCTAAAGTGATTTCAGTAGCAATTAAAAAAATATAAATTAGTAAGCGGAGGGTATAAACAATTCGTCATGTTTTTTCTCAAACATTTTTTTGTTCTTATGGTTACCTTATTTAAGCATGTCTAAAGCAGTACTTACTTTGATCCACACGTCTGATGTATGTCCGCCGATGCCATCTCGTGCACATTCTTTCACCTTTCTATACTCTCTAAGCGTTGCATCAGCCATGCAAAGTTCTTTTATTGATGCCATTCTTAAGATAAGACCAACTCTTCAAGATTTTTATCATTCAAAAACATTGGTCAAGCATATGAATGAGCTCGTGCGAGTGTGTGTGTGTGTGCGTGTTTGTGACAAACCAGGACCATAATAAGCACATCCAGTTGCAAACTCACGCAATTTTTGTTCCCATATAAGATAATTTGAAAAATTTCAGCTACCATTTCAAATTGGTCGATTGGTTGGTGCACTTGCTTCCTTTATTAAGCTTTTCATTTCGTTTTTGACAAATAGCTGCCTCGGTTTTGGTGTTACAACCTGGGTGGAGCTAATTAGAATGCAGAAGCGTATGGTTGATATGGCTGACTCGTTGTTGTGTTGGCTGCGTCCTGCAGGTGCTAAAAGAAAGTATGCATTGTTATGAAATTAATACCTCGTTTCTTTTTTATTAATAATTAATATATTTAATCATACTAATACATAATTAATGTCCGCAAACTGCTTCATGGACTTTCTTCTACACATTCATTTGCATTTAAATGGAAAAATTTTGGAAAAAAAGAAAGATCTGCACAATAATTGTGGGAAGAATTGCATGTGAAAAGTTTGCGCATGTTCCTTAATGGAATGGTCATGGGCAAACTTGCAATTGCAGTTTTGCAAATTAATTTTATTCGTCAATCAAGTTACCTGAAATGAAAGACTTAATCCTTTAATTCTATTCAAATGCTTTGCAAGGACTTGCGAATTGTTAATACTGTCTGAAATTTGTTTCATTTGATATGTTCTTCGATTGTCGTTTTTCTTTTGGGAAAATTTTAACATATGTTGCCATTGTTGGCCTACAGCTTTGACCATAATATTTACAATTTACATCTGTTGACCGTCCCAAAAACGAAAAACCTAAAGTTGTCCACAATGCTCTATCATCACTAAGTACAAGCACGTCCAAGCCCGTCCAAACACTGCCGCTGGGTTATCACGTAGTATGTAGGACTGTCCTTATATCGTCACCCAGTGCTCGCGTTAGGGGATCACGTACCTCCTCGCTAGCGCTGCTGCATCATCATCTCCCGGTGGTCTGCTTGCAAGTGCGTACTGTGTAATTTTCTTTTTTCCACATTTTTGGCCTGAGCTTTAGCCACCTCGTTGTTTAGTGGACTTAAGTCAGAGACCTGGGCGCCTATCTTTTGCGGAAATGGCCAACAATAAATGCAAAAGCCAGACTTTTAGTTCACTTAATTACGCTTACAAGCCATGGATGGTTTATTGTCATTCCTGTGCAAGGATGACGATAAAGATGATGATGATGACCATCATTGGTGATGGTGGCGTTGATATTGTCCTGTAATGTCTATAATTTGCTTTAATTTAGGGTCATATCTTCAGCCCATGATTGTTTGTTGTTCTCTGGTGGCAAAATTGGATTAAGCACATTACGTCGCTTGATTGGAGGATTCGATCATATCTGTCTGCAGGCAGTCCAAAATAAAGCCAAAGAGTAAATGAAGTTAATTGAACAGAAGTAGTCAGGATATGTGCTTGTTTGTAATGCCTTTGTCACTAAGAAGCCACAATTGAATACAGGAGGCATATGCAAAAAACAAACATATTTAACCATGTCCATGTTTAGTATTAAAAACTGACATTAAACAAGGAAAAGCGTGCCAAGTTTGGCCGGGCCGAATATTACATACCCTTCACCATGGAGCGTCTTATATTGACTCAAAAGGTAAAATCATGGGTTTTATAAGATATAGCTCCTATATAGCTATATCAGGTAATGGACCGATTCCAATAAATTGGGTCCGCATGTTGACGGTCATAGGATAAGTCGTTGGACAAAATTCCAGATAAATCGCATAAGAATTGCGCCCTCTAGAGGCTCCAGAAGTATTATCCGAAGATAATTTTATATGGCAGCTATATCAGGTTATGAACCAACTTGAGCCATACTTAACACAGTTGTTGAAAGTCATAACAAAAAACCTCATACAAAATGTTAGCCAAATCGGGTAAAAAATTGTGCTCTCTAAAGGGTTAAGAAGACAAAATCCGAGATCGGTTTATATGGCAGCTATATCAAGTTATGAACTGATTTAAATCATACTTGGCACAGTTGTTGAAAGTCATATCAAAATACCTTATACACAATTTAAGCAAAATCGGATAAGAATTGCGCCGTCTAGAGGTTCAAGAAGTGAAGATCCAAGATCGGTTTATATGGCAGCTATATAAAAACATGGACGGACATGGTTCATTAACAATCCCAACCAACCTTCACTAATAGGGAGTATATGTGCAAAATTTCAAGCGTCTAGCTTCACTTCTTCCAAAGTTAGCGTGCTTTCCACAGACAAACAGACGGACGGACGGACATGCCTAGATCGACTTGGAATGTCAGGGCGATCAAAAATATATACACTTTATAGGATCTAAGACCAATATCTCAATGTATTGCAAACCAAACAAAATACTAAATTTTTGCCAAATCGGATGAGAATTGCGCTCTCTAGAGACTCAAATCAAGATCCCAGATCGGTTTATATGGCAGCTATATCAGGTTATGTACCGTTTTGCGCCATACTAAACACAGTTGTTGGAAGTGATACCAAAACACTACGTGCAAAATATCAGTCAAATCGGACGAGAATTGCGCCCTCTAGAGGCTCAAGAAGTCAAAACCCAAGATCGGTTTATATGGCAGTTATATCAAAACATGGACCGATTTGGCCCATTTACAATCCCAACCGACCTACAATAATAAAAAGTATTTTTGCTAAATTTCAAGCGGCTAGCTTTACTCCTTCGAAAAATAGAGTGCTTTCGACAGACAGACAGACGGACGGACATGGCTAGATCGATTTAAAATGACATGGCAATCAAGATTATATACTTTATAGGGTCTAAGACCAATATTTTGATATGTTACAAACTAAATGGAGATGTTAGTATACCCCCATCCTATGGTGGAGGATATAAAAAGGATGTAGCAGGATGTACATTAAAGATTTGAGTTAAAAAATCAACTTAATTTAGAGAAGCCCAACATTTCAGCTATTTAAGGAAGGAAAGAGTTTTTACTTGATACATATTTAAATATTTTATTCCAAATAGAAGTTTAGGAGATCCTTAAGACAACCAGCAACAAAGATTGTCAGACAAAAATCTTTTAATGAAGTTCAAAATTTCGTTGAATGTTAGGTCAGTTTAGGTTGAATGGTTAGACCACCATAAGTCAGTTCACTCGAAGCTCAGTTTGGCTCATTGTGATACCTTAGAGAGAAAGAAAAGAGAAGAAGATGTGTGACCTCGGGTGTGCGACCAGAGGTTAAACACGAATAAAGAAACAGGAAAACTGGGGAACTAGAGCAGGGGAACTAGAGCAGGGGTGGACGCATATCTCTCATGTAAGCACGTATGATCACGCCGGATCTCATCACACCTCCAGTCGAATTCATCCCGTCCTGTCCACGAATCTCAGGAGACTTCCCGGACCTACATCCGCAAGATCACCCAGATCGCAGAAAACCCGCCTCCCCAGAATGGAAAGCCTGCGTCCCTGCAAACCCGGACATAAACAGATCAAATGCTCGATAGTCTCCTTTCTATTCTCATGAAGGCAACTCTTGAGGAAGTTATTGTGCGGTATTTCCCGTGTACGTGTTACCACTCAAGAAAATTATTTCCTACCAAAATTTAAAAAAAATCCTACCAAACGCGACCAAAACCTACCGAAAAGTGACATATGTTTTATACCCACCACCGAAGAGTTAGCCATTTTGCCATTCTATTTGGAACACATCAAATTTTACATTTGCAACGCTACAAAGTACTAGATCGTCGTTATTCATATAGGATCTAGACATGTCCGTCCATCATATGTCCGTTTATCGGAACCCACTCTACAGCCTTACGTTGAAAGATGGCCAATATCTTGATATAGCACCCTTTATACCGATCTCCCGATAATGAATCTTAAGTTCAGAACATCGTATCTTTTCCCCCAATTTCAATGAACAACCGCACCGAGTTTGAATAAAGCGATCTTCCTATTTAAGTATTTAAGCCCAAAAACTCGCTTGACTACCCATATTCACTGTTGCAGTGAGTTGCATGGACCCCTCAACATCTGAATATAGACTAGAACTGACCATATTTGTATGCAGCTGCTGCTAGCCAAAATGTACGAAATTTCGAAGAAATCCCTTAACATTTGTATCAATTGCAGTCAATATCAGAACTTACGGTGTTTTACTGAAATTTGATGCAGTTAGTCCCCTTGTTACAGTATTTGGCCCCTCGACATTCGTGGTTTGTTCTTCACTCGTTATAATCACACAGAATCGAATTTTGAGTTCGATTTCGAGCGATTTCTTATCTAACGCAAGTAACTCCTTCATCCTCCTCCGGTTGTTGGCAGCCAGGGTGCCTTAGTGTTCCGGCATACATCCATGAAGTCTCATATCGCCACCGACCCCGCATTGGCCATTTTATATAAAAGGGAGAAAGTTTTTCAAAAAAAAAAAAAAAACACATATAATTCAGAAAAACGCATGAAATCTTTATTTGAATCGATAGTACGGTCCATATAATTTAATGTTGAAGATTATTTCATGCTAATGTTGACCGTGACTGCGCCTCAAATGGTCCATCCGCTTAGTTCAATTTTGGCATATTCTTTCCAACATTTCGGCCGGTATCTCACGAATGAATATTTCAATGTTGTCTTTTAATTCGGGCTTGTCTGTATAGACATGACCTTTAACATAGCCCCATAAAAAGTAGTCAAAAGACGTTAAATCACACGATCTAAGCGGCCAATTGACCGGTCCCGAAATTGCCTCTCAATAACTCTTCTATTCAGCGTGCTGTGTGGCATGTGGCACCGTCTTATTGAAACCACATGTCATGCAAGTCAAGCTCTTGCATTTTGGCCAAAAACAATTTGGATATCATTTCACCATAGCGCTCACCGTTCACAGTTATGTAACGATTCGCTTCATATTTGAAGAAATACGGTCCAATGATGCCACCAGCCCATAAACCGCACAAAACTGTTACAGTTTCTGGATGCATTGGGAGCTCTTGCAATGCTTCTGGCTAATATTCACTCCAAAATCGACAATTCTGATCATTTAAATACACATTGAGCCAAAAATGAGTTCTGTCGTAAAATGGAAGAAGCGCGCAATGAACTTTCTTGACAGAGCACGCATTTTGATAATAAAATTCAATAGTTTGCAAACCTTGTTCGTTTGTAAGACAATTCATGGTCAAATTATAGACCAAACTGAAGATGTTTGACAGTGAAATAAAAACACGAAACGTGTGTGAACTGTTTAAAACATTGTTGCCAAAAGGATAAAGCTAAAAAATCACCCGTTATTATGTTCTGTGTACTTTGCTATGTAAGCAAAACCGCCGGTAAACACATTCGTCCGCCCCCACACCTAGTAATCCCATAATGTCCGAGAACCCATGTGAGCGTCCCATCATAAGCCTTGTAGCCTATCCAGGGACTCCAAACAATCCGCCACACACTTCGTCCTCACCAACCACGAATCTAGGGCCTTGAGCTCAACCATATTATCCACATAAATCCTGAGTTTTGAGGGGCAATAAATCACTTCCCAGGATTTCTATTGCGGCTACCGTAATGGCACAGACCTCTGCCTGAAAGACCATACACTTGTCCGGCGTCTCAGAGACAAAACGATATTGAGTGCATCGGAGTAGACCCCCAATCCCTTCACTGACACCATCTTAGAACCATCAGAGAAGATTGAGGGCTTATCGTCCTCAAATACAGCATTCACCCTCCACTCATTCCTCCGGCAAAACGTATTTTGAATGTCCTGTGGTGGTGCTAGATAGTCTTTGTTCTGTTGGACCATCGCGGCACTCTCCTCACTGACCTTTCCATGATCTCGCTGATCATCACCGACACCAGCCACGACGTCGACCACATAAGCGATTATCTTTGTGCCATCTCAACCAAGATTTAACTCTTTGAAATGCTATCGTGGGTCTAACAGATGCTAAATCCCGCAGTGTTTACTTGACCCCTCTTACATGCTCACACATACATAATTCATATTTATTACTTATTGATTTTATTTAATATTTTTAATTAATTTTTATTCGTCGCTTTGCCCTGCGCTCACCCCGATTTTTGCTTAATGCCACTTCATTATAAAGTATTTTGATGCCCTTCGCATCAAGAGCCTGAGCAACCACCCCACTATGCTGGAACATGAACTATGAAAATTACATTGCAGAGACGACATACAGTTTAATAGAAGGGAGTAGCGCAACAGCAGAAAACTACGCATTTAACGCACATTTTTCCAATGTCAAATGCGGAAATGACAACAGCCGTAAGCGATTCGCTTAATTCTAATGCCAGCACAGGCTAGACCGGTATAGTAATAGAACGCCATGGCACAACAACGTCCAAGGAAGGGTTGTTTGCTTGCTTCGCTTGTTGGCTGGCTTGATTGCCTGGCAAATGAAATAGCAAAAAATACAGAGAAACAAAATAAAATAGAAATTTAAATCGTAAGAGGGATATCCCAAATCAAGTTGAGGCCAGGTTTACCTTAGCAGCAAGAAACCAGAAGAACAAAGTTCTCCCCACAATAAAGCAAAACAAAAAAACAACCAAAGGCTAATATATCATTACGAGTGTTGTGTTGCGTTGCAACTAATGTTGTTAGAAGAAAAAGCAACACGACCTCATGGCGCAAATACTCAAAAGAAGAGTTGCCATATTTTGGTTAAAAGAAAAAATTTACTTTTTTAAACAAAATGAAGTGAAGAATAATTTACTTCAAAAAAATAGATATGCAATAACATCGGCTGGTGCGTCTCTTGATTACCAATCTCCATGGGTTCCATCGAAATGTTGGCCCAGTTGAACGGTATGCGGATAATTTGGATTTTGGCACTGATGGCCAGCCAAGGGAGCGAATCTTAACAAGTAAAAGCGTGCTAAGTTCGGCCGGGCCGAGTCTTATATACCCTCCACCATGAATCGCATTTGTCGAGTTCCGTTTTTCCTGGTATCTCTTTTTAGGCAAACAAAGGATAAAAAAAAAGAATTGCTATGCTATTTGAGCTATATCACTTTTGGTCCAATTCGAACCATAATTGAATTGAAAGTTGGGGACCATATTAGAAATTATTGTGCAAAATTTCAGCCAATTCGAATAAGAATTGCGCCCTTTAGGGAGATCGGTTTATATGGGAGCTGTATCAGGCTTTTAATAAGACGAATAAGACAATTTTTAACACGTATGTTGAAGGTCATGAGAGAAGGCGCTGTACAAAATTTCAGCCAAATCGGATAATAATTGCGCCCTCTAGAGGCTCAAGAAGTCAAGATCCCAGATCGGTTTATATGGCAGCTATATCAGGTTATGCACCGATTAAAAGCATATTTGGCACAGTTGTAAAAAAACATAATAAAACACGTCATGTAAAATTTCAGCTTAATCAGATAAGAATTGCGCCCTCTAGAGGCTGAAGAAGTCAAAATTCAAGATCGTTTAGATGGCAGCTATATCAGGTTATGAACCGATTTGAACCATACTTAGCACAGTTGTTGGAAGTCATAACGAAACACGTCATGCACAATTTCAGCCAAATCGGATAGGAATGGCGTCCTCTAGAGGCTCAAGAAGTCAAGACCCCAGATAGGTTTATATGGCAGCTATATAAGGTTATGGAGCGATTTGAATCACAATTGTTGAAAATCATATCGAAACACGTCATACTAAGTTTCAGCCAAACCGAATAGGAATTGCGCCCTCTAGAAGACCGCAGATCGGTTTATAGGGCAGCTATATCAAAACATAGACCGATATAGCCCCCAGATCGGTTTATATGGCAGCTATATTAGGTTATGGACCGATTTGATCCATACCTGGCACAATTGTTGAAAGTCATATCGAAACACGCCATGCAAAATTTCAGCCAAATCGGATAGGAATGGCGCCCTCTAGAGGCTCAAGATCTGTTTATATGTCACCTTTATCAAAACATGCACCGATATAGCCCATTTACAATCCCAACCGACCTTCACTAATAAGAAGTTTTTGTGCAAAATTCGAAGCGGCTAGCCTTACTCCTTCTAAAGTTAGCGTGCTTTCGACAGACAGACAGGCGGACGGACAGACAGACTAACGGACGGAAGGAAATGGCTAGGTCGACTTTAAATGTCATGACGATCAAGAATATATATACTTTATGGGGTCTTAGACGAATATTTCGAGGATTTACCAACAGAATGGCGAAATTAGTATATCCCATCCTATGGTGGAGGGTATAAAAATAAAGATGCTATCGTTTATTGAATGTAGCTTTATAGTAACGGACACAACCTTCCGGTTCGATTTTCCATCGTTGACTTTTTCTAATTTTTTCCCCCGAAGAATTTATTCCTTGAAGAGAGAACTAAGCATCCTCATTTAAATTTAAATTTAAACGATATTTTAACGATATTTTAACCTTCTGTAACAGATTTTTAACTTAAATCATAGGTGGCAAAATTAAGGATATATTTAACTACCATTTAAGACAAAAAATTCCTTAATATCAAGTAAAAAATTTTTCTCCTAAAGAATTGTTTCCTTGTGCAGATATTAATCCGCCCCATGCCAGTATGGACCGTCACCTAAGCCAGTAGTCGGCTTGTTGTCTGCTCTAAATACAAAATAAAAGTAACCTTGAAAAAGAAAATCTAAGTTAGGAATTCCGTGCTGTTTACAAAATCCTTAATTGTTTTCCATGCCACTCCCCTAAGTGGGTTCATGTCTTTTATAGTGTCCCTATCTAAGTGCCGGTATCTGTTAAAGCCGGGCAATGTCAAAGGAAATGCTCCAACGTCTCATCACCTTCCCCGCATGCCCTACACATGCTATCACTTGCCACATCGATTTTACATAAGTGAGCTCGTAGTCCTATGTGTCTCGTCATGATACCAACAGCTATACTAACCTCCTTCTTGCTTCTTTTCAGTAATAGCCTCGTCTTCTCACGATCTAGATCCCCCCATAGGATTATCGCCGCCCTATCGAGCGTTTCGCTGTTCCATAGGGTTGCATGCACATTCGTCGCCCACGTCCTTAACTCGGACTGCGTCGACCCGAAGGGCTTTGGGTTAAACAAGTTTATTAACGGCAGTCTTCTGGCCTTCACCGTCAAATCGTCTGCTCTTTCATTCCCCCCTACTCCGTTATGGCCCGGCACCCAAACGATGCGGAGTTTGCCATCCTCAGAGAAGGCGTTAATCTCCTTCTTATACTGCAAGACAGTTAGTGACCTTACCATTCTTGTTGTTACTGCCCTTATGGCAATTTTACTGTCCGTAAAGATGTTCACACTAGACGTCCTCGCGTGACCTTACCGTTCTTGTTGTTATTGCCCTTATGGCAATTTTACTGTCCGTAAAGATTTTCACACTCGACGTCCCTGCGTGAAAACCACACCACCTCACGCATTCCACGATCGCCCGGATCTTCGCCTGCAGGACCGTATTATGGTCAGACAGTGTAAAACAGATCTCACTCACTCGGTTCTCAACGTAGACCCCAGGCCCACTCTGTCCTCTAGATTTGATCCATCCATGATCTCCCAGATGGCAATACTAGGGTCCCGTCAATCCAAGACTGCCCCGCTGGCAGCAGTGCCTCGAAATCGACCTCAAGGTTCATCTCAGGTATCCGATCGGAAACCTCTTAGCTTCCTTCCAGGTTTCCTATCGTCGCCTCGATAATACCGCGATGGTATGAGCCTTTCCCATCCCCAATCCATTCTCCCATCGCCTTAAGTCTCATAGCCGCAGTGACTACCTCACATTTAATTTGTATGTTAATGGGTCGGATATCTAGAATAGTCTCCTAAAAGTATGAGAAATTGGGTATCTGTAAATTATGTTCGGCATCTTCGGCTCGAATCTATAAAATATGGAAAAAATTGTTTTCTGTGCAGTTAACGAGATCATCAGAGAAATGTCGTTTTGTTTCGTCTGATTTGGATATTTGGCTTCTTTGGAGATTTGGCTTCTTGGATAAGGCACAAAGGCGTCATACATATTTGGTGAAGTGAACGCTCAAAATAATGAGATCTGAATTAAATTTCTTAACCAAAACATTGTAACGATGTGTCACATTTATATGTTTTTACTAGCCCGTCCCCTGCGCCTTTTATTACCATATTCATCTAAAAGCTACCGTCTACCCAGTCAATTGGCGCTGAAAATAAATATCCTATTCTACTGTACTTTCAAATAGCTTCCACTTGAGTTCCATATTACCAAAGCCGGTAAATAAGTCTTTTACGTGGTGTTTTTAGGGGCGGGGTGGCCCCCTAGACATTTGGTTCCCGAATTGGATATCAAATTCGTATTCTACTCCCAAACACTATACAACTGAGCTCCATATTGCCAAGGTCGTTATATATGCCCTGTTTGGGTGGGTTTTGCGGGTGAGATACTTGGTCCAAAATTTGATATGGAATTTGTTTGAGTCCCATATTGGGCTGATCGGTATATATTTCGGTTTGGGCGGTTTTGGTGTGCAGCGATCTCCCAATGTACTTGACCCCAAATTTGGATATCATTTTGGCTTTTAGGTTGCTAAAAGAGCAAACAAAAATCGTTTCACCCATCTCCGAGATAAGGTGTTTTTCAAACTCAGAGTAAGTGGGAGGATTTGCCCCCTTCAGAAATCAAAAATAAAGTACCACATTTTCACCACAAGACAATTTTACACCATCTGTGTTTTAAAAATGTTAAGCCATTTTTGTATCTCCTCATTGGTATATGATCACTTTTTGCTGTATTTTATCACTTTAACAAAACCAATTCTACTAAGTGACAACTGTCGGCTGCATCAATTTTGTGGCTGGCCTCTCTTTCTTTTTCTCAATTTCACTCAGGCGGCAATCGCTGTTCAGCTGTCACAGACTATAACGACGACGCACTTCATTCGCATTCACTTTTGGGACAGTTGGTTATTTTACATTGCTCCAATAAGGTGGTGTGGTTGGATGTTAAAAGGCCAGTTGCTAGACGGCTAGAGCTCGATTCTTGTTTGTTCGAATAGAAATCAGGGAGGAATTTGTCTGTGTGAGTGTGTTTTTTTTTTCTTTCTCTTTGTGCGTAACGCATAGGAAAATCCTGGAATAGGACTCTACAATCAAAAGGGGGTTGTTTTGCATTTAGTGTGCAGCGTGCGTAGACCTATTCTGTTTGCTTTCTTCTGCGGCTATGTGAAGTGCGGGTAATACAAACATAGAAAATAAGAATAAGAATAGTAAATAAAATTAGTGTAGGAATGGAATGTGGTGAAGAGTGCTCTCTCAAGTCATGTCAAATGGCATAGAAAGAAACTAAGTTGCATGAGAGAATGTGTGGCGGTCTTACTTACAACAGCCAAAGGCAGAAGAAAAAGCAGCAGCGGCAGCATTTTTTCTAATGTCGTTTATCTGAATGTCAAGGTTTTACCACAATTAGTGCTTGCATTTTCTGTTGGGTTCAAATATTTATCTTTATGGCTACATGGAAATTATCATATTCAGCTTTAATGGCACTTGAAGTTGTGGGTATTATTTGTAGGGCTCCAATGTAGACCAGCAAAGAATTTGAAATAAAAAAAAAACAGAGACTTAGTTTTATTCAATATTTAACCAGAAACCTGAAGTCGATGACTTGTTAAGTTCAATAACAAAATAGTGTATGCATTAGGGTGGGTCGATTTTGGCGTTTGTCACAAATTATAAGAAGTTTTGCCATGGAGTGCATTAGGGTGGATCGATTTTGGCGTTTGTCACAAATTATAAGAAGTTTTGTCAAAGAAACCATGGTTCTTAACCCAAAATCAAGCTTCCAGATTTTAACGAAAAAAATGGAAAGTTTGGTTAATGGTGGTCCAACCGGAAGCTCCATGTTGCGATTTTAGACCCATGATTTCTTGGACAAAAACCCTTAAAATTTGTCATCTTTTTTAACAACCGCTTGGTTGTTAAGTACTTAAGTACTGACAAATTGACTCTTCCCAATGTGCATAGTTGTGGCATATACGCTTTTGAAGCTGAACGCTAGGATTCGAATCCTCGCGAAACCATCAGAACAATTTTCAGCGGTGAATATCCCCTCCTAATGCTGGCGATCATTGTGAGATACTATGCCATGCATGGAAACCATATACAAAATTTTACCCAAAGATGTAAGTCCAGGTGCAGGCCTTTCCGACTCGCTCATAAAAAGGAGGTTCCCTATCAATGAGCTAAAACTTTTATAGTTTTTTTATAACCACCACCATTAGATTAGAGCTGGCAAACTATCGATAATCCCAACATTCGATATTTTCGATAGTTTTAATAATAAATATCGATAGTATCGATACCATCGATAATTTCCCATCACCTATGTTTCCAGCGAAAATGAGAATTAAAAATTAGGAGATGGATTTATATAGAAGCAATGTCAATGCACAGACCAAATAAAACCAAGTAAATAAAGTCAGTTGGAAGTCATGAGAGAAATGATTGTACAAAATGTTAGCCTAATCGGATAAGGGGGTATATTCATTTAGTCATTCCATTTGCAACACATCCAAATATCAATTTCCGACCCTACAAAGTATTTATATTTCGAATCGTTAAAAAATTCTAAGACGATTTAACGAAGTCCGCGTGGCAAACTATCGATAATTCGATTCGATATTTTCGATAGGTTTAATAATAAATATCGATACTAGTCTGTCCGTCCGTCTGTTGTAATTACTCTACAGCCTTCAAAAGTTGAGATATTGAGCTAAAATTTGGTACAGATACATGTTTTTGCTGCACCCAGCTTAAGTTCTTGAACGGGCCAAATCGGACCATATGTAAATAAAGCTTTATTTACTAACCGATTTCGCTGAAATTTGATACAGCGAGTTGTCTTAAGCCTCCCTACATCCGACCTAAATATGTTTCAGATCGGACTATATTTGGATATAGCTGCCATGTATACCGATCTGCCGATAAAGGGTCTGAAACCCATAAGAGCTTTATTTACAACCCGATTTCGCTGAAATTTGAAACAGTGAGTTGTCTTAAGCCTCCCGACATCCGACCTAAATATGGTTCAGATCGGACTATATTTAGATATAGCTGTCATATATACCGATATGCCGATTAAGGGTCTAAGCCCATAAAACCTTTTATTATTATCCGGTTTCTCTGAAATTTTGTGTGGTTTAAAGTTTTTTGTATGGTTCAGATCGGACTATATTTCGATATAGCTGCCATATAGTCCGATCTGCCGATTAAGGGTCTTAAGCCCATAAAAGCTTTAATTACTACCCGTCATCTGACCCAATTATTGTATAGATCGGACGATATTTAGATATAGCTCTCATATATACCGATATGCCGATTAAGGGTCTGAAACCCATAAAAGCTGTATTGTATCAGACTATATAGATATAGCTGTCATAAAGACCGATCTTCCAATTTAGAGTCTTAATACCATAAAAAGCGGATTTATTACCCCTATTTGGATATAACTATGGAAATAGTAGCGGAGTTATAAAAAAATAGGACGATTATTACATCCTTGATGGTGGGTATCCAATATGTTTGCCTGTGCGAACGTGAGTGAAAAATCACTCACTCACACATCTCTAATTTCGAGCCAAAAATCAACATTTTAAAATATTGAAGCACTATGAAAGTGAAGGTCAGAAATGACATGACTGTGAACTTCTATTGGTGACTGAGTCTGACTTTACTTCTCTTTGGAAATTGTGCACATTTTATATAACAAGTAAGAACGGCCGGCCGAATTTAATGCGGCCGGTGGATAACCATCACCTCGGACATACATATTAACCTCATTGCGTCAAATCCGGTGCAAAGTACACCATTTATGAAACCTTAGCAGCTATATCGATCTGTACCAAACTCCCCAAGGACGTCGAGGGTTTTAACACAATACCCTATCCCAGGCCTTAAATGGGTGATTTGCCTATGTGGTAGCTATATGAAAACCAAGTCCGATCTACACCATTTGTGTAAGGGTATAGTATAGCTCACTGTGCCAATTCCCTGAAATCGGTTAACAAATGCGCCTTTTATGGGTCCAAGAACTTAAATCGAGATATGGGTATATATGGCAGCTATATCTAAATATAGCCCGATACTCGGTACTAATGTCGTAGGACCTAACACCACATCCATTGTGCGCGTAATAAATACCTTTTTATGGGACTAAGAAGTTAAATCGGTATATCGGTCTTTGTGGGGGCTATATCAAGATATAGTCCGATATAGCCCTTCCTTGAACTTAACCTGCCTATGGACAAATAAGAAATCTGTGCAAAATTTCAGCTCAATATTTCTATTTTAAGAGATGAAGCGTGATTTTAATCTGCAGACGGACAAACATGGCTAGATCGTTTTAGATTTTTACGACGATCAAGACTATGTATACTTTATAGGGTCGAAATGGATATTTCGATGTGTTGTAAACGGAATGACATATTTAATATACCCCGGTGGTGGGAACATACTCTGTGGTGGGTATAAAACTCAATGAGTTTCTATGGGTTTGCATGGTTTTTTATGACTTCATTATAGAATCAAGAAAAGGTGAACCGATTTTATTGGTTTCCATGTCGGACCTCAATATGAAGCTCAAATAAAAGGTATTTGGGAGTCGAGCTTGGATCATTTTCAAGTGTTGGGAAATTGGGCCCATTTAAATGCAGTTATTTATCTTTGGTTAATATTTTTCAATTAAGGCTACCAATTGTTTCAGTGTATATTTATGATTAGGTTAGGTTGAAAGAAGGGTGCGGAAGTAAATACGCACCATTCCACTATGGGCACTATTCCACATCTAAGCCAATGATCGGCTTGTTGTGCGCTGTACGTACACAAATCACAAAATTAAGAATAAAACCATTCTGAAGTGCTTAACAAAGCTTGAACGAATCTAAGGGAAATTTTATGAAATTCTCATCCAGATCGGCTACGATTTATGTGATGTAAAGAGAACTTTGCGGTTTTAAGCTCCATAGCTTACAGCGCAGTACGGCTTGACGATCCATTGAAACACCACCTGCAGACTTCTTCTCCGATCGAGCATGTATTTTGTAAATAAAAGCTTTAAATTTTATGTGGCTTACATTTCGTTAGTAAAAATCGATCTCAAATTTCCTATAGAGAAGTCAAAGATGTAGGGGTTGTATCGGCATTACTTTTTTAATTTCACCAAGCAGAAATTACTGTGGACATTTGACAGGGAGACATATATTTCTGAAACCTTCAAAAGAAAAATTTCTATGGAAATTAAACTACCCTCAAATCTCTAGCGCATTTGTAGATTCATCCAAGTAGACCACTTTGATTTGCTATTCCCAGTTTCATCCCTGATACTGGGAATATCACTGCCTTGGCGATAACCTGTGGTTGGTAGCTATTTTCGAAAATCGCCAAATTATTTTTATAACAGCACAAGTATAATTTCTAAATTCTAAGCGACTTTTCCCACAAATCTTTGCTAACTCCCACTCTCCTCAGTATTTTCCAGTGTCTGGGTATCAAAAAAGAAAATATCAAAATAATGGCGCAATTTACCAAACACAAAGAATCCTTAAACTTGCAAGGCATATGATGCCCGAAGCGAAGCTTTCCTTGAAAAGTTCCTATTTTTATTGGGCTTGCTTTCCCTTCTTTCGGAGAAGAGCATATAAGAAAATATAAAAATAAATTTTGCCGGATACAAAACCAGATTTGTTGACATTACATTCGGGTCCTTGCTGCTCCTCGACGAGTGAGTGAAATCCCTCAATTTAATGAGATTTTCATTCAAGTACTGGAATGAATCGTCCATTTGCCCATTGTCCTCCCTGCTTGGTGGCGCGGTCTTCTTTAGGTTTCATTCTTTTTTGTCTTGTCTGGTTGTTGAGGGTACAGTACAGTTAGATATGATGTGTAAGGTTCAATGCTTGGACGGTGGATGCGGATGGGAAAAAGTGCCGGTACCAAAAGTGAATACACAGTATTTTGAATGTATTGGTTTTTGTTTCACACACACACACACACCAATCTATGTGATTGTGTCCAGATACTTTATCTAGAGTTTTCCCACGAGTTTTCCTTTGTATCTCTACCCTGTTTTACAAAAAAAGTGTTTTTCTCTCTTGCCCTCTCTCTCTCTCGTTTTCTTTGAAAAGAAAACTTGTTTGCTCTCCTTGTTGTTTGCTTTGGACAATTCGTTGTTTTCTTTGGCTGTTGAAAAGGAAAAGCCATGAAAAATATTTTTCTCACACCAACCGAAATTTTCCTCAAAATCTCCCTCTCAACAAAAAGCAAACGCTCACACACACACACACATACACACATGCAGTGACATTTGCAGCATTGGGAAAATAAAGCATTGTTGTCGACGACGTCAACATTTATCTTGGCGGACTTGGTGAGAAATCCAAACAGTGAGCGAGCGAGCATGGGTGAGGAAAAAGTCAAAGGCATGTGTGAGGGTGTGTGTGTGTGTGTTTGGGTGTTTAGTAAATGAATTTCATTTAGATGGCTGAGTTTCTTGTTGGGATAGAGACCCATAGTGGTGGTGTGGTGACTGTTGCTGTGCCTCTCTGCTCTGTGAGTGGGTGTGTGTGCGTGTGTGTGTGAGCCAAAGAGTGAGAGCGAGTGCCAATTGGAGAGGGAGACCTGAATGACGTTATCTGTATTGGTGGCCGTATCTATGAGTAACTTCTGCGATGATGATACTTGGGCTAGTATCTGTGTGCATCTATGAGGTTGTTTTAGTGTACGCACAACAACAATGCCATCAGTTTTTGTAGTAGAACGAGCGTGTGCCGTACGAGTTGTAGGTTTTTTCAGTGTGTTCCATACCGACCAGCAGCCATTTTGAGTTTTCGTTAAACTGAAATACAAAAAACACCAACATCGGATTTTTCTTTTTCCTCAAACAAAAACTTTAATCGAGTTTTATTTAATAATAAAACAAAAGTGTTTTTGCATGACAAAATCATAAGAAAAATAAATAATCCCCCAAAAAGAATTTAAGGAAAATATAATTTTCCTTTTTTCTTAACAAAAAAAGCCACTACAACCAAATCATTGGAACATTGTGAAAGTGTCGTACAAACTAACGTGGAAGAAATACAAAGAATTTAATTTTTGTTCGCTCCTACAAAAGCCCAAACAGAAAAAGAAATAATTTTCTAAATACAAAAAAAAAATCTTTCGGTGAAATCAAAAAGAAAACCTCTCCCATTTTGGCAAAAAAGAAATAATCAACCATTTGGGAAGATTCTTAAATAGTTTTGGTCTCCCCCGCCCTCCACAAAAAAGTCAAAGCCCCTGATAACCATAGCAAAGTGTTTTTACATCGAATCGAATCTTGTCGGTGTTGATAGATAGAAAGGAAAAAAAGTGTTCGCCAACTCCTCCACAATAAAGGTAGAATCAAAGGAAATTCTAACGTAATCCTTACTATTCATAGCAGTGTCTACGTCATTTGTGTATCTACATTTAACGGATTTTCTTTGTAGTATCATCGTGCACAAACACACGCACACACAGAAAACTCATTCGCTCGCTCTGTGTGGCAGACACCAGAAAAACCAAGCGCCCAGACCATACATCATCACATCCATCGCCCAATACAGAGACAACAAAAACACATAACACGCCACACACTCGGCAACATCCTCTAACAAAAAAAAATCATTGCTGTCGCCGTCTTTCCCGTTGCCGAGGCAAGCCACTTTTTTCCCAGTGTATCTCTTGTCGGTAAGCTGCAAAGGAAGCCACTACGACAGCAACAACAACAGCTACACAAATAGCTTCAGAGCTTTTCCCACTGCATACGTATCTGTGTATCCTTTTTTCCTTCTTTTGTTTCATTAATAAATTCCGTTTGGCCGCTGTCTTTTCAAATACGTGAATCCCAGAGTATACAGTGCACAAAACCAGCTACAACAACCACAAAAACAAAAAAGTACCAAATAAAAAGACAAAAATCGATCACAAAATAAGAAAAGCAAGAAAAAATCCATTAAAATTTGTGTGCGTGTTGTCCCATAGTGTCTCACTCTCTCTCCCTCTCTCGTCCATGCCCCCTACAATAAAAAGTGTGTAATTTTTACAACCAAAACAAAAAAAAGAGTGTTTTGCACCTAGTGTTCAAAATTTCGAATAGAAAAGGAAAGTAACGCGAAACCTCCGAAAGCATCTTTTGGTTGTTGTTATGCCCACCAATTATCTAAATCATTCTCAGGATCAGGATATATATCATCTAAATAGTGTGTCCACATTTGAAAGGTAAGATGTTGCTACAAAATATGCCTTCCACATGCGCTTTTGGAGAAAAAAATTATTGTTCCTTTTTAATTGCAGTGTAACTCACCATGTTACGCTGTAAACTTTAAAGCGCGGTACAATTTTTGTAAAAATACTGGCATTACAAGACCTCCCAAAGTATTTCGGAATTGCACCAGCTGAATCAAATCACGCCATCCAGTCAGAAATATACCAACATTTTCGATATGGCATGCAAATCGTTTTTGCTCTCTTGAATTCCATTAGCTAGTCGAAGCACTAGTTAGTGAGATTTAGTCCAGGGTATGAGGAATTCTAATATAGTAATAAGAACGAACGAGGATTAAAATTTTCACTAACACATTTTATCTCACTTCATCAAGATTAGAGATGAGTAACTAACGAGTAAATTCCCTTACATTGGATATTTATCGAGAATTTACTTTTCACTGGGCAAATAACCACTAAATACTCCACGTGTGGGAATATACCGGATAGATGCCCATCTTTAAACGAGATCGAATAACGATTAATCTTTTCTAACTTCTATGTAGAGCTGGCAAACTATCGATATTGCCAACATTCGATATTTTCGATAGTTTTAATAATAAATGTCGATAGTATCGATACGTCATCGTTAATTTCCCATCCCCCATATTTCATACGAAAATGAGAAATAAAAATCAGGAGATCGATTTATATATCGATTTGCCAGCTCTACTTCTATGTCTCATTAACACGGTCTCTAAACAGCACAATCTCTTCATATGCATCCTTAATGGAATGTTCATGGGATATTTTACATTATACATGCATCATGGTGAACCCTCAGTCTTCCAAATCACAAATTTGCCCATAAACATTCCATTAAGGAACAGGGCCAAACTTCTCCCATAACAATGAGTGCTGTTCGATTCAAGTTTGAAGCTTAATGATAAGGGCTTCCCTTTTCTTGCCCAGTCCGAATGACGTGCGGCATCTCTTTAGGAAGAGATGTTACATAGCATTTTACCTCACAAATGTCGCCAGATGTTTTCTGATGTTCTCGGCAGTAGGATTCGAACCCAGTTGTTCAGTGTCATAGGCGGAAATGCTAATCTCTGCTACCCACTATGATGGCCTCCCTCATCTTAAACATTTTTTTTTCTTAGCTTAACAGTAATATTTTGTACTAGTCTCCTATCACATTTTTCAAACAAAAATCGTAGAGTTTAAGTTTATATGATTTGGCTTGTTTCCTAAACTCCTCCTTGGAGCTTGTTCACATGGCTGGGCGTAGAAGGAGCACTCATAGAAAAAAGTTTGCTGAAAATAACAAACACTGAATATTAGTAGTTAATTTTGCTGCTATTGTAGCAGTAGTTCAGAGTAGTTTCAGAACAGCAGACTTACTTCTGAAAAGTCTGTTGTCTGCTGAAAAGTACAGCTGCTTAATTATGAATGGGATGTTACAAGACCATAAAAAGTAGCATACACATTTTCTTTTCAGCAGACTTGTGTACTCAAAACATCAAAATAGCAGTGAGAAATGTTTGCTAATACAGCAGCCCCGTGTTTGCTGAAACAACAGTAATGTCTGCTTTCCCATTTTCAGCAGACAAAAACTGCTGTTTTAGCAAACATTTTTGCTGTTTTGAATACCAAATTTGGTTGAGTGAGTCGTTGTTGTAGTGTTGCTACCTACAACCTACCTTAAAGCTTGTTCGCCAGCTCGGATCGTAGGGGGACTCTTGACGTTCGCGGAATTCCCTTACAACATCTCTTTGGCCTTATTCGAGCAGCCGCACCGTAAGAAGATTTCTTAAGAGCATTCTCTCTTTCTACACTATCATAAGAGCTTGTTCTCCCAATTGTGATGTAGAGAGACAGAGACTTGGTATCGAAGTATCACATCGCAGACGTCGCCCAACTCTCACCCTCTGTGTTTAAGACAACTATCGCTTTAGTGTTGAAATATTACACATCAATAAAGACATTCTTTTATAACAGAAAAACCCTAAACCTCCGTATTTTTTTATATACCATCCTCTCAATACGACACGCTCTCACCCGCATCCTAGGATGATTTCAGTATGGGAGATATTCAGTGTATTTTTCGATGTTGTCTTCATTCGATTAGGTTATGACATTTTAACAGAGTCTATATTCTAAAACAAATATGAGATTCTTAAGTAAAAAGTTCCGTTATTCATGCCAAAATGTAATATAAACATTCTTTTATAATAGAAAAACCCTAAACCTCAGCATTTTTTATATACCATCCTCTCAATACGATACGCTCTCACCCGCATCCTAGGATGATTTCAGTATGGGACATAATCAGTGTATTTTTCGATGTTGTCTTGTCGCTCTGCGGCACGCCGCACAGTGGGATTGAAAAATAAATAAGTTTGGCATTTTGAAATGAATAAATGCGCTTTTGACAGCCCGAGCAAAATTTTGTAGGGCCGAGGTGACCAACTTTGAAAGCCCACCAAGCGGTCCCAGGTACTTCTTGGGCCCTGAAATTTTGCATATAAACTGGATAACACCTGAGCCATGTAAAATGTAATGAAAATATCTCTAACCGCATCAAAATGGTCGACTTATTTCCACTTATTTCCATACCATTGTGCGCCTTCCGGACTCGGCTGTCAAAAGGAGGTCCCTTATTATTGAGCTTAAAATTAAATCGGACAGCAATCATTGATTTCTGAGAAGTTTGCCTCAGTTCCTTAAGGGAATATTCATGGGCAAATGTGCATTTTGCACCACCACTGTGGTACAGGTTTTTATAACTTTGTACATTTGTTTGCAACGCTAAGGAGTAGTATACCGATCGGCTTAGAATCACTTTCTGATTCGATTTAGCTATGCCCGTCTCTCGGTCTATCCACGTATTCTTGAAATCAAGCTACACGTTGCATTTGCTGCCCGATTGTCGTAAAATTTTACACAAGTTCCTTTTGTGGGTCCAAGAACGAACGCTATTGAAAAAATCGGTTCAGATTGGGATATAGCTCTCAAATATATCTTTCATCCCTTATAGCGTTGTAAGACTATAGGGGGCTTCTAGGGGTATACTTATCAATTACGATACGATATTTACACAATTTAGCATGAGGTGTTTCAATTGGTGTTCCAATACGTGTGCAAAATTTGATCAACATCGGTTCAGATTTAGATGTAACTCCCATGTATATCTTCCATCCGATATGGACATTTAAGGGTGTTGTAGCCACAATTTTGGCTACAACACTAAATCTTTTAGTCGACTAAATCTTTTAGTCGATATACGCTTTTAAGACTGCAGGAGCCACATTTTAGGTCCTATCGTTAGAAAATCTTGCAAGGTTCTCTTCGATATTGGAATAAGTATGCAAAATTAAAGTCCGACTGGTAGTAGGTAGACTCGGTGGTGTCGGCTGCACCTGGCTTTTACCTATCCTTATTGGTTTGCTTTGGTGTAATCTTATCTTACCTTTATCTCGTTTAATATAGAAACCATCAAATACAACAAGAAAATGGTTTCCTGAAATCTGATTCCCAAGAATTTTTCGAAAAATTGTTGTTTGACTTTTAAAGCTTTGTAAAATTTCTGACTGTGGACAGACCAATTTTCCCCCAAAACATGACCATGTATGATGGGAAAAATTTTATTCAAATAAAACTGCATTTGTATACCTCTCAGCCAATTCAAACGAGAAAGCTATTTCTTTGGGTATTTTTCTGTCCATTTGTCGTTAATGGGTTAATGCACACAACTTAAGCAGACATGTACGTTTAAACATTTCTATGGAATATTCATCTACCTTTCAGGGGCCTATTTTTTTAGGCACAATCTTTCATGATCCCATTATGGCTTGCAGCAAATCAATTCTAGATTTTGTTATCACTTTTAAAATTTACACGTTTTTCTATGTCAATGACATTTCTTCATCAAAGTGTGGCTAAATGTTCAATGGCTAACGGAAACACACACACACACAACTATCTTCCTTCTTTTCGTGGTGCATTTTTTATGTCTGCTAGACCGTCTGGCCCTAAAGACTATATTTAGAGGCAACTTCCTCTTTGGCAACACCATATTCTAGTTGCCGGCCCGTTTCTTACGCACAATATAACGAACACACACACACACACACTCATCCATCTCTCCATCCATCCATTCGCTAAGAAGAAACAAAAACAACACAACAAACGCCAACAATAACATAAAAATACAAAAACAAAAACAAACATGAAACAACAAATTTGGTAAAGTTCAGTAGACTTTTTCAGTGAAATGATAACTTATTGAAGGCAAAGAAGATATTGAAAACCCCCTACAGATGGTGTCACTCTTGGGCATCTTCAAATGGAGGATCAAAGTTTCTCATCGACCAATCTAATGGATCGATTATAGATGGCAACTCGAATAAAGTTGGGTTGCCAAGAGATAAAAAAACCACGAAGTAAAAATTAATATAAAGTTGAAAGTTTTTGTCACTTTCACTCAATATCAGTAGTTTTAAAGTTCAGCTACAAAGAAATAAAAATTTCTGTAACAAATTTTAGCCGTTGGCAACCCAACTAGGTTGCCATCAATAATCGACCCATAAGATTTCTTTTTCATTGATGTTTCTGTCAACGGAGGGTAGACTGAGGAGGATCTCCGACTACCTTGCAGCAGTGTCGACTGGAGTGAGGGCATTCGCGATTCGTTTTCCTGAGAGGGATGAATGGAGGGCGGATGGTGTACTTAAGGAGGATGAGACCTCGATCCACACAGATGGCTCCAAGATGGAGTCAGGGACTGGATTAGGAGTCTACTCTGATGCACTCAATATCGGTATGCCGGACAATTGTACGGTCTATCAGGCAGGGGTCTATGCCATTGCAAGGGGTATACCGCCCTCGAAACTCAGAATTTATGTGGACAGTATGGCGGCGCTCAAGGCTTTGGGGTCGAGGATGGTGAGGTCGAAATGCGTGGCGGACTGTTTGGAATCCTTGGATAGGCTCCGGGCCCACGATGTGACGCTGACATGAGTTCGCGGACATGGAGGGGTTCGTCTGCGCCGGGTGGACCAGTCATCGGTATTGCCTATGTGCCATTTGTCGAGCTACTGAACACAGTAGAGGGGATAGCCAGGGCGGTGTCGGTGGCGAGGTGGGACACGGTGGATGGTTGCCGTACTGCGAAGGCGCTATGGCCGGTCATCGATCGGAGGAGGATGAGGGAATTGCTGGCGTTCCATAAGAGGTTGATGAGTACTTTAACAGGGGTTATAATCGGACACTGTACCATAGGCCGCATGGCGACGCGCATGGGGATACCGCACTATGACTTCTGTAGGCGTTGCCTCGATGAGGATGAGGAGGAGACTATTGAACACTTGCTTTGTTCCTGTCCGGGACTGCAGAGGCGTAGGATTTCCTTTCTGGGGAGTCGTTTCTTCTGTGATCTGGGTGAACTTGCGAACTTGTATTTGTTGAGGGAACAGGATGGTTCCGAAGTGGCGTGACCCAGGCTCTTACGTAGCGAAGGGCGGTTCTTCACCTCCCGCTCGGGTTTTCTCCACTCCTCCTGTCTTTTGTCTTTTTCTTTTTATTTGTGTATAACTTCTAATACGAGGTCTCACATTTTCCCTTTTTTCCCTTTCTCTCTCTAGGGTACCACAATGGGCCAAACTGGCCTCCGAGTGAACTCACCTTTGGTGGGCGACCCATTCAACCTAACCTAACCTTCCGTTAAACAACTGAACATTCCCGGACTATATTTTGGCTATCTTACAACACCGCCGCTTTCAACAACACTGCTCAATATTGACAGTATGGGGATTTTCTTCCCGAATTGGGTTTTTTTTTTTTTTTTTTTGAAAATGGCGACGAAAATTTTGATTTGGGGACTTGGGGTGGGACTGTATCTTTGCAAATCAAAACCATATTAATCAAGGTCTATATTATTGTTAAATCGCAGGTTGGGCGCAATGTTTCCCTTAAGCCCCTCTGAGTGTGGCTATAAACTTCGATCAGAACAAAATTATGTTCAAACGAAAGATTTGCGAAAGTGAATCATGTAATGCAAATCCATTCAAAACTCTTTGGAGATTTTCTCGCACTTGGAGATTTATGGGGCAAAAATATTCAAATGGACAACCATTATGTTCACCCCATGCCAGGCCGCTTAAAATTTCTTTGGAATAAAGCAACTCTAAGGCTTCAATAGAAATTACAAGAGGTTTCCAGTGGATCGATTTGTGGGAAACTGATCATATGTCTTCGTATGCTTAATGCCCAGTTTAACTTCCCGGCATTTAAAGAACATTGAACTTCAGCTTTATTCGTTCGATTCTCTTCTTGTAGCATACAATAAAACCACCCACGATAGGGTGCAGCGAGACTTGTGCGCACCCCACACGAAATAAGGCAAATCTCATCAAAGTTCACTCGCTGGTGGGTTACGCAGTGAGGAACGCACAGCACAGCATACACATCACAGCATTTTGCTGCTCTATTAAGACGATGTTGATGTTTTGATACTAGACAAGACTTTTAAAAATAGCTTTCCCACTAATAGCCAAGAAATTTCAGAAAATTTTTCCAACATAATCGCCCAAACTCAGAGTACACAGTGAGCACAACGAACTTATGAATGGATGAGCGGAAGGGCAACATATTGTAGATGCTGTGCCTGAAATTGGAGTGGAAATGCCTTGGCGCCCTTCCCTTTGGCAAAGATTCCCTTGAATCGCATCTCGGTGGGTTGTTTATGTTTGAATGGCTACACAGGGAGGGCGTTATTGGTTGGTTGGTGGAGATGATCATTAGCCAGAAATAGAATTGAAAACGGAACTAGAAATGTTGCAAAGACGGACCGCCAATGAAGGTATAGACGCATGGACGGACAGCAACGGCCGCTAAGGGCGGACGATATGTCTATGCATACATGCTTGATGGATGGAGGGGTGATTAAGGGAAATTCATAAATAGACATGGACAACTTATTTATAACAAGACATACGAATTGTTTTCCCATCAATTTCTTCGATGTTCCAAATATTTTCTTGTTTGGGGGGCAATGACGTTGCACTGTCGTCAGCCCCTTACAAAAAGGGACGGTTCAGTTTTTAGTTAGTAGAAGATGTGAGCAGCTAAGTAGGCAATGAAGAAATATTTTACTGGCAAATCGATGTATACACGAAAAAAAATAATTCATTTGTTATAAACGAAATTTTCAACAAGTAAACTTTATTTGTAAAAAACGTTGGTACTTTGTTTACGGCAAAATCACAAGAACTTTTACGATAAGTTCAAGCTAGAATTTGTGACAAACACATTTTTGTTTGTTATGCTCAGTAGTTCAAATTTTAGGCAAAATTTGTCAACAGTCATACAAAAATTACCATATTAATAAAAATCGGACGAACATATATATAGCAGCTATAACCAAATCTCAACTGATTTTTCACAGTCCCTATATCAATTTCGTTTCTAGGCCCAAAAAAAATTTGTCTGTCAAATTTGAAGATGATCGGATGAAAATTGCGATCTTTACACAAATTCCAAATCCAGATTTGCCCTTAAACACTCCTTTAGGGAACAGGGGCAAACTTCTCACATATCAATGAGTGCTTTCTGATTCAAATTAAAGCTCAATTATAAGGGAGCTCATTTTTATAGCCGAGTCCCAACAACATGCCGCAGTGCGACATCTTTTTGTGGAGAAGTTTTTATATTGCTGCCATACCATTTTTTCAAATGGCATAGATCCCCACAAATTTCGCCACCTTTAGGAGGGGATAACCACCGCTGACATTTTTTTTCTGATGTTCTCACCAGGATTCCAACCCAGGGGTTTAGCGTAATAGGCGGACATGCCAACCTCTGCGCTACGGTGACGTCCGTACTTTTTACATAAATTAAGATGGGCAAACAGATGGACATACAGAAAGACGGACATAAAATCGAATCAAAAGTGGTTCTTAGTAGTTCAGAATACTTAGCAATGGGTGTATCTCTCTTCAAACAAGAGCGCTAAGTTATAATATCGTTTATCACAGTAATGGTATGCTCTCTACGCTCACGCCCTAAAACTCTCTGAAAGAGACAAAAGAAATAAACCAAGCAAACGATTCATCTTTTAGAGTAAAAAAGCGTCTTTCTCTGTAAAAATTACATTTTTGACTTGAAAGAATTTCTGAAGTCTCGCATAATGAAAGCATCCTTTAGCACAGAAGAAACGCTGTTGGAGGAGAATGTTAGACAGAAAAGCAAATTTTGCCCATGAACATTCCACTAAGGAATAGGGGAAAACTTCTCACATATCAATGAGTGCAGTCCGAATCAAGTTTTAAGCTTAATGATAAGGGGCCTCCTTTTTATAGCCGAGTCCGAAAGGCGTGTAGTATTTTTTCTCTTTGGAAAAATACTACACTCATAAAAATTTGTTAGTAAAAACAGCAAAAAAGTTTGCTGAAACAGAAGAAAGTCTGCTGAAAATGGGACAGCAGTAATTTGTTGCTAAAACAACAAACATTTACTGCAGTTTTCGAATTGAAGAAAAAAATGAAAAAAGCTCAAAAAATGCTGGACTAGTGTACGGTCTTTCAGGCAGAGGTCTGTGCCATAGCAGTGGCCGCAACAGAAATTCTGGTAAGAGGCTTACCGCCCTAGAAACTCAGAATTTATTGTATGACGGCGCTCAAGCCCATTCTCGACTGGTGAGGTAGAGATGCGAAGCGGATTGTTTGGATAGACTCTGGGCCCACGATGTGACGCTGACATGTGTTCCTGGGCATGAGAGGATTCCAGGAAATGAGAGGGCGGGCATTTGTAGAGCTATTTCGAATATTTCAAAAATTTTAATATTTCATCTTGTTTTTCAATTTTGCAATCTATAACTTAAAATTTTTTGTATTTTTGTACAATTTACTCATTTTTGATCGAATTGAAATAACAGTAGACAAAATAACTACAACTATTATATTTATGCTTTAAAACAAAAAATGTACACCTAAAATTGGCAATTTCTTTTTTTTTAATATATAGCAAATGCCTCAATTGTTGTTTAGAAGTTTAAAAATTTTTGAATGGATTTATTCAAAAGTTTAAAATTTTTAATGTAATATCAGCAGACAGAGTTTGCTGATATCAGCAACTAATTTTTCAGGGTGTACTTCCCCAATAAAGGAAATTTCTTTGCCGCAAAGATTTTCCAAACGTGTCATTTGTTTGCGTGTAACAATGCAACAAATGCTGAAAACCAAGGGGGAGGAGCATGTAAACTTTTCCCCACAAGCGTAAGGGTGTCTGGTCAACTGAGAGGGAGCTTGTCCCAAAAACAAAATCTTAAAATAAAAAAACGATATCCCCTGTCATCTCATAAAAAACAATTGCAAGCCATAATTCAAACTGTCGTTGTCAACGGCCATCTAATGGGAATTTTGTGTCAATCGAGAAACATTTTTAGACAACCACGAAAAGGTCTGTCAAGAGGGGCGAGTGCTTAGAGATGCCTCGAATTGTGCATTAGAATTTTTTTGAAGAACGGAGAATTATTTCAAATTCATTTTTTAGATCAATTGTAAGTAAGGATATCATTTTCATAAACACTAAACCAGTTTCCACTTGGGATGGAACAATGAAATAGTCCTTGTTCTCATCCTTATCCATGCACATTTTTCACACAAACGAGATTTGTGCACACACTTTATTCCTGTTGCTAATTCTATGGAAGGCTGTTGCCGGGTTTCCTGGTATTCATGTCCTTTTGGGACATGAATCGTTGGCATTTCGTATACCCTAAACCACACACACACACACACTCGCATTGGTGTACTTTTGAAGAAATTAAAATTCCATCAAAAACTAGTACCAGCAGCCATTCTTTTGATACTCTTTTTGCCATGGCATGCCATGGAGGATGAAATGCTCTGTCCCAACCCAACCATTCCCAGGCATCGTCATCGTCTTCTTCTTCTTCTTCTGGTTCTTCAAAGACTAGCATAGAAGAGATATGATTTTGTTTGATTTTGAAACTTTGGCAATCTGTAAATGCCGCAGCTCAAGGAACTGCCACGGCCACAACAATGGAAAGCTTCCCTCATTGTTGGCGGCCACATCAGGCGTTATCTGGCGCTTTTCACACACACTCGATCGCTTTTGCCAGGCTTAAGGACTCACTTTGGCATTATAATTTGTTGTCAGTGTGCTTGTGTGTGTGTGTGTGGTCTGAGGATTATTTTCAACTTCTGCACCATTTTTACTTGGGCCACATACGGCCTTCGCTTTTAAATCAAAACTGGCATTAGATGCTGCTGCTGCTGCTGCTACTGCAACTGGCTTTCGATTGTGGTCGATAAAGAAGACACCGGAGGAGAATATAAAGGAGAATACTTCTCTGTTTCTTTTAAGCTGCTAAAACAAGAAAAAGACCTTATTTTCTTTTGTATATTGAGGCTTTTGTCTTAGACACACAAAAACAGAATCGAAGAGAAGTTACGCTAGAAGTTTCTATTCAAGAAAAATCCTGTTAAAGGCTATGAAAGGGAAGCTGGTACTTGTTTTCAATCTAGGAAATGGATGCAACCCATCGATTCAAGGTAATCATGTTTTCCCCCTTTATTTCCTCCAAACGCAGTACATGTCCGAGAAAAACAAGCACATGGCCTTATCAAAAATTGTCAAACAATAGGAAATTGCGGAACAACGTCCTCTGCATTGCAAATCCAAGCATACTACAAACTCGGCTAACGAGACGACCTTCTTTACAGACAAAATACCAATGCAATTTTTTCTAAGGACAAAATTTCAATGAATTGTTTTCTAAAGATAAAATGAATTTTTTGTAAAGGCAAAATTTATAATGAAATTTTCTATTAAGCAAAATTCACAAGACAAATTTCTCGTCAGACAACATTTTAAAGAAATGTTTGGTAAAAATTTGTAGGATATTTCTTTTTTTAAGAAAATTGCAGAACATGGAAATTTGCAGTACCAGATTCCAACATCCAGAACGAGAAACTAAAGAAATCATGTTAATATAGATGGAAGGCATTCAACCAGAGTACCAGACGTACGATCAATACGAGGAGCGAACTTCCATTTGGACCATTAATTGTTGTTGTTGTCACCGCATTTGTAAGTGGAGGTGGCGATGCTCGTCAAGCTCCATATGTGAGCAGGCAACCTTTGTTTGTTTCTCTTTCGATACAAGCTCAATGATCGGAGAATTGTGTTGTGCAAATGGAAAAGGAAGCCAAAAATTGCAACACACATCAACCACTCCTGCAGAGGCAAAGAGGGAAATCTGGCAACAGATACAGATAGTGTTCTAAGGATATGGAGACAAAAACTTTTCCCAGCAGCTGGTATCCGATGATGGTGGCGATCAGTATACCATATTTCCAATCCCTGATATTGACATAGAATGTATACCGACTGTTCAAAACGAGGTCCACGTAGCAGTAACCCACTTGAAAAACAATAAGGCATCTTGAGCCGGTGAGGTAACGGTTCAACTGTTTAAGACCGAAGTTTACATGCTGATAAGGCGTATGCATCAGCTCGTCTGTGCAGTCTGGCCAGAAGAACGCATACCCGATGATTGGTATGAATCAGCTCGTGTGCGTACACTGGCCAGAAGAACGCATACCCGATGATTGGTACCTACCATACTATATGGCATACACAAGAAAGGAATCAAGACAGCATGTGGCAGAGCAATAAGTCTCCTTCCCATCGCATACAAGATACTATCGAGCGTACTGTATGAAAGATTAAAGTCAAAAGTGCGGCTTTAGACCCGGTAAATCCATCATAGATCCAGGCACGGAATGATTATGAGCATCATACGCGTTGGAACCCTCAGTTCCGATTTGTGTGGTGTTTAACGTCATAACGGAAAGCTCAGCTGGGACCATATGGAGTAGCTGCCATACACTGATAGGAAAAATATGTTACAATCCACGAACTGTATGAGCTGTATATCAACTGATATCACTGATAGGAAAAATATGTTACAATCCACGAACTGTATGAGCTGTATATCAACGTTGGCTTAGTGAAGCGTGTCGAAATACAACGTATGCGTTGGCCTATGTTGTAAGAATCTCCAGCGAAGAAGTCTTTTGAAGGCAAGCACTATGACACACGCAAACAGGGATGACCAAAACTCCGATGGAAAAATCAAGTGGTGAAACTTTTGCGATCTCTGGCGTTCCTTTTCCATTTGCAAATCTCCGATTATTGAGCTCGTCTCGAATGATAAACAAACAAAAACTCCAAAACTCCGATGGAAAAATCAAGTGGTAAAAGACATCTCGAAACTGGGTGTCACAGATTGGAGAAGTAGCGCAGAAGATCGAGGCGCTTGGAAATCTATTCTTAGATCGGCCAATTGAACAAATCCGCAATCATCCAACTAAAGAAGAGAAATGAAGTCACACTAGCGCAGAGGTTAGCATGTTCGCCTATGATGCTGGATTAAAGAAAAGTAATAATAATGGCTTCGAATCCCGGCGAGAACATCATAAAAAATTATCAGCGGTGGTTATACCCTCCTAATGCTGGCGACATTTGTGAGGTACTGTGCCATCTGGCATGTCAGCCACAACTTCTGCAAGAGTTGTCGCATTGCGGCAGGCCGTTCGTACTGTGGTCTATAAAAAGTAGGCTCCCTATCATTGAAATTAAACTTGAATCAGACATATCACTGAGTATATGTGAGAAGTTTGCCGTTGTTCTTTAATGGAATTTTCATGGGCAAATTTTCATTTTGCAAGTTTTAATGAATTTTTTTCTTAAAGAAACAATGTTCGTTAAATTTTTCTATAAACAAATGTTAGGGAAATTTTCCATAAAAATAAAATATAATTTTTTTTTATTTTCTAGGAAAAAAATTTATTTTCAAGCCTAAAAGGCTTTTGTTTTAGAAAAATTAGGATTTTGTCTTGAGAGCATTTAGTATTGACAAATTCGAGCTAGAAAATGGCAATATCTCATTTTCTTTGTACAAAATTATGGATCCGGTGTTTATTGTTTTGCAAAAGTTCCCCTCAATATAGCCTCTGCAAACACCACCACAGTTTATAGAGTGTAGAGGCATTGCACAATACTCCCATTTGTTGCTACAGGTTGTGTAAAGAACATTTCGCCGGTTGCATCATATCCCTGACAGAAACCACGAAACTCAGATGTCTAAGGGGTTGAAACGTCATTTTTGCCTTATTGCTGTTGTATGGGTGTGTATGTGTTTCGTATCATAATCGTGTTCTGTATGCACTGACTCGATATGCATGCGCATCAAAGGTCAGAGTGCAACAGGGGATGGTAGTCGGTGCTTGACTGCAGGTTTACATAAGCACGACTCGGTCTCATGATGCTTACGATGATACGAATATCCTGTGCCCATATGCAAAACATGTATGATTTTATGTGTTGATTGACTAGTGTACAAGGATGCATGTGTGTGTGTGCGAGAGTCTACTTTGTTGGCTGCAACTAGCACAACATATCATACAAATGCAACGACACCAAACACAACAACAACAACAAAAACAGCAATAGCTTCCTAGGAAGGGTAACATTCGCATGCCAATGTTCTCTCTTTCACAAGCCAGCGCATGCGATGCAAATGCCGGCAAAATTGCACGTTTATTGTTAAAGCTAGGTGCGGGGGGGAGGGCCAGGAGATGCAGAATATTTCTGTGCACTCACCATTTGGGTAACATTGCATGTGATGTACAAGTAGTGAAGTTGTTGCTGTTGCTCACAGTGGTGGCAATGGTGGAATGATGGCAGAAGGAGAAGTACAACGAAGTTATAGGCAAAAGGGGTGCACTTTTTCTTAATGCATGCTTTTGCATGCGTAGGCGCATTTTCTGCATTCTGCCTATGATTGGTTGATTCCGCACGACAGCGGCGGAATGCGCTCTCCATAACTCGACAACAAGTGCAGTTACAAGGTAGGCCTAGCTTGCACATAGCCAAGGGGAACGGCAACGGGAAGGCAGTTATGTTATGCCCGTACAGGAGAGAGGAGAACATATCAAAGTGTTACATACAAATAAATGTGTGTGTATAGACACATGTATGCGGCAACATTCTCAGCATCGTTGCAACTTTAAGGCTTTTTATTGGCCTTTCAACGCCATTGCAATTCCTCTGCACGTTTTCTTCTTGGTGTGGGTTTGTGCCGCAAAAAAAGGGTTGCATGTTGCAGTTATGCCTGTCTGCTGGGTTTAGAACTTTTTGCTGGCTTCGTTCGAATCGTCTGCTTTTCATTCGTTGCGATGACAATGAGGTGTTGAGGAGCCTACATATCCTGCCACTTAATGCAGTCGGGTATCATCACCTTCAATTCAATTAAATTTCAATACGATCACTCATTCCTCCAACAGTTTTTTGCTTTGTTTTGTGTAGATGAATGCATTTATGACATGGGGTTTCATATTTATCTTCATCATCATCGTTTTTCTTCTTCTGCATTTCTTTGTTGCTGGTGTGAGGCACCTAAAACTTTTGAAGTATGCTCTCACACCTTACAGGTCAGTCGGTTGGTTGGCTGGCCGCCCTTGTCCATTGCATGTCTCTTGACAGACACTTTTTGACGTTAATGACATTTTTGAAGTATCATTAACTCGCTTCTTACCGAACATTGCTCAAGTGATTGCTTTTTTGTTCGATTTTGCCATTTTTCTTTTCATCTGAGTTCCTCTGCCACCAAATGACCACGACATTCATTCAACATCATCGATATCGACAATGGTATTATTGAGAAATGGTGTGCATTCTGGATAATTGAAGCAAAGTGGAATATGTAGTAATGGAATCAATTTGGGCACAACCAATCGATACAAAACATTTGGGAAGGTGTACAATTGGAATAATTCAATCTTTTTATACCCATCACCGTGGGATGGGGTTTTATTCATTCTGTCATTCCGTTTGCAACACATTGAAATATCGATTTCCAACCCTAAAACGTTTATATATTAGTGAACTTCGTAATATTCTAAGGCCTCTGTCCGTCCGTTTGTTGAAATCACGCTACAGTCTTTCAAAATCAAGATATTGATGTAAAACTCCGCACAGATTCTTATTTTGTCCACAGGTAGGTTAAGTTCGTAGTTGGGCTATATCGGAATGTATCTTGATAAAGACTGTTCGTCCGATTTAAGGTCTTATGCCCACACAAAGAGCATTTACTACCCAAATTACTACCCTAGATTGGACCATATTCCGATATAGAGACATAAATTGTCACTGAATTTTTTCGAAATGTGGTTAAAATACGTGGTGGGTATCCAAAGGCCAACCAGAACCCGACCTCGAACTTTACGCTTCGTTTCGTTTTCCATTCAATGCCCCTAGGTTGGTTTAGGTATCTTCCCCAACTGCCTCTCAGCAATAGTTTAACAGTTTGTTATTACAACATTAGGAAGTTCCAATCAGGGGCGGAGTTACTGCGTGAATGATCGAGGACTCTTTTCTATCTTATGAAATGTTATCTCATATTTAATGAATATTAAAAATTTTAAACATATTTTAAGTGAAATTTATAAAAATACATTAAGTTCGGCCGCGTCGAACTTTGGATACTCATAATCCGGTGAAAATGCATTATTTATTCCCCCTTTGCGGCTATTTCCAAATAAGGTCCTATTTGGACCAAATTCGGCACGGACATTGAGTGGTCTAATAAATACCAGTCACTTTTCAATTTTGGTTCAATATTGGTCTTTTTGTCAGCTATATCTAAATATAGACCGACCGATCTGAACCATATAGGACACGGATGCCGAAAAGCCTAACAAAAGACACTGTGTCAAATCGGATAATAAATTCGCCAAGACCTTAAATCGAGAGACCGATCTATGTGGCAGCTACATCCAAGAAGAATATCGAGGGGCCCAATTTCAGCGTCCTCAATTTCGGCGAAATCGAACAAAAAATACGCCATTTATGGCCCCAGACCTTAAATCGAGAGTTCGGACTATATGGCAGCTATATCCAAATCTGGACCGATCAGAGCCAAATTGGGAAAAAATGTCGAAGAACCTAACACAACCCACTGTCCCAAGTTTCAGCGAAATCGGACAACAAATACGCCTTTTGTGGACCCAAGGCCTTATATTGAGAGATCGGTCTAGATGGCAGCTATGTCAAAATCTGACCAAACTGAAGAAGGATATCGAGTGGCCTAACAAAACTCAATGTCTTAAATTTCAGCAAAATCGGGTAATACATGTGGCTCTTATGGTCCTAAGACCCTAAATCGGCAGATCGGTCTATATGGGGGCTGCTGTATCAAAATAGAATCTGTGCAAAGTTTCAGCTTTGGGCGCCCCGTTAGCCGAGGGGTCGTGGGTTCGATTCACGCCAGAAGCCTTGGTCGGTCGCTGCTGTGGTATTACAATGGACTTAAAATTGTCTAAGTGAGTCTGTAAAGGATTGCCACTCTTACCTAACCTAACCTTCAGCTCAATATCTCCATTTTTAAAGACAGTAGTGTGATTTCAACAGACAGACAGACGGACGGACATGGCTAGGTTAGGTTGAAAAGAGGGTGCGGAGGTTAATCCGTCCCATGACATTATGGACATACACCTAAGCCGGACACGGACATGGCTAGATCGTCTTAGATTTTTACGACAATCAAGAATGTATATACATTATAAGGTCGAAAATGGATATCGATGTGTTGCAAACGGAATGACAAATGAATATACCTCCATCCTTCGGTGGTGGGTATAAAAATGAAGAATTTCAAATAATTTTGCCCGTTCACGTTCGCGATTATTAAGCCGCAACTCTCTTGTAGATGTAGATGGTGCCTCACGGATCTCTACTGAGCTGGAATTTCCGGCTACTCTATGATCACGAAAACCGATTGAGGAAATCTTTTTTCTCTCTGTAAATAATAAAGCCCACAGCAAGAGCTTCATACAACATCTATGTAAATATTTTCCTAGAAGTAAATTTTATGAATGGCATGGCATTCGTTGTCCGTCTTTGTGTGTGTTACTGCCTCCTCCTTGCCAGCAACAAGTGGTGCATAATGTTGCATTTGCACACGCATATCTTTTTAATGCGTCAGCAACGTTTGTGTGTTTTTTCTCTTCTTATCTTGGAAGTGAACAAAGTAGTAAGGAAGCTGTGCCATGGCTCGGCAATAGGCATTCTGCTGCTACCCATAGCGGTGCTGGCATTAAATAGGTCATGATGATTGGTTGCACTCAACCCTTTGGTGTGAGTAATTTTGAGCAAACATTTCTCTCTCCCTTTAATTCGCCTCCTTTGCCTGCAACTGCACTTCAGCAAAGGCTATGTCAGTGACTGATACCCCCCTTATGCATCGTGACTTGTCTTGCATAACCAACACCACCGCACTGCACCACACCACTCAGCTAGCGCATGTTGATTGCAGAGTCACTGTAGTTTTCAACTTAATGTCGCTCTTCCTCTCTCTCTCTCTCTCTCTCTCTCTCTGTTTGCATTTTTGATTGCATTGAGCATCTCTCTGGCCTTTCAAAATGTCTCACCACTCTTTGGCCCTTTGCTGTCAACAGCAACACTTGTAATCTCAGTCCATGGTTCGGTGGCTCACTGAACATTTCGCATAATTGACCTCATGCGCCTCTCACTACACTTGGTAGTAAACATGAATGGGAAACCGGCATCGATGACTGACTAAGCAGTGCAGCGGTGCTGCCTACTGCACTTGTTGCAGCCAGGCTTGCGGCCATGGCCCGAAGGAATTTATGAAATTGCAAAATTACGGTTTGTTATTTTTTTTTTTTGTGGAGGTTTTTCGCTCATTCGCCTTTGCCTTGTCCTGCGTATGTGCGTTAATTTGATAAATTACTTTACAATAATAGCCTTAAACTATTTTTTGTGTAGGAAATCGGTAAAATTTCTTTAGGTGCGTGTTAATCGATGATGTGCTTTGAAGAATTTTAATGAGCTCATTTTTCACGCAACTAAAAAAGTTGCCAAAATTGAATAAATGGTCCAAAACAATAACAGAGTATTCATACAATAATCAAAATTTTCTATATATGATAGCTACTCTACAGATAAAATTTAAGTAAAATAAAATTCTTTAAGCAAAATATCTATGAAATTTGTTTGTAAAGGGCGGTATGCAGCTCAAACAAAATTTTCGTTACCATTAGAAATGCATTGACGTTATCGGTTTGCTTACTTGTTCCAGGGTGGAATTGAAAGCATTGGCATTTTTTTTTTTTGGTTCATTGAATTTTTTTTTGCTCCACGTAATGGATTTATTTCTACAAAACAACGCTTAATTGTTGATAATGCTAAAGATTAGGCACATTGGCCAAACGGATGCTCTGTTGTTTTGTCACCATGTGTTTGCTAATGAAAATTTCGCTTGAGATGCATACTGGGCCTAAGACTAAAAATTCAATAAAATGTTCACTTTAACAAATTTTTGTGGAAGCCATCGTAGCGCAGAGGTTAGCATGTCCGCCTATGACACTGAACGCCTGGGTTCGAATCTAGGCGAGAACATCAGAAAAAGATTTCAGCTGTGGTTATCCCCTCCTTATCATGGCGACATTTATGAGGTACAATACCATGCATAGAAGCCATGTAAAACGGACTCGGTCATTGAGTTTAAACTTTAATCGCACTTCACGCATTGAAGTGTTGAAAGTTTTCCCATGTTCTTTGACGAAATGTTCTTGGGCAAATAAGTGTAAATTGGGCGATTATAGTTTATAGACGCAATGTCGAATTCTAAACCGATTTTGATAGTCTACAGCATTGGTGTTGAGATGAAAAATAAAACAATTCGAAGCAAGATTCGGGGATATCCGTGCAAAATTTTAATAACTTCGGCTCCATAACTGCAAATCAATCAAATCATATTAGAACTACCAAACAATAGTAGGTACGTATTCGCGCTAAGATTCTAGAAATAGCAAATTGAGGAGGGGTCTGGTGTCCGTTAAACCCCCCACCCCCCCCCTGGCTACGTCCCTGGTGGCGGCAGGGCACAAAAATTAGTTAAAACATTTTTAACTTAAGAGACGTTAGGAGTATGTGTATCCCCCCCTGGCTACGTCCCTGGTGGCGGCAGGGCACAAAAATTAGTTAAAACATTTTTAACTTAAAAGAAGTTATGAGTATCTGTAAATTGTGTATAAATGTTCAATGAGTTTGATTCCCAACATCTGTTCCAACCGAACCAAATCTTAAAATGTTGTAATGCCGACTTCAAACATGGTCGTGGAGACAGTCATGGCGTTTAACGCACTAATAGTTCAAATAGGATGCAGCTACCACATTGGCATCAATGCTCCTTACAATATAAACTAGCGCTTTTCATTCTCATCTCATCATCATCATATCGGATCATCTCGAATAGAAACTTTACAGAGCGTTATATAAATCTCTGTGCTACAAGACAAGAAAGAAATATCCGCTCCCTTGTCATATGCCACAACAACTTGTCACATTTTTTGCTAAAAATATGCAGGAGCAATGCCTAACAGAAAACAGCTTGTTAGTTAATGTTTACTTTTTGTTTTTGCTTATTACTGTCCAGTTGACAGCAATAATGAAAGGTTTCGTGTATGGCGAGAGCCCGCATTTTATTGCCACCGAATCCCATAATTATCGCTTATTTAAATAACGATGATAACTGCCTTTCCAGGCATACCCTGCACTTAGCAGTTATTGTAGCAACAAATTTAAGACAGCAGAGTAGTGCATTTTGCAGCTTCTGCCCAATAGTGGCCGTTAAACGGCTTCATTAGGGAGTGATTGAACAAAGCGAAAAATTAAGAAAATATTGAAATTTTAGAGAAGAACTTACATTTCCATCATACTTTCTTAGCTTTAGACGATTTGTTGTTTCTTTAAGTGTATCTAGAATTCTTATCTTTTCTTTCAGGTAAATACTGGGAAAACATTACAAAATGTAAGCAGGTTTGTATACAACCGAGTTTAGAATTTTAATTCAGAGTTTTAAGGAGGTAAAACCTTTAAGTCCTTTTCATAATAGCGATACTTTGTGATTTTGGAAACTTTTTCAATTCGTAGTGACTGAATTTCGTTTTAAGTTTTCTTTGCTGAGTTAACAGGGCAAAAAATATCGAATATTTAAAAAAAACTCTATTCATTCACACTAATAATTGTTGAAAATTTTAACGTTAAACTCATCTTTCTTTAAAGTTAAAAGAAATAATTATCATAACCCAAAAAATTAGTTGTGATCTTGGTTATTTGGAAAAAATGCTTGAGCTTATAAAATGTACATTCTAGATATATACAAAAATCTTTTCTTAAAAACAGAGCTGTTTTGACTCACCTGTTTTGACCTAATGATCTCTGAGCCCAACACTCCATTCTCCCATAATCAATACTCATTATTAAAAATTGAAACCTAAACTTCTATACCTAGCTATCAAAAATGTATTTCGTTTGGTTTAGTTCGGTTCGGCTTGTGTTAGTTAGTTGAGTGTGCATGTGTGTGCTCCTTCCTTTTGTATCCTTCAAATCAAGGCCAAGAGCAAGGATTTCTCAACCTGTGTGTATGTGTGTACAAATTTTGTGTGGAATATTTGTTTAAGCTACCCAAAATCGCAACGAAAAAAAAAGAGGGAATGAGAAGAATACCCAAACAACACGCTAAATGAGCCCAAATATGCTGATGATGGCGAAGCTTGAGATGCTGGCTGGTGTTGCTCTGCCGATAGCGATGTGTTTTATTCAAATGCTTGGCTTCGCTTTGCCTTGGCTCTTTGTGTGTTCTGTGTTATCACTTCTCATTCAGCAGCAGCAGCAGAGTTTAAAGTGAGAGCCTTGAAGTTGGCTCCTCGAATTTTCTTGAGGATTTTTTGGGTTTTGTATAAGTTCCTTGTTTTAGAAGCAATGCCCCGAGGCAAAGAGTTTTGCATTTTGCCTTGGCAGTTATTTGCTCATTTGGCATTATGCTTGCCCTGCTATGTGTGTGCCCACCAGTATATATTTTCCTTCTTCCTTCTATTGTTTTGGGCACGTCCTTCCTAAAGTAACTTCCTTTTTGCTTTCTCAGTGTTTTAACATTGCAACTGTGTGTTGAGTTTGAAAGTCCATTGTTTGCCTTATGTGTCCTTATATCTGCTTTGCTGGCCGGACAATTTGTTTATAACAACCTACTTCAAACAAAATAGTTCGATTTTGTATGAACTTGAACAAGAGGTTTGTTTCAGATATTACAAGTACAAAGAAATTTGTCCTCATTGAAACTGCTTGACTCACTCTTTCTCCCTCTCCCTTTCTCTTTGTGTCTCTCTCTGTAATGTTTGCCTCTCTTCCTTGTCACAGTGGGGTTTCTTTTGCACTTGTTGGCCCCGTACACAAAACCATGCGAGCCGAAGTAAAAGCTTGCGCTGACCAAACGAAATTGTTGCAGTAAATGCTACCTCTGCCTCTGCTGGTGGCAGCAGCAATTTTGGAAATGCCAGCGTCGGGACATTCATACATGTGTGCGTAAGTTTGGGAATTTGAGTGAAATGACGCTATTGAGAAAGATACTCTCTATAGAAATGCCAAAGGAGAGCCAATGCGACAGGATCAATGAGAAAAGCTCATATCTCGCAAAGGAAGTGGAGCTATAAAGGATACACTGAGAAAAAAACCGAAAATCTAACATTTAAGATGGCCCACGAACATTTTGCATTAACATTTAGTACAGACCTATGTATGTATGATGCAAACATTTAGGATTTGAGATATACAAACTGCTGGTTCTTCTTTTCTAATAAACCCCTAATTTAGGTTCAAACATGTGTGAAACTGTCAATTTTTATTTACGGTATGCTGTTTACATTTTGCAATTTTGCCATTAAAAGAAATAGGCCTTTAAACTTTCTATAAATGGCGCCAAAAGATAAGGAACATTTTTATTTGTATGTTTCACAAACTTTTTCAACACAATTGAGCGTAATTTCGCAATAATGTGCAAATTAATTTTGTATTAACGAAGGAACAAAAAGAAGAATGCCAACTTGCATGAATAAAAATTAATAAGACCAAGCAGACCGTATGTCTTGATCATATACGGTCTTTGGTATGAAGCCATGTTTAAAAGATACTCAGCGTGCATATAAAAAACTTCTGAAGTTGAATTCAAGTACGACTTCCAAACAAAATTCAAAACAGGGGATAGATTTTCGCACGGTCTGGTATCACACCGAATGCAACCAACGAATGATAACTATTGATTTTATCACAGGCAAATGCCTATTTGCCCCTGAACAGAGGCAAACTTTTCACACATCAATGAGTGTTGTCCGATTCAAGTTTAAACTCCGTGACCTCCGTTTATAGCCAAGTCTGAATAGCATGCCGCATTGCGACACCTCCTTGGGGAGAAGTTTTGACATGGCGTCTATGCATGGTACAGTACCTTACAAATGTCGCCAGCATTGGCAGAGTTTAACCGCACCTCTCTACAGTATATATCGTCCTAGGCGGACATGCTAACCTCTGCGCTATGATATCACTTGTAATATCTGCGACTAAATGGCGCAAAACGACAACCTTAGCAGAGAAAGTTTGTATTACATAGGTCGCCATTATCAGTAAAAAAAATTTCACCAATGCTCTAACGACAGCTTCGTACATCTCAACAATTAAACTTCGCACCGTTCATAGAGTAGCACTTATCACTGAATTGCACTTAAGGAGCCCAGTAGAGGTCTAAGTGCGTATGTAACGGACTGCCACTTCTACCGAACCTAAACTAACTCGGGCAGTTCTCTTGATGTGAGCGAAATTTGATGCTGTTACTTAAAAAAATAGTTGTTCTTGTCAAGGAGTTTTAGGTAGTGCTTTGGGCATAACCAAAGAGGTGATATCGTTTATATGCGTAGGATCAAAATGCTAAACATGCGTAGACAAGTTTTTTAGAGCCTTGCAGGATTAGGTTCTAACATTCTATCATATAGGTAGGTGCTCATGTTCTCTGAAAGAAATAGGGGCGACCGAAGACAGTTTTAATGGATTATAATTTTCACATAATTTGGCAAGTGCCGACTTTCTATCAATGCCACCTAAAAGATCAAAGAATCCCCTCCCTCTCATTCACTCTTCCAAAAAAAGTTCAATAAAGGCAACAAACAATTGAAATTGTCAAACATGCATATATGATTTAATTAGAAACAACAACAACAACAACAACACACACATCCAACGTAATGGGAATGAGTAATCAATGCAAAGTAGGAAAAAAGCCATACACGCATACACTTACACATACATACATGCACACACACACACTTTACTCTTTCTCTCTCTCTCTCTCTCTCATTCAGACCCTGATTTATGTGTCCTAAACTGAAAGGCAAGAAGTACAAAAAAAAAAACATGCAAGAGAATTTTGCACAGCAAACTAGCTCGAGAGATGGGAGTGCTTTTTGAGGCTAGCGAGCTATTCCACACACAAACATGTCGTTAGCATAGTGTTTGACATGAAGAGCGGAGCCTTTTGTTCTTGAAGAAATTTTGGCAATTTTTCGAAAGAGTATGTGTGAGTGTATGTGCGGCTTGAAATCACCAACCCAATACCCCTACAACGTTGCATATCATTAGTCAAGCAAAAGTAAAAACAAAAAAACTATATTTGATGGAATGTTTGGCTGTATAGAGAGTTTGTTCTTGGCGCTGGCGTCCGCATTGGCAGAGCTGCGAAAGGGTTTGGAGACCTACATGATGTTGTTAGTTGGCTTGTTCATATCTTAACCTAGGTAGTGAGCGGCGTTTTTTGTTTTTGTTTTGCCACTTAACAACAATTTGTGTTTTTGGTTTGGTATTGTTTTGAAGTAGCTGCTGCTGCTTATGCTCGTTGATTCGATGATGTTGGTGCTAAGAGCTAATACCTATGTGTGTGTGATTTTTGCTCTTTGCCAAATTTTTGCCGTTGAGGTTGTAGGTTGTCATGCGAATGGCCCATATACACATGTCTCAAGCGCACACAACCAACTATGCCTGCACTACATGACAACCGGACTGAGTGTAATCTGTCGCATGTGAGTGGTGTTTGAGGCTCTATGTTACGTCTCTGTGACAGCAACGGTGCTTCGCGCAATATGCTCGTTGTGTTTGTGTAGTTTTCGATGGTGGTTTTTGTTGTTGTGTGCGTGTGGGTTTTACTACTTCTGCTGCTGCTACCAAAGTTTTGGTAACTCTCCTGCCTCAGTGTTCAAATACGTTCCTAACCGTGAGCAACCAAAGAATTTGTTTCGTTTCGTTTTTTCTGTTCGTTCTCTGTTTAACACCTTCTGTTCATTCATCAACGGCTGAGTGTGGAAACTTGCTAACGGATATCCAAACCCAACCGAAACCAATCCAACCTTTCTGCATTCGACGCCACACTGCTCGGTGTTGGAAATCATTCAGTTTTCGTCTTCTCATCACCAACATCATTAACCATCATCATCAGTTCGATGTGACACTCGAAACACCGACAAATCGAATTAAAAGGCCGCCAAAGTTTGACAAGAAACAAAAAAAAAACACCAGAAACAAACATCAAATCTTTGCAAAATTATTAACAACAAAATTTCAACCAATCTCGAGAACAAAGTTTCAACACAATTGTCCCAAATAAAATTAAAAATCGCCCCCATTTTTTCAAAATTATTTTCACCAAATAAGAGAATCCCACAGTGCTTTCTGAGCTAACAACAAGTGTGTGTGTCCCCCTCAGTGATATCGAATTTAGCTCTAACAAAATCCTAAAATGCTGACATAATCTGCACACCAAATTTAAGTCAAAACAAAGAAAACTTTTGCGAAAATTATTTGAAAAAACATCGGCACTGAACACAAAATAGATATTGAATAAAAAGAGAATAAAGTAAATTAAAAAAAAATCGAATTGAGTAAAAAAATCGCAATCATCACATTGTAAACTTTAAAAACTCTGCCTTGCAATTGTGTTTGTGTGTGTATGTTAAAATTTAATGGAGTGCTTTGTTGTTGTTAGCAATTTTTATTTTGGAACAACAGAAATAACAAACATCATTTAAACAACAAGAACAACCAGCCAAACTAAAACATACTAGCACCAACCATACCACACTCACTACCTATATTCGAAAAAAAAACAACAGCAACAACAACAACCACAAAAAGTTCCAACTCAAAATTCATTTCAGTATCTTCAAATTTCTTCGTTTCGTTTTCCTTGTCATCGTCTTCGTCACCGTCCGATGGTGTTGTTATTTGAACACAAATGTATGTATTTTTTTGTTTTTTTTTTTGTCTTGTCTTCTTCTTTTGTTTTCTCATCTTCTCATCTAATTTGTTATTGTTTTCTTGTGCTCTCATTTGTATTTGTTGTATTTAATTTGTACAAGAGTATTGTTGTTGCCCACTCAGCAACAGCGAACAGCAAAAGTGTCCATCAACACAGAGAGAAAACCTAATATATCACTCAATTGTTTATTCTCTTTTCTTTGGGGTCGCTCTTGTGATCTGTCACAACAAGAAGGGAGCGCGAAAGGCAAGCAAGCAGTGTAGAGTAAGTGGTCTTATTCCGTTTTCCAAGTGCGATGATGCACAATGTGGAGAACAGTGTTGCCATTGTTTTACAACCAGCAATGTCACTTTTTCAAAAATCCCATAACGGGAAAAAACGGCAAAAAGACTAAGGGGACGATTACGGATGGTCACTCAACTATAGTTGCGTTGCCAGAAAACAAAATCATGAAATAAAAATTTGTATAAAGTTGAACATTTTTGTCAGTTTCGTTCGATATCTATGGCTTGAATGTTCAATTACTATAACAAATTTGCCCGTTGGCAATTTAACTGAAGTTGGGTTTCGATCCATAATCGAGCAATAACATTTCAAGCCACTCTCAAATTTAGCCTTAGCTATGCAAAGTTCCCACACAAAATTCCAAATTTGCCCATGAACATTCCATTTAGGGCAGGGGCATACTTCTCACAAATCATGAGTGCTGTCCGATTCAAGTTTAAGCTCAATGATAATGACCTCCTTTTTATAGGCGAGTCCGAGTTTGTGGAGATTTTTTACATGGCTCCAAATGGTACAGTACCTCACAAGTGCCGCCAGCATTAGGAGGGGATAACCACCGATGAACATTTTTTCTGATGTTCCCGCTAGGATTCGAACCCAGGCGTTCAGAGTCCACTCCGCGCTACGGTGGTCTCCAATGGCCTTCTCTTCTCTAAAATTTGCCAGTATGCCAGTATGTATAGGTATCTAACATTGCTGCCAGAATCTATAATTTTGATTATGCCATTCATTAAAGAACTAGAAAAAAAGGAAACATAAGAGATATAACTTAAGACTAGGCTAATTTGTCTATCCACTAACATTGCTTAGATGACACTAGTAATCTATGTAAGTGATAGTGTGATAACACACCAGCGGCAGACTAAAGGCTCGTTGGTGAGCCAAGCTCAACTCAACCACCGATAATGGGTCCCATGTTTAAGGCCGAGTCCAAGAGACACCTACATTTGAAGTAATAATACAAGACTCAAAAATCCACAACGAATTCAACGTCATAGGCGGACAAACTATCCTGTGCATCACAGAATCGCCGGAGCTAGATGATATTTTTTAGAGATGTTAAAGGCATAGGTAAATTATTCTTTATGGGTTCAATTCTCAGCATGATTATCAAGTGACTTAATATTCAGGTAGTGGTAATGGTCACCTAAGTAAGGACACATTCAGGTTAGAAAGTACCTTATTGCATGTCCCTACGAAATGAACGGAAATTTATTATACCCACCGCCATAGGATGATACCCCCCATCTTATGGTGCTGGGTATAAACTTGTTATTCTGTTCGTAACACCTCGAAATGTTGATCTGCGACCTCGTACGTAAATCATAAATATTCTTAATCGTCTTGACCTTCTTAGTCGATCTGTCCGTCTATGGATATCATTGTAGCGATCGAACGAATGAAGATATCTGCTTGAAATTTTGCACAGATATTTCCTATTGAAGCTTAAAATTTGAATCGGACAGCATTCATTGATATATGGGAAGTTCACGCATGTTCTTAAAGGAATGTTCATGGACAAATTTTTAAATAACTTCTTATTGATGTGGGCCTTTGGGCTTTGTAATTGGGCCATATCGGTTGAGATTTTGATATAGCCCCCATATAAAGTGGTTCTTCAAACAAAATTCTTGAGCCCGTAGAAGACGCAATTGTTATCCGATAAGGCAGAACTGGTGCACGTAAATATTCTGTTACGACTTCAAACAACCGTACCAGGTATGGTCTCAATCGGTGCATAACCTTCTATAGGTCACGTATAAACCGACCTCCCAATTTTCATGTTTAATGGTAACGACAAGAACAAAATTTGCATTTGATAATGCTGGATAAATAAAATCGGATAGAATAGAGATAATTTTGTGTTTCTTTCGGTGTTTTATAGAGGTTGTGATAGAGAATGAAAGTTCGTTACTTGGGTTTTAACATTCAGAGTAACACTAGTTGAAAGTCGGCTAGGATATATAGACCATGTGGAGCTTTAATACATATACATACGAGGGGAAAGCAAACGGAGATGTGGGAACGTTTGCAATAATCCATATTGGCTACAAGATAGCGGAATGGATAAAAATGTGCCAAATTTGCACTTATAACATTTCCTAATACCTACGCTTTATGAAACAAAAGTCAACGAAAACTTGACGGAAATAGGAGTATCTTATTTATTTTGCAAATTTTTGACAAAAAAGTCGAAACATCTACTTTTTGCAAAAGTCGACTATTTGATAAAGCCGATATGTCAACTTTTGATAAAAGTCGAAAAGTCTTAATGTCGACTTTTCATTCCAACTTGGGTTCCCTAGCCACCTCAAGACTTCCTTGTAGGAAATTTTGACCACGATCCAGCAAAAAATGGAAATTGTACAAAAGATTTGACAACGTGAAAAAATTTTCGAAATACCGAGTTGACCAACTTTAGGGGCCTGCCAAAAAGTGCCCGGACAACCTAGGCCCATGAAATTTTGCACACGATCTCGCTAACACCTCAGCTTTAACCGTTCCAAGTTTCAAAGAGATTTCTCTAGCCGTTCTCACATGGCATATTTTTTATTTTTCGATTTTTTCTTATTGTGCGCCGTCCGAACTCGGTGGGTTCATTGAGTCCGAGTTAAGTTAAAGAAACATAAAAATATAAAATTTATAATTCAATAGTAAAGATATCAATTTCAAAAATAGAATTTTTTTGAAAAACGAAGTAATTAAGAGTCATTTGTGAAGAAAAACCAAGATTCTTTTTAGCGAGCAAAATTTAAATCCCCCTTCTTAATGTTGGTTAAAATTGTGGACTCATTTCTAATTTGTTTCGTTACCTCTTTGTCTGGTAATCTAGCCCTGGCCTAAGTGGATCTCAAGTAAACCACAAGTTTTGCCTCTCACTGTAGAGCCTAATTGTATTTTGCGCATCTAAACAGCTACCATATGAGTGAAACGTAGTAAAGACGGCTCTCACAAGTTGTTGTTTTTGCCATTCGTATATGAATGGTGTCAGTCGGTCGGTCGGTGGGTCGGTCGGTGGGTCGGTCGGTCGGCTGGCTGGTTGGATAGTCAGACATTCACATGGTCACTCATTTATTACTGCTACTTATTCTCTTAGTTTTTTTTTGTGGAGGCAAACCCACATCTAGCACGATAACGAGTCGAGAGTTCTTCTCCAGACAATCGGTGACACTCTTCATTCAAGTTTGCTCGTCACTTGTACTTAGTCGATTTCAAGTAATCCAAAGTGGTGGCAACAGAGCGCGCCATAGAATTTTTGCTCTTAATGACTTCATTTCGTTTGTTTTTGTTTTTTGCCCTGTTCGTTTTTACTTCGTATTTCCTATTGTTTTTTGTTTTATTCCATTCCATCTACACATCTATTCGTTACTTCTTTCTATTCGAGAGTTTTCTTTGCACAACAATTTGTGTTAAGTGCTATTTTCGTCTGCCTCCTTCACTTCACATGGCAACATATCACGTTTTCCATGGCCCTGCCTCTTTGACGATTTGGCCTTCCCTCGCCAAATTGTCATCGGTCGATTTACTTCGCTCTCTGTTATGTTTGTTTTTTTCTGGAATAGCTAAGGCGTCTAGCGAGCGAAGTGTGGAGACGAGTTCAAAGTTTCAATGGGGTTTCGAATTGATTACGTCGAACTACAACTACAACAGCACACTTTGTAACATAAAAGCTCTTATGATTGCAAAATTAACACCCTCATCAATAAATGAACGGAAATGCCAAAGCATATCGATAAACTCTGTTGCTAGTTTTCTTATCAATGTTTGTAGAATTCTACGTAAGAACTGCAAATAATTAAATGGGGTGGTCTTCATACTTGTGTCAAATCATGCAATCCCATAGGGCACAGAACGACTCTAACTCTTAATAAAGCCTTTGTGGGTGATTTTGGTTGTTTTTTTTTTTTTTGCTTTTAATTTTGGCAAACTTAACAGGCTTTGAACTTTACGGAAATGTTAGACAACCCAGTTAGTAGGTTCATAGCTGGCCATCACCAAATAAGGTCCAATCTAGATCAAATTGTCCAAAATGAGCAACTAAATAAAACTCACGTTTTCCGAATTTCAAAGAATCGGATATTAAATAACCATTATATGGGCCCTTAAGCCTAAATATAGCATCTGTGAGCTTACTGTTTAGACCGGGATGTTAATAGGATGCCACTTATAGCTCAAATAAATGACGAATGGGACGCTCTTTTATACGAAGAAAGAAATTTGAGCTCCGACCTCTTACCACCTCACCGTACGAGGTTGAACAGGGGTCCTCATACAGACCCCAGGCCGGCTCTGGTCTCTAGCTTTGATCCATCCGTGTAGCATGAAATTCCAGATGGCAATACCAGAGGACGCCACCGTAGCGCAGAGGTTCGCATGTCCGCCTATGACGCTGAACGCCGGGTTCGAATCCTGGCGAGACCATCAGAAAAACATGTCAGCGGTGGTTATTCCCCTCCTAATGCTGGCAACATTTGTGAGGTACTCTCCAAACAGGTGTCACACTGCGGCACGCCTTTCGGACTGGGCTATAAAAAGCAGGAGCTTAAACTTAAATGTTCATAGGCAAAATTTACAATACCAGCGATTCAAACAACCAAGACGGGCGCAGACACCAGACCCAACATTGAAAAAATGTTTGTACTCATCCTAAATATTTGAGCCCAAGATTACCTAAATTAAGATGATCAATTTTATCAATTTTTTGAATAACACTCAACACAGGAATAAGATGGTAAATTTTCCAAGTTTTCAAGGAAACATTTCCTTTGGTGAAAGATATTTAATTTGATATTAAGGAGTTTTATCTTAAATGGTATTTTAATAAGACGCTTAGATTAAAAAAAGAATTTTTCAAAAAAAAAAAAAAATGATTGCGAAGTAAAATAAGAATCAATCAGAAATCAAAACTTGAAACTGATATTCGTGTTCGTTAGTAAACTTTAGCCACTTTGTTTTTAAGTTTGGCTTCTATGGCTTGTATTTATTGCTAAAATTCTTCGAATAAAGAAAAAGTCTTGATTTTTCGTTCAACCCTTTTTTCTGTGCATGAGTCTGATCCGAAACCCTTTCTATTACATCTTTCTGGCCTAGATTATAACGCGATATTATGTTCTGTTCCTATCCTCTTTAAATTGTCATCATCGCCTCTTATAGACACTGGCTCGTACTTACGTCCGAATTCTCATAACTTAACGAAGCCTTAAAATAGGTTTATTTGACAATTCTACAAAGAAAATATGTCAAATAAAACAATTTACAATTTACATTAAATTTTGTAAATACCGAAGTAAATCTGTTTGTAGAATAGTCTCTAGTGCTCTAAATCTGTTGTAATGTCTTTATTTGGCACCTTTTCTCCATGCCATCCACCAAACTAATGCGTGTGCAATTATTATATTTATGATGCTCCAGTAGAGCCAGTGGCTATCCTCGGTCGACATAGTCATCGGTTTACATAATTCTCGGTCTACATAGTCCTTGGTTTAACTAGTGCCCAACATCTGTCAGCCATCTCAGTCCGGTCCTGGATGTGGCCCTTCCAGTTCAATTTTATATCCAAGATCCCTCCCAAGTATTTAACCTTGTCGGATATAGCGGAGTGGTAGTGCCATCGCCTAAACCCCTTCGGCTCTTCATCATAGCTGATTCAGACTCTTACCACTTAGAAGCCTGGGGAACAGACGGGTTCAAAACCCTTCTCAGTCGGGATCCATAGGAGTGGCGATAAAACTCCCCCACTTATGCTTATACCATGAGACGCACCGACTTTCCGTACAAGCAACATGCCAATTTCAATGCAGCAATTCGTAATGTCCTACTCTTTATCATGGTATCCTCAATATGTGCAATAGTTCTGATTAAAAACAACCTGAGGCTTATAGGCCTTTACTGTCGCATAGCTTGCCTTGCTGGGCTTGGAAATAAACTCCACCCTTGTCTCTACGACCAGGATTCAGAGTATATGCAAGGTCTAGCCACGCTAGGAATATAGCGGCCAGATTTTCTCTTCTTTCCATCAGGTCCGGCTGACTTAAATGGTTGGAAACTCCTCAAGGTTGCCTTTGCTATAAAGTCTGTAATGATAAACTTTCGATCAATCTCATTGTATCCTGTGGAAAATGCGTTCTTATCAAAAGTCTAAAGATGTCCTCTGTTGTCTTCGCTCTTATTCCCATGCCATCCATATATGCCGTCAACCTGAGTTAACATATGAGTATTATGGGTGAAGTTTTGCATGTAAGATTACAAAATGGTTCAAATTATATCAAAGTCTAATAGAAACTGATAATTCTTGAGCATCTGGAGTTTTTTTTTTGTCCTACAGATATACCTTCTTAGTTTCTGCCTGCAGAAAGAAAACCATGGGACAATTTGTAGTACCTAACCCATTGCGAATTTATTTTGTTTTTCCTGGGTTTTAACTGAAACCTCCGCCTACGTCATCATTGATAGTCATTGGAAAGATATGTGCAGTCGAAACCGCTCAACTGTAATCCAGCCTAAGTGAAACTCTATTGAAATACACATTTTTTAATTCATTTAAGGAAATTACGTTTAATTCGCATATATGAAAAAGGATGTTCTGTGGAATCGAAACTATTCGCGTCACCAAAAAATTGCCAAAATATATCCTGTCTCTTCGCCAAAATTTCTCTCTGACTTTTTTCATAAACATTAAGTAGGTAGACACTAAAATTTGTTCTCATTTATGCATCGCTTAACTGCAAAAAATTCCACTTATCGTAACTACGCTTAACTGAAAATTACGGATAAGTACTGCAAAATAGAGTTTAGAGTTTCACTTATCCGGTTTCGGCTGTATATGACAGTGTCATTCGAACGCACTGAACATTGGACTCATGTTAATGTTTCGAACAATGTTGCCAACCTCACAATATATGGAAGAATTTTTGAAGTTGAATTTGCCATATAGCGGAGCTCTATTCCAAATATATTCCCAGGTAACCCAGGCATATTATTAGCAAACTGGCGTATCCAATTAGAAACTATCACACTCTCGACAATATCCGTTATTAGTATCCCCTAATTTTAAGTTAATTTTTAAGTTTATATTTACTATCCCCATCTTTCCATTTGATTTCTCTATTTATTTTTTCAAAACTTCTTTTTCTTTCTTTCGTTATAGGTTGGAAAATTGACAAACCACTGAAATTTCCAAATTAAATTTCCAATCCGGCATATGTTAGGACCAAAACAAAAACACTCAAAATTTTGTAAAACATAAACATCAGCAATACATTTTTTTTGATTTTGAAATCATTCCAATTGATATAAAAAAAAAAATCTGAAGAAAAAAAACAAACAAACAAAACAAAAATTGAAATTCGTTAACAAAATTTAAAACAAAAAATACAACAGAAACAAAAATAAAACAAAATGGCTTCTGAATTGGATCAATTTGCCGAATTGGAATTATCAAAAGAGGATCGCGAACAAATATTCGATCCACCTTTAGATCGACAGCAAATGGAAGGTGCTGGCACCTCAAGGTACTTATAATTGATATTTGATCCTACTGCTACTACTACACCAACATTAAAACTTTGAGCATATCCTCCCTGCTATTCTACTCTAGATCTGTTTACTTAGCGTTTAGCACTAAAGTTAAGTCGGTACTAAAAAAGGGGGATTTGTTTGAGCAGCAATCCCTTCCTTGTTGTAGTTTTGGCTTCTATATAGATTTGTGATCCCTCTTTCTTTTCTTATTTTTAATTTCTTCCTTTAGATGACTTTGAGTTGTACTGTTATTACTTAATTTCTAGATGAAAAATTGCAATTGGGGTTTTATGGTTTAATGAGGCCAATTAAAGCCAACATTTCTGGTACTTATCACGCCTAACGCCTTTATGAGGCACAGCCGTAATGTGTTGCTTGCTGCTGTATTGAGTGGTAATATCTTGCTTTCGTTCGTAAGATGCCGAACGACAACAAAAAGTTGTCATTTGATTTTTCGGATGCCGAATGACAAATGCCACTTTTCTCTCGGCAGTCCATGACATCCTTCAGTATCTGCGCACATTTACTCCGAGTCTGTGCAACCTATAGAAAACACCCAAAACTCTATAACGATCCCCTCTTGGTTTGCAGCAACGGGAAAAACACTTTCGCACGTCCTAATCATATTTTTTCCTGCGTTTGTTTTGCCTAAAATTATTTGCTTGTGCTTGTAGTTTTGTTGCCGGTGCTGTTGCTGTTGCAGCATCTAAGCTAGGGTTCTTCATTTTATTCGGACCCATTCTTCAAGTGTTGTAAACACCACATTTTCGTTGTTTGCTTAGAACATAAAAATGTTGTTCTACATACGGTGTTGTTTGCCAGAAGTAGACCCTGGCGATGAAGAAAATAAAAAAGCGTTGCTCTTTGTTTGGTTTGCGGCTCATTAAAGATGCACCCCTTCCTGCAGATAAAATAACAAAAGCACAAATGGAAAATGAACCGAATATCCTTTTCGTTGGGTTGTACGTACGGATGGATGGTGTTTTCTTAAGAAATATTAGGGAACGCGCGCGTATCGCATCCCTAGTTTTGAAATATCCTGCAGAGAAATAAATATTTCCTAATTTTGATGCCAACCTTTGAACGAAAGAGCAAAACGGTATATGATGAACCTCCGAAATTGTGTAGAATAAACATTCAGGTTGTTATACATTTACAAGGTGGTGAAGAACACCACTGAATTAAGGGAGGAGATACCATAGAGTGGGGGTTCAGAGAGTTTGCTAATTATGATACAAATGTATAAATGAAAGCTTATAAAATCTAAGCGGACTTATCTGAAGGTAATAACAGAAGTCATGCACAATTTCATAAAATTCGGAAAAACAATGCGCCCTGTAGTAGTTGCTAAAGAGCTCAAATCAAAAGTTATGTTCACATGGGAGGTTTACAAAATCCGTTTAGGTTGGCATAGCAGAGCGGATCAGATTTGCGCTCTCGACTGATCAACGGGTCATGGCGATTAAGAATATATTTTTTTAATATATTCTTGGCCAAATGTGGGTATAAAACTGAGTTTTCTCATAAAGAAAAGGAACATAGCCCTTGTGGTGGACGTTTATGAAGACGCAGGGCCAGCTTGACCTACACTAAAAGCATGGCGGAGGGCATAAAGATTTTTTTAGCTTATTTTATAACTTAAAATGACTGTATTTCCCTAGGGATCCTTTTTATCGTCTCCGGAACAGATTAATTTGACTGCAAGTTATCTTTTTCCAAGTGATAGACCCTAGAATCCCAAACTCGATAAAATTTAATTTTTACGTCCTGACAGCTTATTGGTTCTGCTATTATTTTACCATATTATTATTAAAAATATTATTGCTTTAACCGCAAGTGCTAAGGATGATTGTAACATCATTTCCTCAAATTCCATTGAAACAACCCCACTATAACATTGCTATCGCACCTTACGTCTGGGCACAAATCATTACGAGAACAAGAGAAAGGTAAAAATTTTCTCAGAGTATAATCTCAGTTTTAAGCGCTTGCCCTTAATATACTTTTAATATTGATTAATCCACTAAGAATACCCAAAAAATTAAACTGTCTCGGAAAAGCTCTAACTTATATGAAGATCAAACAAATATGGTTGCGCAAAGAAAGATAACTAAACATTAAAATGTTTTCCTTGATTGAAGGATTTTCACTTCGATTATCTTTTGATCTCCATTAAAAAATGTTTTTTGTCTTTTTTAATAAGACACCAAAGTAAGGATCTGTAACACATTGTAAGAATATTACCTAATTTCAAGTAATAAAATTTCATAAAAGAAATTTTTTCTTAAAAATTTTAATTGAAAATTTTGAATATTGGACATTTTTAAATTTAGTATTCAGTGCTGAAATGTTTCTGTAAATTAATTGTCCGATTCAAATTTAATGATAAGGGACCTCCTTTTTTTTGACGAGTCCGAACGGCGTGCAGCTGGCGACACCTCTTTGGAGAGTTTTTGCCACCGTTGCCACCGTTAGAAGGGGAAAACCACCGCTGAAAAATTATTTTAATGCTTCCGCCAGGATTCCAACCTTTGCGTTCAGCGCTATAGGCGGATAGGTTAACTTCTACGCTACGGGTGGTCTCATTTCATTTGTAATATACGAGTACGAGTATATATATTCTTGATCGTCGTTAAAGTATATGATGATTTAGCCATGTCCATTCGTCGGTCTGTGGTAATCACGCTGCAGTCGTTAAAAAATGGATATATTGAGCTAAAACTTCGCACCGATATGCAGGTTAAATTTGAAGATGGGATATATCAGACAATACCTTGATATAGCCCACATATGCGGCTTATAGAAGCCGCATCTATTGTACGATTTCGCTAAAATTTGGCACAGTTAATTTTGTTAGGCCCCTCGACATCCAAATATGGTAAAGATCAATCCATAATTTAATCTTGCTGCTATATTATACAGATTTAGACTCTTGGGCCCGCAAAATGCACATTTATCACCCGATATTGCTGAAATTTTGGGCTGTGTTAGACCCTTCGTCATCCGTGCGGAGTATGTTTCAGATCGGACTACATTTGTATATAGCTTCCATTCATAACAATCTCCCGATCTAAGGTTTTTCACCCATAAATTAAGTATTTATTATCCGATTTTGCTGCAATTTAGTACGTTGAGTTGTTTTAGACACCCACATATCCTTTCCGAATATGGTGCTGATCAGATTATATTTGCACTATTGAACCCACATAAGGACCATTAATTACCCGATTTCGCCGACTTTTGAAAAAGTGAGTTGCGTTAGTCCCTCGACGTCCGTGCTGGGACCATATTCGATAGATTGGGCTATTTTGGATAAAGCTGCTACGGGTTCATAAATGGTGCAGTTTCCCCGGATTTTGTCAAACTGTGGCTAATATATCTCTCACCCCCCGGCCGGGGCGAACTTTATACCTTTTTATTTGTTTTTTATGCTTTTTCTACAAATGTCTTGATTGCAAAAACTTCTAATTCATCTTATTGTATAGGCATGCCTTATCGACCAAAGTCCTTTGGAACGATCATGAGCAGCCTTTTTCTTGGCATTTCATGTAAGGGAAAGGAAGGTGCCATAAAAATGCCATGTACGCGAGTACATGTCGAAAGTTGGAAACACGATTTGTGTTAATCGATGTTGCATTTTTTAATGTTACTTTAAACATCCTTTTGGGTAAAGTGGCCAGTGCTGCAGACCATATTCCGTACAAATATGTTACTCCTCAAATTATCCCTATTAGCACCTCATTAAAAAGCCATCAACAATGTTAAAATCATGCAAGTCCAAACATTCAGTCAATCTATCCATCCAACTATCTAAGCAGGCAGACAAGAGGCAACTTCTTCGTCATGCTTGCAAAGTGTCCTTAGAGAGTGCGAATGAAAAGAAGCATGAATTCTGCTTGTATGCCTCCGGTCGTCTTCCATCTGTGTGTCACTCAGCCATTGCTGCGAGTCGACAATAAATCCCAAAATTAAGAAGCAACAAAAACTAATTTGGGTGTCAATCAAAAAATATGCAACAAACACAACACAACTAATTTATGTTACATAATCGATGGGAATCAAATGACACATGCGCACCCCGGTGTACCTGAGAGCTCTGCAGCAATGGCAGCGAAACAAACAGAACAGCCAAACAGATAGGAGATCTCATTTCGGTAAACCCCCTGACAAGGGATCGCCACACCAAACTCCCAAAATGAAAAAATCAAAAAAAAAAAAAAATTGCAACAAAAAGAAAAAAAACAACTCGCATTCACTAAACCAAACTAACCTAGAGGCTGTTGGTAGGAAATAAATAAAATCTAAGATCTGCCAGAAAGGCCAAAGGTTTCGTGTGCAATGGTCTGCCTCCCATGCTAACGAAACTCTTGCTTGCTAACAAGCTTCATAAGGAAACAAAAAAGATACAACTGCAGATATTCAACAAAGATCTTCCATCCATTGTCATCATACATTTGGGGTAACATTTTGCGAAAAAAAAAACAACAACAACAGTGGCTTCTCCCAAAGATCGCTCTCACCTTTTGTTTTCAACTTTTTCTGTTTAGAAAATTTTACGGGAATCTCGCAATGCCTATATAAAACACGCAATTAATATATTAAAAGAGAGGCCACTGAAAGTCCTCCTCAAGATCTATGTTGGTGCCTACGCTGCATTGTTGCTTGAAGTACATTACAAATTAGTAGTTTGTGTGTGTGTGTGTGTTATCTAAGCCATAGCAACCTCTGCATATTTTACTAGCGCAGAAAGCCTAGACTCATTGCTTGCCTAGATCCATTTCAGCAGCAGAAGAATTGGGAAATTTGTAATTAGAAAAACTCTCAAAATTGAAATACTCGATGGAAGGGTAGAAACTAGTTTCTCCCTTAGTTCCTTCGCTTCCCAACCTTCTGGTGTCCCTTCTGGCTTTTGGTGGTGTATTCAAACACAGCAACTCCCCTTTCGGAAAGGAAAAGACTTTGTCTTCCAAATCTAATATTTCGTGAGCATCCAGTGCATAGAAATTTGTTAGATTCTTATCGAGAGAAGTGTGTATTCTTCATCTTTTCCTGTTACCTTATGTCTCCCAGTGTATGGACAAAAGGACTTCCTAAGCTCGCTCACACCCTTGCTGATGATGATGGCACCACAGAAAATCTATCAACGTGTATGTTTTTCGTCATACTTCCTTCCCCTAAGGACTTTAAGGAAGAGGAAACATGACAATTCCGCATAATCAAATATGCACACACACACGCACACACACACACACACACAAAATGCTTAGGATTAGCTGTGAGTTTTGACAAGATAACGCAAGGCGCTACACACACACACACGCATGTGTTGTGCCGTGATGATTATGCGTGTGTTTGAGCATGTTTGCCAACAATAGGAATGTTCTGTGTTATCCTGGCAGTCACATGACAATCGCAACAACGCACATCTAAAAAATTTTCTCACTGATTTTGTTGTTGAGGCAAATTCTTTCAATTCCATGATACACAGTATCATCTTTTCAACTGAATGTTGTCATACATTTGCTTTAGAAAAAAAATGATTTTTTTCGAAAATTAAGAAACTGAAAATGTCTTCTAAGGGGCAATATAGGGAAAACGAAAATTTGAAAAAATTTACCAGAATTTATGCACTTGATTGAAAGTGGGATGGATGAGAGCATTCCGTAGCATTCCTTGTCCAGATAAAAAGCTTCACAAATATTGATGAGAGGCATAACGATGTTGACACTGGAACGATATTGAAAAAACAGTTATCAGATAGAGAAAAAATTAGAATCAATGTTTTTAGATCAAGTAAAAACGTGCTTCGGTCGGCCGCGTCGAATTTCGGGAACACTCCCCCTAGGATTCTGCTAAAAAATGTACACAAATGAACTAAGTTGAAGGGTATACTATAAGTGTTCTTTAAGTAAGTACGTCTACTCGGGAGATCGGTTTATATGGAAGCTATATCAGGTGATGGACCGATTTGAACTGTACTTGGCACACTTGTTAGAAGTAACGTAACAGAACACTACATGCATGATATCTTGAGCGAGAGGCTCAAGATATCAAATCGGGAGATCATAACACTACGTGCAAAATTTCAGCCAAATCGGGTAAAAATTGCGACTGCCGCTTTATATGAAGTGAATATCAGTTTATACACCGATTCGGATTCAAGAAGTCGAATCGAAGGACCGGCCGACAATCTCTAATGACCTACATCAATAAGAAGTTTCTGTGCGAAAGGCAGATCTCTTTATTCGTCCGACCGATATCGTGATTTCCAAATACAAACATGGTCGTCATGATCGTCCTAGAATTTCAAGACGATAAAGAATACATATATATACACTCAGAGAAATTTGTTTGTAAAAACAGCAAAAATGTTTGCTGTAGCAGCAAAAGGTCTGCTGAAAATGGGACTGTTGCTGTTTTCAAATGGTTAAAAAGTAAAAAAAACCTCAAAAATATCATAAATATTTCAAAAATTTTTATATCTTTTAATTTTAAAGGCATATAACGTAAAACTTATTCCAATTTTTTGCAATATGCTCATTTTTGAACGAATTTAAATAACAGCAAACAAAATAACTAATACTATTACATTTATGCCTTTAAACAAAAATTTTTTTTTCAAAAATTGGCAATTTTTTCTATTAATGCCCCAATTGTGGTTTAGAAGTACAAACATTTTGTATATATTCATTCAAAAGTTCAAAATTTGTAATTTAATATCAGCAGACAGTGTTTGCTAATATCTGCAGACTAATTTTTCCGCTTGTATTGTATTATGTGTATTATTGGATCGCAAATAGTTATTGCAAAGGAATTACTAGTTTAGTACGCCCCCATACTATGGTGGTGTGTACAAAAAAGTGCCGTCACTTGCCAAAAACAAAAAGTGGAAAGTTCCCCAAGAAACAGTTTTCCTGTAAAAGGATACATTTTTTTTACAGATTCTCGACAGGATTTGAATATTGACCCACACTTATGTACATCCAGTCCACATCCGTATAGGTGTCTAATCGCTGTTTGCGAACCAATGACATCGGGTCCCCTACTGGAACTATGTCGTCTTGTCGATGAGTAAATTCATCTGAATTTCCTTGGCAAAGATCGCCAAGATCATAAAAAATTCGCATCCTCAAGATGGAAAATCTGTGTTCTGCAGACCAGGACATCAGCAAAGCAAGTGTTCGATCGCCTCACTCTCATTAAAACAAATGGTACCGTACTTATTAAGCGGGATATGCCACAGCGGTTGTTTATGATTCGTGTAATTGAATGGGCTTTCTCTTTCCGGAAGCAAGCCATTAGTCCATTCTTTTTCGGTCGACCCGTAGACCATATTCAGTGGCTCGTAAAGCCAAGGTATGCAAGACTTATGACGGACGAACCCTTCCAGGCATTTTTTGTTCTATTTCTCATATATCTCGAATATCATTGTGTCCGTAAATCCAAGTCAGCGATATGTCGAGACGGATTCTAGGCACTATACCATGCACTTCGACCTCATTGTCGTCGGGCTTCGAGGCTTTGACCAATAATGTCCAAATAAATTCTGATCCATTCACTAGATTTCATTTGCGACTGTCGCTATGGCATATTTATGTGCCTCCACGACCATATATTCATTCGCCAATAGCAGTGGAAAAACGAATCCGAATAAAGACTGATGAAGGACGAACCCTTCCTGGCATTTTTTGTTCTATTTCTCGAATATCATTATGCGCGTAAATCCAAGTCAGCGACATGTCCAGACAGATTCTAGGCATTTCACCACGCACTTAGACCTCATTGTCGTCGTATTCAAGGCTTTGACCAATAATGTTCACATAAATTTGGATCCCTTCACTAGATTTCATTTTCGGCTGTCGTTTTGACATAGTTATGTGCCTGAACGACCGTATATTCATTCGCCAGTGGCAGTAGGAAAACGAATCCGAATAAAGATAGGACCTTCTATCTCGAATCGGTGACTACGAGCCACATAACATGGTTCTCTTTCTTCACGCCGTGCTCCCTCCACCTGAGCCCAATATGGATCTCAAAAGGCTGCATATTCAGCATGACTTCAACCTCGGCGCCGCCGTCAGCGACACAAATGCCACCAGCTTTGATATAAAACGAAAGATAAAGGGTGATTTTTTTTCAAAGATGCTGTTGGACGCAACGTTACGGTGAATGAACACATTTCGAACCGAACACTGATTTTGGTAATAAAATTCAATGATTTGCAAGCGTTGCTCGTTAGTAAGTCTATTCATGATGAAATGTCAAAGCATACTGAGCATCTTTCTCTTTGACACCATGTCTGAAATCCCACGTCATCTGTCAAATACTAATGCATGAAAATCCTAACCTCAAAAAAATCACCCTTTAGTATTGGCTAACAGATCCTACTTTGGCTAGAGCAAGCAGCTGAGTAGCAAAGCCATCTCTCTACAAACGATAATTACACTATACAAGACACTGATACTAATCGTGCTGTTGTATGGCTCGGAAGCATGGGTACTTGCGTAAGTACTTGGAGTGTTTGAGAGAAAAATCCTTCGGATTTTCTTTCCTTTGGAAAAAATAGTAAAAAATATCCCATGTGAGAACGGGTAGAGATATCTCCTTGAAATTTGGAATTAATATAGCTGAAGTGTTAGCGAGAACGTGTGCAAATTTTAAGGCCCTAGGATGTCCGGGAGCCACTAAAGTTGTATATTTCGTTATTTCGAAAATTTGTTGGGGCTGCTCAATCTTCGTTTGTGGTCTAAATTCCATTTTTTTTTTGCTGATACTGGTTAAAAATCCCTACAAAGACGTCCGGTTGAGGTTTGCAATATCTCCACTGGTTTTGAGGATATTCGAATTTTATTATTCTGTTTTTTTGCAATTTTGACCGAGACCTGCTTCGTATTTTGCAATTTACGAAGGCATTTGTAATTCGACTTTTATTTTTTAAGCATGATTTGGATTTGAGACATTATTTGCAACAAATATCCAGCAAAAACTGCCCACATTTGAAAATTCAGTTAAAAATTATACAGTTTAGAAGCCAAAAAATGAGAAAAAAAATTATTTTTTGCATTTTTTTGGTTTAAAAAAAATCGAATTTCATTATTGAAAAAACTGGCTTTAATAACTTAATATTTTCTTGTTTTTATGAAGAGGACATATTATAGATGCGTTTTAAGTGAAATTTGAACTATATTTAGGAAATTATTCATTAAGAAATTGGAAAACCCCCTCGAGTTCTCAAATTCCAAAGCCCAGATAACCCATTTGGGTTTATGATCTCTTTTTTTCTCCTCCAAATGTCCCCTATACCCATGCAAACTTTTTTTGCACCTAACAATATTTGTAGTCTCCACAGCAAATTTACTAGAAAATACCGAATTTAAAGTCATCTTTGTTCGAAAGAGGCATTTTGGGCATTTTCGTTAAAAAATTCGGGCAGAATTCATTTTGTTTTAAGGAAAACAAGGAAACACTCAGAAAAAAAAGTATTGAATTATATCTATTCCTTTTCTTCTTGCATGAGCATGAATGGGCCACCTTTTGTAGAATCCTTTGCAAAATCAGAATGTTTTGTGAGCACTCATTTTGAAGTCTCACTTTAGAAAGGAGAACAAGCTTCCACAGGTCTTTCGAAATCCCCATAAGCTACGAACGAGCAGAAACTCTCCACTTAATATTTTGGCACTATATTTGGTATAGCTCCCATATAAACAATCCTTTCTAGTTTACTTCTTGATGATTCAAATTTTATGTTGTAGAATCAACCGTGGTGGGTTAGCCTGGCCGAATTTATAAAGTTTTTACTTGTAGCTCCCAACTGTTTCCACAAAATGGTTTGATGACTATAACCACAATGCAGTCAACTAAAGCCAGAATACGTTGCCGGTACGGATAATTGCGTCGTGAGCGCATCACAGATGACCAAATCTATAAATTCTTGGTACATATCAATCACATGTTATAAATCAATCTTAGGGTCCCACAATAAGAGGCAAGGCTGAGTTGCCTAAAACCATAGCAAAACGTTAGACAATGTATAAATAGTCGGCAAATATCTAAAACTTTTTTTGTGTGCATATTTTGAACTTGAATAACCCTAGGCAAAGAGAAGAAACCTAAAAATAAACAAATTTAAAAAAGGGGAACACCATACCGTCAACCAAACTGACAGACAGACAGAGAAACGTGGTCGAAATATAGCACAACTTACAAAAATAGAGCCGAAATAAATGAAATTTTTATCCAAAACAAAAAGAATGAAAAAAAAAAACGCAGACGATATAGCCAACAGAAACCAACAGACAACGGTAACCAAAGCCGGCCAGTCGACCGGCCAGTTGATGCTTTGCTAACCCGGTGGCTTAAGAACCAACCGCAGACGTAGACAACAGCCAGTGAGTGAGTGTAAGCAACAATTTCAATTGTTGTTTGTTTCATAACCAAGTTAAAACCATGTACCAACACCAACAACATTCATTGAGCCCGGTCAGCAGACCAAACCACCATGCCTTCCGTCCGTGTGCCATGTGTGTAGGCATACATTTAGCATTTCCACACACAAACAATGGGTCAATGACTCCATTCGACTCCACATTAAATTCTGGTGGCCAAAAAACACACAAAAACGGCTAAGAACACTTCGCTTCGCTCTTATTCCATTTTCATTTCCATTGGCCTGCTTGCTGTTGTTACGGTGCGGCGAATGCTGTTGTAGGCGCTGTTCCTGCCTGCTCCTTCGCCTGCTTTTGCTCCTTTGGCCAAAGGATGGTGATCTTGGCCCAAAGATAGTACAAGTGTTCTAATTTGTGTGTTGCTCTTGTCAGTTGGTTAGAGAGAGATAGAGAACAACGGACGGTCCTATTGACCCTGCCAAAGGAAATAAACAGTCAGCCCAGCCAGCAACAACAGTCGAGCCCTTTCCCAAATAAAAAAAGGGACACAAGGGGCCACGAAAAAGGATAAATGTAATTTATTGTTGATTAACAGAACATTTGTTTTACAGCGAAATGCGAAATGCTTTCTTTCGTTCTGTCTTTCTCTCTGCCTTCTTGCGTCGTCCCAGTTATCCTGTGAGCCTGTGAGCAGTGCGTGTGAGTGTTGGTTTTGTCGTTTCCTTTCTTTCCGTTCCACCAATTCTGCTGTCTTTGGGGCCTGGCAACCAAAAGTCTTCCACACACACACACACACACACACATTCGCCCAAAACTTTCTTTTTGTTAATTTGTAACTTTTTATTTCGTTGCGAAAAAGTCGAGGGGTTGTTGGTTGGCTGCTTGTTAAAGAGGTTTTTATTGATGGCCTTTTCATTTTTGGCTGTTTTTTCTCTCTCCTCCTTGTTCCCGCTTTGAGGCCTCTATTATTACCTTTGCTGTGTTGCTGCGTTGTTTTATGGTGTTTCATCGTATTGTTGCTATTGTCTTTTTTTATTTTGGCCAGAAAAAGAGCATCTGTCGCATTCGATTTTTATAGGCCTAAAACGCAGACGGACAATGGACACAGAGACTGACTACTGCACCTTGTTCCACATTTGCTGCTACAGACAAACCAACCAGCCAACGTAGCTGTTGTTGTCGATCATGACGACAATGATCATACACCGACGATAATGACTATTTGCCAGCCTTTGGCTATTGTTCTGCTAACCAGTGGAACAGTTTTAACCAACAAGGTCTTCAATAGGTGTAATTACTGCAGCCAATATTTTCGATTTGCTAGGTATTTAAAAATAAATGAAAATCTTCCCTTGCCATTTTATGGGGAGATAGATTTGAATCGGCTCCGGCAGATATGAAGAGATGGTAAATTTTACCCAGTAGTTAAATTAAAAATCGATTTTAAGCAGACAATTGATTTGCAGTGTTGAAGCCCAAGAATAACCGGGTGGTATTCTAAATTGACCAATTCGAATCCTGGCGGGAATTTGAGAAACCACTCTAAGAGGTGATTATTCCCTCATTAATGCTTGGCGGCATCTGTAAAACTTATCTACTACTTCTCTCTCAGACCAGCGGCAAGGCAATGAGACTCGGCTTTCAAAAGGAGGTTCTGTATCGTTGAACAAAAAAGCAAACGAATCCCGTTAGGAAGCGAACGGTTCGTGTAAGGAAGTGAATGAATCGCGTTAGGAGGCGAACGAATCACGTTAGGAAGCGAACGAATCGCGTTAGAAAGAGAACGGATCGCGTTAATAACACATTTCTGTACTAATTCTAAGAATCGGGCCAAAGATTAGCAAACTTAAATGTTTAATTTTTAAACCCTCCATCATAAGATACTAATTTCGTCATTCCGTTTGTATTGTAAATAAGAAATATCGGTTCATATGCACCGATCCTAGATCTTGACTTCTTGAGCCTCTATACACTCAAAAATTTTTTAACCTCAACATTAGTTAAAATGGACTAAATTTGGGAAATATTGAACTTGCTATGGCGCTAAAGAATAATATGCTTGTTGCGAGTTCAACAATTTCTTTATAGCTAAGAAATTGTTTATACATAGTATTAGTCCACTTTCAACTTCCCACAGGTAAAATATGAACTAAAGAGCATTGAAAATGAAAAATAAAATTATTGAAAAAAATCGCTTTTTCCGAAGCATCCAATTGGGCATATCTTAAAAACTCAACCCATTTATTTCCCCGCCTGTCTCCCATCCCCACGCTATCAATTGCTCAGCTATTGTGAAGAATACAAATTTAATATGAAACATTGCAATTATAAATTAAATAAAAACGTTACCTTTTGTCCCAGCCGAGTATTGAACCGGGAACCTTCTGTTTACAAAGCAGACGCTCTACGCATTCACCCACATCAGTATCGTTTGAATCTTCGACTATTTTCCCATTTCAATATTTACCAGCAACACAAAAGGCCATCAAAGAAGGCCATGCTTATTTTGTTCAGCTTTGTCATGTTCTATTTATAGACACAATGTCTCACCATTAGAAGTGAGTTTATGAAATTGCTCTTAATTTCGAGCATGTATTAGTGAACTCAAGAAATGAGAATGCGAATGAACGTTTTAGTTGTACTGAACTAAAAACCTTTATTTCTTTCAGTAGTTCATTCAGTAATAAGTTTCAGAAAAGCTATTGTCAACGTCAATGTTTAGTAAAATTCTCGCTTATTGAAAAAATAATCGTTTAAGGAAAAGTACTAACTCCACCTGTATTGTAAGCTATTTTGTCTACACTCACGAGTAGTTAAATTTATTCGTACAACGTTTATTTTTACACTCTTTAGGAATTTTTAACTAATCGTGGATAAATATCATGGACTAACGAGTATTATGTAATCAACTCCTATTTACGATAAGCATTTTTCTGAGTGTAGGGCGCAATTCTTATCCGATTTGAATTTCTGCAAATTTTGTCCATGAGCATTCCACTGAGGAACAGGGGCAAACGTATCACATATAAATGAGTGCAGCCCGATTCAAGTTTAAGCTCAATGATAAGGGGTCTCCTTTTTATAGCCGAGTCCGAACGGCGTGCCACAGTGCGACACCTTTTTTGGAGAAAAGTTTTACATGGCATAGTACCTCACAAATGTTGCCAGTATTAGGAGGGGGAAAACCACAAATGAAAAATTTTTTCTGAAGATCTCGCCAGGATTCGAACCCAGGCGTTCAGCATCATAGGCGGACATGCTAACCTCTGCGCTACGATGGCCTCCTGAGTCGCTAGAGGGCACAATCATCCCATGGCAGCCGGTTGTACGTACCGGATTGACCCGATGGAGTACTTCATCGGCAAGGGCTGCCGACTCAGTTTACAACGAACTGCTACAACAACAACAATTATCTGATTTAGCTGAAATTTTGCACGAAATATTTTGTTCTAACTTGTAACAACTGCACCAAATATAGTTTAAAGCGGTTCATAACCTCGGATTATATCCGATCTCGGATCTTGACTTCGAGAGCCTCTAGAGGACACAATTACTATTGGCTGAAATTTTGTATGAAATGTTGATGGTCAAACACCATCAACAACTGTGCCCAGTATGACCCAAATTGGTTTATTAGCTGATGTAGCACCCATATAAACCGATTACGGATCTTCATTTCTTGACACGCTAGAGAGCGCAATTATTAACCGATTTGCCTGAAATTGTGCATTCAATGGTTTGTTTTGACTTTCAACAACTATGCCAAGTGTGGTCTAATCGGTTCACAACCTGGTAAAGCTACCATATTAACCGATCTCCCGATTATACTTGTTGAGCCTCAAGAGGGAGCAATTCTTATTCGATATGGAAATTTTGCACAACGACTTCTTGTATGACCTTTGACATGCCGTTTTTGAAAAGGTAGTTGAAACACTTTCAACTAAAAAAATTGCATATTCAATTAAAAAATTATTGCCATTTTCAATTATTTTTTTTAACTAAATCCATTAAAACCAGTAAGGAAGGGCAAAAGTCGGGCGGTGCTGACTGTATAATACCCTACACCTACCCTAGAAGTACAATGTGGGAGCTATATGAAATTCTGAACCAATTTTGATGGACCTCGGCGAGCAAATATGTTCAAACTGTAATAACAACGGTGGACAAATGACAACATATTTATAGCAAGTTAACCAAAATCTGATGAACATTTATATGGGAGCTATATCTAATTCTGCACCGATTTTGAGCAAACTTCTCAGATAATGTGGTAGTCGTCGAGGAAAGCGTTGTGCAAAATTTTGTCAAGATTGGTCAAACAATGCGCTTGCAGGGGCTCTTGGGGTGAAAATATGGCGATATACATAAATGACAACTATATCTAAATCTGGGCCGATTTCTATGAAATTCACCTGTAATATCGAAAGTCATAAGAAAATCCATCCTGCAAAATTTCGAGAGAATCGGTTAAAAAATGAGCACTTTAGTGCAATATTTCTCAAAATCGTACGAACATATATATGGGAACTATACCTAAATCTGAACCGATTTTGATCACACTTCTCAGATACTGTGGCAGTTGTCGAAAAAAATTTTGGCAAGCTGGGTCAATCAATGCGCTTGAGGTGATTTTAGAAGTAAAAATATAAATATATATGAGAGCAATTTTTAAACTGAACCGATTTCTATGAAATTCACCAGTAATGTCGAGTCAAGAGGAAATCCTCCCTGCCAAATTTCGAGAGAATCGGTTAACAAATGACCATTTTATTGCAGTATTACTGCAAATCGGACGAACATATATATGGAAACTATATCCAAATCTGAACCGATTTTTTCCAATTTCAATAGGCTTCGTCTCTAGAACGAAAAACATGCATGTACCAAAAAAAATTTTAGTCACGTTTAGTTAATTGAAAATGACAGAAATTTTAATCATGACTGCTGTTGAAAAAAATGCATACTCAATTGAAAAATGACTGAATCAATTAATTTTGTAATCGAAAAAAGGGGTTTTATTTTCAATTAAATTTTTAATTGATTTTTATATTATTATTTAATTAATTTTTTTTATTAATTTATTTTGCAATTTTTTTTTCTATGCAGTTTCTACTTGCAACAGACGTTTCAAGCGAAATTTTCCTAGATTTAGGATAACGAATACTTCCGTCATCGGTTTGCTAGGCCATAGCGCTATGGATTCTTAGCCAGTTTTTGTTAAAATTACCGGTGCAGCAGTTTTTTCTCAATAAAAAATTTACAAATTGGCCTGTAGTCGTAATCCTATCTCAGTATCCCTATCTCAGTTTGTAACATGTGGAGTTGGAAAAGATTTCAATAATTTGCTAGTTTCCTCTTTTATGACGATTTCGCAGCGTCTGGAGAAAATATTGATTGCCTTCAGTCTCTCAGCATTATTGAGACCGAGAGAGAGAGTGAATGGTATGTTAACCCTGATTCTATTCTGTGTTCGAAATTTTCTGGTGGAATCTACGTTCACATTATAAAAATGTGTCTTTAAAAATTCCATTAAGCAACAGGAGGGATACTTCTCTCATATCAATGAGTGCTGTACGCTAGAAGCTTAAGCTCAATGATAAGGACATTCATTTTTTTGCTAAATCCGTATAACTTGCCGCATAGCGACACCATTTCAGAAGTTCTCTACTTGACAAGGCTGATTGCCTTAAGTAAATACCTCAGAAGGGGATAATCACCGCTGAAAAAAGTTTCTGATTTTCTAGCTGATTTCTCGATTTGAACTCAAGCGTTCAGCGTCAAAGGCGGTTGTGCTAACCTGTGCGCTACGTTGGCCCCAACCTTCTTTCGGCAATCAATAATAGGGGAATTTTTTCTACTACCTTCAAAGTCGTTTCATTCCATAACTAAAAGTTGAAAAAAATGTTTATCTGAATTCAATGAGTGATGCTGCCTTCTTCTAGTTTAGCTGCTACGAATATCATTTGTCGTAATATTCACACAGGGAATAAGACAGTCTTTATTTCTCTACCTTAGAAAGAGAAAACGATGAACCAACCATATTTTTTTCCCTCCAAAAATACAAGAGTCATCAAAAAATCCGAAACCATTACCTTGGCAATGTTGTTTAAATTCTCTCATCCTCCTTGATCTACCACTTAGCCCACACACATATTTAAACTGTACCGTAAATGGCAAAACATTCCTCGACATTCAACGAATACAGGTAAAAAATCGTCTAATTCGGCTTAGAAAATTAACGCTTGACACAGAAATGGTGTTCTCAGTTGAGCGCCGTTGCCACAGCATCAGACTCGGCCTCAATGAGTTTAAAAGAATTCCAGCCTGAGTCGGCCAGACAGGCCATCACCATTCATCCCTTTTTCGGGCAATGGTATGAGTTGTTAAAACTCTTGCTTTTGATTTTGATGTTATTTGTTTGCTGCCCTCTCTCTCTCTCTCTCTCTCACACACACACTCTTTCGCTCACTTACTTGCTCCCTCTCTCCCTGTATCTTTCTAAGTTGGAGTTTGTTCTGTTAACGAAATAACGAAGTACGCATGCGCGCTGGTATTATTTCCATGAATAAATTCAAGGCAGCGTACACCAACACCAATGGGCAAACATATCTCGGGATGTATGCACGTACGTACATACATACATGTGAAATAAGTATCCGGATTACGAATTCGGTTGAGAAACACACAACATCTGCTTTGCGTTTTGTTGCTGCCCCAGAGGAAACAAATTATGGCAACGTGCCCTTCGAGTCACCACTAAAATACGCACTACTCATAGCAAGAAGGAATCGTCTGAGGCGGCGGCCAGTAACTGAGAGCGAGTCTGAATGTTGTTGCTGCCTGCTATCTCCACATTCCGCCTTATACATTGTAGGCCATTGGAAACTAACATTTGTCATTTCATGCAGTTTCAAAAATGTCCTTGATAGGCGAGGATGAACAAAAAACAAAACACAGATGAAAGGAGTAGGTGGGAATCTGTAGCATTAAATTTTTTGTACTTCAAAGGAGTTCGGAGTTTTGAGTTCCCCTAAGCGGCATAACTCCAGCTCACCAGATTTTCTTTATCTGTCAGCTGCGTATGAAATAACCTATCTAATGCTTATGTCTTCCAGGTGGTGACCGACTTAACTCCATACCTCACGTGGGTTTAATAAATAAAATACTTTATGCTTTAAATGATAAACCCCTAACAAGCTCTAATTGTATGCCACAAAATTTTCTTCTTCTCTGTTGATTCACACTGTCCCACATGCCCTTGAACACCTTCCTGTCACTCTTGCCCAGTTTTTTTTTTATCCTCATTCCTATCACTAAAGCGCCAATATGATGAATCCTTTTTTTGCAAATCCTTGCCCATGTTCTTATATGCCACAAAAATGTTGCATGACGACAACCTAAATAAAAATAAGCTAAAGTTGTTTTTTTAACGGATTAGTTACTCATTAAGAAGAAGAAAAGAAATAAAAAGATGAAACAACATGGAAATGTTCTTTTGATGGATTAAGCCGACTACTAAATACCCTAAATATGGGCGAGAAGTTGAACGTCTTTCATTCATTTATTCACCAGAAATGTCTCCAAAGTCTAAAGAATGCCAACCAATTTGTGCCATACAAATACATACAGTGTCGGTCAAAATAATAGCACCAGTAAGGTTACAATGGTGTACAATATACACATTAAAACATTTTTTATTGCGTTCAATATTATAGGGAGGGTAGACAATTATGTTATCTTTTGAAAACGCATGCAATTGTCCATCATATTTCATTTGTTTATATATTCTAATCGATTTTTTTTTGCAATGGGACAAGGAAATCTCTCCACGGATGCTAACCCAAAATTTGATCAAAAAAACTGGTCATGTCATCATTCTTTAAAACAATTGTTCTACCATGTGCCTCCTGTAAAATGCCGCTCGTTTGGGTCTTCCAGTAAGGCACTTGTCCCAAAAGCAGTCGAAAAAGTAAAATGTGGTTTGCGGACAATCCAAAAAGTGTCATATTGTGAACAGAAATTGAGTAAGGGGAGTATTCAAGAGATCCTTTGGAGTTCTTTTTCCTAAGAAAGATGCCAAAATCTTGCCAATTCAGTTGGAAAGCGTAGCTTTGCTGTCATTACATACAAGGGACAAGTCCTAAATTTGGGTTTGGAAGTTGTATGGAATAAAACCACCAACTGTATTGAAAAATTTATATTGGTGCTAGTATTTTGACCCCAGTTGTATATGTTGGATCACTTAACGCACAGATGTTCAATAAGTAGAAGTGCCATGCGCATCTTTTAAAATGGGCTAGGTGCAAAGATTGGAAATAAACGAAGAAAATTGAGAGGAGTACTGTGAATGAACAATGAAAGTGATTTAGAAATTTTTCAATCAATTGTGGGCATTTTTTGTTTTTACAAAACCATTTTTTAGTTTGTTTTAAAATTAGTTTGTTCATTAAATTGTGTTTTTTACAGTTTTTGTGTTCCCTCATTTTTTTTTTCTCCTCTTTTGAGGTGACTCTTACGGAAGAAAGAAAAGAAAATGCTAAATTTTTACCTATACATGGTCTATGTCTTAACGTATTAAATGTCAACCAAATTGGTTGGTTATCGTAAGGGTGCCGCTTTTAACCCTCACCCTGTTACTATGGGCATACACCGCAGCCAGTTATTGATTTGCTATGCTCTCTAATTTGGTGGTTTTATTTACCAATCTGACGGATTCGCTAGCTTATGGCCAAATAAATCGCTCTTCCCGCTAAATGTTTTGTATTTTAACTTTAATCACCATTAACACTCATGTTTCTAATTCTATTTTTTTTTAATTCTTAGCAATTTTCTGCATCTCAGAACGTTTAATCATTGAATAATTACGTAGCATTCTTCCTCTTTTAGTATTATCATTCCATATTTTCTCTATTTTACACGTCATTAAAAGGGAGGGCAAGAAAGTCCGCTTAATGGGTTAATAAAACAAGCCTAATATAAGGAACCTCATAAACCTTCGTAACGGATCGAAATATTCGTCTAAGGCCTCATAAAGTACATATTTATATTCTTGATCGTCTTGACATTGTAAGTCAATCTAGCCATGTCCGTCCTTCTGTGGAAAGCACGCTAACTTTCGAAGGTGTAAGGCTAGGCGACTGAAATTTTGCATAAATACTTGTGATTAATGAAGGTCGGTTGGAAATACTTGTGATTAATGAAGGTCGGTTGGGCCAAATCAATCTAGTAAACTTCTTGAGCTTTCCCACTATACTTATTGAGCCACTAGAGACCGCAATTCATATCCCATTTGCAGTATGACGTTTTTTATGACCTGCACCTACAAAACCTGATATAACTCTCTTATAAACCGATCTCCCGATTTTACTTCTTGAGCCCCTAATGATGTAGTTATTATGCGATTTGAAATTTTACACATTGACTTTACCTCTAACTTAACCAATATACGTGCCAAGTAAGAACTGAATCGGTTCAAAACCTTGTATAGCTCCCTTATAAACCGGTTTCCCGATTTTACTTCTTAAATCCTTAAATGACGCGGTTCTTACATGATTTGGCTGAAATTTTAAACAACGATTTATACTATGGCTTTCAACATAAGCGCCAAGTACGGTCTGAGTCGGTCCATAACCTGATATAACTCCCATATAAGCCGATCTCTCGATTTTACTTCCGGAGCCCCTATAGGACTTATATATTACCCGATTTCGCTTAAATACTATGATCTTCAACATCTGAATCAAATATGGCCCGAATCGGTCCATAACCTGATATAGTTTCAATAGCATAGCCATTCTTATCCATTATCCTTTTTTTCCGATAAATGATAACGGGCAAAGAACTTGACAATGAGATCCATGGTGGAGGGCGAACCTACCACGCTTTTACTTATTTATTCTATGCCCATGAGTTTGCTCAAATCTGGTATGGCATCTACGTGCGTGTTGACATAGGGAATGCTTCAACATCACATCACTGTTACTATGTATTCCGGAATAACACCGAAAGCCATACTAATATCCTTCTGCCTTTCTCTCAGTATTGTTACAATCCGCATCTCCCCTTAGGATCATTGTTTTACTTGGGACCATTTCACTGTTCCTCAAGGTACTATTTTTCCTACAGTCGCCTCGATTATCCTGCCGCATCTTAGACTATTATGTTATAGGTCGGTCGGAGGCCACCGTCGCGCAGAGTTCACTATGACGCTAAACGCCTGAGTTCGAATATTGGCGAAAACACAAAAAGTCCCCTCAAAGTGTCTTAATTAAATGCTTGTGAGCTTATTTATTATTATTTTTTCTTGTCTATCGATCGTTTCGACCGGTCATTTAAAATGGACTCTGTCGGAATGGAATGGGCATAGTTTTCACGTACGTAAAACAAATAATGTGGAGGTGGAAAATTCCAAGTCAGGGGGACTGTATTAGGCCAGCAGAAGAAAGAGGAGCTTTCGTAGCAGACATACATTATGAAAGTCATATGGATTCAAAAAGTAACATGTCATATGACAAATACATATTGTCTGATAGCAGCTTGAGGTCGCGCGCCTCTTGTTATTGTATTGTACATGTGTAGCTGTTAGCATAGACTCTAAAATAAAAATGGCTTCTAAGTGCAGCGATTAGAAATCTGGCGTTTTTTTTTTTTTTTGTTTCTTTCGTAAGATTCACCTCAAGACAGAAGAAAAAGGAGATGAAAGAACATAAAAACTGTAAAAAATACAATTAAATTAACAAAACGAAGCCAACAAAGCTGGAAATATTTGTTAATATTTAAGAGCAAAAAATGTGAATAATTGATTGAAATCTTGCTAAATCACTTTCATTTTTCATTTACAATTCTCTCTCTAACATTCTCTCTCTCTTAATTTTCTTCGTATATTCCCTATCTATGCACCTTGCCCATTTTTAAAAAGAGTCACAAAACACATCTATCCGTATTTAATATCTGTGGCTGTTACAAACTATAAAACCCTTAGATGCTGTACGTAGCAAGTGGTAGAGTGCAACAAGGAAAGTAATAAAATATGCTCACTCGAATTATTGGACTATTCCAGGAATTAAAGGATAACATTCGATACTAAATGACATTGACGTTTTTACAAAATATTAACAAAAACACTGACAAGTACATACAGCATATGGGGAACAAAAGGTATAACATTGGATATTAAAGGCTACATGATGACAAAATTTTTGGCCTACACAATTTCCATAATGAAGTTGTTTTGCTTTATAAATACATGCATATGTTATATCTTTCCCACAATAGCTAAATGAGTTCAAACTAGTAGCCACTGACGTACCTGGCTTTTTTTTGCTTCTTTCCCATCTCTACTTAGGAGAAACAGGAAAAACATTGGCCTTTAAACACTACAACCTTTTAAATCAAACTTAGAAGAGAGAAATATCTAAAGATATGGCTATTTTACAGTGGCAATCAAAATTACTTAAAATTTTACCTAATCCTTAAAGTAGATATTTATGATTTTTTTTTGTTAATATAAGCCCTGTTTTATCTTATTACTATACACTGCAGTATAATGTAAACTGTATGAAAATGACATCTATATGCAGCAACATGTTGCTGCTATTTAGCTCTATTTGACTGGTACTATGTAAGTGTTTCACAGTTGAAAACAAGTCTTTTTCGACTTAAAAAGAGTAATCACGAAAAAATTTCGCGAAAAGCTAACATAGTACCTACCATTAGCCTAGAAAATTGTCCATTAATTGGTTGCGAAATATGTATGCCGCAATACAATGCCACAACAAAGCAACAACATAAGAACAGAGTTGTTTGTGAACCATAATTCCATTTGCAATTAAATTTATACTGATGCAGCGACATGTCGCTTCTATTTCGCTCATAGATCTTAGTAACACTTCTACGGAATGTAGGATTTTGGCGTGGAAGAGTTTGACAGTTATACAACTGACGCAGAGTAGCAGCCCATACATACTGATAGATCGATTAGACTCATCTCAGAAGAATTTCGTGTGCTTTATTAAATGTTGCTGTTTAAATATCAATACCATTACGAAAACACATATTGCGGAAAGCAAAGGAGTAACGTGGAATTCAGATGACAATTCAAGAATAGCCTCAAGGCAGATGAGAGGCTTGCTGATTGATATTCACACCTGACATACATATGTGAATGTCAACACTTTTGCACGTAACGGTATAGCCTGAATTTGCCCACGCAAGTAAATACAATCATACACACACACGCACATTCATAAATGAATGTGCGGGTTTTGAAATAAGAAATGTTGTATTTTTTGTGTTTTTTTTTTTTGTTTTTGGTTTGTTGGGTAACAAACAACAAGCATAACGAAAACGACAAATATGGAACAAATTCTTTTTGAGCTTCTGCTTTGGACTATTTTCTTTGTTCTACTGCATTCGTATGTATGTATGTATATCTCTTGTTTCCAACTAAAAGCCAACAAAGCAACATAAAGCTAACGTTTGTGTGTTTCTTCTCAACATTGAAGCAAGAACAAAGCATAGAAACTAATAACTACAACGTAAGCAAAACGTTTGAATGTAAGAGACGACTCTTTGTTGCTAGGTTCTCATATTTTGACCAACTTCTCCTTTGCAAGTCCGTATTCGTATCTAACTCTAGTGTGTTGTTGTAGTGTTGAGTGCCAAAATAAAATCAGTAGGGAAGACAAAAGTTGAGCGGAACCAACTACATGATACCATGTCTTTTACCCAAGGCAGATTCGTCTTTATAACACCCTCAGTCAACATTTGCAACTCGTTCACGCAAAATGTTACTCACGTTTACGCTCGACTTTTTTATGTCGCTCACGTTCATGCACACTCACGAGACAAAAATTTTACTTATTTAGCCTAGTACTGACTTCGACTTTTCACACGAACAACTGGCAAAACGCACTATAAAAAATGGCGACGAAGATAATGCGAACACATTTCGTACAAGTGGTAGTGAGTTCTATGAGCACAATAGTAGCGACATGTCGCTGCAACAGGATAAATTTCGCACAATTTTAATTGGAAATGTAATTAAATGTGCCTAATTAACTCTGCTTCAATACTCTTGTTTTTGTTATGTATTGTTGTTTGACTTTTATTGGTGTTCCGACAAATAATAATTTAATAGACATTTTCGCTGTGAATGAAGTCAGTACTAGGCTTAAGTTGTGATTTTCTTGTGAGTCGTGGAGTCGTCTGGTTGTACTTTACCAATACCAAATGGTATTAAATTGATACCTATTAAGAATTGACCGAGTCACATTTGTATTGTTGTCACCGTGGCAAAAGTGTTGATAAGCTTTGTACTTAAAATATTGACGCGATCATAAAATACTTGTTTCAATTTAATAAATGGTTTTAATACGATTTTAGCCCAATCGAATGAAAATCGCTCCCTTCATAAGGCGCAATGTGTGTTATAGGATATCTTCAGTGTCGAATCGCTAATTTTTGTCCAATTTTGCAAAAAATTTAACTTTGCCTATAATATCGATAGGAAAAATATCAATCGATATTCAGACGAAGAATCGATCGATAGTGCCATCGATATTTTGCCAACTCTCTAATGTCTAAGACTACTGGCAACACTGCTTCGAGCATAAGCAAACTGCACACCACACCGAGGAGAAAAAAAAGAAACTCCATTCCAACGTCAATCCAAAAAAAAATGTTTCATTCAAATTTTTGTGGTTTCAAACTTGTTTGGCTGTGTTGTTGTTGTTTGTGTTTGCAGCTACTCGTTGCCAACGTAGCTGCTGTCGTCGTCGTATTCGTTGTTGGTGCTCAATGTTCTATGCTTTTTATTTTGGCATTGTTGTTGTTGTCACATTGTTGTTTTGCATACGTTAGATATTTTGCCGAATCTGGTTTTCTCGCGATCACGGCGGCCGACTGCTCTTTCGTATGCATAAATAATTTGTATTTTGTTTGTGTTTCAATAACTACCTCCTCCTCAGTCAGCCTGCCACCACCTCCTGTTGTCTTTTGCGCTCATAAAATCATAGTTGGCCATAATCACCAGAAATCCAAAACAAAAAATCTGGCTTTTATTGACTTATTTTGTATACCACTTCACCCCTTCCGATCGTTCGCCCGGTGCTTGTTTGGAGTACGTCAATAATTTATTGAGACTCTAGTTTCACAGGCCGTCCGTTTCAGCGTAGCGTAGCTGAGGTTTCTTTATAGGTATCATCCATTTAGCTTGAATGTTATTTGATTTCATTGGTAATTTATTAACATTTTATGCTAATTTCTCGAGATATTTTAGTTTTTTTTCTCAAACTTGGTTATTTTCGAAAAAATTTACCGGTTTTTTAAGCGTTAGCAACATTTTTGGGCGATTCAAGAGCAAACATTTTTTGAGCTTCTTGCAAAAACTCATTTAGGTATAGAAGTCTGCAAAGCACTTACTAATAGTAACAAGTAAATGTCGAATTGGATTTTCAAAAATGCTAAAGAACCGGATGTAGTATATAAATAGATAAAATATTTAAAGTACATCCAAAGGGTGATTTTTTAGCTTTTATCATTTTGGCAACACTGGTTTAAACAGCTCACGCAAGTTTCGTGTTTTGTTTCACTGGCAAACATCTTCAGTTTGGCCTATAATTTAACCATGAATCGTCTACAAACGAACCACGCTTAAAATTTTTGTATGAAAATGCATGCTCTGTTAAGACAGTTCATCGCGCACTTCTTCCATTGAGCGACGAAGCTCATTTTTGCCATATTGGGTACGTGAATAAACAGAATTGTCGATTCCGGAGTGAAGATCAGCCAGAAGCATTGCAAGTTGCTCTTGCAATACATCCAAAAAATATCAAAGTTGGGTGCGGTGGCATCATTGGACCGTAGTTCTTCAACGATGATGCAAATCGTAACGTTACTGTGAATGGTGAGCGCTATCGTGAGATGATATCCATTTTTTTTTGTGCCAAAATGCAAGAGCTTGTCTTGTTTCAACAAGACGTGCGATTTAACGCCTTTAAACTGTTTTTTGTGGGGCTATGTTAAAGCTAATGTCTATACAGAGAAACACGCTTCAATTGACGCACTGGAAGACAGCATAGAAGCATTTATATGTAGATCAGCGATCCTTTGCCGTGGGCTTGCCTTACTAAGGTAGGTATTAAGATCGTTCAGTATGGAAAATTTTCATATTGTTGTTGTATTGTATTGTAGAAATCCTCAAAAAAGCGTTTTTCCAATTAAAAGACATATAGGCAACACTCCCATCATATGTTTTACCACCAGCATTATTTTGGTAAATTGTGTTGTTTGCGTGGCGTTATCACGAAAAATAAAAGTGAAAGAGCTGTATTTGCTTACAATTGTTATTTATTTCAAAGCAAATGCAACGCGAATGCAACGAAAAATAACTTCTTTATCATGTTGGTCCAAGTTGAAAAACGTTTCGTCCACGCCTTTAATAAATACCAAATTTCCACTCCACTCATTTTTTTTATATTGAGTTTCACTGTGAAAACTAAGGTTAACACCCACCTTTAGCTTGGAAATAATTATCAAATGAGTGCGTGCGTGTGGCCATCTTTGAGGTAGAATTTCTACATAGGTCAATCCACCTGCCATCAAGTCTCAGTTATAAACGGACTGGATTTATTGGCCCAATCACCTGTTTTCCCACTATAAAATCAGCTGAAAAGAGCCTTAAATCCGGATTTAATGAGCAGTGTAAACAGGGAGACCACCTTAGCGCAGAGGGTAGCATGACCGCCTATGACGCTGTTCGCCTGGGTTCGAATCCTGGCGAGACCATTAGAAAGAATTTTCAGCGGTGGCTTTCCCCTCCTAATGCTGGCAACATTTGTGAGGTACTATGCCATGTAAAATTTCTCTCCAAAGAGATGTCGCACTGCGACACGCCGTTCGAACTCGGCTATAAAAACGGAGGCCCCTTACATTGAGCTTAAACTTTAATCGGACTGCACTCATTGATATGGGAGAAATTTGCCCCTGTTCCTTAGTGGAATGTTCATGGGCAAAATTTGCATTTTTGTAAATGACGTTTCAGTCAATCGTCAATTGGTTATAGTCAAACAACTGACAAAAATAATTTTAGAAAACTTTAAATAGATATAGCAATATATTCTTGGAATAATTAAAAAAAAAAAACTACAACTAGTGTACAAATTCATCGTCCAGTCTTCGGGTCGACTTATAAGCCTTAAACAGTTCCGCGCCGCGTCTCATCACTGTAAACAACCAAATCCAATCGAGAATTATTAAAAAATTTTTTTATTGAGCCACTTTTGGATGTTTATAGCAGCATCTCGCCGCCTACGTCATATATTATGACCGAGCTGGAAACACTGACAACAACCGTGAATTCATTCACATACTAAACTCTCATCGACTTTTTTTATTAAGGCCGCAACTAAGTTCGCTTTCCGCGCTATTTTTCGCCGATTACTTTTTTTAAATATTAAAGAAACTTGATGATTTCATTCGCTAGGACATTCCCCCATTACTTTTTGTAGAATTTTAATAAAAATTCTTATTTTATCACTGAAATTTTTGTAGTGTTAGAAAATGTAATCGCCAAGAAACACGAGGTTTCAACGGTAAAAAATTAACATAGTACCAGCCTTTATGTGAAAAGAACTAAATTAGGATAACAACAGTATAATGGCTTATATACCAATTGTAAATACTACAAAATGAGTACAATTAGTGCCCTTTTCTCTTTTGGCACTAGGTGGTACCTATCATTAACATTTTTAATTACCTAAAAAGCACCAAAACTAGTGCGAAAAGCATTAAGTTGGTATCCCCGTTCACATTTGTACTGTTTTATAATTCGACTTTTTGGACCAAATGACGCACAACGCCCCATGAAACACTTTTTGTTACTTTTCGGGGGGATGCTTTTCTACCCTTATAAAGATCATTTAGTTTTTTCATGCATTTTTTCCTTCAAGATAAATGATGTCAATAGGATATGCAAACTTGCCTTTAGCATTTTTAACATACATTTATTACGTTCGATGGCAGCCCTACTCATATTTTCCCATTGAGAAATGAAGTTAAGTGAGCAAACAAAACTTAATGCTGGTCACCATCGAACACAATTGCAACGACAACAAAAAATGCAACAAGGCAAGAAATATGCAAAATGTTGTAATTTCGCGCTTAAGTTGATGTTATATGGCACCAACACGATGACGGAGTTGACGACGGCAGCAGCAAAAGTAAACAACAACAACAGCAGCAACAAGCCGGCGACGATGAGAACATCGTTTGCACACACATGCATATGCGCCTTGCTCCCAAGCATGAGAATACAGGAAATACCAAATAAACATTAAGATTAGTATCAGTGGGAATAGGAGCCGAGTGCATAGTTGTAGTACTACAATGGTAAAATCATAGACAAATATTACTGGCCCCGATTTATGGTGCATATAAATTGGTTTTAATGTGTCTACAACGATTAACAGTTAAAACTAATAGCCCATACCGTAGAACTTAAAACACAAAATAGGTACTATGTAAATGAAAATAATGAAAAAGACTTACCTTTGTGATTACAATCATGCCAATTCCCATGTTTCATCTCCATGCACATTTCACTTTGAGACTGTTGTTAAATTGTAAGCTAACTCACCAAATTCTTAAATTCAATCATTCACTGTTCTTGACTAAACATCTGCACGCTTCAATGCCTGACTTCTAACTGAGGATGAGTGACTGCTGATGCGATGGTCGTGTCACAAAGAGAAAGTTTACCGTTATACTTATGTGCACACAACAGTGTTGCCATACTAGAAGAAGAAATTCATTCGATTCTCCAATGGTACCGATATTCCACTGCAAGAAAAACAAAACACATAAGGCGCAGTCGTTGGCGATTTTTCTTTTTGTTTTAATATAAGAAGCTTACCAAACGACGCTAACGTGAAAGAATCTCAAAACAAAAATAAAAATTCCTATGCACAAAAGATAGTCGAAAATAAATATGCACACAAAAAGCAACTGGCTAACATGTATATTTAGCAATATCTGCACATAGTAGTGAGAAGGTTGCCCCTGTTCCTTCATGGAATGTTCTTGGGCAAATTTGCATTTTGCATACATAGTAGGAATTATTTGTGGTTGACTAATATTGGCATGCAAACCATATTGAAAATGAGTGATCCTTCTCAAACACTTATAAACATAATCATTTGTTTTTGTTTTTTTTTTTGGTTTATGAGTTTCTATTTTTTGCTTAAATGTTATTATAAACATTTGCCGTGTTTCCGTCTACACTTTCTTCATTTTGATATATTGAGAGATGATTAATAATATATAACTATTATCTAACCAATAAGAAATCATTTTAGTCAAATGGGTATGTGGGAGGGGGAAAGTCGTCCAATAAAGCAAATAAATATCGAAAAACATCAGGAGACGGCTGGTGGAAGAAGAGTGTTCGATGAGTTTGTTGGTGTATGTACTCGGACCAAAGCTTAAGAGATTAAAATGAAAAGAGTGTGAGTGCGAGTGTGGCGAGTGGTTAAGAGAAACTAAGAGCAAGTGTATGACAAGAAAAGGCAAACTTAAACGAACTAAAAACAACTGTTTTTATGTGTGATGGTTGTGGGGACCACATAAAAGTACAATTGTACTTTTAACGGAGCAACAGCAAATAGCTGGTCAATTTGCTAGCTTGAGCAGGCTATTCGTTTTCTATTTGTGAACAACTTCAACAAATTGTCCATATAAAATATCCATTGATTTCACAAAATTTGATTATTCATATAAAAAAATTGTAAATGAAAAATAAAAATGTTTTTTAGGATAGGTATTAATCCTAGTGTAATATGATGGCAGGATTGTGTTGATGCAGAAAATTTGCCAAAGAGACGTTTAAATGTAATAAGTTATTTTGTGTTTGACGACTAAAAACAGAGTACCCTGCTTTAGGGACAATAAAAAGGTCTTCTTGTTAAATGCTTTGTATTATAACGTTGACCAATATTAACACTCATCCGAAAGCATGTGGCTACGACAACAAAAACACTCCTCCGCAAAAAATTATATACATAAGTATCAACAAAACAAAAAAAAGTAATTTTAATCATAAGCAATTGTTTCTCGGATTTCATATGTTTTGTGATTTTATAAAAAAATTCTTAGCCTGCTGTTTAGGGTTTTAATAGCTTATACCTATATCAAACAAAAACTTTTACTTACCTGTAACTATTTATGTTTCATTAATCTTTGTTAATATTGCTCGTTCGCCTCGAAGCGCTAATTAATTTTCCAATGTGTATCTTCAATGTGCCATTTGGGTCCTTTTGTGCACTTGGCACACACAATGTCCAAAACCCAGCACTGCAGCACTGTTATTTTACTGTTTCCTTTTGGCATGAGGTGGAGAACGAAACTATCCGTCTAATCGCATAAACAACCGGCCTCGTGTTGTTGGTGCTGTCGCTCTGTGTCGTGCTGGGGTGTCTTTGGCAAAGAGCACAATTGAGCAGCTTAGTTTAGTTTAGTACGTCATGTTTTGCGGTTGATTCATTTTCTCGTTGCGAATGTCTTTACACTCAAAAAATAGACGACGTACACACTCAAGCATTAATAAAAACATACATAAGTGAAATTATAAATAATTGTTGGTTATTTATGCAAATATTAAGAGAATTGCATTAAATAAAAAGTTATACATACGTTAAAATTCTATAGGATTTCGCTTACCCAGCTATCTGTGTTTCAATAACAAGCTAATAAGTGTTGTGAAGTGGTTATTATGTATTTGTGCGTTTTAATTTTTGTACAAATTGTAAATTGCGAGACATTTTTAGGTGAACGTCATGGGTACCGTTAGAAATGTACTCGCACACATACACAAACGCTTACAATTCGGCTTGACGTGGTCGAAGAATCAAAGAATTGCAAACAAAACGTATATCGGTCAAAGCAAATCATCAAATGGAAAAAAGGCATATTAACGACGACAACTCGAACTTAAAACAACAATAACAAAATAAATAAAGAAAAACTTAAATAAATATAAAAGTTGCTGTCGTTGTTCCCATCGACATTGTCCCGCCGACAGCGTTGCAGTCGTCATTGTAGAAGCAATAACAATTTCAACAACAATGGCGCGGCAAAACCGCCGACATCATCACACTAGCAGCAGTAACAACAAGAACTACGTTAGAGTATCAGCACACATATTTACAATCGGTTAATTCCTCGCTTTGTGTATGTGTGCCTGAGTGTTGTTGTTTGTCGTCGTCGCCGCAGTTCCATGGTTGCCGTTTATTTGCATTTGATTAGTTCGCAATGACTGTGTGTAGTGGAGTAGTGGTGGCGTCTTTATTCTTCGTTGGATTTATTTCTGCTTTTTTTCAAGGGGTATTTGGGAGCAAGGCAGTGTGCTCGGAAATCTACTTATTCGATCTATTATGCTACACATTTAACCCATAAGTTTTATTTTGCGGTTAAAATAAAATATCGTTTATTTAGAAGCTTGCCTTTTCGAAAATTATTTAAATTGGTGTTATCGTTTAAGGGACACAAGACATAGTTGACATGATTCCCTAGCACTGTCGCCTCTATAGGCAAGGGCGCAAAATTCTATGCAGATCGTTATTTGTAAAAAAGCTGATTGGATCTGTTTTAGCAATTAGTAATGTCTTTGAGGAGATCTTTTTCTATGGATGGGATCAAAAATAGCATTTCTTTATTAACTCACAAGTACGCCCAATTTATTTCACTTTCTCCTCTCCCTACTTTGTGTTTTTTGTTTGCAAAATTCAATTGTCTCTTCTGCCCTAGCGAATTGTTGCTGCTGCCCTCTCAATGTGCTTTTCCTAGTTTCGTGGTGTGTGCTTTACCCACCAACCACTACCAGTATGTCTATCGCTGCTGTACAAGCCTTTGTAATAGTTGACCTACTTTTCTGTCTACTACATTTGCTACTTTTATTTTCCCTTCTTTTTTTATTCGTTAGTTCTGCTACGGCTAGGTTTATGATATTGCATGAAAATATGTGTGTGTTGTTTTTTTCTTATCCATACATACACATATAGGTATATATATATATTTTTTTTTAATATTATTAAGTGCTGTGGCTGATTGGTTGTTGCCGCTGCTGCTGCGATTGTTATGTTAATCAATTTAGAGGTTTTTGCTTCTCAATATTAAATAATAGCAACATTTTTGTACATACCTACCTACCTTTTGAAGAAGTGTGACCACAGGCAGTGACGACGGCACAACAACAATAATAATAAAGATGATAATGACGGCTACGGTGTCGACAATAACCGCGACTAGTCGGTCACTCACTCAATAAACTCTCAATGGTCGAAGAAGAACGTGATAATTTTGCAATAAAAGCAATTAAAATGTATTCTAATTAACGGAAGTAATGACAGCGAATGGGAGAGAAAAAAGGAAATACATACATAGATGGAGAGAGAGAAAGAGGGGGGCTCAAGCAAAATGTCTCTTGAGAGAAACAAAACGTTGCACTTATTTATTTCATTTTGTGTGTAGGAAGTGTAACAAATGTGTTGATCCATTGTTCACTCTCAGAGGAAACCGGAAGTACTCGTAGATGCGGTCAACAGTCAGTTGAACTTTGATATAACAAGATAGGCAAATGTTTGATAGGAGTGATGAATACCAAATACATAAATCGCACACTCTAACTAAATGAGAACTTACCTACATATACGATTAAGAAATGGTAATGTCATAAAGATGTTCTTCAACCCAGCTGGTGTATGGAAATTCGTACATACATACGTGATTCCCTCTAGATGCCGTTGGGCTTGATTCTTAGCTTTCCGTTTGCATTTTATATTTGCTTCTTTATCACGTACACTCGTGGTATTAGAAATTCATGAGTCGACAATTAACACCAACGAACTTTCAATTACTTTTTTTTTGTGTGTGAAGCACACACCGGAATAAAAAAGAAAGAAAAAATGCGTAAAGTGGAGGTGGCGAAACAACAAAAAACAGCAAGCAGAGCAAAAAACTTTTGACATAAGCTTGTCAAACAATGCCCCCTCAACTTTTCCCCCTTTCGCACCAGAGTACACAGCAGATTTAATAGATTCATCTCAACGAGAGAAAAAACGAAACGCGAAAAGAGAGCTAACTAAACGTTTCCGCCTTTTCCTCTCCTCATATCTATTCATGCAAACTGAAAAAAGATGAGCACAAGATTGCAAAAGTCCGTCAAAGAGATAAAGATGAAGAGATGAGTAGATACCGAATCATAAAAGAGAAACAAATAAAGAAAATAAGCGACACATTTTAATTTGATCGTTAGAAAAAACTTATTTTTCAGTGACACTGCTGCCAACAATCTCTTAAAAGCCACCATGAAGAGAAAATAATCAACAACAATTGACACACAAAAGAAACACCGTCTCTAAACAAAACAAAGAGTTGCCAATGTAAATAAAACCCCTCACAAATAGGGGGCGAAATAACTTAAAATGAATTCAGTTAAGATGTATATATTATAAGTGAGATTGTTACCTACCACAGACCATTTTTGTATTTATACAAAGTGCCAAATATTTTATTTTTTTAAAAATAAGAACAAGTCTAAAATAAGAAAACAAAATTTCCAAGTCTTGAATTGAGTGAAATTTGAAACTACCACACGTGTAAGAAGGGAGATCTGTAATTTTGGTGATTGTAAACTCTTAACACCAGAAACCAAATCAAATGTTCAATATGTCACGTTACCCACAGCAACCTCGGTGAGTCTAATAACTTTGAATTGGTCTTAAATTGTACAATGATTTTTTTGTTTATGATTTGGTTTGATGTATCACATAACAAAATATATTGTATTATGTATTTAACTTATGAAGTATGCCAGCTTAGCTTCTAGACATAGCAAAAATGCCTAAGCTTTAATATCCCTCTACCCTTTCATCCATGGGTAGTGCGAAATGTGAGTTAGGATTGCAAACGCGTTCTTTAGATAATCATCATGGGCAACGTTTTAGCAAGTGACTTTGTAATATACTACATACATATGTATCTAAATTGCTCTGTATATAGAGCTAAGATAAACTGAAAACTTTAGTCAAACTTTCATTTCTCTTGATCAAAGATCTATCGGGACGACCAAGAATTTGTTATGTTAACATTTCGAGGCTTATAAAAGAAAGAACTATGTTATTATGACCCCCGATCTTAAGGTTAAGCGTCTAACTCATTGTGATTCGCTTGGCTCTTAGGCGATTGATTGAAGGTACATTGCAATTTACAGCTTAAATAATACGTGTTTGGTCGCCCCGGTATCGGAGTGGGTAGCGTGCTCGGATTACCAGTCGTGGCTTCGATTCCGACTAGAGGCCTGGTCTCACGCTACTGTGGTATCACAATGGACTAATGACTATGCAGTCATTTCTTGATATAGGATAGAAATAAAACGCCGCTGGACTCCAAATAACTAGTATTTCCCAGATTTATGAGTCCCGATCTTGTATTTCAATTATTATATAGAGTACTATCTCCTGGTGTAGTGGGTTTATTGAGGCTTTTTTTCTATTCTTTATTTCATAACACGTTTAATTAAAATATAAACTAAAAATTTCACATTAACTATGTAGTTTTGTGTCAATCCTAACTTCCCACATTGGGATGGCGAATTTGCATTTGCAAGTTTGTGGAGATCAGCCAATACTGTATGCTGATTTTTGTCTAACTTTTGAACCAGGAAACGTAAAAAATTAAACATAAATAAAGAATGAAGGATCATTGACAACCTTAATGGCAAATACTTTTAAACATACATAAAAAATTCTAAGTCAGCTGATAGCTCTCCGCAAACCAAAATTTTTGAACTTTTTAACGATAATATGTCGTTCAGACCCAAACTGTTTTGGGCAAACGACTCGTTTTCCCTTTATAATAAGCCGTTGGGACCAAAGCTGTTTTTGGTAAACGATTCGTTTTACGTTTATAATGAAAAAAACTCGTTTTCGACAAAAACGAGTCATTTAAGGCATGTGAACACAAATAAATGCTTAAATTGTGCTAAATAAACACAAATAAAAAATTGATAAAATTGACAACATTTAAAAAGATATTGAAAGAAAATAAATCTGAACAATAGTGCGCCATACAAATTATGGTAGACTCTTAAAAAAAAGAAGTTTGCGAAACATCTCAACTGGTGTGAATGGTTGAGATGTTTTCCAAAATGAATTAAGCAAAACAAATGTAGACATAACTTAGGTTAGGTTAGGTTGAAAAGAAGGTGCAGAATTTAATCCGCCCCATGCTGCTATGAACATACACCTCAGCCAGTAATCGGCTTGTTGTGCGCTCTAAAAACTATAAAGTAACCTCTAAAAGGAAAATGTTAAGTAACGAATTCCGTGCTACTTACAAAATCCTTAATTGTTTCCGATACCACTCCCCTAAGCTGGTTCATGTGTGGTATTGTGTCCTCACCTAAGTGCCGGTACCTGTTAGACGCAAAAGCCGGGCAATGACAAAGGAAATGTGCCCCGTTATGATACCAACAGCTATACTGACCTCCTTATTAGTTCTTTCAATAATAGCCTCGTCTTCTCACGATCTGGATCCTCCCTAGGATTTTCGCTATCCTACCGATCATTTCGCCGTTCCACAATGTTGCATGCGCATTCGTCGCCCACTTCCTTAACTCGGAGTGCGTCGACCTGATTGGTTTCGGTTTAACCAAGTTTATTGACGGCGGTCCTCTGACCCTCACCGCCAAATGAATGAATGCCCTTCCATTCCCCCTTACTCCGTTGTGGGCCGACACCCAAACGATGCGGATTTTTTCATCTTCAGAGAAGGCGTTAATCTTCTTACACTGCTAGACTGTTCGTGACCTTACCGTCCTGGTTGTTATTACCCTTATGGCAATTTTACTATCGGTAAAGATATTCACACTCGACGTCGCACCACACCACTTCACCCATTCCGTGATCGGCCGGATCTCCGCCTGCAGAACCGTATTATGGTCAGACAGTCTAAAACAGATCTCAGGCCTTGGATTCTCAATGTAGACCCCCAGGCCCACTGTGTGCTTTAGCTTTGATCCATCCGTGTAACATGATCTTCCAGATGGCAATACTAGGGTTCCGTCAAACCAAGACTGTGTCGATGGCAGCAGTGCCTCGCACTTGACTTCAAGGTTAATCTCAGGTATTCAATCGGATACCTCTTCCCATCCTTCTAGGTTTCCTATCGTCGCCTCGATTACACCGCGATGGTATGAGCTGCTCCCATCCTCAATCAATTTTCCCATCGCCTTAAGTCTCATAGCTTAGAGATAACTTAGTCATTTGCTTTATTTTAATATAAATTTTTGGGAATCTACGGCAAAATTTTTATTTTGGAGCTTAACAAGTTCTTTCCACTGTTTCTCTTTATTGCCCGAAACTAAAAAAAAACGGTAGTGTGAGGTCAAGCAATAAATGAATAAAAATTGCTCCCTGTAAAGATGCTCAAGAAGTCAAATGAAGCGAAGGGATTAGGGTCGCAGATCAATATCGAAGTGTTAGGTTAGGTAAGAGTGACAGTCCATTACAGATCCACTTAGACAATTTTAAATCCATTATGATACCATAGTAGCAACAGACCAAGGCCTCTGGTGGCTACCGGGTTGCCTATAATCAAAAATGCATTCGACAAATTTTTGAAATAAGGGAATCGGATTACCAGTAAGGGGATCGTGAGTTCGATTCCCACAAGAGACATGCTCTGTCAGTACTGTGGTATCACAATGGACTAAAATAGACTTAGTAAGTCTGTTTGAAAAATAGACTGCCACTCTAAACTGTTAGGCTACTTTCAACTTTACCATACAAAAACAGCAGAAAATGTTTGGTGTTTTTGCAAAAATTACTGCTGTTCCATCTCAGCAGATGTTTAGCAAACTTTTTTTTAAACAAACGGCAGTAAAATATAATCACATTGCAGAAAATTGGAAAATCGGCCCAAATCGAAAGATAAGATGCAATAAACACATGTTAAAAGTGTTTATATTTTCTGTGAAAACATGAAAATGTTTGCTGTTTTAGCAAAAAAAAATGTGTTGTTATTCCCACCAGAATTTCTGTTATTGCAGCAAACATTTTTGCTGTTTTAACTACAACATTTTTTTGGGTGTTGGGAAAAATTGTTTTTTTTTTCTATTTATCAGAAACATTTACTTTGCAGTTATCGAAGTCAATTCACATCATGAAATATGTGAGAACTTTTTAGCCATTCTGCGAAAAATTTTGGTTTCAGCTTCATTCCAAAGAAAAAATTCCTCGTTTGCAGATCAAATGAAATTCCGTTGAATTGTAGCTGACTTAGCCAAGCCTAGAGATATGCGCTTGTTAAATAGCTAGACTACTGAAGTTTTTGTTATGTGTATCATGAAATCGTATAACGTTATAAGCGAAAATGCAAAATTGCCAAAAAAAAATGAAACAAAAACAACAAAAGGAATTTAGTATTCATGGCAAATTCCATCGCCCAGAAAAGTGCAACCTAATATAAATATGTAAACCTACAGAGATTATTTTGCTATTATAAACAAAACGCTGGATTCAGTCTCTTGGATGGGTTAGTTTTCGCTCAGTTGGTATACACAGACCTCTAATCTGAAGATTGCTGTGCTTTTTGATAATAATTTTAGAAAATTTTTTTAATAAATCTAAAAACGGAAAAGATTTCATTGGTGATTGTCAGCTGTAGAATTTGAATTCGAAATGGATGGTCCTGAGTAGAAGTTAATTTGCAGCTACAGATGTTTTCTCGTTTTTGGACACTTTGAAAGATAAGGATGGAACAAAGATGAAGGAAAACAACAAAACACATCGACAAGACAAAGCAAAGCAAAACAAAAAAAATTCATTCATAAATGTTTTGCGATGAGGAGGTTAATAAGCGTGGTTGTTGCTGCTGCTGCTGCTGCTGCTGCTGCTGATATATATGAATGTCGCCTGCTCGTTGCTCAGTTCGTTGTTTTCGTAGGACTTGCTAAGACCCTTACCATGAAAGAGCACACATGTAGATGGTTGTTTGTTTGTTTATTTCCGCAGCAGTGCAACCGATTTGGGTGCTGCTTGCTCTTGATATCATGCCGCCGTCATCGCACCCCGATCGATGGTGGAACGCAGCCACATCAGAATGGCGCTATTTTTGAAAAAAAAAGAAATAAAAGGATTAATATATTTCTTGTTCCATTAAATTTGCTCGCGTTGTTGGGTTATATACACACATGCCCATAGATAGTGCATGCGTATGCTCTGTGTTGGCTTGTATGCAATTTTTTCATACAAATGCAACAGGCTGGCAAGACATCATGCACTCTCAGTGTGCATTATGTTCTGCATGCTGCTGTCGTTGCTGTTGCTTTTGGCACCACCAGTGACGCATCATGCACATGCCAGACCACCGACACCTACCATCACAACCTACTCCTCCCCTTTGCAGCTTTGCACTTTGTACATTCGATTAGCGATGATGGCGTCCTAGTGGCCGTGTGAGTTGTTGTAAACACTGTCGTATGGGTGCGAGATTTGTTTTTTTTGGTTTGCCCTTTGCAATTTAAATATATGCATTCAATGTTTTGTATTCTTTGTTGTTGCATGTAATTCAAAGTGAATCTCTCATATTATTTATCTTTTGTTTTTTTTTTTTTTTTTGTTGCTCTCTTTCTCTCCTAATTCATAAACTCAAACGCTAGATTCTCCCACAGCCCATGTGCATGTTTATTGGTTGTGTGAGTGTGTTGTGTTTGTTTTTCTCTGGTTGTTTTCGTTCCACTCGGCGTCATCGACCCTTTACATTTTTTTAACCCAGACACCAAGCTCTTTGATGCACCCTTTTCGTTTCTCTGATTTGTTGCCTAATGGCCTTACATATTTGAATAAATCCATTGATATAATATGTATGTTGTGTGGGTGGGTGTGTGTGTGTGTGTGTGTTTGCCCTGGTTCAATAATTCGATTGGCCGGAAGAAGTTGTTCTACAATGCAGGCGTATGATTGTTGTAGCGTCAATCATATGCATATGCATCCCGCTCTCCGGCATAACCGTTGATCCACTTTAGTATCACATTTTACACTTTTTTGCCACTTTTATTTTGTGACACTAAATACCATACCTTTTGGGGTTTTGGACCACTTTTCAAAAATTACTTTTATTGTGTGCTTTCACTTAAATTACAGTGTCACATACGCTTAAATCTCGCATCTGAAATATTAACCAGAGTTGGAACTGCTCTCACTATTGCTGGAAACACCTCTTCTTCTCTCCAAATGCAAGAACTAATTGCCCTCAAGCATAGCATCGATCGCCTTGGGAGCGTGATGGCCACTGGTTATTTAACTGCGCCAATAAGTCAGGAAGGCTTTTCCCATGGCCTTCAACATACGTGCCAAATATGATTTGAATCGATTCACAACCTGATATACATAGCTTCCATATAAACCGGTTTTTGAATTTTACTTCTTGAGCCCTATAGGGCGAAATTCATATCTGATTTGACTGAAATGGTCCAAGTATGGTCCGAATCGGCTTATAACCTGATAAAGCTCCAAAAGCATAACAATTCTTAACAATTTCCTTTGTTTGCCTATAAAAAGATATCGGGCAAAGAACTTGACAAATGCGAACCAAGGTGGAGCGTATATAAGATTGGTAAAGATTTATGTATTTTTCCTGTGTGCATATAACTGCCCGTGTATAGAAATGCCCGTTGAATTATTTGTTGCTAGAACCCAGCGAAAACTTGAGAAGGACCGACATTTAGAAACCTTCCATGAGGCATATAACTCAAACTCAAACAAAGCAAAATAAACTCTGAAATGCCCTTCAAAATTTATCCTCATATAAGACTTGTGATCGAATCCGTATCACTTTACAAATTCACTGTTTTTAAGAGCTATAGGAAAGTTAAAAAAAACAACAACAACAAAAAAAAAATAAAATTCAGAAAAATGCATGAAATATTTATTTGAATCGTAAGTAGGGTTCATATAATTTAATGTTTGAAGATTATTTCATGCAAATCTTGACCGTGACTGCGCCTCAAATGGTCCTCCCGCTTAGTCTAATTTTGGCATACTCTTTCCAACATTTCGGCCGGTATCTCACGAATGAATGTTTCAATGTTGTCTCCCAATGCGTCAATTGAAGCGGGCTTGTCTATATACACATGAGCTTTAACATAGCCCCACAAAAGATAGTCTAAAGGCGTTAAATTGCACGATCAAGGCAGCCAATTGACTGGTCGCGAACGTGAAATAAAATATTCACCGAACTTTCCTCTCAATAAGCCCATTGTTACGCGTCCTGTTACGAGCATATGGCACCGTCTTGTTGAAACCACATGTCTTGCAAGTCAAGCCCTTGCATTTTGGGCAAAAAAAAATGGATTCGGTAAGATTCGCATCATCTATGAAGAAGTACAGTCCAATGATGCCACCAGCCCATAAACCGCAGCCAACCGTGACATGTTCTGGGTGCATTGGTAGCAATGCCTTTTGGCTGATCTTCACTTCAAAATCGACAATTCTGCTTACTTACGTACCCATTGAGCCAAAAATTACCTTCGTCGCTCAAAGAAGCGGTGAGCTTTCTTAACAGAGAGCACGCATTTTGGTAATAAAATTCAATAATTTCATCATGGTTAAATTATAGACCAAACTGAAGATGTTCGACGGTGAAACGAAACACAAAACGTGCGTGAGCTGTTTAAACCAGTGTTGCCAAAAAGTTAATAGCTAAAAAATCAGCCTTTATAAAGCATTTCTTAGTTATGAGTTCCTCATGTCTTTGTCGCTCAAATAAAATTGAGGGAACATTATTGTTTTTTATGTTGTCCTACAAGTTCAAAACCATCTTCGGCATTCGTCCTTCTGTGAGTCCTTCTAAATACCAAGGAGCAGAGTAGGTCTCTGGCATGTCATGTGTCTGCAAAATAAGGCCTTTTAGAAGCAGCTTTTACTCCTGAACTTTCCCGCTGAGAAAGTTGTAGGTATTTGAGTGTATTTTCATGTTTATTCTCCTGCTCGTACTAGAGGTTATATCGCATATGAAGCATACCAATATAGTGGAGTAACCGTTAAATTAAAAAAAAACTGAAATTTCCACCGCAAATCCTTTTTTTTACAAGACCTTAAAGAGACATTCTACATACGAGTACATGTGGACATACCTTGAATACCAAAATCGCATACAGAACTTCGCTAACAGAAGCCACCGCCGCAACAAGATGCGTTGTTGCTTGCTGTTCATATAGAAAAAAGGCAACAACCAATTCGAAAAGTAGCAACGCAACTCAACGACAAGAGAAGAAATAAACCGCCACAAAAAAGGAAGGAACAACTGAAGACAAATTCCTGGAAAAGTATTTCGAAGATATTTTGGCACTTTGTTTTTTTAATTAAGTATGAAGTTTAGATTGCTTTTAAGGCCTATTTATGTAGGCCGGATTGTTCTTTATACATACACCCATATCTTGATGACGATGTTTATGTTGATGTTGATCATTGCCACGATGCAGTCTGTGTGGAGTGTTTCAAAGAAACGCACAGTTGAAAGGAGTTTTTCTTTAGCTTTTCCCTTCCCCATTTGTCGTTGGTTTATTACGACCCAGACGACTGACTGTTGTAGACGGTGAGAGAAGAGATTCGTAATATTAACGTGTTTATGAGACTCTTCTTCTGCAAAATGGACAAGACGTCTTTGCTGCTGTTGATTGGATTTGCTGTTGTCGTTAATACACTGTCTGCATACGAAATACGTGGAACGTCAATCGTTTTGTCCCAGCACAGCGCTCAACAGCAAAAACAACAACAAACTGGGATTCTAAATGCTGCTGCTCCATGGCAAAAAAAAAAAGAAAAATACCTATGCAGAAATTTAGCTCCCACCTTATACAAGACAGACGCAAGACCCATATAAAGACAGACAGCATGCATTAAAGGAGTGTAACAGTGAGATGCAGGAGAGCTAAAATATGAGAGGAGAGGGAATTTGCTTTGGCCAAGAATTCTTGGCATGTGGACTACAGTATAAATGTAAACAAGTTTTTTTTTCTTCTTGCTGAGATTTTGTTGTTCCACCGGAACGAGACGATATAGTAACTGGCAATACAACCATCACAGAAACTCGCTTTTAGTAGTCTTTCTCCTCTAAGACGTAGGAATTTACCTTTTCTTCGCTCCCTATCCCACTTGTGCAGACTCCTCCTTGCAATGTGCTGCACTAAAACTCATTCAGTAAAAAACAGACTCGGCACCACATTCCATGGAACGAGTTGGCATCAATATTGTTTTGGTTTCAGATGTAGTAGTAGTTGTAGCATTTGTTGTTTTTGTTTTTCAAAACATGCTATGCTATGTTGTTGATGGGATTACTGCACACATTCTTAGTGTGCGAGGAAATGCAAACAGTAACAACACAGGATTAAAATAATACAAAGCAAAGAAAAATATCCCCCATATTTGCGGATGTTTATGAAAATATCCAAATAACCAACCTAAGGCCCGCAGGGAAATCCATACATTAATCCAGATCGTCCTAGTGTTGCCATATGGTTAGTGTTAACACAAAAGTACACGTAGCTTTCTCTTCAGAAGTAGCCATCATCTTTGATGTCAATTTGGCAACTCAATTTAACTAATGGTGATTTCGATTGTGAAAAAAAGTGCAGCATTTTTTCGACATGTTGCACTGAGATCGAAATTTTGTGTTCGATTCTCCAAAAAAGTGTAACCCCACCACCGGGTAAATGTTCGTTTGTAATGGTGTTGCCCACTGAAAGTGAAAAAATGCTGCATTTTCTACACCGTGGCTAGGCTAGGATGGAGAATGCCGCACTTTAAATCAGCTGCTATCATCTCATGTGCATGCCACCGTTCAAGCAAATTTTGGTTGAAAAGAAGAAGAAGAAAACAATTTGTAGAATGTTTGGCAAAATATTAAAAAGAAATACATAAAAAAAGGAAAAAGTAATCGCGTTTTATTTAGCTAACGGCATATTAGATGCATTGCTACATTTTACAGCATTATTTGGTTGAAATTACAATATACGGGCATATTAACATGTTCGATTGAAAATGTAAAAAGTGTAAAACTATGAGAGGGATAAGGCAGCATTCCCAAAATGTTCTCCCGTATAAGTGCAACATTAGTGTAACATTTTTTTTCAGAATCGAAATCACCATAAGGTTGCCATCCATAGTTGCCCCTGTTCGTTAGCAGAATTTGCATTTGCTTTATCTAGATCGCCCCAGTGTTGCCATATGGTTAGTGTTAACACAAAAATACACGCAGCTTTCTCTGCAGAAGTTGCCACCTTCTTTAATATCAATTTGGCAACTGGCAACTCAATTTAAGTAAGGTTGTCATCCATAATCGGCCTATATTTATGAATTTGGGTGTATCTAATTTTTTTGCTACTGAGCTAGAATCAATGGGGATTTCTTGTTATGACCTTCCATTATCCTCGGGGATAGAATATGGGCAAAGAAGTTGACAAATGAACTTCTGGGTGGACGGTTCCTATATAATATAGTATATACCTATCTATTGGGTTGCCCAAAAAGAAATTGCGGATTTTTTAAAAGAAAGTAAATGCATTTTTAATAAAACTTAGAATGAACTTTTATCAAATATACTTTTTTTCTAAAGCAAGCTAAAAGTAACAGCTGATAACTGACAGAAGAAAGAATGCAATTACAGAGTCACAAGCTGTGAAAAAATTTGTCAACGCCGACTATATGAAAAATCCGCAATTACTTTTTGGGCAACCCAATATAATATTTTATGACTAAAAAACAAATATACTACTTTTCAATAAAAATTTATGTATTTATGGATGTAATCAATTGAAAATAATAATCTACCGTTTGCGATCAAATGATCATTGGAATGTTAGTTTTTCAATCACATCGTTATCATTTTGAACGTTCTTATAAGTCTTGATTTGGTGTCTAAAAACTGCAGGAGACTAAGAAACAAAATGCGCGCAACAACTAATGGAAAGGACAGTGACTTACTAGCTAGTCTAGATGATGAATACTTCTCGCCTTTGCTCAGACCGTCTTTTCATGCCTAGAACAGAAAGTATTGTGGAGTGCATTTTCTGGGTTTAGTAACGTTTGTTTACCGTAAATTCCTGCGGATGCGGTTGCCTGCAGTTTGTGTGTAGTGTGGTTTGGTGAGATGTGTGTGTCTGTTTGGAAGTTGTGGCCAACATTTGTAGGCAACAGCAATAAAAAGTTTCTTTCTTCCACTTTTGCTAGCAGAGAGCATCACCATCCTCAACAACAAACAACACGTATAGGATTTTAGTCGGCCAAAAGAATGTGTTTACATACATAGAGACTCACTTGTCTGCAGCCACTCGTATATACATACATAGATACATATGTATATGTGTGAATGTGCATCGAAGTTAGTAAAGTATATTGAACTTGCGCATATTTTGCTGCGCTGGCGCTGTTTTTCCAGGAATTGTATACATTTTGGGATTGTTGTTCTCTTTATGTGACTGTTCCTCCCTCCCTGCGCTCCGTTGTACTGTTTAAAGCCGACCGCCAACCGGTACGCGTTGCTATTCTGGCATAGATATGTTGTTTTGAGCTCTATTTTTTTGCTGTGTGCTCGGAATAGAATGTAGCGTTTTATTTTTGTTTTCTGATTAAGTGATTTTTTTTTAATTTTGTGTTTTATGTAGGTTTTGCTAGAATATGCATTTTTTTAGCTTCTATGTTATTTTGGAAGTTTCGCTTAATTTTTGCTATAGTAGTACAGATTTTTTATACCCTACTCCACTACTGTGGTACAGGATATTATAAATTAGTGCATTTGTTTGTAACACCCAGAAGGAAGAGAGGTAGACCCATTGATAAGTATACCGATTAACTCAGAATCACTTTCTGATTCGATTTACCTGCAGGTCGCATTTTTCATCCGATCGTCTCCAAATTTGGTACAGGCATGCTTTTCAACCTAGAGACGGAGCCTATCGAAATTGAAAAAAATCGGTTCAGATTTAGATAAAGCTCCTATATATATCTCAAATTTGCAGTAATAATGCAATAAAATGGTAATTTGTTAACCGATTCTCTCGAAATTAGGCAGGAAGGATTTTCTTATGACTCGATGTTACTGGTGAATTTTATAGAAATCGGTTCAGATTTAGATATTGCTCTCTCTCTATCGCCCAATTTTCCTTCCTAGAGCCACTGCAAGTCCATTTATTTACCAATGTTACCTAAGCTTTGTAAAACGCTTTCCTCGACGACTTCCACAATATCTATAAAGTTTGCTCGAAATCGGTTCAGATTTAGTTATAGCTCCCATATATATGTTCGTACAATTTTGAGATATATTGCAATAAAGTGCTTATTTGTTGATCGATTCTCTAGAAATTCGTCAGGAAAGATTTTCTTATGATTTTCGACATTACTGGTGAATTTCATAGAAATCAGTCCAGATTTAGATATAGCTGCCATATATATATATATATCGCCCGATTTTCATTACTATGGTCCCTGCAAGTGCATTTATTGACCAATATTGACAAATTTTTGTACAACGCTTTCCCCGACGACCACCAAAATATCTAAGAGTTTGCTAGAAATCGGTTCAGATTAAGATATAGCTCGCATATTTGCCAGATTTGGACTAATATTGCAATAATGTGCTCATTTGTTAACCGATTCTCTCAAAATTTGACAGGAAGGATTTCCTTATATCTTTAAATATTACTGGTGAATATCATAGAAATCGGTTCAGATTTATGTATTGCTGCCATATATGTATTTCGCCCGATTTTCACGTCTAGTGTCACTGCAAGCGCATTATTGACCAATATTGCCAAAATTGTACACAACTCTTTCCTCGATGCCTACCACAATATCTGTAGGCTGCTCAGCATTTAGGTGTTTTTTATCATATATGCCTACGTGCAAGTAACTTGTTTGATTTTGAAATTCAACATTTTCTTTCCTGACAATTTTCGTCAAAATTTGAAAACAATTTTAGAGTCAAATATTTTTTGTTTTTTGTTTTTCGTAACAAAAGTGCATTCTTTGCCATCCAACTAGTTAAATAGTTCGTAATAAGAATTTTTGTGCGTGTGTGCGGTTTTGTGTTCAAATTTAATTGATGTGTGAAGTTGATCAAAATTGAAAGTTCGTCGTTGTGCTGCAGCAGGGGAATCACATATCAGCATGTTGAGGTAAAACCATGTTTACACTTGGAGCAAATCTAGATTTCGCAAATCTCGTGGTTTCCATCAACCTTCAGTGTGAGAAAATCTTGTTATTTGGGGAGATTTGCAGCAAATATCCTTCGAAATTCAAATGCAACTTTGCGTTTGTATTGAATACCGTAATTTTTCTCAACATTTGACAAATTCTTATTTAAATTATAAAATATTGAAGTGAAATTAAAAAAAAATCGTTTCACAAATTTAATTGCTGAACACATAAATCACAATGAAACCGCTGTCAAAAACATCCCTGTTGTCAAATGCGAATCCCTGGAATCGTTTTTTGAATCGGCTTTTGAAGATTGTCTCAAATCAAGTGGATTTGGGCTCTAGTGTAAACGTGGGTTAAATTTTGATACCATTCGCCATATGCGATCTGATTTACATGTATAAATGTACTTACGCATGTAATTGATAGTCATACAAAATATGACGTTGTTTGGTTACATCGTACCGTCGACAGCAAGCATATGTATGTACATACATGTGTAGTTACATAGATAGATCTAATTTGCAATACTCTTAAGCTTGTGTTAATAAGACTCCTCATTAGAAACAGCCTTCCATAATGTTTGTTCAAGTAGTTGCGAAACTGTTTACAGCTTTTCCCCTCATCTCTTCCACCATTTACAACATCCCAAAAACAAACCCATACCCCCATTGACTGGAAACAAGCCCCTCCCCCGAAAACAAATGTTTAGCAAACGAATTTGGCAATTCCTTTTTTTTAAGAAACAATGTATGAATTATGGATGCTGCACACAAACATCACTTATAGAGATTCGGACATACATGCAAACATACGTATGTATGTGCATGGCACTGATGCATGTATTTACATGTCTGTCTGTCGCGCAGTGTCTGTATGTGTGTGTGTGTGTTTTTTTTTTTGCATTAAGAATACAACAAAACCAAAATTCAAAAAAAAAAAAAAAAAACAGAAAAATGCTGGTGTTGTTTTACGATTTTCTTTTCTTGTTCACAGTGTTTCGACATCAAAGATTATAATTAGCGGCATACCGCTGCAAACTCGATTCGAAGACATCGAACCTCTTTTGAAGCCATATGGCATCGTCAAACAATGTGAGGCTGTCTCTAGTAAGGACCCACTGACACAAACGGTTCACATAACATTCGAGAATTATGAACAAGCTCAAAGGTACATGAACTACTATTTTTTTAATTGTTGTTGTTGATAGAAACCCTAAGAACACAATCCTCATATTTGGCAATAGAAGAAAGCATACAAATCTGATTTGGCTTCAAGGCGTCATGTACTTTTGACATCAGTTTTATTCACATTGGCCGATCCATAAATCCTTTTGGCAACCATTTCAAATATTTTGCTTAAAAACTATATTCTACATATAGCGATGATGCTCTCTAGTGTCTGTCAGCTTCGGAATGACTAGCCTTGTATGCCCAGTAGTATTAACAAAATTCAAACAAAAACGAGAGAAAAACAAAACAAAATTATTTTTGGTTTAATTCTTACAATGGAATTATAACCGCTCTATTGGCATTTATAACACTCCATTCTAGTTAACTTTGTGTTCTTGTTTTGAAATAACTTAAATTGATGCAGTTAGCCCGTATCTAATCTATTTCTTTTTTTGGCAATTTAATTTTTTGCAGGGCTGCTGGAGGTTTGAACGGTGTCGAATTCGAAGGCAACAAATTACACGCCGAGCAATTGGATAAGAATCAGCGTCGCACTCAACGCAATCCAAGAAATCCATATCCCGGAATGCCTGGACCAGGTCGTCAAGCGGATTTCCCGCTACGCATTTTGGTTCAAAGTGAAATGGTCGGCGCCATCATTGGCCGGCAGGGCAGCACCATACGCACGATAACACAACAGAGTCGTGCGCGGGTCGATGTACATCGCAAGGAGAACGTTGGCTCGCTGGAAAAGGCCATAACAATATATGGTAATCCCGAAAATTGTACAAATGCATGCAAACGTATCCTAGAGGTCATGCAACAGGAAGCCAATGCCACAAATAAGGGGTGAGTAGTTTACTAGCAAACGTGGGCGCTCGTTCAAATGTTAAGTCTTCTCCTCCATCTTTGATTCATTGCAGTGAGATTTGTCTCAAAATCCTGGCTCACAATAATTTAATTGGTCGCATCATTGGTAAAAATGGCAACACCATCAAACGCATTATGCAAGAGACGGATACAAAAATAACGGTCAGTTCCATAAATGACATCAGCAGCTTTAACCTGGAGCGCATTATAACTGTAAAGGGAGCTATAGATAATATGTCCCGTGCCGAAAACCAAATAAGTTCAAAACTTCGCCAGAGCTATGAGAACGACCTGCAGGCCATGGCACCGCAGAGTGTTATGTTCCCCGGTCTTCCCCCCATGGCGATGATGTCGACGCCCGGCAATGGTATGATTTTCAATCCCAGCATGCCTTATGCACCCTGCCCCGGCTTCCCTATGTCGAAGACACCTGCCGCTGTTGTGCCGCCTGTCTTCCCCAATGATATGCAGGAAACCACCTACCTTTATATACCGAATAATGCAGTGGGTGCCATTATCGGTACTAAGGGATCACACATACGCAGCATAATGCGTTTCTCGAATGCCTCGCTGAAGATTGCACCATTGGACAACGATAAACCAGCGGAACAGCAGACAGAGCGTAAAGTTACCATTGTTGGTACGCCGGAGGGTCAATGGAAGGCTCAGTATATGATTTTCGAAAAAATGCGTGAAGAAGGTTTCATGAGCGGCACAGATGATGTTCGATTAACAGTAGAGATTTTGGTTGCCAGTTCGCAGGTATGTCAAACCTTAAGAACTTTAGGCTTATTTCAGCCATACCATGTATATTTTCGATAAGAAGTAGTGACATTATTGTAGAGTCGCGCCCAGTTTTTTGTTTGAACTTGAGGACCGCGTTGCTTTAAATCGAAATTTCGATGTGACCTTTCTGCACATTTACCTCAAAATCTGAACATTTAGCGTCTGTCTTTAATCACAGCATCAATAATGTTTAGCGAAACTTTTTTTTGCGCATACCTTTGTTTGCGGTTCGTATTTAGGACTTGGATTTGTTATTAAGGACGATGATGAGAAGGCACATAGGTGAGGAAACTTGAACCGACTTGGGGTTGCGGAATGGGAAATAATTAGAGATTGTCTTAGTTGCACGGAATTCCTGAATTAGATTTTTTTAGGGTTACATTTTAGTACTTAGAGCACACAACAAGCCGATACAGGCTGTCCATAATGACATGTGGCGGATTAATATCCGCACCCCTGAATAAGGATTTCTCAGTATAAGCCATGTAGTAAAAGATGTTCACCCAGTATTTCATGACTTCTCTCTCTCTCCAAGGCACGGCATTAACAAATTTCGGTTTCGATCGATTCTATTTGTTTTGTCTGCATTTCGCTGTATCCAATGCGCAGCAACCAGATGGTACACCTTTCAAAATTTATATATTTGATATAGATTAAATTAATCCTACTATAGTTATTGCAAGAAAATATCATTGGCTACTGTGGCCATTAGCAATATGACCTTTAAGGTCATATTTCCTTGATTGCAGAATAATGGATTTTTCTATACTCCACATATTGGGTAATAGTTCCTTGAATATTTATAGGTTCAATTATGACTTCTGCTCCTGTATCACCGGTAAATTTAAATCTTAACATAGAAGTCAAAATGATGACATGCTGTTACACTTAAAATGGGGCCTGAATCCAAGGATAGTCTACTGAAGGAGCGTGATTAGGCCAATACGATACATGCTTACTTACGCCTCAGTAGTTTGGTGGACTGTGTAAGGATAATACAACAGTTTCAAAAACATGTTGTCTTCAAGTAGACGGGGCGATGAGGACCTCGCCCACTAAAGCACTGTAGATATCCGACCCATAGACATGCAGATTAAGTGTGAGCCAGTCACTGCCGCTATTAGAGGCTATGAGACAATGGGAGAATAGAAGATCACGGTATAATCGGATCGGCTACCTGAGCCGACAACTGATGTCAATTGCGAGGCATTGCGGCCAATGCCATAATATGCCTCTGGACATTGTGGCTACCCAAATTGCTACCCATTACTGTACCACTATTCCTGATAGAACCGATTGGGACTACGACATCCTTGGTAACAGAAGTTACATAGATTTCTATACGGATGGTTCCAAACTAAACGAAAAGTTGGGCTTTGGATTGTACTCTAAAGATCTAGGACTGCTCATATTGAAGAGGTTACCCGACCACTGCAGTGTGTATCAAGCAGAGATCCTTACAATTAAGGAAGTGGTGGAATGGCTAAGATAAAATGTCATTACGACGATTGGCATAAATATCTTCTCAGAGAGTCAGGCAGCCATTAAATCCCTGGAGAACGTATTTCTGAACACAAAAACCGCCCTCGACTGTCGCAGATCTCTCAACGAGATGACTGAACAGTTCAAAATTCACCTGTTCTTGGTGCCCAGGGAACTTTAAAGCAGACGAGCCAGCGAGACTAGGAACTACCTTACACATTCTAGGGATACTGGAATCTGTAGGTATGCCTCTAGCGACATGTAAGCTAAGTTTTCAGGACCAGGCCCGAAGGGCAACGAAAGATAGATGGTCACAAAGAGTGGGCTCTGAGCATTCCAAAACTAGAAGGCATCTTCCTTCTTCTGTTACTGTGGCATCACAATGGATGAAACGTCTAAGTGAGTCTAATGGCAGACTGCTACCTTAAACCTAACCTATGGAATGGAAAACAATAAGCAATGGCACGGTATTGCTGACTTAGATTTTATCAAAGTTTTTAGCATTTGGAGCGCACAATGAGCTTAGGTGTATGTTCGCAGTGTCATGGGGCGGATTAATATCCACACACTACAAATGTAATCTGTGGTAACTGAGCCCGCTGGGGGGTTTACAGCAGAATAGAGGAATACATTATTTTCTCAACTTTGTCTTTCCTTTTGGTAGCTAAATATTTTGTTGTCATTGTAGGTTGGTCGTATCATAGGCAAGGGAGGTCAAAATGTTCGTGAATTGCAACGTGTCACCGGCAGTGTCATTAAATTGCCCGAGCATGCGCTGGCGCCAACATCGGGCGGTGATGAAGAAACACCCGTACACATTATTGGTCCATTCTATAGTGTACAGGTAAGTTTTGGATATAAATCTGTGTAGATGCATTGAGAATAACATTAAAAATCGTTCGTTCGTTCAATCTCTTGCAGTCTGCTCAAAGACGCATTCGAGCTATGATGTTGTCCACAAATCCCCCACCAGTTACCAAAAAACAGAAAGCTGCCAAAGAACAACAACAAGCCGCTCAAACATCATCAGGCAGTGGGTCACAGCAACAACAACAACAGCAGCAGCAACAACAACAACAACAATCATCACAGCAGCAACCGCAACAGGGTGCGAGTACAAATCAGTAAGAACCGTAGAAATGTGGGTGTAAAAGCATTTATTAAACTTTACTTTTTATTTTTACAATTTATTATAAAAAAAAACTTTTTTGTTTAATATTTTTTTTCTAATTAACGCCTGCCGCATATAAAAAACCACTTATCAGAATGAAAAATGTACCCCTGTCAGGACCCGTCATGCCCTGTTCAATTTTTCTTAATTGTTTTCCTATGAAATAACGTTATTTGTAAAGTTCGTAAGAAAAGTAAGATCAGAGTATTTCTAGAACAAAATCATCCACGCGTGAACGATCATAATTGCAAAATGAAAAGAAGATTATAAGTTTTTTGTCACAATAAAGAAAAATTTTATATCCGTTTTCGATATTTTGTAAAAGTCTAGGTCTAATAGAATGCCACCTACCACCACAGCCAACTGCACTACTAACCTACTAACTACATAGTATATATATATATATACTTATATATATATATATATATATATAAAATAAGCTAAACATGTATTTTTTGAAATACCCTACAAACCACATAAACATATATCGAAATGGTACGAATACTGCACCAAAAATATGTAACCGGCATCGTCTATAAGGCTTTTATAGGAAAACTATGAAACAAATCAGATAATAGCTTCATCTATTATTTAAAACTACTAAAATCAAATACACACACACACACACACACACATAAAATAAAAGCTTGCTTATTTGAAAAACAAAAATATTTCGGCATATTTTCAAAAATAAACATTCAAATAATAATACAGAACACAAAATCTACACTTTGAATAACAAGCCAGCCCCCAACCAACCCCAGGAACCATAAGCCTTACCTTATGCTGGACTAAAAGAAAAAATCAAACCTACCCTATTAATACACTAAAACTTTTCGTAAGAAATCTAATTACTGGAAAATAGTCGCTAGGCCTTTAGAAATTCTTCAACCACACGGAATGTTCTGGTTGCCGTTGAAATTTATTAATGATGGGGAAAAATCATTCGGCCGGTGCCTAGGAACATGCTGCATGTGTGTTAATAGGTATTCCGGAAGCCCAAATCATTCAATCATTCAGTAGTGCTGACTGAAGAACACTACCCCCGAAACGTTGTTTATTCCCTATAACAATGAAATGAGCGAGAGAGAGAGAGAGAGAGAGAATAATAACAAAAGTGTTTGCCTTAAAACGGTGCTGAAATGTTAATTGATTTGTTAAATTATTGTAATACTTTACCGAAACTAATGTTTGTTTAATTTTTTTTTTATGAATTAATTTTGTTAAAGACAACACAAAAATCTACAAAACAAACTAGAAAAAAGTACATAGATACTTTAAAGAATTAAAACAATTAATGCAATAGATCCTCAATAGATAGCAGCCACGAAACAAAGGCAAACAATGATGGATAATGCATGGATAAAAAAGATACACAGATAAAACCCCCCGCGACAACTGCAGTTGTTCCATTATTGTTCTTGCTGAGCATTTTTCACATTGTTTTGGCCTTTGTGTAACTTAACCATATCCCAAGAGCATCAAACAATCAAATCGTAATATTTACAATAGCCTTTTTATACGAACATTTAACCCTCATATTTTATACCACTTTTTTTTTGTTTGTTTATAGTTTCCTTTTTTTTAATTACATACATACATACATGCCTACATACATATAAACTAGTTGTTTCAGTTGTTAAAAACAGAGAATATAAAACGTAATTCCTATAATTTACAAGTTTTTTACATTTATACATAATTTTTAAAATATACATACATATACATATAAAAATAGAGTAATAACAAATATGTTTTAGCTTAAATTATAAAAACACACAGACACACATCTTAAATTTAGCTAAGGTATTGTTTTGCTAAAAGATTTAAAATTGCAATTCGAGTTTCCTTTTCCTTTATTGACAAAACCAAATTCAAAACATTTCGGCATTCTCCAAACAACAAAATTAAAGCCCCTCCCCCCCCCCCCAAAAAAAAACCCTTACAACAACGTTTTTTGGCAACTCTAAATTCCAAACCCGTTTGACAAAAACTAAATGCACCACCACCACCCTCTAACGGATTTTCGATCGATAAAAATTTTTCTTTTGTATAATTGAATTGAACAAAAAGAGAACTAAGAAATGAAAATTATAATAAAGAGAAAAGAAATGAAAAAGTAATTAAAATACCTCAATGTAAGTGCATTATCTTGTAAAATTTATTAAAATGATAACTAAAATCAACTACATTGCATTATATAATACGAAAACAACAAGAATAACATCAACAACAACAACAACAAAGATAAAATAAATAATGATAAAACAATGAATGATGATGGTCTATTACCACCATCCATCTTAATTAAGTACATATGTAATAATGAAGCAAGAAGAAAATGTATCAAAGATAATGAAAAGTCAAACGAAGTGACATGTAATAATATGAAGTAGATCTAATACAAAATATACAGAAACAACAACAAAATCATATCAACATAGCAACAAAAAGTCAGCAGTATTGCTCTATGATGAACACAGACACAGACACAGAGATAACTGATCTAGCTGCAAAGGCATCTACTACATATGTATGTATGTATGTTGCCTGCCTATGCACAAAAACGCATTGATCGATTAATCGCTATGGCTTTTGGATGGACTAAGCGCACGCATCAAAGGAAACTTGAAAAAATGCTAAGAATTTTTTTTTATTCTTCTCGCCTCACCTATGTGTGGTGTTTATGCTAAAGTTGTCCAAATCCAATAACGCGAGCCTGCGTGACTGAGTGATATTGTACTCACTATAATTACTCTAATAACGAGTCACGAAAGAATCACGACGTGAGTAATGCATTCTTGCCTCGTGAGCGTACGTGAACGTGAGTCATCATGACCAGTTTGTGAGTGAAAAATCCCTCATCTCTATACTGCATCCCAGGAAGATCTAATGAACAATGCCATTAAATAATGCAGTATGCTTAACTTCACAAACATTTTCATAATGATTTGCTGTTGTGAGAAGAGGACAATATCAATAAATATCTAGAGGAACATTCACCGAAACCACACTTTTCGAAATGAATGTGTAAATCATTGAACATAAGAATGCTTAACATGCATTCAAGTCGGTTAGTTCAAATTCTACTGTGCTTCAATTGAAGATCCTATCCAATTGGATATCTTATGATTTTCATTTTTATCCAATAGTATTGGAAAAATCACACAACAGAAACATGTCCATATTTTATACCATGAAAAACTAACAGCTTCAAACTTCCCCACTGTGGGTCCATATTTAGCAGTTGTCAAAATCGAGATCTACGACAAATTCGAAGAGTTTTTGCCCAAGAAACCATGGCTGTAAAAATCAAAATTTGTCTATGATTACGACTTCGACAAGCGCTGGTTGGGCGTTTTCTGGTCCTTACAAATTTGCCCACACTAATGGATATGATTCAGGACTTTTGTGTAATTTCCCATTTCCCATTGAGTCTAAATAGGTAATTACACTTCGAATCAAAAGCATTTCGGGGAATAGAGACAAATCATTCTCGCATCCAAAGGCTTAACATGAGAAATCAAAAAAGAATGATCGACAGCGTTCCATAGTGAAAACTAACACCATATAATAAAAGAAGACCTACAACAGATAATAGATAGAGTTATATATACATATTGTATCTATATATGCCACACTCCCGTACTCTTACCTAATGAAATGAATGAAATAAAAATATACCAATCAACAACAACAACAACAACACTTGCCCGTCAAAACAACATACTATGAACACCAACCTCTACCACCACCACCACCACCACCAGCACCACCTTGAGAAATTGTTAAGAAATAATAAATAGAAAGAAAATGAAATTGTACTATTTAGTGAGACGAAACTTAACAAAGTTAAAAAATGAATTAATACCAAATTGAAAAATTCCAAAAATTATTTCGTTTTATAATTTAAAACAAACAAAAAACCAACAAACAAAATGTTGACGTTTGACGTTTCGCGATTGACATTTTAAAAATCGTACTAATGGGTATTTAGCGTAAGATGTTTAAAACATAAGCAAGCAACCAAGCAAAGGAGGAAGGGTGTCACATCCAACAAACTCTACCAATGCCCCTCCTAAAGAATTTTTATGAAATATTTTTGTTTTGTTCCTTTTCATTTCGAAAATAAACAAAAAAAAAACCCCAACACTTTTTTTAAAAAAGCAAAATACAAACAAAAAACATTTTTTAAGAAACAAAAATATTTTTTTTGTAAATAATAATTATTTACCAAGTAGGCATACATACTATTATATATTTTTAAAAGTATATACATATTTATAAAAACAAAAAACACTAAAACAAATTATACTAAAGTATAATTAAAAAAGCAAGAAAATCGATATGATAAACATATTTTGTTGAAACTTTTTTTAAAAAAGTACGAAAATTGAATTTGAAAAGAGAGAATTTTAAATTTTTTTAAAAAAGAAGTACATATATACAACTATTTTTGGCAGCATTAACTAACAACTATACAAGAAAAAAAAAAACAAAAAGGGCTCGCAGCCGGTGGTTTGAATTGGTAATGAACATTGCTCATATTTTTATGGAAACCCATGAAAACCCAAGCGGGCCCCAGTTGATAAACTAACTTATTACGACTACGGCGACGACGACGACGACAAGACTTGGAGGCTATTACAAAAAAAGAAACAAAACAAAAAACAGAAACTATGCCATATTTTCGGTTCAAACGAAACACTGCATGGCTTATTTGTTTGTTCGTGTGTTACTTGTTCTTGCACATACGGTTTACACTTTAGTTTTCTAACCAGGCTTTTGGATTTACATACATTTACAAGCTTATATTTTGTTTTCTGTTGTTCTAACTAAAAGCGAAAACAAATCAAATTTAAGAGTTGTGCCAAGTACTGTGTTTGCGCAAAATCGCAACATGAATTAATGTGTGATATCTGTTTTAATTGATTTTTTTAATTTTTTTTATATATATATCTCTATATATGAATTATTTACAATTTTTGGCAAAACGTAGAATGTTTAAGTAAGTGATGAAAGTACAGACAGACAGACATGTCCATGTCCTCCGATTACAAAAGGAGCTTTTACCATAGCCCGACCCCAAATATCCATAATCACACACAGAGAATGTAAACGTTTACTCCACTGCAGCAAAGCAAAAGCAACGGGAACAGCACAAGAAAAAGTCAACGAAATAGATTTCGCTATCGAGTAACGCATCGCAATGGAATTTCAATTAAGAAGTCCAAAGGCAATTGGCAAAAGTGCAGAACATCAGAAATCTTCCAAGGCCAAGGCATCCAATGAAGCCTCTATTGAAATTTCAATGCGAAACGATAACTGCAAAAGGGTCTCCCGAATCGATATTTTCTCTGGAGAAACCGAAATTGTCCCAAGGGGGTTTCTTTTTGTTGACAACAAGTAAAAAATGGTACAAAAGCCAAAAACTATTCTGAAGTACAAACTCTAAGTTTATTACGAAAGTATTTGTGGGAACGCTGAAACAGCGTTAAGAATTTTTTTTACAAAAAAAAAAAACTTGTTTACCTCCCACACTTACATACATCCAAGCGTCAAGACTAGACCTCTGTTTGTAAAAGACACAAACAAATATATACACACACAAACACATACACAATAGCCACCATGTGACATATACAACAGTCCGCATACAATACCGAATTAGATCAGACAAAAATGTACAGAGATATAGTATGTAGCATATGCAATTCAAATACCAGTTTTTGAAATAATTGTAGAAGAAAAAATCATAATTTTGTATAAACTGCCATCTGCTAACCAACCCATAGAACGAAAGAAATGTTTAACCGAAACACCTGACCAACTAACCAACCAACCAAACATCTTAGCAGCAAACATCAATGGGTTGAAATATGCCCATATGTACAATTGAATTAAAAAAATAAAAAATTCACAATTTACAGAAAACAAATTGGCAGAAATGCATCGTGGAACAATTTTTCAACTCGCACCACATACATATATCCATACATCCTAATGCTTAATGCCTACAACATATAATATAAATCACACGGGACAGAAAGTCCTACTCTAAACAAAAGACTTCGTGCGGAATCGGCAATAAACTTGTATCGGTCAGCACTCATTGATATGAGAGAAGTATGGCCGCTGCTCCTTAATGGACTGTTCATGGGAAATTTTGCATTTTTTCAAATGACTAGAAACAAAACCCCTTCTCACAGAGTTAGGCAAAATTCCTTATATACACATGGTTTATTTCACAGCGAATTTTGTGACCATGTAGTATTTTTCGCAGTACCAATAAGAGAAAATTGGGAAAAAGGAGTTGTTACTTCTATTTTTAATACTAGTATTTTCAATACTAACAATGGTGCGAAAAATTGTAACTCGATGTCATGGATCTGCTTTACAGTTCAAAGTATAATTAGGTTTCAAATTCCCTCCTTTTTCACTCGTGATGTCTAAAGAGAACACAAGAGAACACTACACCACAATCAGTTATTGAATATTGATTGAATCCTGCAAACATTTTCCATTGCCAAATAATCTTTCGTCTTTCTAGATAAAGATTATGGTCGCGGACTGGCTCGGCTAAAAGTCGTAGAAGTTTCCCCCGTCGTGGGGGAGTTGTGGCCCCAAGAATAATCTTCTGAAAGAGCGCGTATCATTCTATAAGTCTTTGAAGGTTTTGGAATGGTGCAAGAATCGTGTGGATGAGTTACAAATTAGTATGTTGGAGATTAATTACATTAGTATTCTTTTTCTTTATGAGCTGCGCATTATCGAATAAAAGATCCTAAAATGTCTATCATAATTACTCTGTTCATCGCAAACACGACAATTATAAACAAATCGTAAAGACGATTATTAAGGAATCATTGCAAAGAATTGTAAAAACATCCGCACAAGCAATGAATTGTCCAATGATAGCTTAGAAAAGTTTTTCGCTACTCATACGGAAGAAAAATTGCGTAAAGCCCTTCGAAAAGATTGTTGTATTCACCGCACGGGCAAAGGCTCTTCAAAAATATGAAAAATGTTTGCAGGGAAACGAGTTAATAATACAATATGCTCACCCATACACACATACACAAAAATACATTTGCCGTAAATTGTTATCGCGTTTCGGCAGGAAGGACATTTTGTGTAAAAGCAAAAATTACATAGGCATACTTATTTTCAAATTCTGCTTTTTATCGGCGAATAACAACACAACACTGCCGTTTAATGAGAAGCAACCAATCCACACTGATAGTAAACAAAGCAAGTTCATTTCTACGCAAAATAATTTGAAAAGAAAAAAAACTAAATTCAGAACCAAATTTGTCCTCTAAGTAACAGAAAATAAAAACGTTTGATGATCAACAATGACGAACCACCCAACAACATTCAAAACAAAATAGCAAAAAATTATCTAGAAAAGAACCGAAAACGTAACTTAAAAAAGTATATATTTATAAAAAATAAAAATAAAAAAAAAAAACAATAAAACATTTTTATAATAACATTAATTTTTAGACATTAAGCATTTTTCTGCGCGAAAACCCGGAACCCTTCAATCAATATCCGACAACCGATGTAAACTAAATAATGAAATGTTAAATGAATATATCCATAACATTTAGAAACAAAAAAGAGAGAGGGAGATAAATATAAGCAACAAAACAAAGATCATTTAAAACCTAAATTCTTTCCCCCTCCTATGCCTCCTACTTCTTCTACAAAAAAAAAAAAAAAAAAAAAAAAAAGAACACAACAAAATAACCAAAAATTGGCTTAGTGTTGAAATGGATTTAAATTGACAGAAACAGAAACTCCCCCTACATAATAAACCAACAACTAATAAAATATTTGACTAATTGGCTTAAAAAAACCCTTTATAATTTTACTTAGTCAACCTGGGTGTGAAATGCAACCAAGTTGGTATCAGAACGTTACAATTTATTGTTAATTTTTTTATTTGGCTGAACTATTCAACAAAACAAACCACAACGAAAAATTATTTTATTTTTCTAAATAAAAACAACACCGATTTACTAAAAATTCTATATTTATATATATAACATAGTTTATATGTATATGAAAGAAAAGTTCAAAACTCATAAAAGTTTAAGTCGCAAGTGCACGCAGGAATACAGTCAAGCGATGTATGGCTAGGTAAAATGCTGTTATATATCGCTTATGTATATAAGTGGTACACGACGGCAACCTCAGGCATTAGACTGAAAGCCCAATGTGCATATTTGTGGTCTTATTAATTTTTTTATTTTTGATGTTGCACTTTTGCAACATAATAAATTAATTACCTTTTTTCTCAATATGCAACTAACAAATTGTTTCAATTTTTTTTTATTTAAAATGTAACAAAACAAAAATATACATACATCTATATACACACATTTAAGAATTCCAAAACAAATCGGCGGTAATTAACTGGAGACTGAGCTACAACATTTTTATTTTACCGTTTTGAATTGTTTTCGATATTCTTCTTCGATTAGTTTTTACAAGTTTGTGTGGAAAAGCACAAGAGTATCGTTTCGTTTTATATAATACCAATGGAGAGATACGAATGTTTTCCTGCAGCCCCAACAAAAACATTTAACCCCACTACAAATTTTACTCCCTACTTTTAGTTTTGTGCTAACCGTTTTTTTTCTTTTTTTTTTGAATTTTATTGAAGTATATACTTTCCTATATTTACATTCTCCATTTTTAGTTCTCTTTTGTTATATTATTTTATGTCTAGGTTATTTAATTACGAGAAAATAACAACAATATATGTATATTATTAAACGGTTTTTCTTCTGTGTGATAGTAGTTTTTAATTTAAGCCGTTTGATAATTACAAAGTTCATAAAAAAACTAAAAAAAAATTATATTTCGTTTTTACAAATTTATCCATTACACTATATAAAATCTAAACCATCATTAATATATATAAAAAAACACAATTACATATTTCTATTGTAATTTATCATTAAGTTGTAAATCCTTTAATGCGATAAAATGATGAAATTATAAAACGAATATTTCGATAATTGTACATTTTTGTCAAGATAAAAATTCAAAAAAAAAAAATATTATTTTTTATTATTTTTTTAAATATACATTAATTAATTTTATTATTTTACCATTTAAATCTTAAAGCATTGATAGTTATTATTAAAAAGAAAAAACATACAAAAATGAAACAAAACAAAGTTATGAATTTAATTTAAAGCAAAATAAATTTGTTTTGTTAAGTAACAAAAAAATTGTAAAACTATATATTTTCAAACAAAAATATAAAAGTAAAAAAAACGGAAAACGAAAAAATTGATGTTTTAATTGTGTATTATTTTGTTGAAGCATTTGTTGTTCTTCTTTCTTTTTGCAGAATAGTCATATTGGTTGCGGTTGCCCTTGTTTCCTTTTTTGTTGTGCATTTTCATTCATTTATTGTATAATTTTATAAATTTAGTTTGCAAAAGTTTAAACGAAATGAATAATTTGGGAAGTGCAAATATCAAGGATGGCCGAATTGCAATCAACTAACAGACTTACGCAAGGCTACATTTAGTTAAGTGCGGCATATATGTGTGTACCAAGATATATTCATTTACAGGTAGTGGCAGTTGCCCAACAACAAAATATTGAGTGCACCATCTGTCAAAATAAGTGATTAGTGCTACTCTGATTTTGAGTATGTTACTAGTTCGCGCCATTTTGTTTCGTTGTTTGTGTAAGTTATGGTTCTTAACCATAATACACACGCCCAAACAAAACTGTTTGACAGATAGTGCACTTCGCGAGAAAAAAAAATAATATTCAGCTGTTTTCTCATTTCTTTGAGAACCTGTCTGATTTAGCGGATGTGAACATTCGCAAGTTATTGGGCGTTTTTAAGCGATTTGGATGGTTCAACTTGTAGGAACTCGAGTTCCTTTTTCTGTTCCTGTGGTATTCACATTGGACGAAAACGTCTAAGTGAGTCTGATGGCAGATTGCCACTTAAACCTAACCTAAAGGTACACTACCTGTTAATTATGTCATGGTATGTACATACATACACACATACATATATATGTGATCAAAAAGATTCTTGTTAGGTTTCGGTTGACTTGCTCTTCTTCATTTGCAGGAAAACGCATTTTTGGACAGAGACAGATGTTGTTGCACATGGGCAAACATCAATTTATGTAGATTTGTAAGACAACGTATGATTTATTTATTTACTTTTTTTATTTCGTTTAGTTTTTGAGGATAAAACAACACAACGAATATTTTTTCACGTTTCCTAAGCCAATATAATTAAGCCAAACCCCTAAACGGACCTCCCAATTGAGTTAAAAACAAAACTTAAACAGCTAACTTTTATAAACAACAATATTTTTGAACCTATAACAAGCATTTACTAAAAGAAAATATAAATCTACCTCAAATTTTCATTAAAAAGTAAACTTATATATTAAAAAGAAAAAACACAAGAACGTGCATACACACAAATATTTGTGTAAAATTAAATTATACTGCATTTATAGAATCGTAAAAAAGATAACAACAAATCTCACGAACAAGAAAAAACAAAACAAAACAAAACTGCAAAACCAATGTCCAGATTTCCACAAAGATAAAGGATAAAATACCGAAAGCAACTATTCTCTAGATGCAAAAGTTCCCGCATTAAGTTCCATATTTAATAAAATCGCAAGTTTCTAAAAATATGTCCTAAATATAAAAAAAAACAAAAACAAAACCAATATACACTTCATACATACTTACAACAACAAAAAATGGTTACTGACTAAATATTAACGAGTTTAGTTTGCACATCCATACGTTTATTTATGTGTTTTTTTGCCCGAAAATGATTACCAATTACAGTAAACACTAAAAAAACATAGGAGGCGACTATAAAAACAGAAAAAAAATAACGCAAGTTACCGAAGGGGAATCCCATAAAATATATATTTACTTAATGATTTGATGTTTATGTGTATGTGCAAAAGCAAAAAACAAAACCAAAAGTTATTTAGGAAATAGTCATGACTCATGAACAAAAAATTTAACTGAAAAAACTCTCATCAATATGAAATATACAACAAACTCCGAATATTTGGCTAACTAAACCTTTATATATAGCAAAAACAAAAACAAAAACAAAAAAAACAAAACATGCAAATAAATATTCAATAAAATTCAATGGTCTCACTTTATTGCAAAACAAAATTATAAACAACTCGTCATTGTAACCTACAACTACATACTATTACAAACATACATGTTTTCCTAAATTTATTCTAAACAAACGAAGTAACAAAACCAAAATTTATAAAATTAACAGTAATTTGTGTATTGTGAAATCCTTTAAACAGCCACGACCCCTAAACAATATTAATGGCTACCGATCTACCCGCTCCTCCGCAAACCAAAAACAAAAAAAATCAACAGCCGCCCCTATTTAGATTCATTTTGTGTAAATCTATATATGTCAACAATTCCAAAATTACTGCAGAATTATTTTAAGTATTTCGAAACATAATACATAATAATCAACCATAAATACCTTCAATGTACATCCATGTGAAATGTAATACAAAAAATAAAATAAAGCAGGAAAAAATAAATAAATGATTTGTTTTATTTCCAGTTGCCCCATTCGTTAGCTAAAATAAAGCATAAACATTAAAAATTGTATGTCACCCTGTTTATTTATCTGTGACATGTCAAATTCAAGTTCTTTTCCTCCTTTTTAATCAAGGCGGATTTAAGAAGGTGGTCTCACACGAACAGCTGGCCAGATTTGACGGTATTTAGATGACAGATTTTTGTTTTCATTCTCTTTGTTGTTATCTCCTTTCTCGCATATTCTCATGCATGTACTCGTATACACACACGCACACACATTTCTTTGCGTGTGCTGACAAAAGTACGATCAGATCGCACCATATGATTTGTGGTTGTGGTACAAATGAGACCACCTTTAATTGTTTCGCCCATAAATATCGGAAAGGATTTACATGAGCGTGAGGTTCAGCACTACTGGATAAAACTTTAGATCACGCTGCGTTTCAGGCGGGTAGCATCCACGCACACACGATAACAGAAGCGGGGAACAGCTACCTTGGAGATCGACCGCCACCCACATTGCACATGAGGAAGTTAGCCTCCCCCGGAAAACCAGAGTATTTCTGGCGCAATTGCGTTCCGGCAATGCAGCCGCCTCAACTCCTGAGATTGATGCCAACGTGTTATATGTTTGACCCCAGACCGTAACCAGGAAACACAATGTACACGCCACCAGTTTAACTTTTTTTGAACAAACTTCGCAACTTGTCTCTACGATGGAATTATATTTAGTCCTGCCCTCGTTTCTTAGCAAAATAATCTGGAAACTTGTTCCACAAAAAACTGATTCATGCCACCTCTTTGACGTGGTATATAAACTTTTTCAAACATTATCTATTCCTTGTCTCTAGGCCAGCTATAGTGTCCTGCCCTCCTGTTTCGAACCATAAATCTTGAATCAAATTCCATCCAAGTGTGATACGTTAAATTCATCACTTTTTCAACGAAATCGGCAAAAGTTCAGTTTACGGAAATTACCGCGTGGAGGCGATAGTAAGATTTTAATCCCCTTTAGCCCTTTAGGACTTTTATTGTTGTGAGTACATTATAATCTCGCGGAACTGACCATTTTTTGTATGAGTTACCTCTTCTCATTGGTTTGGGTTACTCAAATTTGAAAAATTTACCCAGAATTTAAAACTACGCTTTTTTTTTGATTTTTTGAAATAAGCGTTGCTTACCATGTTTTTCTTCTTTTTTAGTATTAATGTAAAAAGGCTTTTCTGTTTTTTTATATGGCTTCCCCTTCCCCAACGGAAGGGTGTACTTTTTTTGTATTCTACGTAAAAATTCCTTTAATTTGAGTACCATATTGCCTATATTAGCCTTCATTTCACTTGTTTACGGCAAAATAGGGCTCCAATTTTCAAAACTCCCCCTGTCACACACGGTATGGGCACTTTTTTTTAACTTATTTTCCATATTCGTATTTTACGCAAAATTTCCTTTAATTTGACTACCATATTGCCTATGTTCTGCGTCTTTTCGTTTGATAGGGGGCAAGGCCCGTTTGGGGGCCTCCAGGCTCAAAAATACAACCAACGCTCAGTATTTTGTTTTCATTTAAACAACACACATATACATGAGAGCACACACATAAATGTTTGACGTTAGGAAATTTGTCAAATTAAAAAAATTGACCATACCTTTAAATTCTTGTACAATGCTTAGGGGTTGGTATTCTATTTTGCTTTCGGAATAGTCGCGGAAATCTTGAATTGTACCGCGAGCGAAAATTGACAGTTATGTTTTCTTTTTATTTCCATATTTTCATTTATTTTCCTCGCTATAAACAGAGTACTACTTTTCACCTATTTTCCTCCAGCGTTTCGCCGACGTTTTTTTATATGGAGTTTGACAACATTCCGCTTGAAAAGCTGAACAGAATACTCAGCTTAGGAGAAATTTAATTTATTGTTTTATGTCATGTATAGCTTTCCATCTTTGCATACAATTACAGCATGTCTTATACAACTGGTATACTAATGACTTTTTAAAAGCTGTGCATTAAGTTTCTAATAAATTTTTACTATTCGTTACACTGAGTACTAGTTCCAACGTGTCTCACGAAAGGACTAGATTTCGCTTCGCAGGCGCTTACCCAGAACTAACCTGTCTGTAATGATTACTTCCAGCCTTGATTCCTATTCTACAGCAAAGATGGTACTTCTTGACAATAATAGTACCTATTTGGCATATGTTTTATGCCATTTTCAAACCATCATCCCTGTTAAAATCATCAGCTGTCAAATGCGCAACTCTACTACTCTACTATACATATGTCACTAACTGGACCAAAAACATAAAAACAACCCCCCATATCAAAACGGCAGAACGACGTCGACGTCGTCGCGCTTGTAACTAACCAACAACAAGAACAAAATGCAATAAATAAAAAAAGTTTAAGTTTAGACTACATTCTATAAGAAAAGCGTTATCAGAGCGAAAAAAGTTCTTTTGTTTTTGTCGATAAGCAGATCAAACATAATATCACGGTAGAAAATATCTAACGCAGCGCAAAAAAAAAAATCATGTAAAAATCAATCAAATATGAAATAAGACACAAGTTTCAAACACACACACAAACACTGCCGGGTTGCTGTTTTAAATTGCCCATCGCCAATTCTTAAAAGAAAGAAGTGAACAAATTGTGCTAAGAAAAAAATGCATGCAATCTACGGGTCGTAATTAGTTTTCTGACTACGAACAAAGGATTTGACATGCATCAAATTTAATTTTTTGTTCTTTTTTACGTTTTCACTTGTCGATCTGTTCCATTTATTTATATATATTTTTTAAAGTCAGTGTCCTTTCTTTTATTTACACTGACGCTCCTTTTCAATATTGCTTTGCTTTTAATTTTATTAGTTGTTAATTTATTTTTATTACTTCCTTCATATGTGTCGAGCATACAACATACAAACCGTGAAACAGTGGCTCCTTAATATAGTAAACGGAACGAATAAAAACGCCAATCAATATGCTTTGTTCTAAACAAAACTAGGCACCTTATTGGCTCTAATAAAATTGTAAATGCAGAACAGAGTACCCTGCTGTATAGACTGGAATTTGTTTAACCAGCCGCGTAAAATCATTTGTTTAACCATAGTCTGGGGCTATGCCAATCGAGTCATTTCGTTTGGAACGCCTCGAAATATTGATCTTCGACGTCATAAAGTACATATGTATATTCTTAACCGTCTTAACGTTCTTAGTCGATCTAGCAATATCCGGTCGTCCGTCCACCTGTGAAATTCGCGATAGCGGGCGAATGAATAGAGATATCCAAGTGAAATGTACAAATAATTCTTATTGATTGCAAATGAGTCAAATCGGTTCAGATTTGGATATAGGCCCCATTAAAAGTGGGCCTTCGATTGGACACGATTGACGTCCAATTTTGTCCGGTTTGGCGTAAATTCCCTTTACTAAAACTAAACCAGATAGGTCCATAAAAAGATAAAGTTACTATGAGCTAGGCAAATCATTGTGCCTAATTCAGCGTAATAGGGGATGTCGAAACGCCTAACACAACCCGGCATACCAAATTACAGCGAAATCGAGCAAAAAATACGCTTGTTATGAGCCCAAAACCTTAAAATGAGAGATGGGTACAGATGGCAGTTACGTCCAAATAAAGACCATCTTAACCATAATCGGTACGAATCTCGAGGGTCAGCAAAATCGATTAATACATTCACCTTTTATTGATCTAAAACCTTAAACCGGGAGATCAATATATATGGATACTATATTCAAATCTGGACCATTCTGGGCCAATATTGAACAGGGATGCTGAGGAGCTTAACACAGCTCGAGCCTACTATGGGCCCAAGACCTTAAATCGAGCGATCGGTCTATATGTCAGCTATGTCCAAATCGGGATCGACCCGGGTCAATTGAAACAAGGATGTCGAGAGGCGTAATAAAACGCACTGTCGGAATTACAGCGAAATCTGGCAATAAATGCATATTTTATGAACCCAAGACCATAAATCGAGAGGACGGTCTATATGGAAGCTATTTCTAAATCTGGACCGATCTGGGCCGTATAGGATAAGTATGTCGAGAGGCCTAACAAACTCAATGTACCAAATTTAAGCGAAATTGGATACTAAATTTAGCTTTAATGGACCTGAGACCTTAAATCTGAAAATCGGTCTATATGGGGACTTATCCTGTCTGTGTACAAATAAGAAGCTGTGCCAAGTATCAGCTCAATATTTCTTTTTGTAAAGACTAGCGTGATTTCAACAGACAGAGGGACATTGCTAGATTCGTCATGTCACTGATACGAAAACACAACACCTGTCTAAATTGGCGTAGAAAGATATCTGTTAGCGCTAGACTGTTAGAGCTCGGTATATTTCAACGGAGCTTTGTCATTCATTAAAGAAAACAAATACTTTTTAGGATAACAGCATTTGAAAACATCAGGAATTATTAGAGCAACGTGATTTAAAAGCGCTAATTTTGCATTAACAATCATTAAGACTTATAAAACCAACTTAAACATATGCATCTGAACTAAAAAAGCAAGAAATTTTTGAACCTTTACCACATACTTTGTTTTAAATTTAATTTTTTAATTTTATTGTAGTGCAAACTAAACTTTAACACATAAATTCAGTACATGTACCATATCAGTATAAATGAATGATATAAAATTTGTAAAGTGACCAGAATATCTACAATAAAATACGAATCAACTACAACTACTCTATTAAAAAATCATCGAAGAAGTCCTATTCCAAAAATCCATCCTACTGCTGCTTTGCGTCGCGCCTGTCCTCATGCAGAACTAGGCTGAGTAGCATAAAAATAGATTTTTTCTACAAAATGACCTCGTACATCGAGCTATTTGGTTTAATAGTGCTGCTGATGTTGCCGTTTTTGTACGAGTCCAGTCATATTTTTCGTTATTACTTCAAATTTCTCATATATTATGGCATCGTTTCATTCAATTCAATTGTCCTGATACCGGCATTTCTATTTCGACCCTGCGATGTTCGCAATTTACTGTAAGTATTATTTATTTGCTAACTAATTAATAATTAAAAATATCATCTGGATGAATTTTGCAAATGTTTTGTGGTTATGTATAAAAATCGATATCATTTGACCATTTTTAAGTGTTTTCCTTCAATGCATCTGCCTTAGTGCTAGGCTGAGTAGTTGTTTTTCCTTTTCGCCAGCTGCTGAATATTTGTAAAGCATGGTCGGTTTTAAAATCTACTATAGCTTCTGTTGACTGATAGTTTGAGTGTTTCACTCAAGATATGCGTCTTTTCCTCCATCTGCTGGTGATAGACAAGGGACATGAATAAAGCCAGTCGATGCATCTCTGTTATAATCATTTAAGCCGTCATTTCATGTTTTTGATTTAAGGTGTAACTTTCAGTTTACATTTAAGTTATAGAATTTGGAGTATTTCCAGTTGAGAACTTGTCGTTGCAAATTGGTATATCTAAGAATATGCCACAAGCAGAATTCTGCTCTCAATGGCATTCAGTTTGCATCGTTTGCACTTTTCTAAATACGCATTATTTCCTTTCTCGTGAAGGAAACTATGGCGTAATCATGGGATTCCGCAGTCGTAGCTTCCAAAATGTATATTTTTTCTTTTTGCCGTAGATTTGATTTATTTAATTTTTTTTCGGCAGAGCTGCATGCTTTAAAGAAAAATAAAATAATTACCGAAATTTGCTGTTAAATTTTCAAATGAAATAAAAACCTCCTTTCTTTGGTGCACTTTTACTATTTACAATAAAATTGAAAATTGATTTCATTATGAGAAGACACCAAAATTTATGAAATTAATTAAAGCACAACAAATTAAAATTAAACCCCGTTTACACTGCTCTTCAAATCTGTATTTAAGGCTCTCGTCAGAAGATTTTATAAAGGAAAAACAGATGATCAACCCAAATTTAAAGAGCAGTGTAAACGGGGTTTTAAACCATACTTACCTGAGATATAGCTTAAAAATTGTGACATTATCTTGAACTTAAATAAAGCTATTATACAGAAGGATATCCATATGTCAGGATTCACTGAATAAGGTTAAGCCAAGCGATCAGCCGATATACTTTTTTTTTAATATTTGGCAGTACTTGGCATTGAGGATGTCAACTTGTTCTCTTTTTACATTCATTCTTTGTTTACGTTTTCTCCTATATGATGACATTTTCAATCGTCAGATTTGACATCCTTAATGATGTTTATGGGGCCTATCCACTTTGTGTTTTGCATGTGACCTAACCTTCTATTAGTGAATCCTGTCCATATGTGAGCAGCTGCAAAATTTGATCTATTATTTACTTAAGCTTCTACTAAAAATCTCGTTTATTCAAAAATAAAACCAAAAAAATACGTCAATAATTTTTAGTAAAATTTTAATTTTGAAATCATCAATTTATTTAACATATTGCAAATTTGCCCACTAACATTTCGTTAAGGACCAGGGGGCAAATTTCTTATATGTATGCATATCAATGATAAATGGGCCATTTCTGTAGATAATAGCCATGAGGTACATAGTACCTCATTACTATTAGGGGCGCTGAAAATGTGTCTATTATTCTAAAGAGGATTTTTACCTTGGCGTTCAGCGTCATAGACGAATGTGCCAACCTCTATGCCACGGAGGTTGCCATTATTTTATTTTACTTATATCTTCAAATATAGAATCGAACTAAAAAAATAATTGGCGTGAAGTGTCCTCCGTTTCTTATTGATATGTTCGTGGATAAATTTTCAATCTTCGTAGAAATGTAATCACAACTGTGACCATTCAAGATAGACATTCTAAGAATCGGGGCCAGAGAAAGGCAGAATGAGTATTTAATGTAACTAGGAAGCACTATGGGCAAAATGGACGATCTAGCGCCTTAAAACCCAATTATTAACTTGTTTAAAAACGGCAAAAGAAATCTCAATTGATCACAAACATGTCTCTGATCTTAGTGGTATGTTTGTGATAGATCCTATATTGATTGACTCGGGCCAGAAGAACCGCTGTAAGCTGTCAACCCCAACATTTGCTTCAGCGGGTACCTGCTAAGCAATACCATGTTTTTTGCATTTTCAAACAGGTTATACATTTGCGTTTGTGTCAACTTTGTGAATAAAAATGTCTGTTTTTCATTGAGAGAGGTATGTATGTAAATATTTTTGTTACCTGTGTTTATATGTTATAGGAAAAAATGTATGTTAAAGTAGCTTATACCAAAACTGCATTTCCATGGACTGGAACTTGTGGGATTCAAGGGGATTCAATCTAGTTTGATAATTTACTATATGGTCGTGTATTTACTTTGCGGTTTGAATCATCTGCGTTGCGGTTTGAATCATCTCCGTCTGAATCATGTCGATGATCCTCAGCTAGAAGTTTATATAATATGGTGCAAGCCAAATTGAGAGATAAGTTTATGTGGGAGTAATATGAGGTTATAGACTGATTCACACCATACTTGGCATAGATGTTTGAGGTCGTACGCGAAGTCGCTGCCTAAAATGCCACTATCCGTAACCTGTGGACTCGCCAGTAGCCCTCAGCTGAGTCTCTCGTGATGACGATGAACCCCACACCTTGTATTTTCTTTATTGGCCTTTGCTCTTAATATAAGATCATTGGTTATTATCCCAAATAGTTAGATTTAATACGACGGAAACGTTTGTGCCACTCTAACAAGTTAGTTGACGCACAGTTTTTCAAATTTAATGCTTAGCTAGTCAATAATACGATTTACGTCATTTCAACACGTTCAGGGCGCATCGACATATGTGTTTAGCACATGGATCAGACCCAAATTTCCTATATTGAATGTTCAATAACTTATATCTCGTTGTATGTAACTTGTGCGGAATTAATTACAGTTAATATATAGTAGTAGTAGTGTTTGAGCATACGCCAAATGTGAATACAGAGAATATTTATTTACTTTGTTATTTAATTGGTTGGTTGGTTTAAAGGTTAGCAACTTCAGCTGTCTGTAATTAATTCATCACGTTTCTTTGAGATAACCCATATTGTGTACTTTAAACCAACTAACGTAAACCTATTGACATTGAACGAAACTTGTTATCTAAATATTGCCTAGTTCTATTCTCTGGGGGAAAACTTTAAGAAAAACGAACGTTGACCATAGATAGCCAGCCCAATTCAAAGTTCCGAATTAATTTTGAATGTTTAAGACCCGAAAGTCATGTATAGCTAATTTTTTTTTATAAAAAAAATTGATTTTAACAATGAACTTTGAAAAAATCAAAAGCTTTTCCTTTTAAATTATAGAGTTATCCACCATTTTTGACATGCGAGCAGTTTTCTTCTGCCCTTCTTCTCCAATTTCTGACACCCAGATTCGTAATGTCGCTCTCCATTTGGTCACTACATCGATGTTTTGGCTGTTGTTGTAGTCACATTGCATTTGGAAGTAGGGCTCTTCGTCAAACAACTGAAGATGAGTAAATTCGTTAATGGCCATCGGTTATTTAAAGGCGCCAACAAAATTTGCTTTGCCATATCGAACATTACAGGCACTCAGTATTTAAGCAAGAACCGGTGCTGCCCGTTCTCTCACTGAAACTCTCCATACATGCAATATCTCCGTATACGAAGCATCCCACTATCCGCAAGCTGTGGACGCGTCTGGTAGCTCGCAGCTCAGATCAGAGCTCAAAGTTCCAGCCTGTGCGGTGTTCATAGTCCTTATCCCCTGCCGGGACGAAGTTTTGGTCTTCCCCTTTTGCGTTTACCTTTTTTTGATGTGTTTAACTATGCTATCGTCGCATACAGCTCGTGGTTTATAAGACGCCAATTAATCAATATAAAATTTGTTAACAATAAACTAAATAATTGCAGAATTGAATACTACTCAAATAAGAATTGAATACTTCTATTCCGGTACAACACACTGTTACAACAACAACACTACCTACTGAATGTGGTTCTTGGAGAACGACCGGCGCCCATTGCACCTGAAAAAATTGACCTCTCCCGGCAAACCAGAGTAGTTCTGGATTAATTACAATCCGGCCGATGCAGTCGCCTCAATTTCTACAGAGCAAGGATTGATGCCAACGTGCAGGATGTATGTCCCGATTGTGACCAGGGACAGTACGATACATGTCACCTGTTAACCTGCCCAGCCAGACCCAGATCCCTCTGGACGCACCCCATTTTAGTCGCAGAGTTTCTGGATCTGGATACTCAACAGAATTAAGTAGACGAAAGATAGAAACAAAAAAACTGCTACAACAACATCCACTACTCTGCTCGGGTTTACAGGACTTTGTAAGAGTTGATATCATCCACTTTGTCTTATCTCCATTTACTTCCAAACCCACTTTCGTTCAGTCTCTTTCAAACATATTAAACTAAAAGCCTATGACATATTTGACTTATATTTCCGAAATATAATACATGTGATGGGAGGCCACCGTAGCGCAGAGGTTAGCATGTCCGCCTATGACGCTGAACGCCTGGGTTCGAATCCTGGCGAGACCATCAGAAAAAATTTTCCTAATGCTGGCAACATTTGTGAGGTACTATGCCATGTAAAACTTCTCTCCAAAGAGGTCTCGCACTGCCTCTCGCCGTTCGGTGTCGGCTATAAAAAGGAGGCCCCTTATCATTGAGCTTAAAATTTAATCGGACTGCACTCATTGATATGTGAGAAGTTTGCCCCTGTTCCTTAGTGGATTGTTCATGGGCAAAATTTGCAATTTGCAATACATGTGATGCCATAATGACACATGAAGCCGTGCCTGATGATTTTTATTATTTGATTTTTACTCAACTGACGACCAATTAACTTTTCTTAATGAAAATCGACTGTATCTTAAAAAATTTTATATCTAAAATAACGATATGATGCCGAAACTTAACAAGTAGTAGAGCTTTTTCGTGACATTTACTACATTTTAAACGTTTTTCAGCAGAATACGAGTATGACATTTTCGACGTTTACCGCTTTTTTACTTCGCTATACGGGCCATATGTGGCCATAACATTTAATTCACATTTTTGTGTAACAGATGTGAAGACAATATTTCGCCTAACGCTTTCCCTTTTGATATCACCAAACAAATAAGTTCGCAACAATTCAGGATTTATAAAATGTGTATATTGTATATTAGGATGGGCTGTTTCGTTCAATTTAAGCTTTTATTCTAATTTTTCCATCACACTGGTTAAGTTTTAGTATCCGGTTGTGAACCACACTAAAATGTTGTGCTGACGTTTCAAAGTCTCTGTTGAAATTCGAATTTACGTTTAGTGCGCTGGCGACAACAACAAACTTGACTTGATAAAGCGCCGTTTGTTTGTTAACGTTATCTAGCGTCCATTATAGCCGAGTCCGAACTGCGTATTCACTTTTCGGAGAAGTTTTTGCATGGCATAATACCTCACAATGTTTTGTTATCACAATATTTTGTTATCATCAGGACTCGAACCCCAAGCGTTTAGCGTCATTGGCGGACATCCTCGTTTCGGTGGCCGTCATCATTTCCGAACATTTGAACAACGATAACTAAATTAACATTTTTAATCATGAAACTAATAAATATGAACCCGCAATCGCCAGCATCTAAACTAAAAACACTGTAGGTTTTTGTTAATTTTCTCTTTTTTAGGTTTTATTTTATGTTTATGCTTTTATTAGGCCCGTTTTGTGGCTGCTTTCATGATTTTATTTATGGACCTGCTCTTATACACACAAATGTGTGCATGTGTTTGTGAATGTTCGTTTTTTGTTATTATTTATGAACAAATGAGGAAAGTACAAACAGCTTTAATTACCTAGAGTCGTCACTCGATTCGGAAAATGCAAAAATATAATATGTATGTTCGTGCATAATTAACTACTATTTGATAAACCAATAGAGCGTTCTCTAATTGTTTTGGCGGTATTTTGAAAGTGTGTATTGTTCTCAATTGTTTGATGGCATAACAAATTAGTGTTGCCAATATACTTACATATGTATATCTCATGGCGGAATAGTCGATACAAAAGCTGTCAAGTTTACGGTAAATTTTTATGGCATCTTTTGTTTATTTTTTTTTTTCTTTATAATAGTCTGGGGTTTCAATGGTGCCAGCCATAATTTGCGAACATTGGACACACAACTGCACATCAAGTCTTTCTACTTCGTATTCCAATATATATTAGATTCACCAATGGCTTTTGCACACTAGTAAGAATGTTCCACTTAGGCTTTCGTACGGTTAAAGCTAAATGACATTATCCTTTGAGATAATGTGATTTTTCACACACAAATTAATACTTGTTCATGGGCTCGAAAAGCCATTATTACACCTAATGTTTCAAAAATAAAGGTGTGTTTCCAATGGATGGGAATCAAGAAGTTAATAAATAATTCCAAACATATGCACCGTTGAGGTCGAAGGACAATCAAAATCAACGCGTTAACATTGAGCCATTATTTCGCGCTTAAGGTAGGCCATAAATCCAAAAATTCAAATATTGGGTCTGTTTAGCACTTTGTGATCAAAGGGTAAGCTATAATTGCATGTTATCTAAATGTCTGAAGTGAATTAAGGAAGTAAAATAGGTGTAGTGTACTACTGGTACCGAATTTCAGGGAAATCAGTTAAAAAATAAGCCATTTATGAGACCATGAAGCTTAAACGAGAGGTATATCTTTTTAGAACGTTTATCAAAAGTACGGTGCGATATGGAACGTATTTGATACGAATATGAAGGATATCATACCATTTCTCTATACAACGCATTCATGCAAAATTTTGCGAAATCGGCTAAAAAATTCGCCTTCCAAATTGCGAAATCGATCTATGTGGCAGCTTAATCAAACTAATCTGTACCAATTTTTATTTTATAATTTTAAGATACCGCAGCGTGATTATATCATTTAGGTGAAATTCTTTTGGTTTCTTCGCTAGGATGCGAACCCGGAGATTGAGATTCATAGGTGGACAAGTAACTTCTGTGCCACGGAGGCTTCAACGTAGTACATACTATGATTTCGTCCATAGGCGGGGTAATTTCGAAGATAGGCTACATCGACAAAATATTAATATATATTCCTTATAATCCGATGTGCCATTTGATTTCTGCCTTTCGACTTTAGCTTTAAACGCCAATCTCCTCAAATACTGTGGCTTTTTGTGGTTATTCTGCCTTTTGATTTCGATCCTCGGCACCGAGCATCCCTCTTAGTTTTTGCACAGTGGGCCATTCTGTTAAATCTAATTTATCTTTAAATTACAATTATCTTAAATACTGTTGCCTTTTTGGATATTCTGTCTTTTGAGTTAAATCCTGGGCATCGAGAGTTTTCTTCACTAAAAGTTTTGCATTTTTCGCTTTGGACTTTTTTGTCTTGTAGACTTGTCCCTTATGCATTTTTTAGGTTGTAAATTAATTTTTTACGAAATTCGTAATGTTTGTAGTCCTTTTAGTGCTCTTGTTGTCATTTCTGCAAAATTTTTTCCGATTCATTGGTATGAGAGAAGTTCCTTAATGGAATGTTAATGGGAAATTTAGTTATTTTTATATTAAAACCAGTAAGGAAAGTCAAAAGTCGGGCGGAGCCGGCTATATAATACCCTAAACCTTTTCTTACAATTATAAATTCGGGCAATAGATAAATATATATGTATATGAGAGCTTTATCTAAATCTGAATCGACATTCAACAGATCGTTTAAAAATTGTAGTTACTACGGCCATAAAAGTGCAAATCTGTGTATGGGTGCTACATCCAAATTTGAACCGATTTTGATGAAATCTCGCATTTATGTTAAGATAAGTAATAAAACAATCCGTGCCAAATTTTGTGTAGATCGGTTACAAATTGTGTTTATTACAGCCTTATAAGTGTGAATCGGGCGATACATAGATAAATCTGAACCGATTTTGATGAAATCTTGCAAGTATGTTAAGATTAGTAACAAAACAATTCATGCCAAATTTTGCTTGCAAATTGTAGTAACTACGGTCATTTAAGTCCATATCGGGCGATACATATATATGGAAGCTATATCCAAATCTGAACCGATTTTAGTGAAATCTCGCATATATGCCAAGATTAGTAGCAAAACAATCTGTGCTAGATTTTGTGCAGTTCGGTTGAAAATGGGAGTTACTACTGCCATTTAAGCGCAAATCGAGCGATACATATATATGGGAGCTATATCTCAATCTGAACCGCTCTTGATGAAAATGTACAGCCATTTAAGTGCAAATCGGGTATACATTTATAGGAGAGCTATATCTATATCTGAATAGATTTTTACCAAAATCAATAGCGTTCGCCCTTGGGCAAAATTTCGTGATGATTGAACAACAAATACTCACAGACGGACATGGCTAAATCGAATCAGAAGGTGATTCTAAGTCGATCGGAATACTTATCAATGGGTCTAGCTCTTCTCCTTCTAAGCGTTGCAAACAAATGCACAAAGTCATATTACCTTGTACCACAGTGGTGGTGTATGTAGGCTTTAGGTAATCTCTCTGCATAACCAAGAACAGACATATCGATAATGCTTTCTTGTGTATCGAGCAAAAACATTTAAAAAAAAGTTTCTAATTTCTCATTGCGAGTCGAGGTTAGCTTAACACAAAACATCTTGGTTTTATCGAAGTTTAAAGTTTTATAGCCAATCAATAATTAAAGGTTGATTACATTTAATTACCTATTGCCGGAGTTGATTTCTATATTTCAATGATTGGACCCATTAAATTGTTAGTACCTGATCATATGTGTGTATATAACCACTTGGACTTGTTACTCTTTTTAATTACATGCTACTGATTGTTGTATTGTTATAGGAAATGCAAGCATTGTAATTTAAATCACAAACACGAATAATTTCATTCGAAAGAAGATTCAATTCCTTATTACTTCCCCAGGAATTGAATGGCAGCATGCGCATTATATTTTGGATATTTCCACTTTTTTGTCACTAACTCCCTGAAACTATGCCCAAGTAATTAGTTGTCATGACTGCCAAGTAACAATTATTTTGGAATGCCAATTACCGCTGGTGCTACCCGAAGGTAGCTGCTGGCCGAAGTTATGATTAATGACAACAACCTGATAATTCGACAATAATTCTATTGGTCTAGTCAAATGACATCATTGAGGACTCTTAAAGGTCTACGTATCGGAAAAACTCTTTTGGTGAAGTGATGAAAACAAGATTGATTGATTAATAGACCCCTTACATGTCAGTTAACCAAGTGAATCAGAAATCCCATTAAAGCTCGTAGTTTTATAGCTATTATTGGTAATTTTTATGTGGGAGGGGCTATTTATTGTCTTGCAGATATGGCAGTTATGGCCTTAGGCTAATAAATGTAACATATTTTGTTTGAAATAGTCAAGTCTAAAATGGCAGACCAGTTATACCCATTTTTTAACAATAATCATTTAAAATTTGGGATATCCCTTATCAATATTTCAACTATTTCAATACATTTCAGAGATCAATTGAAAATTCAATTTCCAATTTTTCTATACACTTTTGAATGGAAATACAGAAATACAATCATATCTCTTTGTCAAGTGTGTATGGTATAATTAAAACACTTAAGATATAGAAATAGAAATTATTAAACGCCGCTATACAGGTATTGATAAGAAAATAAGTATCATTTCTCTGGGAACTTTAAAAACAAATTCACACACTAGCCGCACGATATGGTACTCGAAGTGGATTTTTTTTTTTATTGAAATCCATAAAACTGCAATGAAGCTAAGAAATCTATAACTCATGGTGTGATTTCTTTGTAATCTATCAAACGTCTGAGATAAGAAATAAGTTCAATAGTATTTGTCCATAAAATCAATGAAAGAAATGAGCAAAAATGGAAATCAAAGTGTCCACTATGTCAAACGATGATATGAGCTTATGTATGTACATATGTCGAAAAAAAGGTTGTAAAATGTGTATAGGATGGAAAGTTTCACAGCAGCTAGATAAGCCACATATATTTCCTAAAAATAATCAACATTAACTTTTGCAAAACGTTTGTAACCTTATTAAAGCCATAACATACATTCTCATATGGATCCTCTGATACATATATATGAGACGTTTAATGTGAAAAATGGACAGTTGTTGCTGCAGCCACATTTGCATGTGGATGTAGCTATCCTCGTCAAGCTCGTCCGATGTCCGCGCGAACTTATGGTTATTGGTTATTAAAAGGCGTCAATAATTTCAGTATTTGTAGTTGCAAAACATCTGTTACCTTATTTCAGTTGTTGTTGTAGTCACATTTACATGAAGATATAGCTATCCTCGTCAAGCTCCTATAAGTGTGCAAGTTCATCCTGGTCCGTAGGACCGATCGCCGCGGTCACTTATGGTTATTGGTTATTTAAAGGCGCCAATAATTTCAGCATTAACAAAAAATAACCGTTAATTTCAAATTTCTGTTATGTTGGTACACATGTCTGTTAAATATATGTTGGCAATATCAGCCATTTTAAACTGTCATCTTGTTTTTGACAGATACAAAGTTTAGTAGTGTGCTCTTCGATTTTTTACTATACGAAAGAAACTGTTACTATACAAAAGAAACAGTAATAAGGTTTGTTTAACCAAAAAGCGCGTTTTTTAGCAGTGTTTCGTGGATTGGAAAAAACAGAAAAAAAATTAAAAAAAAATCTGCGGGGAATTACTTTGAGAAGACAAGATAGTTATTAATGAATAAATAGGTCTGTTCGCGTACTTTTCCAGTAAAAATTTGCCAGGAGAGTAAGAGCTATTTTACTCTTTTGAAAAAATTTGCTAGCAAAAGTACGCGACGACTTCCAGTGAAAATTTGCAAAACAACAGCTGATTTTTGTTTTGGTTGTTTTTTTTTATCAAAACAATTGTTTTTAAATAAAAAATGCTAACGATACTTGTAAACGTTAATTTGTAAAATACAAGCAGAGCCATTCGTAGCATCCGTGATCTCCGTGCCGCTGGACACCCATCACAATTTACAGGGCACGAAGCTACGAATGTCATCCGCGGCGCCAAGTCTTGCTAGGCGCTGATCCCAAACGAAAGCTCTACACTGATGCTGAAGAATCTTGATCTGTCTGGAGTCGAATACCTTACAACTGTCCTCAGCCTGTCTGAAAACTCCCGTTGGGCAATTTTCATTCGCCGAGCATCAGCATGCATTTCGAAGGCTGCATAGGACTACAACTGCTTTACATGCCAACAACGTACACACAAGTGAAAACAACGTTCTCAGATCCCATGTCGGCAGCACTTGGTGTACTGACAAAGGAGCCCTGGACTAACCACCTAATGCTTCTGGATATTGTGACTAGACAAATTGCTGCGCCCACTGATGTGAGTCTGAAAGAGCTTTCTATATGGGCATGTGGCGGCAACGGACACTGTGTTATCACTGAAGATATCTGTATCCGTTCACAATTGGCACACTAATTTTTTCCAATCCCACTGTGCGAAACTTTTAACTGCCCAGCCAGACACACCAAATACCATGGCAGCATCTTCCCTCCTTAACAAATTCAAAGGAAATGTGTTGATTCCATCGTAGCTCTCTGATGAGGATGATTCCATCAAAACACCTTATAAACCGATCATTGTTGTTTTCTTCATGTCTGGAAGGATACAATGTTTAAATTTTTCACGATTTTCCCAATAAATCTACAAATTTAGCACTTACCCTATAATGTAGAACAACCGACTTGAGGAAAAATTACAACTTTATTTGGCGTGTTTTGTGTGCCTGAATACTAGCTGCTGCCTTGAATCTTCATTAAAAGTAAATTAAAGTGAAAAAAATTTAATAATCACCAATAAACAATATTTTTATTTTTACTTAACTCTGCCTTTTTGATCCATTTTGGTGTTAGCTTTTGTATTTTCATGTGACGGCTGCTTTTCATAAAACAGCTGACCTTTACAAAACATCTGTTCAAAGTTGCAAATTTCTGTTGGCAAAAAAAGTCCCAGTGGAAATTTGCAGGATCTCTATTTTTGAACTGCCAAAATTTGCTCTCTCTCGCGCTCTCTTCTGCTGGCAAATGAAGTACGCGAACGACTTCCAGTAAAAATTTGTGCAAATTGCACAGCTAATATTTACTTTTTGAAAAAATTTAAAATAACGGTTATTTTTTGTTCAGACCTGGTATATCCAAATATTTATCTTTCATCGAAATCATGTAATTAATGCGTCTTTGATGGGGTCATGCCCATAAATCGGAAGAATCGGAAGCGAATATTGTCCGATCTGGAGCATATTCAGCAGGACTGCCCTAGGCCCCTGGACACAACTCACTGTTGCAAGTTTCAGCGAAATCGGATAAAAATGCGTGTTTTAAATGCTCAAGACGAACATATAGGTAATGTTGGATCTACAGTGTCGTGCAAAAAAAAAGGCAACGCTTTTTCACATTGACTAAAATATTCTTGAAATTCGACTCACACGCATTTATGTAAGAGATCTCTGAATCCTTCATTGTTTTCATTAAAAAGCTAAAATAAGTGTTTTGTATCCAGAGATGGGAGTTGGTAAGTGACGAACTTATAAAAACTTGCCTTGTACGAGCTCTTAATTGAGTTTACAAAAATGTTTCTAGTATTTTTTATGTACAAATCTGAAAGTCTTCAAATATATGTGCTCAAAGCAATGCGCAAAAGGGGCATATATCAACCGCAAAGTCGGTATCTCCAAGGAAGTAGTTTATACCCCAGCGAATGCCATAGGTTGCCTCAGCGTTTGTCCTCTGCTTGACTGCTATGGGTGTACAACTTTCGGCAGCACTTTTTAGGTACATGATGTTCCTAACATGGCTTTAGTGATAAAACACGGTTTCTCTCACTATTGTCGATCTATCCGTAAAAGTAATCCTTTCCTTCAAATGTAAGAGGAGTATATACATTATATTATTTTCAGGCCTACTTTGGCCGCATGGAGGTCACCGTGGCGCAGATGTTAGCATGTGCGCCTATGAAGCCGAGCGTCTGGGTTTAAATCCCGTCGCGAACATCAGAAAATTTTTATGCGGTGGTTATCCCTTTACGAATGCTGGCTACATTTGAAAGATATACTGCGATGTTGAAACTTCTCTACCAAGTGGTGCGGCACGCCGTTCGGACTCATTGAGCTTAAACATTAATCGAACTGCCCTGATTGATATGGGAGAAGTATCCCCTGTTGCTTAATGGAAAGTTCATGGGAAATGTTGGACTACTTTGGCCGCGTTTTCATTCTAGACCTCCAATTTTGCTTACTAAAAATTAAAAAGATCTTCCTTATATCATACTTAAATAATGAATTAATTATTGATTTACGATGTTTACAACTGAACGATTGATTAATTCAAAAATATTTGTGTTCAATTTTTTCAGTTGGGCCAGTACCTGGTGCCATCGAGTAACAACACTGATTGGTCTCAGATGGGAACTTCGAGGCAAAGAACATTTGGAGAAAGACCGGGCCTGCATTATTGTGGCTAATCATCAGTCCTCGTTAGATGTATTGGGTAAGCAAGATGCATTCAGAAAACAACATTAAAAGAAAAACAAAACTGTATTGGTAACATTCTTGTTTTGGTTAACACCCCCACCCTTAGGTATGTTCAATATTTGGCATGTAATGAATAAATGCACTGTCGTTGCCAAACGTGAACTGTTTTATGCTTGGCCCTTTGGCCTGGCCGCATGGTTGGCTGGTTTGATATTCATCGATCGTGTTAGAGGTGAAAAAGCCAGAGACACCCTGAATCAGGTCAATAGTAAAATAAAAAAACAGAACATTAAGTTGTGGGTGTTTCCTGAAGGTACGAGGCGAAATACGGGAGAGTTGCACAACTTCAAGAAAGGCGCTTTCCACATGGCTATTGAAGAACAGATACCTATATTGCCAGTGGTATTCAGCTCCTATTGTACCTTCTTGAATGATAAAAAGAAAATATTGAATGCTGGCAATATCATTATCACCACTTTACCAGCCATAAGCACCGAAGGGCTGACTAAAAACGACTTACCTGAACTTATGGAGAGTGTGCACAAACTAATGTCGGAGACTTTTAAACAGACATCGGGCGAAATAGTGCAGCGTTATGCCTCACAAGCAATAAAAATCAAAAGTAATTCTGCAGAGCAAACCGATGACGGCGAAGATGACAATACAACTGTGAACCCTTCTCCCCCAACAACCCCTAAGAGAGTGGTTGAGACTTCTTCGCCAGCCTGCACTACATCATGTGATTTGCCTAAGGCGGGATCGGTGCCAACAACATCGCAACAGACCAAAACACCAGCCACAAGTCAGGCCCAAGATATTGTAAATAGAGCAACACAAATAGAAACGAGCGCCCCATCCGAATACAAAGACAACATCAAAACCAAAAGGCAGACCTTAGTTCATTAGAGCTTAACCAAAGAAGCACATACCAATTTAAGATATTTATTTCATAAGCCCATAAGCTGTGCTTGTGTTGCAAACAATCCCCTTATTGTATTTTCTGTTTGTATTTTGTCCATACACATACATATTTTTACACCAAAATGTATTAGAAAGTAAACGTCATATTATTTTATTATCTCATCGGTTGAATATAGGAATACTCTCTTACAACTATTGATAAAGATCGAAATCCAAAGATTTTAGTGATTGCTCAGCAAGGCAATGATTAAGCAGAACCTATATGAGGACTTTGTGGCCACATACAAATAACAGAGAAAAGGGCCTTTACCACATATTGCATTCCTTATCTTCCTTACCAAGCGAGGACACTCCATTTACATTTCTAGTGTTTAGCGCATAATTTCAACCTTTGGCCATCATTATTTCTTCATTGAGAGTTTGCCATCACACGAATACACTGCATTTTAAGTATTATCATTCCCATTCCTATTTTTCGACATATCACCCATTTACTTCAAGGGTGTCATAACTTGCCATTTCAGCCAGGGTTAGTGTGCAATTCCTTTATATTTCATTCATCATCATCATCATCGCCCAAAAACACAAATTTATTTTCCACATTCGACACTCATGTGGTAAATTAGTGATTTTCATTTAACACTCATACACACACACACACACACACTCCTACACATTTTTTATTAAATGCGATAAGCATTTACACCTGTAACTTGTCGTGTGGTTAAGAAATCATACACCTACGTCATGGACAAAATTGTTTTGATTCAAGTGTGTTTCGAAAACAATTTTCCGATAGTTGAATTGTTTCACCAGTTTGTTGCTTTTGGGACACGTTCTTTTCGTTTTATGTTCGAATAGTTTATAAACTAATTTAAGAAATTTGTAAAAAAAACCAAGAAAATTCTGTAACAAAAACATTTTAATTGAAAAAGAAAACAAGGCGTATTTAAGAAAATCAAAGTATGTAGTCAAATATGTTTAATTATCCAATACCAATAATTACCACACCAACCGATAAATTAGACATATGCCGGACTCACTCAGATCAATTTATTTATTGTATATTCCTAAATAAAGAAAACAACGATTTCAACTTAAATTTTAAAGTGCATCCTTTGTGTTTTCTTACTATAGGTCTATTCTCAAGGCGACAGGCGTAGTGGGAGATGTATATATATATATATTCATTGATTGTTTCCTTCGTTTTTACCTGCAAGAATTGAAACTTGGCAGCTCTGCCATTGGCTATTAGCCAGCGCCATCTAATATTGTAGTGGTGTTGCTTCTTTTTTTTATCCAGGACAAAAACCTTAATAACTAGTGAAATAGACGAGCTATATAAAATTTTAAATTATTCTGCACGACTGAAAAATTCTATTTTCCATGTAGGCTAATTAAAAACCTGTATCGCTTCCTTCTTTAGAAGACAAAACAGCTGTTTTAGATAGCTGGAAGAACCCTTGTTGCTGTTATAAAAGATTGTAATCAAAAATTTACAAAAAAGCTCCAAAAATAGAGGTTATTAACCAAAAAAAATGTCGATCGATTTTTCTCATATAACTTGCACATTTTTAGTAATGCAAGAGCAAGGGTTCCACTACGTATCTAAAGCAGTTAAAATTTTGTTTCTAGCTCCTCTCGTTCACTAGTTATTAGCCATTTTCTTGTCCAAAGGAGTCATCAATAGACTTAGTCTCCTAAGAATGTCGATCCTTTCAGCTATCCAGAACAGTTTAAATTTTGTTTCTAGCAGGTTTACTTCACTAGCTATTACCATTTTTATTAACCCAAAAAAAAGTCAAAGGAATGGAAACATTGCGATTGTTGAAAATGCGTTTAAATTTGGTAACTCTGCCATTTTTTCTATAAGACAGCGCCATCTATTGTTGTTGTGGTGTTGCTACCTTTTTACCCGGGATAAAAACCTTAATAATTAGCGAAATAGACGAGCTAGATATAAAACTTAAAATGTAATGCATGACTGAAAAAATTCTATTTTCCATGCAGGCTAATTAAAAACCTATATCCTGTTTTGGATAGCTGGACGAACCTGTGTTCTTAACTGCAAAATAGAGGTTATTAACATAAAATATGTTGTCAACTACCTATCTAAAATAGTTAAAATTTTGTTTCTAGCCCCTCTCGTTCACTAGTTATTAGCAATCCCATGGCAGCCGGTTGTACGTACCGGATTGACCCGATGGAATCCTTCATCGGCAAGGGCTGCCGCCTCGGTGTACAACACACTGCTACAACAACAACAACTAGTTATTAGCCATTTTGTCGTCTAAAGGAGGCATCAATATACGATTTTACTTAGTCTCCAAGGAGAGTCGATCCTTTTAGCTATTTATTTAGGTTTGCTTCACGAGCTATTGCGTTTTTATCAACCCAAAGGAAAAGTAAAATTCAAAGGCATGGATACATTGTCATGTGTGAAGTGGCAGCGATAGAGTGCCATCTATTGTTTGCATTACTGAAAAATGCTTTAAAAAAAAACTTTGTTTAAACTTGGCAACTCTGTCATTGGCTATTAGCCAGCGCCATCTATTGTTGTAGTTGTGTTACTTCCCTTTTAATCCAGGACAAAACCCTTAATAACTAGCGTAATAGCGAGCTATATATTGTATAAAATTCTTAATTCTAAAATTCTGAAAAATTCTATTTTCCATGCAGGGTAATCAAAACCCTATACCGCTTCCTTCTTTAGAAGACAAAACAGCTATTAACTCGCGAACTAAAGGTACCAAAAACAAAGTGCTGACTATTTTGGATAGCTGGAAGAACCTGTGTTCCGGTTATATAAGATTGTAATAAAAAATTTACAAAAAAGCTGCAAAAATAGAGATTATTAACCAAAAAATGTCGATCGATTTTTCTCATATAAACTTGCACATTTTTAGTGATTCTTTTTCATAACAAGAACAAGGGTTCAACTACGTATATAAAACAGTTAAAATTTTGTTTTTAGCACCTCTCGTTCACTAGTTATTAGCCATTTTGTCGTCTAAAGGAGGCATCAATAGACGATTTTACTTAGTCTCCAAGGAAAGTCGATCCTTTCAGCTATCCAGAACAGTTCAAGTTTTGTTTCTAGCAGGTTTACTTCACGAGCTATTACCGTTTTTATTAAGAGTACAAGAAAAAGGCATGGCAATATTGCCCTGTGTGAAGTGCCAGCAATAGAGTCCCATCTACTGTTTGCATTGTTGAAAAATGCGTAAAATTTCTGTCTAATTTTTACTATTTTCTTAGAAAGATAACTTGTAAAATAAACGTGTCTGACACAAAATTTTAACTTTTCCGGATAGCTGAATGAATCGATTTTTCTTAGAGACTTATAAACCAGCCTGAAACAAAATTAAAGCTTGTGGATAGTTGAAGGGATCGATAACGTACCAGCTATCCTAAATAGATTATGTATTGATTCTAGTACGCCTTGTTTACAAGTGTTTGCTTCAAGAAGTAAGCAATAAGCATTTTAATTAGCCTTCTTCATGTCTTTCAGATATCCCCTTTAGAAGTTGTAAACTTTTTTTATTTCTCAGAAACTTAGAAAAATCCAAACACATGATGAGATTGCGCCATAGCTCGCTGCCATACTGGCAATGACAGTTTCCAAACTTCAACTGTTTTAGTTTTCCCCAAGGACTTAAAACCATTACTAACTTTTATGGTCTTAAGAAAATTAAAAGGATTTTAATTAAAAGTTTGAAAATCTAAAAATATAAATCAAGACTTCCATGATAACGTGAATACAATAGAATGTTAAAGCAAAAATTCATTATGACTGAATTGAAGTGGGTATGGTTATATAGTTTCTCTAGTTGCGGAAGTAACTTCCGCGTCCACGGCTACTTGCAACCGAACTGAAAGAATTAACGAGGGAGCCACGGCCACGACCACGACCAAAACTTGATACTGAATTACAGTCATCAGCGTCGGAGGAATTCAACCCTCCGTATTCGATATCAAAGTGGGAATTATCTGGCTCTCGTGGTATGCACTGTGAACGTGAATTCCAAGGATTTAAGTCGTCGTCGTCATCATCGTCATTGTCTACACTGAATACGGATTCATGAATTTGCCGTGAGGATTTATGACGCACAGGCGAGTCTTGTTCAGCCAATGGAGATTTTTTTTTAGCTTTGCGCGCGCCCAAACTAGGAAAATCTTGAGTGTAGGTCTTATTTGTTGCATCCGATATAGACGTCTTTTGGTCGTCGTAATAGTATTTGGATCCGGCCACAGGATTAGTGTGTGTTGAGGCATTGCTCATTGAAATGATAGATTCGGTATCATTGTTTCTGCTTGGAGCGGGAGTTATAATGGCATTTAAATTAGTATTGATTGGACAATGTCGCCCGGGCTCCAATCGAATTGCCAAATCTCGACACATGTAATCGCAAAACATGTATCCCCAGCGAGTTACATATGATTGAGTGCAATATTTGCATCTGTCATTTTTCTCATGGAACTGCGAAGAAAGTAATAATTATCCACATGAAACGGTTACCTTTGAAATGAACCTGTAGGCTTACCTGACAACCTATTCCTATTTGATATTCATAAAAATCACGTTCGAAGTAAGCATCCGTAATATAGAAGCTGCTGGGCTTTTCAATTTCTCCAACCTCGCAAGTGGCTTCCTTCATGATATAAAAAAGGTACTGTATTGGATAAATTTTTAAATCCAAGTTATTTGCCCCATTGTCGGCCTTTAAGAATTCCAGTACAGAATCGACAATATGGATGCATTCCTTAAGTGTGTATAAAGGAGAGTAGGAGTTTGTCTCTGGGTCCCGAATAAAATTTAAAACTTCATTGTAAATATTGCCAAGGTTCTTATCACCTAATGCCATTGGTGGTAGTGGTAAATTGTGAGTGGTGTCAGCGTGGTGCTGGGCTTCATACTGATGACCGTAAATGTTGACTCCTGCAATAGCGTTAGCTTACAATTAATAGCAAACGGAAAGAATAATTACAACCAAACCTGGATTAATCAATGTGTGATACACTCGACTGACTCCCTCGAGTAAAGAAAACTTGCAAACCGCTAGCTCGGCAGGCACATAAACACCACCTTTCAAAGTTTTTGTGAAATAATTCACCATTATAAAGTAATACGACTGCTTTTCCAAATCTACCAAATAAGACATTTGATCAAATTGAATTCTGTATGAATAAAATCGAAAAGATCCATTTACTCACGAATATTACTTACTGTCATTTTTAACGCTTTTGCTGACGGTCGACTCAATATCCCGCTTCATTTGGCGCTCCTTATTTTCATGGTCCATTTTTTGCTTCTCAACTTGTGAAACAGGCATGCCCGTACATGTTAATTTTTCTGCAGCAGCGCGACTTGACATAATAAGTTCCTCCTTAGCCCTGTCTTTATAAGGCGCACGTTGTTTTTCATCCATATTCTGTTAGAAAAAAAACATTACTTTATCATAAAGGTTCCATATCTCTGGCGAAAACCGCGTATACTTGCCTTCCATACTTCACCAGCTTCTTTTATAAGTTCTCCCATGGAGAGCCTTTTGCCATGTTTACTCCGCCATTCTAAAGCGAATATCATAAAAGCATTTGGCTTTTGGTTTTTTGGTGGCATATTGCAGAGTATCTTTCCCAAGATTCAACTGGAAGGAGCGCAATTTTCGACAACTCAATTTTCTGGCGACGGCAGCTAAAAACGGTTGATAATTTCCGTACGTTGGGTTTTTTTCACTTTGTGTCACCTTGCGATTTTAGAAAAAATGTTGTTATCGAAAGTTTGCGACGGCGTTAATGCCCATTTTACATGGCACATCATGATGCGTGGTCATTGTAATAGATTTGGTGAAAAAAAGGGATGCGTCACATTCACTCATAGCCAAAAATCATGGCTGAATCACAATCAAAATCATTTGTTTTTTTTTCGATGATTGGCGTCTATCGGCTACACAGAAATGTGTAATCATTACTTGACGGATATTGAAAATCACTTTCTGTTTCAAATAAAGTTATAAAAAGGAGAAGAAAAGTTTGGAAAATGCAAAACTTTACGGGGTAGTTCGTAGTTTGATCTCAGGAACCCGAATATGAAGTCCGTTTTTGGGGCTCGGGCCCGTGCAATTTCGCATAAATCGGTTAAGATTAATTGGTGCGTTGTGATCTCTGGCTTTCCTTTTTTATTTGCAAAGAAAATCTCCTATTATTGAGCTCGTCTCGAAATAGTAACAAACAAATATTGTATAATTTAATTATCTTCGCTCTAACAGGCAAAAAACTTGAAAATGGAAAAATTCGCCAGAGCCCGGCCGGGATTCGAACCTGGACACACGGAGCATCGGCGAGAGCCGTTCGAAGCCATCAATACAACTTCCAACAGATGCACAGAATCATATGTATCATGGAAGTAGTGTAATTGTCGCATAAAAAAACATTGTCATTACACGAAAACACATGCATTGGGAAGAGTACAGCTAATAGACAGGGTTGTCGAGCGTGGTTAATGTGTTATTTGTATCATAGATGCGTTTTCGTAATAAATACGATTGCAATACAACAAAACTTTAAAAACAAAAAGATAGAAATTAAAATCACAATTTAAGGAAAAAAAATCTGCGGGTACAACAACAAAGACCTGTAAAAAATTTTCTTTTTACTTTATTTGGTAAGCCAAACTGATTTACTGCATGTATTCAAGTCAGAAAGTATAACTAATGGCTCGTTATAGATGGCGCTTGTAAATAAGAGATCGATTTAGCATGTCTCACGCTATGCAATTTCGACCTTATTATTGATTGGGTTATGAGAGCATTAAAAATTATTAAATATTTAGAGAATAATATTTGTTTTTCAATTCTGTACAGGCTCTTCTTTAATATCAATGTCGTCATCTTCTTGATCTTCCTTGCTATTTTCATGTAGCAATACATATTCACGAGTGCTAAATCCAAATTTAATGACATCCTTTTCCATCAACTCGTAATATTTACGGGGCTCTATGCGTTTGTTATTCAAAAAAGTACCATTGGCTGAATCCAGATCTATTAAATACAACCGGACACGTTTGCCCGTTGTACCATCTTCACGCTCAAAGGGTACTAATCGATATTGTAGCGCTGCATGTTGTTTAGAGCAGCTAGGGTGGTCAACGGCCAAGTCAACGACTTTGCGATCACGGCCTACTAAAAAACAAGATTGCCGATGAATATGCAGCACAGGCAAGGCCGTCTCTCCTTTAAAGGGATACAATCGCCATCTCCTTTTGGGTTTCCGGGCCTCAAGGGGTTCAGAGTACTTTATAACAACGCCGTTAACTTTATTTGTATCCTCGGCTAGGGCTCCACTTAAAGCAAAATTAGGCTTTTCTTTTTCTTTGGGCTCTTCGCTCTTCACAATGGATTTCGTATCTTCTGCTTTTTTACCCCAGTCAAAGTGTTTGTTGTCGCCATTCTGATCCCTTTTATTGTTCTTGAAGCGATTATCTTCACCTCTATCCCTTCGGGGAGGAGAGCGCTGTTCACGTTTTATATAATTTCGATCTGAAGATTTAGCACGTTCCCTTCGGGGGCTTCGTCTATGTAGACAGAACAGTGTAAAGTTTTGCAAATAAAAAAAATTAAGTACTCACCCCCCTCTTTGCTGTTGATTCCGGTCGAAATTAGCATGTTTTCGACGACTGTCTTCTCTACTGGTATTACCACGGTCCTTTTGGTCTCTGTCCCTACTTGTGCGCCGCTCCCTTTCTCTATTTCGTTCATGGGATCTGTCTCTTTGGTGACTTCGACTTCTTTCCCGACTTCGATTCCGGCCACTGCTATGGCTTTCCCACTTAGACGATTGATATTGCCGTTCTCGTTCCCGACTTCTTGATTTGTGTCTTTTATGTCGAACTTTGGCTTGCCTATCTTTTTCGGACGTGTAAGATTCACCAGAGCTATTGTTATCGCTGTCCTTTTCAGATTCAGATTTATGCTTGCGTTGCTTTTTATCCTTTTTGTGTTTCTTATGGTTGCTCCGCCGTAAGTGCTCCTTAGACCTTGGCTCGGAACTGCTATCGCTACTTTCCTCGCTTGTCTCTGATCCAGACTCAGATCTGGACTTTTTCGGTTTTACTTTGGACATATTTTAGTCTTTAACACAATAAAAATCTAAACATCAATCACGATATCAAGAATTAAATTAAACTTTTCAATGTTATCCTTTCCATGAGTTTGACAGCCCTCAGTGAATGTATATACAATAAGTAAATTAGTGGCAAATGAAACGTAATGTTCGCAACGTATGAATAAAAATTCAAGGTATATATCAGTGTACACAAATAAGGGTCATGCGACCAGCTGAGTTTTGATTTTGCAAAACTATGCCTTGTTTTCTAAAGCAGGCTATAGACAAATTCGTTCAATGCATCCTATTCAAAGAATAGCACAGAACGGATGAGAAAGTTTAAATTTGTTTAATTTTTGTGAGTTGCTTTTGTGACATTTGTTGGCAGAGTTGTATTTTTCAACGCGACACTCCTCTTCTGTTCAGGTCTTGCGCGCGTTGAGCTTTGTTTTTTAATGACGCGTTGCAAAAATGCAACTCTGTACACAAGTCCCACAAAATCAACGCGGAAAAGCGAGCACCATTCCATGCTGCCACACGTGAAGAAGTGTTTTTATTTCCTAAAGTTAAAAATTGTTTAACTTTAGCAAGTTACTTTTTTGACATTTGTTTGCATAGTTGCATTTTTCAACGCGACGCTCCTAAACGCTGCAACAATGCCAATACCAACAATCAAACACAATTTTGCCGAACTTATTTGTTTTCTGGAAGTTATGTTATTCATAGTGGGGAATAGTTCTGGCTGTCCCCTGGGGTTTTTGTTGGCTCCATTGGCTATTTCTCTTTTAGACGGCCATCTCGATCCACTGATACTAGAATTGTATTGCTACAGCTCTAAATTCTCGACGAATTCCGAGTTGGGAACATGAGATCCGTATCGTAAGGAGGCTATCACTACTGGGCACAAGATAGCTGTGACTACCACACAGACTGAAACTTTGCAGTCCGATCTGTGTGGTGTTCATCGTTGTCACGCAAAGCTTAGCTGCGAGCTGCCGGGCGCGTCCACAGGTTGCGAATAGTGATTTGCTCCATACGGTGTAGCTGCAACGGCAGTCGCGGACAATCAGCGGTATCAGAGCGTCTCAGTGAGAGGCGGGGCGGCACCGGCTCTTGCATAAATAAAAAGTAACCAATGGTCACGCTGTTTCCGCGGCGATCGGTTCTTCGGACCAGAACGAACTTGTTCACCTACATGGTATTGACGAGGATCGCACCTCCATATAATTTTGGTTCATGTATGCTGGCAAGGAAATTCCTACACAACTACTGCTATTATTGCTGAGGAATAGGGCGGGTCAATTTTTTTTTTAAACGTAAAGCCAAAAAGTAAACTAAATGTCTCCGAAGAAATCATGTATTTAAAATAAAATCATAATCCGCGCCGAGAGGTGCGGATTGGGATTTGTTTTTAGATCCATTGTTTTTTTTGGGGAACTTTAGAATATTGGTAGATTACGTTTTTTTGTCATTCCGTTTGCAACACATCGAAATATCCATTTCCGACCCTATAAAGTATATATTTTCTTGATCGGCGTAAAAATCTAAGACAATCTAGCCATGTCCGTCAGTCTGTCTGTTGAAATCACGGTACAGTCTTTAATAATAGAGATATTGAGTCGACAGATTCTTTTTTTGTCCATAAGTAGGTTAAGTTTGAAGATGGGCTATATCGGACTATATCTTTATATAGCCCCACACAGACACATTTATTATCCGATTTTGCCGAAATTGGGACAGTGAGTTGTGTTAGGCCAGTCGACGTTCTTCTTCAATTTGGCTCCTAACGGTCCACATTTGGATGTAGCTGCCATATGGACCGATCTCTCGATTTAAGGTTTTGGGGCTATAAAAGGCGCATTTATTGACAGATGTCGCTTAAATTTGGGACAGTGAGTTGTGTTAGGCCCTTCGACATTCTTCTTCAATTTGGCCCTGATCGGTCCAGATTTGGATATAGCTGCCATATAGAGCGATCTCTCGATTTAAGGTTTTGGGGCTATAAAAGGCGCATTTATTGTCCGAGTTCATTGAAATTTGACACAGTGACTTATGTTAGACTTTTCGACATCCGTTTCGTATATGGTTCAGATCGGTTTATTTTTAGATATAGCTACTAAAAAAAACCAATATTTTGCTATACACAATTGAACAATGACTTGCACTTATTATTATTTGGTTCTAATCGGTAGATATTTCGATATAGCTGTTATAGGGCATAAGGTATGCATTTTCACAGAATTTTGACGAAAGGTGGTATACATACATACCCGAGGTGGTGGATATCCAAAGTTAACTTAACGCCTTTTTACTTGCTTTCAATTAGTTTAAATTCTATACCTTGAATAGTAGTGAATAAAAAGAGTAGTTGATATTTTGTATATTTTTATATATTGTTTGACATTATATATAATATTGGTATATTGTCTGATATTATATGTAATAATGGGCCGGCCATATTCGCAACGTTTATTGCGTTAATGGGGAAAAATGAATCTATAAAATGGAACTCACCTTCAATTACTCGTCGACAACTTTAATATGAAATGAAATGCAATGCCTTTGGAATTAATAACTTTTTTTATTTATTGTAAACCTTTAGTTGTATTTATTTGTTGATTTTTTATAATTGTCAATTATATTACTCTCGGTGTATATGTTTTGCAATTGGATTTTCGCCTGTCGTTTAGTCAAGTATTTTGAAATGCAAATTTAATTTTTTTCTTATATTTCTAGTAATTTACATGTTACAATTATGCCAATTATTTATATAAGTTTTGTAGAAAAAATGTGTTCTTTTAGAATATATCCTTTTTCTTTTTATAAATGTAGATATTTGTTTTTTGTTTTTTTTTTTTTTTTTTTTTTGGTAAATCCAGAACGTATCTTTTGATATTTATATTTTCACTCGAAATGCTACAGATATTTATTAATACATTGACATAGTCTTTGTTGTCGAAAAATAAGTGGAGTTCAGATGGTAGCAGTAGTACAGCATAATCTACAGTCTTTGCAGAATAAGAATTAATTAAGCCAGTAAAAGTGTGACAGGATGTAGCCGCGGAGAATATTCCTTCACTTTGTCAAGATGTCCGCTTTTACACTCATATACATAATTACAAGTAGCGATACGCTTGTAACCATTTTTATGTTCCTATTTCGTTACACATAAGTATATGTCCATACTATATGAACGTTCCGGTGCATTTGAAAATATTGAAGGAAAATTACGTAGACAGCCAAAGCGTACATCCGAATTGGAAAATAAACAAAAAATACATTTTAAGCGAACATTTTTAATTTCGTTTAATGTTTTTAGAAACAACCTGTTACCAATAGTTTTCATTTTATTATAATCTATTTTAATTTTTATTTTATTTTTTTCATTGAATGTTAACAGAAACTTTTTTCAAGCTTTGATTCTTTTATATATGTTTATTTCATTTTCTAACACTTTTTGCATGTATATGTAAGTGTTTTTGTTTTAATGTATATATTTATTTAATTAAGGCTTTGTTCCAGCAAATGTATAGCAAGTATGTATATAATCTTATTTCTTAATTGTTGTTACTTTGCAATGGCCCAAAGACTCTAAAATGTACATATTTGGAACATGAAAAACAAAAATGTACAGCATCGTTGTCATTTACAATCCACATCCTTAATTAAGCGCAAAAATAAAAAAAACTATCTCAAACACAAATGACGAAATGTGAAGATTTATCTTTGCTCGGAGGCTAACCTTTTGTTTGGAGTCATTCTTTTTTGGGACATGGTGTGGTTTGTGAGGCTTGGTCGTGACTTTTACAAGTTTTATTTAACGTTTGTTGGCTCTTTGAATCAGAGACCTCGTTAGCGTTTTTCTGTGCTACATCTGTTAAAACTTGAAAGAAATGAAAATTCCTTAAATTCCGATGAGTTTTTGGATAAATAATTAGAATTGGAAGGCAAAATGTTGTTGTTGTTGTTGTTCGATTATCAAAATATGCCACGGATATCATTCAATGAGAACACAATATAAATTTTAAACAAGAAATCAAGACACAAGATCGGTTTATATGGCAGCTATATCAGAACATGCACCGATTTGGAAGTGACTCCAAAACACGACGTGCAATATTTCAGTCAATTCAGACGAGATTTGCGCCGTCTAGAGACTCAAGAAGTCAAAACCTAAGAACGGTTTATATGGCAGCTATATCGAATAACTAGAATCGATATCGAGTACCGTTTGTTCGAAATCCCAACCACATTGGCTCTGTTGTCATCGAGAATCATGTGTTTTTGATTTGTAAGAATGTAAAAATAACAACTTTTAGCTGTGTCCTTCTTCTTTTATAAATTATAAAGATTGATTTATTAACTTTTAACATGGAAAAGCATACTAATTTGGCAAAAAATTATAAGGAATTGCACGCAGGTTAAAGCAATTAGACACGGTGGGAAGTTTTATTTCTCACTTGATGGTTTCGATGACAGCATAGGTTGGAAGAAGATAAATATATATGAAACCATGCCATGGAGTAGTCTTTTTCAATCAATTTTCAATTCAAACGCTAAAATGTGGACTTTACTATAACACCACTTCCAACTTGGCAGCGATTCACCGTATGCACCCCTCCACAAATTTCCAAAACCAACCACTTGCCTTTTTGTCGGTAGATAAGTTTTTGTCATCGTCTCATCGTGTGTGCGGAAGGAACACAGAAAAAGAAATTGACGAATTAGTATTAATGGAATGGATCTATCCTTGGTTTGCTAGGCATTGCGCAAAATATCGACCATGAAATCCTTGTTTCTGTTTCCCTTAGGGAGATCCACCAACACACAAGCACAATAAAAAGTATGTTTTGCATTTAGATTCACAAAACAAAGTAATATTTTCTCATTCTATTTATCTTTCGAGACGAGCTTTTTATGATCAAAGTATTTTTACAATGGAAAAATGTTTCGATCATAATAATCTCGTCTCGAAAAAGAAATGGAATGGGAATAATAAAATAATGGTATTCACCTTCACAGGCAAACAACTTGAAAAGTTTTCCCTTAATTTACTGCAGCCAACTAAATTTTCCAATATTTTTTTTATGCTAATTCGCTTTTCGAATGGTGTTATCCAAACATGTTTTCGTGTCAACAATTTGCTCGAAGAAGGAACGAATACGCTATGGAATGCCGTGATTAGCCCCCTGCTCTTGGTTTCACTTTCCTTTTCGCCCTTAAAACGTGCAGGTGTGCGCGCAGTCCTAGCGAAATATTTGCATAACCTAAACGAAAGCGAAGCGCTGCTATTACTCAAACTATAATGGTCATCGGTACGTTAATGTTCTGGCAATTTCTGAAGGTAAATTACCATATATGTATCTAAATATATCTTATATAGACTCGGACAGATTTTAAGGAAACTTCGATTTCAAACAGGCCAATGTTTTTTTTGCGACTCCAGCGAGTATAATTTTGAATAGATAACCATAACCATTTGTAGGCTAAAAACTTTTAATAGTCGATGAAATGTCTGATTGATTCACTACTTACTTACATTGGCTATATTTTCTATGCTGCATTGAATTTTTGCATGAAACTTAAATACTACATGTTTAAATCAAACATTCCAAAGAATAATGAAACCTTTTGATGGGGACTTTGAAAACAAATTGGATGGGTTCAAATAAATGTTTAAGGATTTTTTTTTGCCAATCGCAAAGACAAGACGGTACAATTTAGTCTCGTATTTACACCATAATTTGGAAATGTTGTAAAATAAGAATAAGGAGAATACAATAATCACTGTATAAAGTATCTACACAGAGATCTGCATCGAATCGATTTGGATTGCTTCGGACCAACAAGCAGCGACGTTTGGATCTATTTTGTTAATGGGAGAAATGATAAGAACTGCAGAATTAAAACTTGTTTAATGCCAACGTTTTTTGGTTTTTGATTGTTGTTAAGGATTTTATTGATAGTTTTTTGTGTTTTTATAAGTTAGTATTGCAAAAAATCAAATAAGACTATATTCGAAAATAAACAAAAAATGAAATCAAAAACATAAATGGTAGTAAGAAATATTGGAATGCTCTTTTAAGTCCTGACTTGTTATTTCAAACAATTGTTTTTGTGTAAGTACCCAACTTAAAATATATTAATAACTTCAAATTTTATTTAAATTGATTTCTTTGTATTTTTTTTTTTTTTTTTCATTTTTAAAAAAGCCAATCGTTATATATATGTATGTATATAATTGTAACAATATACATAAATACATAGATACACATACATACATATGTGTAGTTACGTATTTTTGCACATAATGTAAGTATACAGTTTTCTTATAAATTTCTATGAAAAACAATTTTTAAGTTCACCTGCTTTGGGTTTTCTTTGTTTTATTTTTGTGTAATTTTCTTGGAAATTTAGCAAAATTGTTCGAAAAGAAAATTTTTTTTTGAATTCTATGAACTTGTTCCCATTTCTTAAATACAATACATATTTTATTTTTATACTTCATATATAAGTATGTATATATATTTGTTTTGTTTTTCGTTTTTTTCTTGTATGTTATAAAATAAATTTCTTAAGTTAAAAAAAAAATGTGAATTGTTTATTTCTCAGTTTTATCATTGTTTATGTCATGGGTAATCATCTCATCTTATCTGACTTCCTCAACCTCAGCCTCGCCCTCGGATGCACTGCGTATGGAGTTGTACTGGGAGTTGCGACTGCGCAGCATACGGAGAAAACTACCAAAGGCAAATATAGTTCTTCGATGACGATGGAATATACCCTGGTAGAGGGCCTCTCGCAAGGTTTTGCGATCCTCTACATCAACGGACGAAGACAGTGAGGTTTGGTGAGTTAGGCGACCTGAAGAGAGAGAGGACACACAATATTATAAAAAACGACACCAAGGTCCGATTAGTCAAAACTTATCGCAACACAATAACGCAAGAGGCCGTCTGTGGCCGCCGATACATTGTGACTAATTAGACCTTCACCTATGATCTGAAAAAACATCTCAGTATCTCTGCACTCATAAAACGGCCGTTTATATTCTGTGGTTTATATTTGGGAAATACTCTTAGAACTGGAGAAGCTTGTCCATGGGATTGTATAAAATGAAAGTACACAAGAAGTTCTTCTCACATATTAGAAGAACTTCCCAAGATGTTGCAAAGTATGTTTGTTAGTGTATATGAGCCAGGTGAAAATGTTTCATCCTATATCTGTGATCTGAAAATTTGGAATAAACCTTTTTTTCAATAGCCATAGCATAAGCCGAAAGTATTTCTAAATTAGTTTTGTACAGCACAAAATATGTGATATAGAATGTTATCATCGATATCATGATATCTATCGCATGCAAAAAAATAAAATAAAAAAGTTGCAGCAGGCACGTCAAGCACTTGGGAGGCTTGGTTCAATTCCGGGAGGAGAACCAAATTTTTTTCAGAGTTCGTTGGCCTCTCATAAAGGATCGAGAGAAGCCAACGAACGAAATTATATGTTAACCCATTAACTGTTTTTCATTGTATTTAAAGTAAAAGAAGCATATTGTGATATAATCTTCAATATGGCGAGCCATGTTTCGGTTGCATTTTAAACTATAGCTTATTTGAGCTGAAATTTCTGTTGTGGCAGATTTTAAGCACCAGGTCTACTATTTTACGAATATATGCTGACATGTTGGGTCGACATAATTAGCCACTGGAAGAAATAGTGCTTTATCCTTAACGGGGATATTGAGACATTTAAAATTTATCTGAAAACACTCAGATATAAAGAATATCTAAACATACGGCTTTTCATTATAATAATTTTAAAATTCAACTATTTCGTGGGCCACCCAGTACTGCGGGAATAGATATTTCATTACAGCGAAAAAAAACATGAATATATTACAAATTAATTCATTACATTGATTTCCATTTTGTTAAATTATTTGGAATGAAAAAGGGTAGATTTAAAGATATGACAACTATCAGCATTTCCCTTTCAACCTTTTACTTGTATTTGCCTGATTTTAATAAGAAAGCAAATTATCCCTTTGGGCGTGTATCGTTCATCTAAAGTACTTTCAATCTTAACAAATCCGCACAATAACAGTTCCTCTTATCTAAGTTCTGAGACCTCTTTCCATTTGCTTTGTATATATAGGTCCTGGCCCCAAATGGCTAAGATTCTTACCTCCTATAGGGGACTTTGGCGACTTCAGTGATTCCAAATCTGTTTCTTTACCCTTTAAATCCAATTTCAATGATTTTTTTGTGGCGTCTTGGCTGTTGGCATCCTTATCCTTCTGTGATTTTTTGGCTACCTTAGCATCAACTTGACGTTGGCTAACAGCACTCTTGGAGGATGACGATGTTTCCGGTTCCGTCGACATTTTTTTGTTTACCGTTAAGGTTGTTGTAGACTTGGTCGATAGGGATGTGGTAGAAGTCACCGATGTTGTGGCCGAGTTGACGGACGAATTCGAAGTGGGCGATAATATGGATGTTGAAGTCGTAGTATTCGAAGATTTCGAACGATGTTCAATAGCCACCATGATTTAGTAAGGCCAATGAGTGTATTCTGGCTCAAAAATGTCGTTGAGTGGGTGGGCTTTCTGATGCGGCAGCGGTGGCGATCGCGGTGGTGTACTTATATATATTCGTCACAAATTTATTTACGGTGGTCTAGCTTCACATTGGTAGTCTACCGAATTGGGGGGTAAATCAAGTTTTGGTGAAGGCAAGTCAATGCTTTCCTGGCGCCGCAGTAAAACTGTATACGTACAATGTTTGTTACTTAGGTGCGATGTGGTGGTGGCGGCGGCGGCGGCTGTCGCTGTGGCACTGGTAGCTTCTGTGTGATATCTGTGGGTATAGTCGCTTAAGGTGATGCGGGGTAGGTTTGTGGGATGATCTTCAATTTCCAATTGTTGCAAATTGTCGATGAGGGCATCGATCAAGTGCTTGTTGGAAGGTGAGCTGTTATGGTGTTGCTGGCTGTAATTTATGTTCGGACCTTGTTGTAGTTGTTGTAGCTGCAAGTTCATGCTATTGCAACAATTCCTTTTGCCAGATTTGCTCGTATCCTTCGAAGCCACTCGATGGAGGACAGAAGAATTATTGAATGGTTTGCAATTTCTTTTCCCGTTTCCAGTTCCGCTCGTTTGAGTTGCTAGCGCTGCGACACTATCTGCTCGTTTGATTTGAATTCGTATTGGCCAGTTGCCATCGACTCCCGTAGGTTCTCTTTCCCCTTCGTCGTTAAAACGGTAAATGCGAAAAGAACGCCTCTTTGCTATTATTTTCAAAATTGGATTACAAATACCACGGCTGTTGTTGTAATCGTCTTCTTCGCTGTTATCAACAATACTGTCGTCTGTTGTTTGCTGTTGCGGCCACAAGGATGAAGCATTCGCTTCACAGAACCCAGAGATACTGGAAACAGACGTGCATTCGTGTGCGCCCTTTTGTATGGACGATGAATGGCGTAATTGTTGCTGTTGTAACCGCTTGCGTCGCAATTGATTGCGCTCTCCCACGTTTTCCAAATATTTGAGGTTATTGAGAAAACCTTGTTCGTAGTAATCCGTTGCCAATTGTAAATAATACGACAATGTATTCGCTTTGTCGGCACCACCAGTGCTCTGTGCCGGCCGAGAAAAACAATTCCTTCCCTTGCGAAAGGTTTGCGTTGCACCGCAATTGTCGTTTCCAAATCGAAATGTCTGGTGACGTCCCGCCTGATGTGGTCGCAATGAAGATGTCTCCGCTTGCAACCGCTGCAGTTGTCCGTCCGCACTCTCTAGTTTTCCCAATGTACGACGTCGTTGCTGTGTCCGGTTATTGGATTTAAGCAAATCAAAGGCCTTGTTAGAGCACTTTTCACTCTGGATAATCTTTCTTAACCCTTTCTCGTTGCTTGGCACAAATCTGTGCAACCTGCGTTCCAAATGGCGATTGGCAAAATCCTTTAACTGTTCACTGTCGTTCTCTTTCCTGGCCTTGTGTATGCGTCGTAGGGTATCGTTGCAAACTAAATCCTGAGGTATCTCATCACACAGTTTGCGTCGTGTACGTGGTGTATATTCCCTTTGAAATCTGAAAAACATGTGCACAAAGAAAAAGAAAAGATATTAACATTGATTCTGTCACTGTTTTCGTCATTTCTATGGTCCAACAAAGGAGCAAAATAAAATCTTTCCAAATGTTGAGGGGCCTTATGTAAGAGTGTGTGTGTGTGTGTCAAACAAATCACAGCGTGAGTGTACCTTTTAGTGGGTGAACCTTTTGCAGTAATGGTTAAATAATTGACAACCAAAGGGGTCTATGGATGGATGGTACACTTACCGAGTACATACGGTGGGTGGCCCCGGTATACCCATTGTAATAGTCAAAATAACTTATGGCAATGTGATCGATTCCTCTTCTGATGTAAATGCAAATACATCTGCACATCTCCATTTCTTAACTGAATTCGATCCTTGACGATAAATAAAAATTTCACTAGCATGTTATCTCAAAATGGAGTTGACGGGGAGAAAATAATTGATATTATAACAATTAATTGATCGACTACCACGGCTTCCTTTTTGGTGGCTTGCACCGCATTTAACCATTACCACATTTTTAATCACTAGTAGAGGCAGGAGCATACTAGAGTTCGGATTTAATATTGGTTGGACTGATAAACATGAACAAAAATAATTTTTGATGTAATTTCTCTTTCGAGATGAGCTTAATGATCGAAAATTGTACACATGTATCGATGTTAGTGAACTGTTTTAAAGACATTTTGCAGCATCTAATCCTATAGGGCAAATATTGTAAACAACAATGTGTTAAATACATATGTATTTACATATGTTTGTAATGCAACATACGTCTGTTGGAGACAGTGAGCCAGAACCATTGCCATGGCTGGGAGCCTCTATGTGCTCCGCTTCGTAAACTTAAAGACCCCTCAAAACAAATTAAAAGCACTTTTCGTCTGGCCTCACTGACTGACAGGTTGTCTCGCCCATTCGCTATTCCTTGTGTTCTAAGGTTTTTGCACGTAATTTAAAAATTTGTTTATTTTAATCCCTTAGGTATGAAATGTATTCTTCCACATTTACAAACATACACATACACACACACACACGCGCGATTATACATATCAAGACCATATATTTGTGGCATTCCACGAAGCAGACTGCCGACGTAGCTGCTGCACATCCTACCTACCTATCAAGCTATTAACGAAACTTGCCTCTACTTGGCCATCAAACACAAAATACCTTATGTGGCTGTGGATATGTATGTATGTATGTATGTAAGTATATAAAGTAGTGTTTTGTATATAGTAGTGGTGCTTATACATAATACCATGCATTACCGTTGTCCACTTTGGGTAAACTAAACAAAGGTAAAATGAAAACGAAACAGCAACAACAACAGCAAGACTACCGATAACAAACCGTAAAAAGGCACATTCGGCTGCTTCTTAAATCCATGGCCACCAGAATGGGCATTAATGGCATGCGTTGTAAGTAATTAGTTTCATATTAACCACGGACCACCGTCGAATTAGGATAGGGTCGAGAGGAACATGGCCCAACCAGTGGTGGGGTCTTGTTGACATTAGAGGAACTGCCAACAATCCGAGAACATAAAATGGCAAGGGTGGCATTAAGTGTGTGACAGTGTGTGAGAAAGTTCATGTCTTCTAAGGAATGAAAGCCATGCGAATCTAAAAGTCAGCCAAACACAAATCAAAGCGACTCAAAGTGTTAAGTTTCTAGAGGCAAATTTCCATATACTCGCACGATGTTGAAAACTGTTGCTGATGACGCGGCTGAAGGGAAAGAAGTTGGCGCGAATTATTTTTAGGTCTACAACTACATTTGACAGTAAGGAGCATATTTCCAAAATACGAAGACAATACCTCCCGGTCTTCGATACTGTGATAAAACAAGAAGTTAACACAAAGTTTAAGATATGAAAAAGAGTATCGGTAACGATAGATAAAAAAACACAATATGATTGGCACGAATGACATTTACCTTGGTAGTTCTTGTTTGGCCATTGGTAATTCCTGTAAATATTCGTGGGGCTTTTCGTGTCTGTTCGACACTACAGCCTTGCCACATGTGTTTGATATTTGGCCACGTTTTCTGCGACGCAAACGTGGACGCCTCTTAAAGTCTCTATAATGGTTGGCGATCTCGTGACGATAGCGGTCATCGTGAAAATATGAGGCATGATAAAACTTTCGGGTGGGTAAATACACAGGACAGCGTGGAACACCCGGGCGTATGGCGGCGCCAGATATACAAAGTTCTTCATACGCCATATGGGCCAAAGCCGGGCCAGTTCTTGTGATGTTGTGCAACTTCGACGGCAGATGAATGAAGACTAACGATGTCTTCTTTGTCTTGACAACTGAAGCAAAGTCACAGACCCTTATTAGAAAGCAATACAAGAGTTTCCATTCGTTCGCTAACTGTTGTGTCCTTGTGTATTCCCACAATATTAGCATACATAGTTTCACACAAGCACATCTACACAGAAATTTATGTTGGGATGGAAGGACTAGTCAACATCATGTCTGTTGTCGTTGGATGTTAAATGTACAAATGTTTTGGGTTGTTCGATTGTTATCACGTCAATAAGCTATTTATCATAATGGTAGCTATTTTATTGATATTGTGGGGAGCAGCAGAACAGTTTTGATTTCTCATTTTTTCATTTCCAACCACAACTACGAAGAGGAAAACATCAACTTGTATTGTCTATGGCAAAATGATGGCGTCGTACGTTGGGAGAAACGATTTGGATATTGTTTATTACTATTGTTATTAATAGATGTTCCTTCCAATCTTCAAATAATATGGACAAATCAGTAAAGCGAACAACCCAGACAATCGAATGAAAGAGGGAAAGGATTTGCAAAACCAGGAAAGTTGTTAATTTGACAGTGGCAAGGGCACGGAAACTATTCTGCCAGTTATATGTAAGGTTGGTTACATTAACACAACCCTATATTCCAAATGTGTTACCGCAACTGACGACCTATTAACGGCATTCTCCTTGGCAGAGCTTGCCAACACACATTTCCTCGTTTTTAACTAATGAATTGTATTCGGTTATTGGTAAGCTATTAACATACCACGCATAATGAGCCATTATAGTTATTATTATTTATTGAGAAAATGTATTAGTTTGGGGATCTTTAATTAATTGATACGCTGGAATACCGCAACAAAGAGAAATAATTCTAAGTTTTGGCAGCAAGACGACACTAATACACTTTCTGCGCTTCCGAAATGGCGAATTGAAGACAAAGAGGCATTAAAATGCCAATGAATGGATAATACATTCACTTCAGCATATTTCAATAATTATAAGTGCAGCTATGAACGCACAACGACAACATTACCTCCATCCATATTGGGTAAAAATGAAAGAGCTTTTCGTATTCTAGCGGCTGGCAAGGTAATATACGATTTGCTAGGAGGAAAAGTAAGGCGGCTCATTGAGACAATCGCAAAGTAATTTTTCATACTAAATCCATAGCGAAATAGCTTTACTGCGTTATACGAGTCAGTTAGCAAAATCATGTGAGAGAGAGAGAGAGAGAGAGAGAGGATAGATTTTTTTTGTCATTTATTCATTTGCATAGAATGTTCAAATGGCCACCAGCTGCACTAAACTCGATAATACTCTCTTTGTATACCAACCAACTGGCAACTCTGGCCTTGTGGCATGTTTTATTGACATTATGTCAAAATTTTTGATTACATCTAATAAGAATTCATTTATTATTTACTCCATTGCTATATAAACATTGCAACAGTTGTTGTGCAAGTAAATCCCTGCTCCCCTCAGTAGCTTGTGGCTTGTTTACATTTTAGAAAAATTACAATAATATGTTATATACTTTTTAACATTGAAATAGATTAACGCGACTGCAATTCCAGTCGTTGGGTTTATAATTTTCTAAACATATTTCCTTTTTGATTTTAACAACTTTGAAAAGTAATTAACATGTGTGGGCAATAAACTATTCAATTTTCACTATATTGAAAATTAAGTGGGTAGGCCAACTGGGCGAAGACAAATTTTAAGGTTTCAGTTAAATGAAATAAAAAGTATTGGATATTTCAAATCGTAAAAGTTCTCGATGATTTAATTTATGGTATCAAAGAGCTCGGCATTGGCTGACCTTTGGCCTTTAGATGACCAAATAAACAAATCTAAACATCTTGAGTGCGACAGGCATTCTTAAGAGTCCACAAAATATATGTTTTTTTTATATAAATATAACTATTAGATCAAAAAAAAAAAAATATATAAATATATGAATACTTTTTTAAAAATTAAGAAATTTTTTTATAAAAAAGAATATTTTTATATGAAAGATTAAAAATTTCTAAATTTATATAGAAGGTTTTTGATTATATAGAAGAAGCATTTTATAATTTATTTTAATTGTAAGAATTAAATTTCCATGAAACTAACTCTCTCGGCATAAAAAATGAATTTTAATTTAATAAAGAGCTAAAGATCGGACCAAAATTGTGGCTGCTATAGCCATAAAAATCAATATCGGAGCTATACCTAAAGCTGGACCGATTTTGACGAAATTTTGTACACATATGGGGACGTTGAATTAAACACCTCATGTAAAGTTTTGTAAAGATCGAACCAAAATTGTGTTTGCCACAGCTTTAAAAGACCTATGGGATGAAATATATATATGGGAGCTATGTCTAAATTTGAACCTATTTTTATGAAATTTTGCACACATATGAAGACGTCAAATAATGCACCTCTTGCCAAATTTTCTAAAGATCGGACCAAAATTGTGCATTCTACAGCCTTAAAAGTCCACATCGGATAAAAGATATATATGGGAGCTATATCTAAATCTGAACCGATTTTGTTCAAAATCAATAGCGTTCGTCCTTGGGCCAAAAAAGAGACTTGTTCAAAATTTCATGACAATCGGACAATAAATGCGACCTGTAACTTGATCACAAGAATACATGGACACACAGACGGACAGACGGACATAGCTAAATGGAATCGGGAAGTGATTCTAAGCCGATCGGTATACTTATCAATGGGTGTAGCTCTTCTCTTTCTGAGCGTTGCCCTATACCACAGTGGTGGAGTAGGGTATAAAAACGTGGTAAAAACAGTTGACGGTTAGGAGAAGAACTTGCTAAACCAGAAGCCTTTCGGGTCGACGCAGTCCGAGTTAAGGGCGTAGGCGACGAACGCGCATGCAACACTGTGGAACAGGGAAAGGGTAGGTAGGATGACTCTGGAGATTCGGATCGTGAGTAGACGAGGCTTTTACTGAAAGCTAGTAAGAAGGAGGTCAGCATAGCTTTCGTTATCATAGTGGGTGCCCCGTACGACTACGAGCTTTCTTATGTCATTTCCCGGGTTTCGCGGCTAACAGACACCAGCACTTAGGTGGGGACACAATACCAGACATGAAACAATTTCGGGGTGTGGTATGGAAAAAATAGGGATTTTGTAAATGACACGGAGTTTTTGATTTTGTTTTTTTTTAGAGTTTACTTTTTATTACTTAAAACGCGCAACAAACCGATTACTGGCTTAGTTGTATGTCTATAGTGGCACAGGGCAGGCCATTTTTTCAACCTAATCTTACTTAACCTACGAGAAGACCTGGAAAAAAATGAATCTCTCCCGGAATAAAACCGGATAATTAGTACAATGTTGTGAAAAAGTAGCTTAAAGGCGCTGTTGGTCCAACTTTCTGAACAAAGCACGCAAAAATTGCATTGCATTGATACATATGATCAAAAGGGCAAATACAACAATGTTCGCGTTGAGTATCAGCATTATTTACCTTCATTAAACGATATTTGTTCTTAATAATAAGACGCAATTTTAAGCATATGTTATACTACCAATTAAGATACAAACAAATTCTTAAATGTCAACAAAACAATTGTTCACTAAATGACCTTTATTTTTAAAAAAAGTTGTAATATTAGCCATCTCTAAATTTGGCTATAAATTTACAGGTTTTTTCAAATCAAACATATCAAACTTATTTTTATTGTTCCAGAAAAAACTTTCAGGTAGGGGATGGAGAATTGAAGTGATTTGAAATGATATTGTTCAGAAAAAAGGGACTTAGAGTGGAAGGCTTATGGAGATTTGCACATAGCCCAAAAGCTCATGATTTACGTACAAATACAACATTCGAAAGCTCATGATTTACGTACTACTTTCAATAAGATGCGAAACTGTTGACCAGTGAGAAAGAAAGATATGAGATACAATGGCACTGATTATTGGACATACTATAGAAGAAACGCGTCTGCCCATTAATGATATCTATGTCCTGATTGTTTGAATCTGGCAATTTCTTTTTCGCAACACTTCAGGGGTCATAATCTGGATTTAATCCCCCTTGGACTAGTTAACGCAAAGCAAACAAAATTAATGTTTATAGATACCTGCACATTTTAATACTACTTTGGAAGCATTGAACTTTTTAATTGCATCAAAAGTCATGCCAAGTTGTAAAGTCATTTCGTAAAATAGCATGCAAAACAGAAATTTCCTTTCTTATTTTATTAGCGAATTCTAAAATATGTATGTAAAGATGCAAATTTGCCCATAAAATTTCCACTAAGGAACAGGGGCAAAGTTCTCACCTATCAATGAGTGCAGTCCAGTTCAAGTTTAAGCTCAATCATAAGGGATCTACTTTTTATAGCCGAGTCCGAACGGCGTGCCGCAGTGCTACACCTCTTTGGAGAGAAGTACCTCACAAATGTTACCAGCATTAGGAGGGGAAAGCCACCGCTGAACATTTTTTCTGATGGTCTCGCCAAGATTCGAACCCAGGCGTCCAGCGTCATAGGCGGACATGCTAATCTGTGCGCTACGATGGCCTCCCATGTGTATGTAGCTGTCGTATTTATCCAACAATTTATTCCCTTTATAAAATAAAAACCACTCATAAACGAAGGTGTATTTACACACATTCATGTTATATTGCGGCTAATGCCATTCCCTGCTATAAAGATATCTAAAGATCACTTCATAAATTAAGAGATAATAAAGCACACACTAATTTACACGTAAGCCTTATAATTTATCTAAACGATTTAACTCAACTTGATTGTAACAATTCAATTTTAAATAAACAATCAAAAGCGCCATAGCTCACAACACAGCCCAACCGATTTGTATATCCTAAATTTATAGGCAAACACAAGCAATACCTCATCAATTATCGACTGAATATTAGACTGAGATGGGTAAATCGCAGCCAAGAGCAATGCATGGTGGGCGGAGTGCGACGCAAGGATTTCATTTAAATATTAAGCAGTATAGCAAGAAATATTTTCCAATAAAGTCGCAAAAAGAATAGCAAATGGTGTTTCAAAAAAATGTATCTATTCAATTTCAAGTCGATTGCCAAGAGGTTTTATTGTTATTATACACTAACCCACTAGGAAAACGATTACTCGTATTGTTCGATATTGAATAATGTTTCTCTATGATCACTTTGTATGAAATAATTTTATTCAGACGAATAGACAAAGTTGAAATGTTTACTCTACACCACATGGTAGTTAATCTGGCAATATCAACGACCACAACCATCGACATCAACAACAACAGCAACAGCAACAATGACAATACTATGAATGAACTCATGTATAGGTTTGTGTGAGTGTGGAGTATTGGTGTGTTTATGGTTGGCAGCTGATGATTCAATAATTTCATATTCAAAACGCAAAAAAGCCAATGTTGTTTGTAAACATTATTACTTATTATTATTTTTTTTTTTTGTTATTTTATCCCCGGTGCCATGGATAGCCAAAAGATTATGAGAAAAAGTCAAAATCAAATAAAATTATAACGTTCAATGAATCAGTAGCCACAACACAGTCCACCAAACGACCACTTTAGGGCGAGTTCTATTATTTTTGTTCACTTTCCCTTTCATAGCAATTTCAGGCAGGCAGAGAGCTCAATTTGCATTTAGGATATTTTAGTTTAGTTAGTGTTGTTATTCTGCAGCGCCGTGCGGCAAGAAAAACACCTGCGACTAAAGAGAACAATAGCAGCGGCCACACAGCAAGCAAAGCAAACACAACCACATTGTGAATACGTAAAATTCCCACAGTATAAATGGTGCGCGCAATGGAAAGCCAAAATGTTTATTTATTCATATGGATAACAAAAATATCATCAGAGTTCATATCTTAGATGTTCGTCGAAGGGAAGCACTGCAAGTGTCAGTAAGGTTGCCACCTGCAGTACAATTAGGTTGAGCGCAAGCGACACTTGCAGTGTAGTGACACTTAATAATAATTAAATATTTTTTTTTTTTTCAATTTACATTACCCGATGCCCTTGCTCAAAATAAAAAGGTAACAAAATAAATAGAGAAAGAATAGCTCGGAATTGCAATATACAATACTAAGTATATATGCATAAGCTTTCAATCGCAACTTCAAAGTCTTAGTGTAGCAAAGCCTAAAATATTAATTTCACTTGTAAGGTTACTCCACATTCTGCTTTTCCACTTCTTCGCTGGCTACATATATCCAACGGCAAGACAAGCTCAGGTGCTGACGCTTGGCACAGATTTGAACAATCGTTTTGTTATACATTCATTTCATTTTGTATGTAGACTCATCCTTTAGAAAATTATTATTGTAGGTCTTCCCCGTATCTGTTGCTGGTGTCTTGCTTCTGCAGTTGCTGTTGCTGCTGCTGCTGTTTATTAAGTGTGCTCGCTGGTATATTTTAAGTATTTATGTGGATTCCTTAAAATTCGTTTTTTATTGTTAGCTAAGTAAGAATTTAACGCTGGGCAAATCTATGGGGAAGGAAGGCTGTATACACTCTATAGCCACCATGTAACTTAGCTAAAAAAGCCCCACAAAATGTTGGTTGTGAAAATTTGAAGTTCTAATTTCATGTTATTCGGTTGGTGCTTCTACACCGAGGTTACAGCTACGTAACTGTAGTGTTTATATTATTGATATTCCAACGATAGATGGCGACTTTAATTATTGAAATTTAAAAATAGGCCACTCATTTTTTTCGCTGTTAAAGGTCTGGTTTGGTTGTAAACTATACATAAGTATCATGAAATATACCAAAGTACTTTTGTTTTTCAATTTGAATGATTATCTTATATTTATGAATATTAAACTTGTTTTTGTTTTTTTCTCTATATAAAGAACTTGATAATTGAACATGATTAGCAGTATATGTTATAAGGCTAAAGTAATTTTTAGTCAATGTCTAGTTAGGTTTAGATATGTTGACAGTCCACAATCAGACTCACTTTGAAAATTTATAATACTGCAGTTATATTTTAAAGCGTGAAAATCCAAGTCGCTGCTTGGAAAAGAATCAAGAACTTTCGCACAAATTACAGAGCACGCTTCAAGCTTCTACACTTTTTTACGATAAGCACGTGGCATCCACTAAGTTAGCCTACTCAAAAATCAGCCGAGCTCCCGGATTGGAGTATATCAATTCGACTACCAGCACATTTCTGCGCCGTATGCTAAAATCAAACATTTTATGTATCAGTTTTTATAGTTGAATTTATTCTTCCATACATAAATCTACTTCGTTGTTCAAAAATATCCATCAGCTTTGAGATTTATTAGTCATCATATCTGTTTACTTTAGCGGCAGGATGTTTGAGTGGATCGAAGGGAGGGCATTTTTTATTGTTTGGTGGATTGCCTACAATTTATGTTAATTCCTCGGGATCAACCGATTACAACGATAATAGAATGAACAAAAAACGAAATATGATTTCTAATCTTGTACAAATGAACATACAAACATAAATGTGCATGTGTTAGGGTATTCGTAACAGAGAAATATACAAATTATACACTTGTATTTACACACTCGCGCTTAAGAGGCAAGAAACGTGAGGGTACCAATTTATTTATGTATTGTTAAAATGTATTGCATGTGTAAGCATGGGTTTTTTGCTACCTTTGCTTGTGTTCCTTGCTTTAGCATTTGGCCCAGTTTAATGGTTATTATTTATGTTTATGATTACATTAGATTTCACCTGTATTCAAGGCGATATGAAAGTTTCTTTTCCAAGACCTTAATCCTTACTTGGCATTTTCTCCTTTTCATTTTTATTGCATTTATAATACAATAACAAACAGTATACACAAATTCACATTTAATCATTTTGCCATTTTTTTGTTGTTTTTATTTTTTTCGTTTGGAAATTCTGTCTTTGGATGGGTATGGAGCTGTATCTACAAGGAGAAATTAAAATAAATTCACAAAAAAACGGGGAGATAACAAGAAATATTTTTTATCCGAACTAAATCCAATTTGAAAGACAACCCGATTAGATCTCATGAGCCTATTTACGGGTTACATTAGACTCTTAAAGTCCGAATCGGACGATATTAAGATACAGCTGCCTTATAAAACGATATCCCGTTTACACTTCTAGGTTTTATAGGCAGTGTAACTACGAACCTTATTTGCAAATAGCTGCCCTAAACGCGCCAAACACAGAAATTTTGATATGGCTGTCATCTAGACCTATCTCTCAATTATACTTTTTGAGCTGATTCAAGTGTATTTTTGAACCGATTTCGCAAATGCCACATATGGCCTTAACTGACCATATTTAGATTTAGCTGTCATTCAAATCGAACTTCCGATTGAAATTTTTGAGCACAAAAATGGCATATTTTTTTACTCAGGTGATGGTAGACTTAAATAATTTCTACTTTGTTCACATTTAAACTCTGATTTGTATTGCTTTAACTAACAGAATAAAGTACTTGCGATGTTTAAGATTGTTTCGTATTCAACCCAAACATTTTTTAATGAAATGAAATCATCAAGAAGTAAAAGTTTGTTAAGTTCGGCTTGGCCGAATCTTACATACACTCCAACTTCTTTGAGCGGGTTTTTTTCACATGCAGAAACTAAAAAGTCTGGAGGCTAAAGGAGTAAAATCGGAAGATCATTTTATATGGGACCAATTTTGGCTATACACCGATTTAGACTATACTTAAGATGATTGTTGAAGGGGATAGGAGAATCTTCGTGCAAAATTTAAGCAAAATCGGTTAAAAATTGCGCCCTCTAGAAACTCAAGAAGTATTTTCACGATATCGGTTTATATGGTAGCGATTCAAATCATACTTGGTTGAAGGTCATATGGAAAGTCATCGTGCAAAATTTCATACCAATCGGATAGGAATCGCGCTCTCTAGAAGCTCAAGATATGTAATCTGGAGATCGGTTTATATGGAACCTATATATAAACCTGGACCGATTTAGTCCATTTACAATCCCAACCGACCTCCAACATTTCAAGCGGTTAGCTTTACTCCTACGAAAGTTGGCGTGTTTCGGACATGGCTAGATCGACTTAAAATGTCATGACAATCAAGACGAATATTTCGAGGTGTTACAAACGGAAAGACAGACTAGTATAACCCCATCCTATGGTGGAGAGTATAAAAATAAGTACAGTTGTGCGAACAGCGTCTCTTGTGGCTAACGTTTTGCAAGCATTAAAATAAGCGCGAAAGAACCTTACACGCCAACAATAAGAAAAATACTAGCTTTAAATTAGTGATCTGATGAATGTTTCCACTAGAAAATAACCAAAGTCTATTTACCTCAGCAAATTATAATTATAGTTTGTGTGAACAAAGCTTGCATTATTTGTTCGGAGGGGGCAGAAAAAAAAACAATTCCGTTTAACGGTGCTTTGGTGTTAAAACTTATGTCATTTCAAAAAAGAAAGCTTAACAACTCATTAGTTTGGCAAATATTTACAGAAGCTCACACCATAGAAGGCATGTCATACGTACACACACATTGCCACTTGTATTTATTAGGCTGTATCGAAGATAATTTGTAAGGGAAAATATCTTAAAGTCAAACAATATTCAATAGTGAAAAGTTTTCAAAAATTGAGTTCGCTATGAGGCCTTTCCTCTGGTGCATACTGCTAAGAAGATTCAGTTACTAATTTTGTTGCGCCAAGATTACAATCATTCATTCTCATTTTGTGCATTTTCAATGAAGGATTTTCTTCTTCATTCGCCTTACTTACTTTTCAATTTCATAGATTTCAATTACACGCATGTATGTACATATACAGATATGTATGCACAAGTAACCCCAAGAAACCTAGCCAGGAACAATGGCATAGCTTAGAACTAGAGAGAGAGAGAGAGAGAAAGCTCAATGAAGATTACGAGCCACTTGATGTTTTTTGGTGTTGCTGTTGCTAATATTCGTATTCACCCATAAGTAGTCCTTGAATAAAGCCAAAATGCGAACACACAATGGCATGCAATCACTCGAGGACAATGACTTGTATAGTTTCATAATAAGTGTGTCCCAAATAAATACAAACACATGGACATATAACAATGTGTATGCTAGTACACCCACTTTTCTGGTTAATAGCATTCTCTGATACTTGGCGAAATATAATTACACTAATAAGTTCTTGAAGCAATCGTTCTTTTTTCATTAAAACATTGGAGGTCCTTTTCTAGTATCTGTTGTTCGAATACGACATTGATGAATGCTTTTGCTGTAGTTACAAGTATTAAATGGGATGAAGAATGGCTGCACTAAAACTGAATCTGGTAGCATACATGGAGGATAAACAAGTGTCATCCCCTCTTCTGTAAAGTAATGGTGGTGATTCACAATATAAGAACTCATTGATGCCTACCTATTCGGCTCTGAGGAGTTAGAAAAATTATTCGCCAATTTTAATTATACTACATTTGAAATGTTCATGGGACAATTGGCTTTCATAGACTGTCGATAATCTACAGACTTTGTTCTCTATCATAAATTATTGAAGTTTTAAAAAGTTTCTAGAGAATTTTGTATCTGTGTGAAACACTGGTCACAAGTACCATTTCACTACAATCAGTTTTTGCCTGCATTGCCTTTGGTCCTATTTGTAACGGCGAGCGATAATTTAAAAAGAACAAAAAGAATTTTATCATAGGCTAACTCTCGAGGGGTTTCACAGAAACATTTTCAACAACAAAAGAAAATTCCACCTACGAAAAAAAGTTTTTTTTTTTTTTTGCTAAAATAATGGGCTAATGCTTTGAGTGTGGAATAATGCCATAGGCAACATCTGCAAATGAAATTGTTATATTTTGGAGAAAAAAATTGTGCTTACAATTTACATTTATTTACTATTTTGTGTCATGAAAAATATGAGCTTGGAAGGCTCTGCAAAGAATTGAATATTTAAATGGTTCTCGATTATATGCCACTACTAAGTTCGTGTTTAATGGGAAAAATCAATGCTTTTTCACTATCACTTTTCTTTTAACTTTATGATAACATTATTATTGTTTCAGCATGCAATCAACAAAAAACATTGATTTTCACTAAAAAACAAAAACACGAGCTTAGTACGAACCGACCTTAAGGGATTACATGAATTTCACAGCTTTAAAACAAGTTTTTCTTTTTCGATTTTCTCATATGCATTAAACGTGTTTATAAGAACATTTACGCATATACAAATGCTTTATTTTGTAAATCATAAACACTAGTTTTGCAATGTTTCCCATCATGATACCATATAGAAGTCTTCTTTTGATATTATTTTTGTTTTGTTTAATATTTAACTATTTGCACACCTGCTTTCGCAGCTGAGTTTAGAGTGGCAGTCTATTTTCTAAATAGAGTCACATAGACAAATTTATTCAATTGTGATAACACAATACCGACAGATCAGACCTCTGATGGAAATCGAACCCACGATCTTCGCACTGGTAAACCGAGTACACTACCAACTTGGCTAACCGGGCGAACTTTAACACCTCAAACTGCTAAAAATAAGACGCAAGCGGCTGTGCACACCTACCGAGACGTCTACAGAGGTTTTCCAAGTCTACCAAATAAGGAAAGGCAAAAGTCGGGCGCTGATGACTATATACTTCCCTACCTTTGTGGTTTTCGGGCGTCTCTTCCTTCGCAGTCCTTGAGGGTTCCAATCTAGGGCATTTCTCTCTATATCTTCGCGCGGTCGACGTAGAATATGACTGAACCAAGTCCATATTCTCTTCCGGATTTCTACAGAATAGAAAACGGACTTGGTTGGGTCATACCCAACGAAAAACACATGGATCCGCTGCACGAAGACAAAAATCAGGAAAACCAACCGCCAAAGACGGGTCACTCTTCACCATGACAATGCGAACTCTAACGCATCGGCTCAAACATCTGCAGTTTTGAGCACTCAAAACATCGATTTGATGAGTTATCCGCCGTATGATGAATGGCTTTTTTTATTCCCGTACTCAAACAATAAAATGAGAGCCAACATTTTTCGACACCTGAAGGAAGCGGTTAATGCGTTCAGAATGCATGTCTTGGCGATACCTCAATCTGAGTGGCATAAGTGTTTCCACAATAGGTTTGGAAAACAATAAAGCGATAAAGCGATTATATGGACTCTATATCTAATTCTGAACCAATTTTTATAGGCTTCGTCAAACAGATATATGTATGTCGAAACCGATTTTGACAAATTTCTCCAAAAAACACAACTGTCACACCGTAATGGTAAGTGCCAATTTACGAGAGGATCGGCTTAAAAATTACACATTATTACCATATTACTTAAAATTGGAACAACATACATATAGGAGCTATATATAGGTCTGAACCGATTTTGACCAAAATCCATCCGTACACATAGTGGAAGTCATAGAAGGAGGGCATTGTGCAAAATTGAATGAGAAGATTGGTTGATAAATGCGGTGACAAAGGCTCTAGAAGTAGTCGTAGAAAAAAAGCAAAATTTGGAGAAGATTGGTTGATAAATTCGCTTGTAAGGGCTCTAGCGGTGGAATTTGGGCAATACTTTTACATGGGTCCTATATCTAAGTCTAAACCGATTTTCTCCAGCCAATATTTTAGCCAAATTTCGTAAGAATCGATAAACAATTGACCACATTATAGCAATATAAGTCCAAACCGGGCGAACAAATATAGCAACAAATATATCTTAATATGAACCAATTTCATCCGATTTCAATAAGCTTGGTCTATAGCCCAAAAAAGAAGTTGGTGCAAATTTTCAAGATGATCGCATGAAAATTGTTATCTACGCTTTGTTGGTTGGAGTCAACCGTAGCCCTGAGGTTAGCATGTCCGCCAAGATGCCTGGGTTCGAATTCTGGCGAGAACATCAGAAAAAAATTCAGCAGTGGTTGTTCCCTCCTTATGTTGGCTACAGTTGTGAGGTACTATGACATGCATAGAAGCCATGTAAAAACTTCTCCCCAAAGAGGTGTCGCACTGCGGCAAGCCGTTCGGACTCGGCTATAAATAAGTGGCCCCTTATCATTGAGCTTAAAACTTGAAACGAAAACTACTCATTCATATGTGAGAAGTTTACCCCATTTGCATTCTTTGATTCCAATTTCACATGGGCGGACAGACGAACATAGCTAAATTGAATCAGAAAGTGATTCTAAGTCGATCGGCTTACATATCAATGTATCATCTCCCTTCCTTCTGTGTGTTACTAACAAATGCAATAAGTTATAATACCCTGTGCCACAGAAATGTTGAAAGATACAAAAATCAGGCTTTGGTGTGTCGCAACAAAATGCAACTTGTTTAACACAATGGATAAACACATTCTAGTCGACTCTGATTGACGATGTTGTTTGAAATGGAGACCAATGTGTCGCAGAGGTAAGCATGTTCGCCAATAACGCCGAACATGCGGGTGAACATCCGAAAAATGTTCTCTACCAAGTGGTGTCGCCATGTGGCACGCCTTTCGAACTCGGCATACAAAAGGAGGCCCTTATCATTGAGCTTAAACTTTAATTGAACTGCACTTATTATTGATGTGAGAGAAGTATCTCCTGTTACTTAACGGGATGTTCATGGCAAAATTAGTAGTAAGTATTTTGCAACGTTTTATGGAAATTTGGTTTAACTAGAAAAAATTCAGAAAAATATAAAATAGAAAATCTACCTAGAAAAATAAATTTTTGCTATTAACTATGTTTCTCAAACAATCTCAATTAACTATGTTTCCCCAACAATTAGCTCTTTTACCCGTGTATTTAGTTTTATGTGTTAATGTACATACACAGCATTGACTGTTAATTAAACGATTGCAATATAAATGGACTGACATTCACCCCAGGAACTAGGGAATAAGTATGTGCCATGTGCCCATTTTAGTGGCTCTTCTAATTTTGGGCTTAACGACAACTTTCTGACTTAATTTCCCTCCATTTATTTTTATAAATTTATTACAATTGTATGTATGTAGTTTTGTTCTATTAGTTTAGCATTTGAGTGACTGCGTTTTCATGTTTGGTTTGAGTCTGAGTAAAAAATCGTTTATGGCACATTTCCAACAATGTTCTAACGTCTCTGCATAACTCTGGATATACATATGTATGTGTGTATAAAATATCACTCGTTCGTTTCAGTTGTATTTGCTATAGATTTACTGCTATTTACTCGAGTGCCGGTTTACAATCTTCCCTTCTCTGCGTTCGCGCTCACACACCGCAATAGAGAGAGGGCGGGTTTCGTTAGTCTCTTACAAAACAGCGAATGCCAGAAAAAAACATATTGCAACTCACTGTATTTGTGTCACTGTGTCAACATAGAGCTATTGTATTCCATGAATGATTCCGACACAATAATACATACTGTGGAATATCATGACGCTGTCCCTGCACTTCTTTCACAACACAAAAAACAAAAACTCTAATACGACGATGAGAGCAAAGATTCCATCAAATGACTATGGTTATTAAAAACGTTAACAAAAGTTTACTTAGAGATACATAAAGGGCAGAGCAATGGGACCTCACCAACAATGCCATGAGAAAAATGGCGAATCAAGTAAAAATTTATTATTGACTCGGCTTTAATAATTGAAATCTTTGTCACATTTTTGGCTGGGTAGGGTATGATTAAACGGTGTACCTAATCATACCCACCACCATAGAAGATGGATTGTATTGTGGTTTGGGGTGAACCTAGAACCATAAAAATATATACATTACAAATGTATATGTATGTATGTAAATGTATTTTTACTGTCGCTAGCCATCTTAAGGCATACTTATAACCACAATAACAAGTTAATAGGATAAATCGGATAATAGATACGTTAATTTTAAAAGTGAACAAAACAGACAATTTTCTATACTAAATTTTAAACTAAATTTTAAAAAAGAAATAGTTTACGTTAAAGAACTTTTTTTTTTAATACGGAGGTTAAACTTCGGGTACTCAGCAAACCAAACAATTTTTTTACTCTACAATTGTCTCCCGGATTTTTTTTTATTTTTTTCAAAATTGATCAAATTTGCCCACAAAAATGCGCAGAAAACCGCTCTGAGATATTTTAAATACAGTTAGTTCTAGCCATGAACTAACTAACTATGTTCCTGATAATAGCTATCTCTTTTGTTTTTATGGATTTTTTGCAATTCTCGTATAGTAGAAATAATGTTCGGGACGCAGTCTTTCTTTGCTCGCCATATTAAATACAATATTTACAAAGCTCTTATAGTGCATATCAGATAAAAATATATATTTAAGAGCTATATCTAAATCTGATCCGATGTTCTTTTGTACACATATAATGACTCATGCTAAATTTTATAAATATCATACAAAAATTACGTCGATTTCAGCCATAAAAATGTATATCGTGTGAAAGCTATACATGCGTAAATAAATGTACACACATGTTAAGACATTAAGTTAAACATCTCATTCAAAATCGTGATACAATAAGATCAAAATTGTGGCAAACACAGCCATGAAAGCACATATCGAATAAGAGATATGTATGGGAGCTATATTTAAAATAAATACAAATCTGAATCTGAATCTGATTTATTCCAATTTGAATATTTTTCATTCCGAGGCCATAGAAAACATTTTTGTTAAATTTTATCAAAATTGGTAGCTTCCCTGAATCGATCTCCATTTTAATGCCAAATACCCCACTGTGCGACGCTCCTTGATAGAGAAGTTGTACATGGCTAAAGGCCCCACATAAATGTCGTCGTCAGCATTAGTGATGACAGTTTAAATTTTTTCTGTGATTTGTCTCCTTGTGTAAATGCAATTTACCCATGAGCATTTCATTAGGGAACTGAGGCAAACTTCTTACATATCAATAACTGCCGCCTGATTCAAGCGTTAAGCTCAATGATAGGGACCACCTTTTTATAGCCGAAGAAGTTTTTAACATGGCTTTTATGGTTGGCAAAGTACCTCACAAATGTTGCCAGCATAAGGATGAAATAACCTCCGCTGAAATATTTTCTGATGTTCTCGCCAGTATTCGAACCCAAACGATCAGCGCCATGCTAACCTCTGAGCTACGGTGGCCTCCATTTGGGTCCTAGTGTGAGGAAACTTAGGATCTAAGTATTTTTGACAAACCAAAGAATTTTTAGGTTTAATTTTCTTTGAAATTTCCCTTTTGCCGAACAAGAATAAAATCGAACCACATTTGATCGCAATAAAATACTACACTATTCCCCTTTTTTGGTTCGAATTAAAAACAATAAGAAAAAAGATTATAGATGTTTAAATATTTTATCTTGACATTGTAGCTTTGAAGGGTGGATGATGTGCTGCTTTACATTCATTTTTTATTTTTATAATTATATCCATTGTTAATGTTATCCATCAACCATCAGCACTCATTTTCAGTTCCATTTAGTCAGCTTCTTGATTTACTTTTTGTTTGTCATTCACAGAGGCTTAAATTAATTATTACAATGGCTGGTTATTTAGTGGCCTGGCTGTGGGTTGTGGTGGTCATCAAAAACGATCACATGAAATTAATATACGAAATTTGTACTTAATGGATGCACTTAATTTTTCAATTATTATGACATCTTATTCATTACACTGACTCACATAAGTATCCGTTTTTGTGTTTTCTTCAAATATATTAGATATTTTGTAAATCCATGAACGTTTTTTGTAAAAATGTTTTTATCGAGATGTGTAAAAAAGCAAATTATGCCCAAAAAAAAAATTTTTAAATATCTTCATTGTATTATTTCTAAGGAATAATGGAATAAAACTTACAAATCTTGCTCACAAAGCAATTCGTCGGTAAATTTATCACAAAGTTAGGACTATATATTGATGATATTTAGTACTTTGTTATCAATATATAGTCTAGGTCCAAATATTTTTTTTTGTAATAGTTCGCTTCTTTGTATACGACTTAGATAGAAAATCTTTGGTCACATTCCCAGAATCCCAGAATGGGCAACTCCGAATTTCATCTAGGTCAACCCTTAAACACATGTCGCAGGAAGAATGGAACAAATTCACTCCCGAAATATGTCGAAAATTGGTAGAATCGATGCAATGAGGCAATGGAGGCAATCTGTACCAATAAGGATTGCCACATAAAGTACTAAATGTGACCAATATACAGTCCTAGCTTTGTGATAAATTTACCGGCAAATACTTTTGTGAGCAAGATTTTTTAGTTTTTTTCTATGAATCCTTTGAAATAATATATTGAGATATTTTATTTTATTTTTTTTTTTGCATAGTTCGCTTCTTTATATACATTTTTACGCATCTCGATGACAATATTTTTACAAAAATGTTCATAGGTTTACAAAAAAACGAACGTAACAGAAAAAACGAATACTTTTGTGAGTCACTGTATATGTAGATGGACGCCGCCGACAAGAGTAGGAACAATATCACCCACCAATGCTATCTTCTTAATTCTGTTGTTATATCGCATTGAAGCAAATTATGGATGATTCAATTGCGAAAACACTTCTCCTCCTCAAGTAATGATGACCTTCAGAGCAGGAGAGATTGTGGAAAATACAACAACCACCACCACTACTACAAGGTGGCAGAACCCACAACCCAATATGGGTGAGATGACAAATCAAAATACAGTGCATTGGCGTGTGGAGAAATTGTATGCGGTCACTTTGTTTATGGCAGTGTCAATTCATACACTGCTGTTCCAGCTACAAAAATACATACCAAACATACATACATACATGTGTATCTTAGCTGACAGCCTCTGGTGCAACGCATACTAAACTTGATTGTTTTGTATCGCAATTTCAAGTGATGTCACGTATGACAGCCAGTCAGTCGCGTATCGAACACCAGTTAGTTAGGCAGGGAAGGCGGCCGAAGTAAGACGGCGGCCAGTAAATAAATAAAAACAAGCCACACACATGAACGTCCGTCCGTCTTCGCGTTCGCCTATCGTCTCATATTTCTAAAATTATACAGAACGCAAATTGGTATAAGAAGAACTTTTGTATAGCGATCCTAATAAAGATCGCCGCTTCACACAATTGCACACTACATACAGATGGGCTTAAATATACATTTGTTTAATACATATACATACTTATTAAGCGCTGATGATTTCATCGCATTTCAATGATTATTATTTGTTTCAAATTCAACATAAATAAAATGCTTAAGCCAAAGAATACGCCGATTGGTTGTAAATTTTCTAAAGACATTTGTGTTGGCAAATCAGCATTTAGAATTTATGATATTTTAAATAAAATTGAGAAATTAAGAAGCGAAAAGCATTGCATAATTGTGAGCATATGGCGTCCCCTATCTTTCCATTTTCAAAAGCCATCAATCATTAAGCTCATCTCGAAACAGAAATAAACGAACTTTGCGATTTGAAATAAAATTCGGCGATTTTAAAGCTTATGGACCAATTCTGATATTAGGTTAGATAATAGTGGTAGTCTGCAATTACTACAATTACTACATACGATCTAACTGCCTATGTTATGTTCAGCATTCTGTTTGAACTCTAGTATCATACGTAAATCTGAATCGATTTTGCGAATATTTTACGCTATATGAGATGAGACTTCTATGTGCCACCATTCACTTGGATCCCGCTCCATTGAGTCCACAGTGGCGCACTTAATTAATATGCAAGAGGTTGCATATACTATGGCGCTATATTTGAAAATCGAGCCGTACAAATATGGAGTCTGTATCTAAATCTCAGCCGAGTAAGACCAAATTCTGTAAGTAGAATAGTTTTTTGTAAAATAAAACATGCAACATACCTCTGCAATATATATATGTGGGTCACCGAAGCGCAGAGGTAAGCATGTCCACTATGACGCTGAACGCCTGCCTTCGAATTCTGCACTCAGAAAAATGCTTATCGTAAATATGGGTTGATTACATGATGCACATAAGTTCAAGATCTTTACTCTTTGAGAGTGAACATCTTTACGGACAGTAAAACAGCCATAAGGGCAATAACAACTAGGACGGTTAGATCACATACAATCTTGGAATGTAAGAAGGAGACTAACGAATTTTCTGGTGCCAGGCCATAACAGAGTAAGGGGGAATTATTGACTGCCGTCAATAAATTTGGTTTACCCGAAGTCTTTCGGGTCGACGCAGTCCGAATTAGGGGCGTAGGCGACGAACGCCAGTCGGTATGACGGCAAAAATCCTGTGGGGTGATCCGGATCGTAAGAGGACAGGTCTATTAATGCAGCGAGTAATTTCTCATATCCACTGCAGCGGCGATGAATTCGAGATTTAAACACTCCTAAGCACTGAATGGTAGTTATTTTTCGAAATGATCTACTCAACAGCAACTTGTTCGTTTTTCTCTATGTTAAGTGTCTCACTCTTCCATAGTCTTGAAATACAACATCATGTGGGTTCAGTGTTCACGAGCTCAGCTCAAACAGTCACCAATGAATGGTTTTGACATCATGTGGGTTCAGTGTTCACGAGCTCAGCTCAAACAGTCACCAATGAATGGTTTTGTGCAGGCCTTTGATATGGATGAATGCGTTGAGCGTCTGCTTTGTAAACGGAAGGCTCTTGGTTCAACTCTCGGCTGCGACAAGAGGTTATGTTTTATTTAATTAATAATTGCAATGTTTCATACTACATTTATCTTCCTCGAAACATCTGAGCAATTGATAGTGTGGGGGTGAGAGACAGGCGGAACCAAATGGGTTATTTTATTAAGATATGTCCGCCAATCTATGTTTGGATGCTTTAAAGATTTCGGAAATAGCATTTTTTTTTTCAATCATTTTACTTCTCAGTCTCAATGCTCGTTAGTTCATATTTAACCTGTGAGAAGTTTAAAGTGAACTAATACTCCGTAAAACAATTTCGTAGTTGTTATCAAATTAATGAACTAGTAGCGAGCATATAATTCTTTAGCGCGAAAGGGAGTTCAATATTTCCAAAATTTAGTTCATTTCAACTACATAATATTGAGGTTACATTTTTTTTTGAGTATGGCCTCCTAATGCTTGACGGTATTTGTGAGATATTATGCCATGTAAAAACTTTTCCCCAGGTGTCGCACACGCCGTTCGGCATCGGCAATAAACAACAGGTCCCTTATTGAGGTTCAAATTTTTTTGAGTGTGGCTTCCTAATGCTTGGCGGTACGTTCGGGATCGGCAATAAAAAACAGGTCCCTTATCAAACCAGAAAGCACTCTGTTCCTGATCCTTAATGGGCAAATTTGAATATATATTTATATGTGGAAGCTATATCTTTTCGATTTCGCGATTTCCATTCATAGCTAAATCGGCCTAGAAAGTGATCTTGAGTGAACCAGTCAGAGAAGCAAACGAATTAACCAAGTTTGGTCGGATGGTGAAGAGTACAATACATATTTAATAATAGAATTTTAAAGGCAAACTGTAGTTCGCATTTCATTTTTTAAATAAGCCAATCAAATTATTTGCGTTGAATTAATTGAAAATTTATTTTGCCTCAAAAGGGAAATGCATTAATTTTACAACGTTGCTCTTAAATATGCAAATTATAGCACATTTCGAAGTATTTTCACGCTGATTGTTTGGGAACATTAAAAATAATACGAAATTTAAAAGAAAATGAAAAAGATTCGTTGTAAGAACACAGCAGCTAACAATAGCGGGCAATGCTATAAAATGTTGTAGCGCCGGAAGCTATAAAATGTCATAATCAATTTTTAAAATTGTATTTTCCTGCCGTCAGTACGTCTTTCTTTTCAATATAGGCTTCCTGTTGATCTATGAGAAAATACTATGAGAAGAGACAATGGGCATGAACGATGATATTGATCTTGTAATAAAAATTATGATTTTATTGTTTTTGATGGAAACGCAAAAAACCTTACAATCCAACCAAATAACTTAATAATCGTGTGATGCTTCGAATATCGATTGCAATTGAAGAACAAGCATATAGCTACTCTAAGTTTTTAGAGAACTCTATAGGGCCCTCCCCCCATAATTCCTAGTTTTCGTGTACGTACTTATTATTATATGGCCCGGCAAAATAAAATCCTGACTTCGTCCCTGGTTTGAGGATATACATATTTGAAATATTTTAAAAAATATGCTTCAATTTGTACACATGTATGTACATATATGTCTGCCAAGTTATGTTTTTTCACTATATATGTATATATAGAAATAAAACATCGAAACATAATCAATAACTTACAATATTTTGCATGTTCTTGGGCTATATGTTATACACACAAGAAGAGTATTTTCGATACAGCAATGTTTTATCGTCAATTATTTGGTTACGTTCTTCTTTCAAACCTGAAGGTTATGGCAGTGTTGCCACATACAAAAGTTTTCTGCCTGTTACCTCTTCCGCTTGGGCAATTATGATTTATTTCCAATCAAACTCGCACACCTCTTTTTACTTTGCCTCCCCGCCCCAAAAAAAGTACTGCAATTTATGTGAAATTCTTGTTTTATTATTTTGGGCAATATTTAGGGCCCATCTTTATGCCTCTTTAAACATAAATAAGTACATAAAAATGTACTAAATTTATTTGAATACTGCTTTGGGGATATTTAGGAATGTGATACAGCAGTTCCAATGATTTCATGTCCCCTTTTCCTTGTTTGGCAAGCTGCAAAGGGCTTCCAGCTGTGTCTGTGTTATTGAACCAATTAGATGGAAGTGTATATCTTACGACGAGTAGCAGTGTGATGAAGATGTGGCATATTCGTCGTAGTGCGTTCGCTGCGTTTATTTCTGGGAGTGCTACTAATAATTATATAGTATTTTTTGTGAAAGCATGTACTCGTCGTTGGCAGCAAGGAAGGACTCACTCAACTTGCTGGGAAAGTGAGTTGTTAGCGACAAAATGCCTGCCTGGCGACAAGGTTCGTGACAACCGCTATGACGCCGACTACAAAACAAAAGGCAAAGCCAAATGTCATTCCGTTAAGTATGTTGAGGTGTAGTTTGCTAGGTTTGTTGCTGGAGTTGTACTTAGAAAGTTTATTAGGGCAAATAGCTTTCAACAAACTTAATGGGGGTTCATTCATTCATTCATAAGCTCATACTTGGTGGGATTTCGATCATTTGAAAGAAAAGACTTGTCAAGAATGTCATTGGTTTTTATACAAGCAGTAAGCAACATGTCATGTAACTTGAGGCAAATTCATTAATTACTTCGATTGTTGTTTAGTCACAACGTTGGGAGTTTTAAATCGTTTCGTTTACCAGTAATAGTATAACGACCAAAGTTTCCCATATACCATACGCGCATGTTGATAATTAACGAATTATAAAAAATTGTGGTGTAATGTGATGTTACTTATTTTAAGTAGAGAGTGGAAAAATATGCACTTTCGGTTTATGAGCCGCTTTTGACCAACATTTGTATGCAGGCACACATTTATTACCCTATTTCAAATTTGGCACAGTATGTTGTAGTAGGCCTCCGTGACACAGGAACGGAGTATGGCTCAGATCGGGCTTTATCTTAATATTACCCCCTATATAAACGGATCTTCCGTTTTAAGGTCTTAGGCGCATAAGAGCCGCATTTAATACCCGATTTATCTTAAATCTGGCATAACGAGTTGTATTATGCCCCCCGATTTTATTAATGGGCATGGTCAAGATTGGTCTATATTGGGATAAAGCTGCCATATTATATACCAATTTCCCGATTTAAGATCTTCGGCCCATAAAAGACACATTTTTTATGCGATTCCGAAGCACTTTCGGGTATAGCCCCCATATGGACAGATCTCCAGACTGAAGGTTTTTCACCTATAAATGGCATATTTGTCCGATTATGATAAAATTTAATACAGTTAGCTGTGTTATTTCACAATTTCGTTTAAATTTGAAACAGTGAATTGTGTTAGACCCCTCTATGTCCATATCGAGTATGGTCCATACCGGATTTTTAACAACGATATTAAGTTTCCATACACAGAAAAAAAAAATAAAAATCGATTTCAATCACAAAATTAATTGATGCAATAAATGTATTAATTGAGACTGCATCAATCACGATTGTTATTGAAAAAAATAAGTACAAGTTTTGAGCCACATTTCTTGGCGAAAACACCCAAAATCTCCACACTGGGGAAAGATGTTTACAAAACTGGCATTTTTTTAGTAAAATTTCCGTAGAGACCTCAAATATCAAAATCAAAAAAATATGTCATAAAGTTGGGGGTCTCACCTTTGCGTTTTGAGAACTTGAAGGGGTTTTCTTCGTTTTTTTTTTTTTTTTGTTACAAAATGCCAATATTGAACTTCACAGATCTCCTATTAGAGTGAACACAATTTATAAAAATTACACTAAAAATTACACTTAAATTGATAGCGCTGGGCCAAGTTTACTGTTTAGAGACGAAACAATGAAATTACTTTTTTTTACGAAAAAATGCCAAAAATTTACTATTTTCACAGTTTCAGAAATGCTTTCACAAGCAACAAAATAAGAGAACAGCCTTTGAGAAAATTTCAAAAAAAAAAAACATTTTGTTAGTTAAATTTCTTGGTCACTATAAAAGATATCCCACACGTTTAGGCCTGTTTTTTGTGGGACATTTTAGGCACTTTCCAGCAAAAAAAAATTGAAAATCGGGCCATAATTGCGCTTTTGACAGCCCGAACAAAGTTTTGTAGGGCCGAGGTGACCAACTTTGAAGGCCCACCAATGGGTCCCTGGGAAATTTTGTCCCTTTTGTAGGGTAATCGGGGGATCAGTCTATATGGTAGTTATATACAAACATGGTCTGATATGGAAATCGTAAAAGAGTGGCAAAAAGTCAAATTTTCCAAATGACATTTTACTTTATAACACCTTGGAGAGTAAAAACCACAAGTAATTATAAAATTTGGCAACCCCTATTATTAGCAAAAGCTGATAATGTTTGCCAAATTTGAACAACCGGTAAGCAGCAAACAGAGTTGATGTTTCGTTGCTTATATATTCTTTTGAACTTGACCCGATGGAGTTTAACCGGCTGCCACTAAATCAGCCTGGTGAAACAGGCCCTCTAGGCTTGGTGAAACAAGCACACTCATACATTTATTGTTGCCTTACCGGTGACACTATGCCCATTTAACACCCCTTTGAAGTATTTTCAACTTAATGGCCACATGTATGAAGCTACCGCTATTAAGGCTTTCAAACATTTAGCCTATTAAAGGGCATGCGGAAAACATCACACATCCCGTAAGATTAAAAACTACAATGCTTTTGACATTTTGCCTAGACGCAAACATCTCTAGCTCTTTTCTTTTTGTATTCTAATTGGAAAATGTGGCTAGTTGACCTGAAGTTCAAAAGAGCATAACGAGTGTGGATGAACACACACATATAAACGCATACATATACACATTTATAATTCAGTGGTGTATGGACATGGTAAGGCCTTCTGTAAAAACAAATATTAGGTTCAACCCAGTGTTGAGTTGTTAGCTTTATGGTAAGCAGGCAAATGGGCGTAAATTCTAGCTGGGATGAAAATCCATCCTCTTGTAGGACAAGTTCTCCAGACCATAACCATGGACTGCAGGTTAACCACATGCAAAATGTATGTAAAGTCCAGTTTTCCGAGAAGTTAAATATGAATTTAGGTTTTTATAGGATTTATATCCGGTTGTAAGCTGATATGGACCATATGTTAATTTGCTGGCCGTTCCTTAATGGAAACACCGTCCAGAGTGTCAGCAAACAAGAGTAAGAATAAGAGATCTTCAAGACTCGAATAAGTCAACTCGGAATATCGAGAGCTAAATCTAATGGTCAATTTCGCCACAATTTGTAGTGCCAAATTTTATTCGTTCATTCAGCTGAAGATGATCTTGAAGTCAAATCTTGAGTTTCGTTTGTTTGAAACCTATCAGGTTTTTCTGCGGGTCAGCCAAATTGTTGACAACATTTTCCTAATTCTCAATTGATAGAAAGCAAAAACTTTATCTAGAATCCTCTTTGCCATTATTGTTTGAAAAACAGAAAAACAAATTCCTAATAATCTAAAACGCCAAAACTGCATCATTACGAAATCAAAAATAATATGGATTTTGTGTTCGGTTTTGTACCGCATCGTATAAAATGTTACCACATGGAGCACACACCAATGTGCAGCGGGCAATGTGCCACGACCACATTTCCAATGTGACGATTTTTTTTCTCATGTGTGTGTATGATGGTATTTACTGCGTCCTATATTTAGATATCTGCTTAGGAATGCGTGATCGTCTGTAGAACGCCACAGTCACAATAACATCGTCTATATCTTGATATGTACTATACACTAAGAGAAAATTCGAGTGAGAAGAAACAATTTTCAATTTTGTAATTATTGAAAATTTTATGTGATGAATTTTTGCTGACAATTTGACTTCATGGCAAATGTTTAAGGCATTTCATTGTAGTATACATACACTCAAATGCTTTTTGTTTCTATTTAAAGATTCGTGCCAAAGATTAGCAAAATTAAATAAAAGATGATAAATTTTCCAACTTTTTAAGGAAACATTCCTTTTGGTGCAAAACATTTTCCTTCATATTAAAGATTTCTTATTTTGTATGGTAGGTTAATAAATCCTTAACTTTGCGTCTTGTTATTAAAGACAGAAATCTAAAATGAAGTTCAAAATATCGTTGAAAGTTAGGAAATTGACCTTGGGACAAGACAACAGTGAACCGTAGTTAAAGACGCAAATATGAGCGTCTACATGTTTAATATTTTTAGGTTAAGATGCTAAGTTAAAAAAAAAGTTTATTTTTCAATAATAATAATTGGACAGTCATCTATGAAGTAAAATAAGAACGGATACTCATGTCCGTTAGTAAATAAGAAATTAAATTTAAAAATAGCATTTTTGTGTTAAAGCTTTAGTTCTTTGACTCGTTTTCATTGCTAAATTCTTGCGAATAAGGGAACATCTTAAATTTTGGGACAACTTTTTTTCAATGTATATAATTTTCTGTAGTGTTTGTTTTTATATTATATTTTAATTTTGTTAAGCTTACCTCGTATGGTCGTATAATGTGGTAAATTCCAATATTCAAACATGGAGCAAGCAAAAAGTTAACTGTAAGAAAAACAAACAAAAAAATTCTTTAATTTTTGCATGGCCTAAGGAAGGCAAATGTATCTACGTAATTATAAGCATTAAACATATGCATACATGTATATACATTTACCTACATACATACATATGTATGTATGTATACTGTTTCGAAATGACAACAAAACAAGAAAGTATTTGACAAAAAAGTACGTGGGGATTCTCTGGTGCTGGCGACATTAAACGAATGTCGGAGACAACCGAAATTAGTCAACATTATTCCCATGGACGTAGCAGCAAATGTTTGATGACAGTTCTCGTACATGGCAGCCGATTGCAAACAGACCACATACCATACAATCTTCTCCGTTTGCTGTAGCTGTGATGTGACAACCTTATGTCTGTTGCTGCTACAATTTGAAAACATTTTACACTCTGGGCGCCATTAAATGTGTATTTAGCAATGAAAGCATCATTATCATCAACGAAAACTTTTCCGATTTGCTGTTCTCAAGCATAGTTTTGGTAATTTTGCCAGCTTAAGGGAAATTGCAATTTAAAAAGGCGATCGATTGTCTTTGCCACCAGCTACCCTTGTCCCGTTTGCATATTCCGTCCGTAAAGAAACTTAGCTTTCCTGTATCAGTGCAGTGGGGCCGCCGCTCCAGCCGTCTTTGACATGGATCGATTTTACACAAATGAAAACAAGAAAACTCAATTAGTATGGCTAGAATTGCGACAACAATGCCCGATGAGAGATGCCGGTGATGAGGTTGCTGCTGCTGCCGTGGCTATGACGGTTGCAGTCAACAGAATGGATGGAAATGACGACTTCCTATGGGGAAAGTTGAAAACAATAAATTGACATCCGGCGCAAACCTTGTCTTGACATTCCCATAAACCATTTAAAATGCATCCCCAAGTTCAGTTGAGTTCAATTCTGCTACACCCTTAATGCCCACCCTAATCAGATTATGGTTCGAACAAAGGAAGTGCTGCAAGGCGACATCCAAACGAATGCTGGGATGCAACCCACCTTTACAATGCATACACATACATACAAACATTCATAAATAGATAGTAGATATGGATAGAAAGCATGCAAAAGGCCAACATAACACATTTCCTGTGATATTTAAACCACAGTGCTGTTGGGCTAAACATCTTGGTGTTGCCCATCAAAGTCAACTAAAAGTTTAACTTTTTATATTCAGAAAATAGAAAGTACATTTCCCCAAGGACTTCTTTTTCAGAAATAGATGGGCGAATTTTTTATGTCATGTCAACGCATGCTGACGTATTCAAGTTTTAGCCCAATAACGTTTTTCGTACGTATATCCTATTAAAGTTCAATATTAAGTCTGTTTTCAACATGCCCGTGGGTATGTACAGAATTTTCCCCATAATGACCCAAGGAGGTTACCCGCTTTAAACGGAAGCTGTACTTGTATGTAAGCATTTACAATTTCAAGCAAACTAGTAAGTATAAAAATTATTTGTATAAGACACAATATATAAATCCAGCAGCTTTTAGCCAAGGATTGCCTACTCCACATGCAAATATGTTGCTACAACATCAAGTACCTAAACGTAATCGAACCATATACAATTCAATGTAAACCACACTAATGCAACGTATGTGTTTGTATAGGCCACATAGACGGTCATCGCCAGATGCCATCAAAATGTCAGAGATATCAAGACTACGAAATGATGTCTCTAATCGGCACGCCGTTCAAACTTGACATAAAGAAGTTACATTATAGTTGAGCTAAAACTTCAATCGGACTGTATTCTCATTATATGAGAGGAGTAGCCCTTGCTCCTTAGTGGGAATGTTCATGGGAAAATGTACAGCTGCGGTCAAAATAATAACACCAATATAATTTATTGAGTTCGATTCGAGTTTTTTTTTTCATTTAACTTACAAACCTTTTATATTTTTATTTTCACCATTTCGTTTAAGTTACAAATTTACGATCGAATAAGGCGTACAACGTAAAACAATAATATTTCTTAGCTTTTTGCATTTGTGAGGTACTATGCCATGTAAAACTTCTCTCCAAAGAGGAGTCGCACTGCGGCACGCCGTTCGGACTAGGCTATAGAAAGGAGGCCCCTTATCATTGAACTTTAACTTAAATCGGACCGGGTAATTTAAGGAGTTTTCTGGCCACTTTATGATACTGCAAACCACATTTTACTTTTTTGCTAGTGTGTTTGGGATCATTGACCTCTTGGAAACCTAAATCGGAAGCTTTTCACAGGAAACACATGGTAGCATAATTTCTTCCAGAATCTTGACATGTTATGTTGCATCCCTAGCATTTCTATTTCAATATATGGGAACAACACCTTGGAACGAAAAGCATCCCTATACCATTGTACTAAAACCCCCATGTTTTTCCAGGTTTGTTGCGAAATGTGGATTATTTTCTATTTAGTAGGTCTTCTCAACAAGCATCACGTGGTTTTCAACAAATATCGCAAATATTCTCACGAAAACAAATTTTTCCTTAAAAATTTGGAAAATTTATCATCTTTAAATTAAGTTTGCGTATCCTTGGCTCGAATTTTAAAAATTAGGACAAAATTCTGTTCAGTGTAGCTTCCTTATTATACTGAACGCAATAAGAAAAGACTTAATGTGTAGGCCAGTATGTAGGTACAACTAATGTTGCTATTATTTTAATTAAAATTATTCTTTCATGCCATAGTGGTAAAATACGATCTTAATATCCTCCTCACAAAAAAAAGGCAAATTTGCCCATGAACATTCCATTAAAGAACAGGGGCAACTCACAAAAATGATCGAAAATTCACATACAACAAAACCAAGTGTTTGATTTTTGATTTTAAGCCCAAGAAATTGCTACTTGGCGGCATTGTGGCAATGTCTGAAGATGGCAACACATTGAATTTTCGTGTGGATCTTTCGATAACTTCAAAAAGGAAAAACAAACATTTTCTGCAAGTCAATACCAAAGAGATTGATTTTTAAGTCAACTACAGCACAGCAAGGCAGAACGCACAACGCAAATGATGCTAAAAGCAAAGCCTGCTGTGAGCTTTGCAGTGTTAATGGAGAAATAGCACGTTTTCCCTTTTAAACGTGCTAAGCCTGTTTTGTTTGTATTGGAGTCACAAAAATTGGAGTTGCAATAAAAGGAAACAGCTACAACTTTATGAACTCATAATTCAATATTTGGACAATACGTTTCTTGCGTGTTGACACTTTGCCTCCGTTGCAAAGAAAGCCGTTGGGGCTCCATGGCGCTAAATGGCAGTTGAACGGAAATCCTGTGGCCATATCCTTTTTACGCAAAACCATATTTTGCTTGTCCTACATGGGCAAACCTATTTAGGTTACAACTCACTCTCTCACTCTCGGTCGCCACATTCTGGAGATTATCCCATTCTACTACATACTGGGGAAATGACGCATTGTGTCATCATGTGTACACTATTCCGGCACATCATGAAATTTATGCATTGCCCTCAGAAGCTCCCGCATTTAGGAGGGCAAAAAACAATGGTAAACATCTGTTTGGACTTTTGGTGTTTATTTCCACATCGCCACCAAACAGGAATATTCAATGTTTTGGCATATTGCGAAGGAGTGGCGGCATCGTTCTCTACACACATGTACAAATACACTCACGCCCTTTGCGCGCATACACACACACACACACACATGAATTGTTCTCTATACTTTATATCGTACTAATGCTGCTTTTTGTTTTAGTTGTCTGCTTAGGAATTTAATAATGTCTGCCTGCCCCAAGTATTCAAATGTTCGTCCTTAGTAACAGAGCTGTTGCTTCTCTATACAAACGCACAGACGCAGTCATTCATACGGAAACACACACACACACACATGCGAATGTATTTCAATAAATTTATAATGGTTCTTGGCTCTTCACTCTCCAAATAACGACTTAAAAATCAACGGCTGTTCAAGAGAGCAACTTTGATGAGGACCGACCAAGAGGTTGGGGAGCAGGCAGTGAAAAGTTGTAATTGAACTTTGGTCGAGTGTATAATTTTCCATATAAATTTTTTGGAATTAGAAATATTTTATTCCCGAAGCATGTTATTATGGATGGCGCTGGCGGTGGCGGCACCGGCGATGGGCTTTGTTAGCCATCTGCCTTACGTGGCCACACACATCTGCGTGTACACACACACTCATACGGGCGAGCATTTACATAAACGAGAGATTTGTAAGTCCTTCGAAAAAGTTTACTATAATTTATGTAAGGACCAGTGTTTATATACAGTAGTTTGTGGTCGAGAATGTTTTATTTATTGATTTGGCAGACAAGATGGGAGGATAGGAAATGACGATAACAACAATGAATCCCCTTCATACCATAAAAAAAAACAAAATCTACAGAACTCTGGAGAGAAGATAATGATGGTTCACATAATCTCAAGTGGATGTGGACAATTGGATGGCAGTATATCATGGACATGGACTGCTCAGATAAAAGTTCCCAAATTTATTGATTCAAAAGTAAATGAGGAAAATTGTTGTAATTGTTGTCGAAAACTAAGAGAAAAAAATACTCCAGCTGAGAAGGCCAAAGCCGATTTGTGCCTTTAGGTGAGCACGAGTATTATGTTATTATTTTATAGTTATTTTTACAGCCTACACCAAGAGACGGGGTTACCTAACTTCGACATTCCTTGTAATATTGATCTAAGACCCTATAATGTACACATATACTCTGATCGTCTTTCGCACTCAAGGCAATATGGTCGCATTCAAGGCAATATGACGTTATCCGTCTGTCCGCCTGTTTATAAAATGCACTTTTTTTGAACGAAAAAATGCATCGCCTCTAAATGTTGCACAAATATTTCCACGTAATATAGGTAGGTAGGGATTGTAAACGGACCGTTATGGGCCGTGTTTAGAAACACCTTGAACAGCTACAGAACTATTTATTGTTCGTATTGGCTGAAATCTTGCATATGATGTCGGTTTAACTTCTTCTGCCTCTGGAGAGCACAATTTGTTGCCAATATTTTTGAAAAGCAAACAATCCTTCTCCCGATTAGTCTTTTTGTGCTCCTAAAGAGCACAATTCTCATACAATTTGGCTGACATTTTCTATGTTGGCTTTGGTCATATGACTTCCTTACAATAGATATGAAAAGTAAGGTTCTAATCGGTCTACAACATAATACAAAGCTCCCGTATGAATCTATCTTTTAACATCCCCGCCCACTGACCCAAAAAGTTTTACCTCAATTTCATGGACTACAGGTGTTCAAGGACAATATAAATAATTATAAAAAATCTCTCAGTGCTGTCATTGTTTAAGATAAATGGGATTCGTTATTTGAACAGCGTGCCTCTTTAAAATATAATTGCGATTTTATTTTGTTTTTTTTGCGGTGTGTGTTTGTGTGTGAATAGAATAAGGTGTAATTAAAAATATCAACATTTCTTGCAAAATTCTAAATTGAATCAGGTGTGACACTCAATAATTGAAGAAAAATAAGCACCTGAGAAATGGCTGGCAAAATTTTGTCAACAATTGCTTTTTTATATGCCGCTAAAGTGGAAGCGTTGCAAAGGGGGATAGTGGTTACCATAGCTCCTCTCCCCATAAAATAAAGAACACAATGCAACAAAAACAATGTCAAACAAAATTTTGTCTTAAAAAAATTACATTTTTTTTTTCAAAACTCATTTAAAACAATCTCTCGCTTGTTTGTAAACTATCAAGGCAAACAAATAAACAGATGGTAGATCAGCCGGGAGCAGCTTTCAACGTTGTAGTTCCTAAATGGAAGACGAAAAGCTCGTTTCCAAAACAAAATACAACACATGTTTGATGGTCATGTTGTCGTCGGCAGGCTAAGCTTAGCACGGTGTCAGAGAGAATAACAAGAATATAAAAGCATAGAGAATTCGAGTTTGTTTGGGGAGATATTGCTCAGTGAAAAACTAGTCTACAGTTAAATGGTTTGTTAGTAGTTAGCGATAGAGATTTCACATAGACTTAGTGTCAAATTGCTTAACTATACGTACAACAGACTGTGAAACTGTAGGTCGCTCAGACGGAAGGATATGTATTACGATGGTGCATGCCGAAGATGGCCTCGAAACTCTACTCATCGAAACGCGTCCATCAGTGGTCAGTGGTGTGGTGTATGTCCTGCTTTCCTAAATAAACTGGTAATTTCTTTTCTTTAAAACTAATTTTACATTAAGTTCGGCCGGGCCGAACTTTGGATACCCCGTACTTATGTAAACCACCTTTCGTCATAATGCATTATTTATGCACCCATAACAGCTATATCCAAATATGGTCCGATTTGGACCAAAATTCGGCACGGACATTGAGTGGTCTAATAAATACAAGTCACTGTTATATTTTGGTTTAATATTGATCTTTTTGGCGCCTATATATCTAAATATCGACCGATCTGGGCCATCTTCAAGAAGGATATCGAGGGGCCTAACACAGTTCACTGTCCTAAACTTCAGCAAAAGCGGACAAAAAATGCCCCTTTTATGGACCCAATTCCTTAAGTCGGGCGATCGGTCTATATGGCAGCTATATACATATCTGGACAGAATTTGGCCATCTTCAAGAAGGATATTCAAGAACTCACTGTCTTAAATTTAAGCAAAATCGGCCAAAAATGCGAGAGATCGGTCTATATGGCGGGTATATCCAAATCTGACGAATCTGGGCCAAAGTGATGAAGGATGTCGAATGGTTTAGAGCAACCCACTGTCTCATATTTTAGATAAATCGGATAATAAATGGGCCTAAGACCTTAAATCGGCAGATCGGTCTATATGGGGGCTATATCAAGCTATAGTCCGATAAAGCCCATCTTCAAACTTAACCTGCATATGGATAAAGAAAGAATCTGTGCAAAGTTTCAGCTCAATATCTCTATTTTTAAAGACTGTAGCGTAATTTCAACAGACAGACGGACGGACATGGCTAGATCATCTTATATTTTTACGACGATCAAGAATATTTAGTATACTTTATAGGGTCGAAAATGGATATTTTCATGTGTTGCAAACGGAATGGCACAATGAATATACCACCATCCTTCGGTGGTGGGAATAAAAATTAAAAAATAAAGCATTTCAATTTCTTTTGTAAATTTTATTTGGTGGTGATCAGGTGGTCAATTTCGATATTCCTCTTCCTCTACGGATGTATTGATGTTGCCATCCAATGGCTCAATTACAAGATGTACATAGAAACTTAAAGAGATGGTGCTTTTGCTACGGCTTGTGCTGCTGCTGAAGTGACATCAACAACAAACTCTCCTATGTTTGTTATACTCGCTTGGTAATTTTTCTCGACTCAAAAACACTAATAAAACTAAATAATATTTTACAAACAAAAGTGCCTACCTTAAGTCTTCTCTGCCTGTTAAGGTGAATGCCATTTTATTTTTATAGTTTTTCGTGTTATTTCTCTTTCGAGACAAGCTTAATGATCGAAGAATTGAAGCCAGAAGATACCACAACACCAACCATGGTGCTAAGAATATTATCGTCAGATACCTTTAGTTGCGATGGTCATACTTATATGTAAGTAACGCGAAAACTCGTTTACTATGTAAGTATGACACTTATCAAGCTCAAGATAGTTTTGTTAAGAAATTAAGATCAAGGAACAAACGTGTAAAAACTGAAAACGCTGCCGTGTGCACTTGGCTTTTAAAATAAGTTTTCGGCAAGTGCCGCTAGCTACAATCGATATCTTTCTGAGAGAAACGAGAGACGATTTGAGCAAAAATATAAAAACAAAGTTAAACAAAAATTCATTAAATTAGCACAAAATCAACAACAGTAGACTGGAAAAAATAACATTTAATATCATTTGGAATTAGATATATTAATTACCCTTGTCAGCATACTGCCCGTAAGCTTTGACTAATCAAGGCTGACTTGTGTATGTATTTGAATGTGGCTTGCGGTTGCGTTACGTATGATTAATATTTCACAGTGGATATCGTATTCATGAAACTCATACGCCATGACGAACCTCATTTTCTTGCTTTTTAAGGCAGGGTTATCATATTTTATGCATATTTTTTTTACTTTGTTCAGAGTAAGAAATGAGTAATGTTCAAACTCACAGGCATTCCCATTAGGAAAATAATTCACAAATATTTTTATTTAGTTTCGCGCGCGTGTGTGTGTGTTTGCTTTAAAAATCATAACACTTATGTCAATCAAAAGGAAAGTCCACATCTCACTTTGTTAGTAAACTGCGATAAACTATTAGCTATCTTCTTGCTTTGTTTCATACATTTGCGTTCTATTTCATTCATCAAACAATGGCAATGAATCGTTAGAAAATCCCCCAACAAAAAAAAGAAAAATTAGCATTCACTGTCAACACATTTTTCACAACATCTTTGACTTTTGGAATTTTCACAAAAAGAAGAAAAAAATTGTTTGTGAAAAGTGATAAATACCAAATAGTACAACTACATGCTTGAAAATTATACGACTATGTGCATACATACACATCGTATTGACGTACACAAATACATATGTACATGTTGGTTTTTATGAATGTATGTGCTCTTGTTGTATTTTTATTGTCAACACTTTCCAAAATAAAAAGGCCAAAAATATACGAACGCACATACACAAGTAAACAAACTCATGACAATCTGCTTATTTCTCGTCTATTCAATTATCTGTCAATGTTGCCAATGTTCTTATCGAAATTGCCGCCAATGAGATTTTTGAATAAGGAAGAAAGAAAGATGCCTTCATTGATGCAAATAGTTGGAACTATAAATTGAAAGCTAAGACCAACTAAACCCTAAATATGCGAACTAAAACCTTATCTGCATCATACCAGTTTTTAAACTAAAAAGGCACAAGAAACATTTCTAATACATATTAATGTGTGTGTGTGTGTGTGTGTGTGTATTGAAACAATGGGAATTTCAATAAAATATGAGAATATCATTTTTGTCTCCATGCCGACGTGCTATTGACAACACTGGCATGCCATCAACAGTTCGTTATGGAAAATTCTAAGCAAATACAAGGAATATGATAAAGCGCAATAAAATGCAAATGTTCCTGCCAACTTCATGACGTCATTTTCTTCTAGATTAACCATGACTTTTGGGACCAGTAACGTCCTCACACGCACACATGCATATTTGTACGTGCATATATTCTCGCATATGAATGTATGTATGTGTCTTATACACGCTGTGAAAAGTGACATTAAACATATTTTTACCCTGGGTCATGACCAAAACAATTCAATTGGGCGGAAAATCGTAAATCCTCAAAAACACACAAATGCACATACATATTTAGTGGCACAAGAATGTGGCATAACTATGGGAAGACCCCGTCCAAGTGTCTGAGTGAATGGTATAACAATTTATCTGGATATTCCCATGTTTGTGCACCAAATGTAGATATACGACTACGCAAGAAATGAATATGACGAATTTATGAAAGCCATTCATCGAGTTGATGTACGACCTTTTTTATCGACCAAATAATTCATTAAAAGAAATTCCTTGTTGTCAAGAGACAAGACAGTAACAGGGACTGGGATAGTTTTCTGAAACCAATAAAACTGGGAAAGAAATACATATAATGAGTGCAAGAAATTTCCAAAAATTCAAAACCAATGACTTGAAAGACGACTGAACGCCTATATCCAAGTCCCGACTACAATGCAGATTTCCTCGATTCACCGACTGCAAAACTATTTTAAAGGACCAAAGAAATCCAAATCAAATATGTACCGAGAGAGTAGAGAAGTTTACACGGCAGATTACCTAAGCTAAAGACCTCAACAGCACTAGGATAATCACGCCTGGATTTGAACCCAGCCGTTCGACGTGGCCTGTGAAAAGCATAACAATCTAAAAATTGTCTTTTTTATATTTTAGTTGCATCATCTGCCAAATATGCCACCAAACATTTTGCTGAACACTGTCACTCTGGCAAATGCGATATGTGTGGCACAATATCGTACAAGTATTGAAAACAAAGCAATTAAGGATAATTGCGTATGAATGAATCGACATCGAGATAAGGGAGAGAGAGAGCGAACAACTAATTTGATAATATTGCCAAATGAAGTAGGGGCACTCATTCGAATCATTGCTAATGTTCTATCAGCAATTAAGTACCTCACCATCAAATCAAGCTGAGGGCGAAATTGAAAATTTTTAAATTAAAATTGTCATTTGGCAGAATTGAAAATTGAACACTTAAAAGTAAAACATTTATCAGATAACAATAATAGATTGACGGAAGTTGCATTGTATGGCAGTAAACACAGCCGCAAATTGTTTACAGGTTGTTAGCAGTGCCGACAGCAAGTGATTGAATGCCGGCAAAACTTGCGCACCAACTAATTAGGCGGATATAAACGATTAGGCAAACATGGAAAATTGTTATTACAAATAGGCCTGGGGGAGAGAGGGAGATAGCTGGACAACTCAAATTTGCATTTTCATGCATCACTGACACTGATGGTGATGACGGTGATAATATCGATGATTACCTCCAAGTGATTATATCCGCATTGAACTGTAACAAAGGCAAGAAAAGAAGAATAAGAAGAGTAGCGAATAACAGATGGCACTCCCTCTTCTCCTGGGGGTCTCAAATTTAAAGACATTAATTACTGGCAGTACAAAGTCCAACGGCGTTTACGATACTTGTAGGAGAGCTACAACACCCAATACCACACCCTTAATATCAGCACTTATTATTGTACTTGTACCACTCACCACCACGACCATTCGCTCTTTGCTCGCCTACTTTCATTTATTCCATGCCATTCCACATGCCACATGACAGACAATTTAATAAATACAAATATTTATTGAACATTATTTTTCTTCTATGTTTTGTGTTCTTGTTCTTCTTCTTGTCAATGTGTGTGTAACGTTCAACAAATCATGGGTATGCTGCTCAAACTAACCAAGTTAACTTGTATGAAAATTACTCATGGAATCTTTTAAAAATTAATATTTCATAGTTTTTATTTAATATGATTAGAAAAATTTTTAGGATATCATTTCTAAAAAAAAAAATTACAAATATTAATTTTACTTTAGTTTTAGGCTTAAACGACAAGTAATCTTGGCAATAAGATCCAAAGGTAAACAAGTAAGGAGGAGCTAAAGACCTACACCACATTGGATATGCAGGCTCAGTCTTCGAATTTAAAATTTGCTTAAATTTGATTTTTTGAAAAGATCGATTGATAAATGGGTTTAAGGCAAAGGCCTTAAAAGTAATAATCGGGAGATGTATATATGTGGGAGCTATATCTAAAACTGAACAAATTTCTATGAAATTCATCTGTGATCAGAAGAGTTATAAGAGAAACTTTCGTGCCAAGTTGTGAGAAAATCTGATAACAAGTTACTAAATTATTGAGTATTATTCAAAATCGGACTAAAATATATATATAGGGGAGCTATATTTAAATCTGAACGATTTCTATGAAATGCAATAGCAATACCGGCAGTCAAAAGGGAATCCTTTGTGCCAATTTTCTTGGGAATCGGTTAATAAGTGACCAAACTATTGCCATACTAGTCCAAATCGGACGAACATATATATGGGAGCTATATCTAAATCTGAACCGATTTCTATGAAATTCACTAATAATGTGGAGACTTATAAGAGAATGCTTCGTGCACATTTTCTTGAGAATTAGTTTACAAATAACGATATAACTGCAATTTTTGTGCAAATAGTACGAACATATAAATGGGAGTCATATCTATATCTGAGCCGATTTCTATGAAATTCACTAATAATGTTGAAACTTATAAGAGAATGCTCCGGGCACAATTTCGTGAGAATTAGTTTACAAATAACGATATAACTGCAATTTTTGTGCAACTAGTACGAACATAAAAAATGGAAGTCATATCTATATCTGAGCCGATTTCTATGAAATTCTCCAATAATGTCGCAACATATAAGAGAATCACTCGTGCACAATTTCGTGAGAATCGGTTTACAAATGACGATATTATTGCAATTTTAGACCAAATCGTACGAACATATGTATGGAAGCTATATCCAAATCTGAAACGATTTTACCAATTTCTATTGGCTTCGTCTCTAAGCCCAAGAAAAAGCTTGTGCCGAATTTGAAGACGATCGGACGATCTGTACTCTGTACACACATTAACATGGGCAGACGGACATATCTAAATCGAATCAGAAAATGATTCTGAGTCGATCGAAACACTTATCAATGGGTCTATCTCTCGTCCTTCTGGGTATTCCAAACAAATTCACTAAGTTATTGGGTTGCCCAAAAAGTAATTGCGGATTTTTTAAAAGAAAGTAAATGCATTTTTAATAAAACTTAGAATGAACTTTAATCAAATATACTTTTTTTGCACTTTTTTTCTAAAGCAAGCTAAAAGTAGCAGCTGATAACTGACAGAAGATAGAATGCAATTACAGAGTCACAAGCTGTGAAAAAATTTATCAACGCCGACTATATGAAAAATCCGCAATTACTTTTTGGGCAACCCAATAGAATACCCACGAACAGTCTTACAGTGTAAGAAGGAGATTAACGCCTTTTCTGAGGATGGGAAAATCCGCATCGTGTGGGTGCCGGGCCATGACGGAGTAAGGGGAAATGAAAGGGCAGCGTGGGCAACGAATGCGCATGCAACATTGTGGAACAGCGAAACGGCCGGTAGGACGGCGAAAATCCTATGGGGGATCCAATTCGTGAGAAGAGGAGGCTATTACTGAAAGTAAGCTAGAATGAGGTCAGTATAGCTATTGGTATCATAACGGGACACATAGAACTACGAGCTCACTTATGTAAAATCGGTGCGGCAAGTGATAGCATGTGTAGGGCATACGGGGAAGGTGATGAGACGTTGGAGCATTTCCTTTGTCATTGCCCGGCTTTCGCATACAACAGATACCGGCACTTAGGTGGAGACACAATATCAGACATGAACCAACTTAGGGGAGTGGTATTAAAAACATTTAAGGATTTTGTAAGTAGCACGGAATTCCTTACTTAAAATTTTCTTTTTAGAGGTTACTTTTAAGTTTTAAGAGAGCACAACAAGCCGATTACTGACTTAGGTGTATGTCCATAGTGGCATGGGGCGGATTAATATCAGCACCCTCTTTTCAACCTAACCTAACCTATAATACTCTGTACCGCAGTAGTGGTGTAGGGTATACAAATAGTAAATGAAGTATGAAAACCCAGGCTGGGTGCACTCTTTGCTGTTGCACAGTGGGCCAAATGGCAAAAAAATTGGAAATAAGTCTACAACTTTTTATCTGTTGATTTTAGCCATACAAAATGTTCTAGACATTTGTAGAGGAGGACATAGGCTTTCAGAAAAGTGCTGTTGTTGGTCCATATCTTTAATACAGGGTGAGCTACAGGGTGTCAAAGTTGACCACTTTTGACTTCTCCAAGCTTCTGGGGGCCATAACTTTTGATCTACTCAACCGATTTACATGATTTAGGACTCTAGAGAAAGAGCTTGACAAGATCTAAAAAACTTATGCATAAAGTACCATGCCATCGTGTACTGTTAAGGAGTTATGAATTGTTTAATTTTAAAATATGAAAATTTGGCCTTGGTTTTTTTCAGTGTTTTTTAAATAACTCCGTCAATTTTAAAGCTATAAACTTCATACTTCACACAAATTATGCCAGCATATGTGTGCATAAAATACAAAAGGAATCACGTGAATATCTTTGGCGGTTTAAAAATGGCATCGTTTTCAATATGAAAAATATTTTTTTTGTCAAAAAATTGCAAAATTTTTCAAAAAAGATACTCCCATTTCCTTTAAGTTTTCGCAAACTTTGGCCGTCAAAGCATTATCATTTCTTTCCATTTTCACAAAGTCGAGGTATTAAGAAAAGTTTTAAGTGCTAATTTGGCTAATTTCGATATCAAACAACACCGTTATCTTAAGACCAAAATGGCCAATTTTTTTACTAAACTTCAAAAGTTTCTCACTGGAAAAAAAGTTCCACGGGGATTTTTTCGCTTTTTTTGAACTTAAATGAAAGCTTAAAATGTTCCCAACATTTTAAGGTATGTCTCGCCATATCCTAGCCATAAATGAGATCGTAGCGATCAAAATACTGAAAAAAGTCAATTTTCAAGTAGTGCTATATTCATTGCTAAAAAACAAGTATTACGTCACATTTTATTGCAAAGATGTTAAATAAACTTTTATTTGGTAACACTTCTTCTACAAAACACAAAAAGAATCATGGAAATATCTCTATTCTATTCCATTTTATGGAACCGGCAATAAAAAAGTCAATTTTTCAAAAAAGTCGAATTTCCCAAATTTTGTTTTTGTTGTCCTAATTGCACATGACACACTATAGCCATATTTACGCAACATACCTTATCGTAAAGGAAATTTTCATACCTTTCCAACAATGTATAAAACATTTCTCTACTCGGATTCTATCTACTCTAAAATTCATTTACACTTCATTAAACTCTATATAAAAATGTCTATTTGTGAAATGGAACCTTATATGGGGCCTACACTAAAACATTGATAGATTTGCCCAGGGTTTACAATACAAATGTGTTAGAATAAAAAAAGGTCTCCTGCCAAAGTTTAAAAAAATTGGAATAAAAATATGTGTTTTAGAGCGAAAACACTTCGCATCGGCGTGCGTTTATATGTATATTAGCTACTCCCAAAATAAAAAAGCATTTTAGTTTTGTATTATTTGATTTTATTCTCTACCAAATAATCTAAGGTATCAAAATTTAAAAGCTCTTTAATTTGAATGGCATCGGGATCGTCCTTATCTATATCGTCACATATTTTTGGTAGCCATTTAGTTCTGATGCTGTATAGTACCGGATCAGACGATAACAATAAATATTGAAGTAAATCATAATTTTGGTTAAATTTGGTGCTCTTTCGGGTATTGAAAAGCCGGAACTGTTTAACATCTCTATTACGGGATTCCTGAGCTTCTTCTGTAAGTTCTCCTAATGGAAGTATGTTGTATTCCACAATTTCCTTGCCATGATGTAAGACTTTATGTACTGTCGGTGTTAAAGCTTTCCACGAATATAAATCAGATAAAATGTTTTTTGTGTCATTACTATAAGCTTCAAATTTGGTTGAATTTATCATCTTTTTGCTATTGATTACAGCCAAAATCACTTTGAATCGTCTTAGCAAGTGTTCATCAAGACCGGTTATTTTAGATGTCGATACGGGGTCCTCAAAAAACCGCCTTGCCGAGTTGCCATCATTTGTGCTTCCGTATCCGTAAAGAGGTTTATCTATTATAAGTCCCTTTTGTTTAAACTCCAACTGGATTCGATTCTTCTCTTCCTGCCTCATTTTGTGAAGATCTTGGTTGTTTCTAGCAGAGACATCGCGGTTTCCAGGGCTAGTCCGATATTTAAGGTCATACGATAAATGCAAACAATACTCCATGAATCGAATTCTACAGTGCAGGGGCGAAATACCGAAATTGAGCGCATTTTCGTTTACTAAATTTTCATCAGACTTGTCCTCGAATTGCCCATTCTTCTTGCCACAAATATTGCATCTCCAATTGGACATAACGCCAGTTAATGCGTTTGCCACCTTTCCATCGATCATAGTGAGTTGTAGTTGAAACGAAACTTTTATATTTCTTCCCAATTGGTTTATAACAATCATGGGTAATGCAGCAATTTCTTCCTTTATTTCGTTCACCAAAGATCGTGTTGTGTTCCGGTCTTCCTTTGTATACTCAAACCGAATTGGGCGACATAAATATTTTGACCCAGGTGTTCTATTTATCCATATATCTTGAAATGCATTTTCTTTCGATGATGAAGATTGGTCCTTGTACAATCTCATTCTCAATGGTACTAATGATGCCATGAAAATTGATGCGAAGTTGGTATCTATTTCTGTTTGTTGCTTATATTCGGAAAATCCAGATGATCCATCACAACCCCATTTGCTGATCAAAACCACTTCGGAATTATTACATGTGTTCAACTGTTCTTCAGTAAAATTAGAAATAATTCTAACAGCTGTATTTTCAACAAGATCAGCAAGTTTCACTCTTGCTTTTAATTCGTCCACGTATATATTTGATGGCACCATTTTCGTCCTGGTGTTGTACAATTTATGTTTTGAGGGTAAACAACCCCATCCTTTTTCACGAAGAGCCTTCCTCATTGTTGAGTATTTGTTTCTTGAGAGGCCTAGGTTCAAAATCAGGGCCAGTGCATCTTCCTCCGTGAATTCTGTAGTCGATTTTGGAGTTGGAATACTTTCTACCATTCTCTTTACCCTTTTCGGAGATGCTAATGGTAAAACATCGACAATTCGTCCAACATTTTTTGGTTGTGTTTTTAACAATGCTGTTTTGAACGTATCTTTTATTAAATTTGGCGGATGTGCCGCCAATAGTTCCTCTTGTTTTTTCTTTTTGGTTTTCTCCGTAACTTCGTCGTATGCTTTGCTAGGCCGGCCGGGAATCAGCGGTTTAATTTCAATAAGTAGATCCGATTTCAGCCACTTCTCATACATTTTGAAAAACTTGATTTTTGCGAATGAACATTCTGGCAACCTTCTCTCAAATGATTTGTAGAATTTTTCAAGTTTGTCTAAAGCGTCTTTATTTAGCCTTATTCCATATATGTGGTCCAAAGTGTAAACAAGTTCCTTAAATGACTCCGTGCATGATTTGGAATCATTTTTGATGTCCCATACAATTTTCGAAAGAGTGGAATACTTCAGTATGACTTCCATAACTTATAAATGTCCTTTACGCCTCTACAAAATATAATGAAGAAAATTTGGATTTTGTTCAAATATTTATGCAATATATTCACAATTAATGACCCATTTCAGGTATCAGACGCAATCGTAAAAAGGGGTCCAAAGTGCCTCTTTTTACTTACTCTTCTATAATTATTTACCTGGACTCGAATTTGGTTAAAAAAAATGACAATGAATTTTTTATGGGTAGGTTTTTTCACATTCATTGATACGGTGGATTTCCTGGGAATTCGACATAGCGAAACAGGTAACATTTGTCTGCATCAAATCTTAACACAAATATATATATATATGCAGGTATATTTCTAGGTTACTTTTTATTCAAAAATCATCAGCTTACATTAAAAATAGATGTAGGTACTATACAAACGCACGCCGATGCGAAGTGTTTTCGCTCTAAAACACATATTTTTATTCCAATTTTTTTAAACTTTGGCAGGAGACCTTTTTTTATTCTAACACATTTGTATTGTAAACCCTGGGCAAATCTATCAATGTTTTAGTGTAGGCCCCATATAAGGTTCCATTTCACAAATAGACATTTTTATATAGAGTTTAATGAAGTGTAAATGAATTTTAGAGTAGATAGAATCCGAGTTGAGAAATGTTTTATACATTGTTGGAAAGGTATGAAAATTTCCTTTACGATAAGGTATGTTGCGTAAATATGGCTATAGTGTGTCATGTGCAATTAGGACAACAAAAACAAAATTTGGGAAATTCGACTTTTTTGAAAAATTGACTTTTTTATTGCCGGTTCCATAAAATGGAATAGAATAGAGATATTTCCATGATTCTTTTTGTGTTTTGTAGAAGAAGTGTTACCAAATAAAAGTTTATTTAACATCTTTGCAATAAAATGTGACGTAATACTTGTTTTTTAGCAATGAATATAGCACTACTTGAAAATTGACTTTTTTCAGTATTTTGATCGCTACGATCTCATTTATGGCTAGGATATGGCGAGACATACCTTAAAATGTTGGGAACATTTTAAGCTTTCATTTAAGTTCAAAAAAAGCGAAAAAATCCCCGTGGAACTTTTTTTCCAGTGAGAAACTTTTGAAGTTTAGTAAAAAAATTGGCCATTTTGGTCTTAAGATAACGGTGTTGTTTGATATCGAAATTAGCCAAATTAGCACTTAAAACTTTTCTTAATACCTCGACTTTGTGAAAATGGAAAGAAATGATAATGCTTTGACGGCCAAAGTTTGCGAAAACTTAAAGGAAATGGGAGTATCTTTTTTGAAAAATTTTGCAATTTTTTGACAAAAAAAATATTTTTCATATTGAAAACGATGCCATTTTTAAACCGCCAAAGATATTCACGTGATTCCTTTTGTATTTTATGCACACATATGCTGGCATAATTTGTGTGAAGTATGAAGTTTATAGCTTTAAAATTGACGGAGTTATTTAAAAAACACTGAAAAAAACCAAGGCCAAATTTTCATATTTTAAAATTAAACAATTCATAACTCCTTAACAGTACACGATGGCATGGTACTTTATGCATAAGTTTTTTAGATCTTGTCAAGCTCTTTCTCTAGAGTCCTAAATCATGTAAATCGGTTGAGTAGATCAAAAGTTATGGCCCCCAGAAGCTTGGAGAAGTCAAAAGTGGTCAACTTTCACACCCTGTAGCTCACCCTGTATTAAAGATATGGACCAACAACAGCACTTTTCTGAAAGCCTATGTCCTCCTCTACAAATGTCTAGAACATTTTGTATGGCTAAAATCAACAGATAAAAAGTTGTAGACTTATTTCCAATTTTTTTGCCATTTGGCCCACTGTGTGTTGATACACATGCATATAGAGGTTATATTCTCTGGGAGGGATTTCTTTACAAAATAACATCAGAAATCCAAAAAAGTAAGTTCGTTTTTGAGAATACTTTCTCTTATTATATTATTTTTTTTTTTTTTTGATTTTTTTCATTAGAATAGACTTGATCATTATGACAAATAACGCATAGATAATTCAGAAATGTGTGACACATGTCAGAATTTTTTCTTGAATGTTCTATTCACATACATATACGACTGTATCCATATCCAATAAACATTGCCATTATTATTATTGTCCATTTGTGCACAGTGCTATAATTTAGAAGAGAAATCACATGTAAAATCGATAAAGTGCATTTCTATTAAAAAAAAAAAAAACAGGTAGAAGTACATAAAGAAGACATCGTATTGTACAGTAATTGTCCATACTTCAAATCACATACACAAAACCAAACAATTATCTAAATGAATATTCTTATCAAGATAGAATTCGATGATCTATTTCACAAAATAACATTACATACCACTATTGTCCTTTGGAAAAAATTATCTTTATAAATAAAAAATAATTAACCCTTAAAAATGTAACCAAATAGGACCATGCAATGAATGGGCTTTCTAGGGGCTCCAAATGTCAAATAGGGGATTGGAATTCGACATCAGGTATGAGTATAAGAGCTGGTAAGGATAAAAATTAGGCCTCCAGGGGCGCAAGAAGACAGTTTATATGCGAACTATGAATATTTATGAACCTTTCTGGTTTGTATTTGGTGCAGATGTTGGGGAGTATACCTTACAAACCAAAATTAAATACTTATACTGGCCTCGTCCACCATGATGCAAAGGCAAGTATGTCCGCCTACGATGCCGAACGCCAGGTTTTGAATCCTGGGTTCAACATCAGACAAATTTTTCAACGGTGGTTCTGCGGTGAGAAGTTTGTCATCTGTTCGTTAGCAAAATTGCACTTGCAATACATAGGGAAGGTAGGTAGATATTTACCAGCAAACTACGAGCAAACTTATGTCAAACAGGGGAGGAGTCAAACAATATAAGGAATTAGCGTGTTACAGTTTGCAAAATTGAGTTAGTGATTCGATACCAGATTTGGACCAAATCAGTGGCATAAATTAAAAAACTATTACAGTGATAGAAAAAAGACATTGCAAATTCATGCACCATTAATGTCATTACCATACACAGACGTTTTTGAAAATATTTTATCGACAAGCGGTGCTGATTTTGCAAACGCGCATTGTTATCTGCACAGACCATTGTGCACATCATCCCTACAAAATTTATATGTATAACTTTAAGTTCAAATGCCTCTTAAAACATAGGCGGCTATGGAGCAATGATAAGGTTTTTGTACATACGGGTTCGATTCTCAGCAGCACACAACGACTTTTTGCAATCTTTGAAAACAAAAACCCGTCCACTACATGTTGACAGTATGTGAACGCCTGTGGATCTTTCGTGTACAAAAACTTTAGTTAATTTATGAACATTTGTGGTTGATCAGATAACATCTGTGTGTTGATTAATTTTTATGAACCAATGAGGTCAATTTGTTAACAATGTGCCTGGATTCTCTATGGGTGTAGTATCAAAATGAGGAGCAGAGAATTCCTGAAAAAATTTTTCGATGTTCCATGTCGATTTAGCAATGTCCGTTCGTCTGTCTGTTAAAAGAAAATTTCGAAAGAATACAGCTAGGCGCTTGAAATTTTGGACCAATACTTCTTATTAGTGTAAGTCAATTAGGATTGTAAATGTGCCAAATCGGTGCATGTATTCATGTAGCTGATATATAAATCGATCTCCCGATTTGACTTCTTCAGCCTCTAGAGGACTCAATTCTTATTGGATTTGGCTGAAATTTTGAATGTGGCATTTTGCAAAATGACTTCGGTTATGACTTGCAACATCCATGCCAAGTATGACCCAAATCGATTTATAACCTGATATACATAGGCTATATATAAACCTATATCTCGATTTGACGCCATATTGAATATTTTTTTTTTTTTTTTTTTTTTTTTTTTTTTTTTTTATTTTTATTTTAATTGCAACTAGCTTTCAATAAGAAGCTAACAAGCAATTTTTTTCAAATTTAACATAATTATCATTGAAAATATGTAAATTTTATATAATCTATCTGAAAATTTATTTTACATTGGAAACAAAAAGAAAATAAATAAGTTTAAAGCTCATGATATTAAGAGATCATAGGGTTTAGTTCTATTCAGTCTACGTCTGGTACTTGGATCATTGAGATTAATGGCTTCTGGATTTACATGAAGGCGTAATCTGGCATCATGTTTCGTTGCTGCAATTGATATTTCCTCTGACACTGTGTTCATGCGGAGGTCTCTATGGAGATCACTGTTGCGAACATACCAAGGGGCGTTAACTATGCTCCTTAGTACTTTATTTTGAAAATTTTGAATCATGTAGATATATTTCTTATGCGTGCAACCCCATAGTTGGATGCCATATAGCCATATTGGTTTTAATTGTTGATTATATAAAAGTAATTTGTTTTGAATGGAAAGTTCAGATTTCCTGCCCATAAGATATTTGAGTTTTGACCATTTAATATTAAGTTCTTCGATTTTCTTCTTGACATGCGCTTTCCAGCGTAATTTCGAATCCAGGGTCATACCAAGATATTTCGCATTGTCCGAATAAGGGATACTGACTCCATTTATATGCACGGGGATGTTCCTGGTAGCTTTATTTGTAAAGTTTACATGAACCGACTTCGAATGGTTCAACTTTATTTGCCAAACAGAGGCCCAACGATTTATTTCATTAAGAGCTTGTTGCAATTTAGTGATTGCTTGCTCCTCTGTATCTGCCACAGCAAGTATAGCAGTATCATCCGCAAAAGTTGCAATGACTGAGTTTGGTGGTTCTGGCAAATCGCTAGTGTATAAAAGATATAGGACGGGACCTAGGATACTTCCTTGAGGCACACCTGTACCAATTTTCTTCATGTCTGAGTAGGAGTCATCCTGTTTAATTCTGAAGAATCTATCCGATAAGAATGATTTTAGAAATTCAACATATATTTCAGGCAACATCCTGCTTAATTTCCTTATAAGCCCGACATGGCATACTTTGTCAAAAGCCTGCGACACATCTAAGAATACAGCAGAACATATTTTTTTATCCTCAAAGCTTTGTTCAATAGTATTAGTTATGCGGTGTATCTGGTCAATAGTTGAATGGGAATTTCTAAAACCAAATTGATGGTCTGGTATGAGATTTTTTTCTGCAATAATGGGGTTTAAACGACTCAAAAACAGTTTTTCTAGCAGTTTGGATAACATTGGTAGTAGAGATATTGGTCTATATGAGGTTACCTCTGTTGTAGGTTTACCTGGTTTAGGTATCATACGGATTTCTGCAATTTTCCAAAAAGTTGGCATTCTTCTTAACTTGAAGCAGGAATTAAATAATTGGGTTATTTTAATGATGCAATTATATGTAAGATTTCTTAGTATTTCAGTATTTATTAAGTCGAAACCTGGACATTTCTTTAGCTGCATACGGCCTATTTCTGCATATACCTCACCAACTGTAACATTCTCGATGCTTTGTTCGAAATTTCCTATACCTTCATTACCATTAGTTGGAACTTCATTGTTATTGGAGAAAACGTTCTCCATGTGTTCTGAAAATATTTGCGCCTTTTCCATATTCGTTTTGGCCCATGATGAGTCATCTTTTCTTATTGGATAATTTCTTGGTACAGGCCTCTTAACTCCTTTTGTTGCTTTCCAAAGTGAATAGTCGGTACTTTTATCAGTTGTTAACGACAACAGATGTTGCCTAAGTTCCATATCTCTGAAAAGTTTGGTTTCTGCACTGAGTTCCTTAGTGATTTTATTTAAGAGTGTCTTGTATGACGGATGTCTAGTTTGCTGCCATTTCTTACGTATTTTGCGTTTCAGTTGAATTTTTTCTCTAATATATACCGGGTAGGTTTGTTCAGAAGCAGTACTTCGATAATCAGGAGTACTTTGCCATGCGGCTTTCTGAATAGTTGCAGTTAGTATTTCAACTTCATTTTCCAAATCGTCTACAGAGATTGGTGCTTCGACTTTCAAATCTGCATTCCACAAGATTAAATTGAAATATTGCCAGTCGGTAAATTTATTTATCAAAAAGGGTGGAGGCTCTTTTGTTAGTATTTTTTCAAAAAGTGTAAGGAAGATTGGAGAGTGGTCTGAGCTTAGATCAAAACCATTTTCTATTTTTATTCGGGACGTCGATATTTTTTTGACCAGAAAAAAGTCTATTAAGTCGGGAATTTTGTTTGTATCAGTTGGCCAATAGGTTGGTGTACCTGATGAGATTATTGAGCAACCAGTATCATTCGACGCTTTGAGTAGTTCTCTGCCTTTTGTAGTTGTTAATCGGGATCCCCAGTGAGTATGTTTGGCGTTAAAGTCGCCTCCAATAATGTGCCTGTCGTTGTGTTTTTCTATCAGCTGTTTATATTGTTCGTATTTAATTTGATGTTTCGGTGGACTGTAGAGAGCTGTTATGAGTAAATTTTCATTTTTAGTGAATATTTTTATTGTGGTAGCCTGAAATTCATCCGTTTTTATTTCCTCATCTTCTATATGCTTTATCGACTTCCTAACTATAACTGCGCTACCTCCTCTAGCAGTATTCGTTGGGTGAGTGGTATGATACACCTCGTAATTTTTGAATCTTATATATGATTGAGTAGTGAAATGGGTTTCTGATATTAGACAAACATCTATTTTCTCGTTGTTGAGCACGACTTCAAGCTCCCTTTGGTGTTTGTGGAGGCCATTGGCGTTCCATAACATAATCTTAAGCGGGTTATACATGTTTAGATACGTTTGATGTTTTCTCGAGATTAGCTAGTCTGATTTCAATAGTTTTAAAAAAGTTTTCTTGAGTACTAAGCCTACTGAGTATTTGTGACAGTATATTGTTTGGAGCTTCTGAAACGATATTTCCGGTGACACTCGCATATGATTGCGGGTTTTCATTGCTATTTCGTGGAATATTGGTGTATGGTATAGTACGCTTACTGGTTGATTGTAATTTCTTGTTTCTTAGCTTCTGCAACTCTTTGGCGACTTGACATCCTCGGTATGATGCGGGATGTTGTTCACCACAATTACAGCATTTTGGACGGTCTATTTCTTTATCGCATTCGTACGAATTATGTTTACCCGCACATTTGACACACCGTGGAGGTTTATTACAGTAATTTTTGGTGTGACCAAAACTTTGGCATTGTTTACATTGAGGAAGCACTCTTTGTTGTTTTATTTCCTCGATTTGAACAATGGAGTGGCAAATACTTCTTATTTTGAATATTTTTTGGATGTCTTCTTTGGAATCAAAAGATAAAACGAACATATTAAGAGGTTGTTTAGTTTTGAATTTAAGTTTATTTTGGGCATCAAGAACATTAAAACCTTGAGATTTGAGGTCATCAATTATTGATTCTTTATCGGTTGCATAGTGGAGATTTTTTACCATCACTTTAATTGGTCTCGTATTTTTATTTTCATAGCTATGCCAAGACACCCCGATTGAAAAGAGATGTTTTGTCAACTTTCTATAATCATCAGAATTAAATGTGTTCACTTTGTATGTTTCATTACTTAGCATTTTAATTAAAAACGAGCTTGTAATATTTTGTTTTAAATCATGATGAAACTTTATGTAGTCAGTAATGCCTGATACCATTATTGGCGGTGGGCGATATTTCTCATCGTTTTTATTTTTATTATTTATATTATTTTTTGGCGAAATTTGATGTGCGTTGTCACTTTGCTGATTTTGGTGAGGAGAAACATCATTATTTAACTTTTTTCTTTTCTTTTTATTTTTTTGTAGAATCCACTCGGTTTCTCGAGCTAGTTCTTCCTCGTCAGTTTGGTAGTGTATGGTTTGATCTTCGCAAGGCTTGGAATTTGTACTTCCATTTGAATTATAACTTGAACTTGCACTCGTACATTGAACCATAGGCATTTGTTTTAATATTTTATTTTCTTCTTTTAACTGGGCACAGTATTGTTCCAAAGATTGGATACGCTGCATGAGCTCCGAATTGATTTTTTCTAATTCTTTCATTTTATTTACCTTAAATAGGGTTAAGCTGTTACGGGGAGAATCGAGAGAAGAAAACTCGTTGAAACTCATTTTTTGAAATTAACGACCGTAGCAGAGTCGATAACACCGTTTTGACTGGACTGACAATCAGCTGATTAGCAGATGCCGCCTTTTTTTTGATATGGTAACACTGTCGCTTCTATGCCAGTATTTGCTGAAGCAGAACAGATGTTTGTTGTTTGTATATAAATTTTTATTTGTATCTTCGTCTCTGTCGGTAGAGTTTCTCTTATATTAATTTTTGTGATTTGATAAGAATTAAAATGAATCTTTTTATTAATTAATTGTTCAATAATCCACGCGCACATTGCGAAACCTTCACTTGCACTAGCGCGGAGAATTCAGCGCCACCGAATAAAGGCAATATCAATATGCTGCGTATAGTTTAATGACTTCAAGAAGGGTTTGTTTACAAGCACTCGCACAGTATGTCCGTATGCGCCGAAGGTTAGTTTGAATATGAAATTGATTGCTTGACATCTAATTATTATTTTAAAGGGAAGAAGACAAATATATGGATGTGCTACCAAAGGAATAAAAAGATTTGCATGAACCGCATCCTTAATAACAAGCTGATGGGTTCATTCCTCCGAACACCACCGTGAATTTATATACATAGACGAAGATAAGAAATTAGTTCAATCCTACCATACTATGATAATAAGCGCAAAAATAAATCATATTTAGTAAAATAAATGCAAATATTTTCTCTTTCTTTCTCCATCTATATAGGCTATATAAATCCCTCTTAGTCTCAAATAATTCTAGAAAAAAATGGCACAATAACAGCACGAAAACAAAGTAGTAATTTAAAAATATAAGTATGTATGTATTTATATTATTTCTTTTTTTATAGATCAGATCAGAAAAGATAAACAATAAACAAGATCTGTGCTCTGTTGTCTGTGGCATAGTTAATCAACATCTTGCCAACAGATTTACCCAGTGCAAGTGATGTCACAATGAAAAAAACAGCAACAAATTTGACAAAGCACCGTATCGCAGTTCTTTGCCAAATTTCGATATCGATTGCAATTTCTTTTACTTTTTGTTTCTGTCAACAAAAAAAAAAAAAACAAATTATGAATGAATTTTGTTAATTTTCCTAGTGCATGTACAGGTTGTTAAATTCACAAATGACAACAATTGTTTTCATTTTCATTCTGTTTATTGTATTTAAGAAAAAAAACACTTCTCTGGGTTTTCATTGTACTTTGCCAGCAAATTGGACAAACTGAACAAGTTCAATCTGATAAAAATGCCATATAGAAAAAATGTTAGTTATGATATTTATTGTAAGACATGAGCCAATGTGTTGAATAAAAAATTAAGAGCGAGTTTCTCTCCTGATATAATTTATCCATTCGATATTATATTTTTCTTGTTAACAGGATTTGTTCTTTTGAATATATGCTACTCATCATACCGATAACCGTTAACCGGCAGATGGATGCCGGTTATGGACTTATCAAATAGATAAATTCAAACAGATGGTAATATACAATCAGCTGTTTTTTTTTCACTGATTGCTGCGTAATATAAGGCGTGTTCGCGTACTTTTCCAGTAACAATTTGTAAGCAGGAGATTAAGAAATTTTTGCTGTCGAAAAAACCTCCAGCAGAAATTTGCAACCTTTCGTTTACAACTCTCTAAATGTTTTTCGGTCTCATGCTCTCTCCTGCAGGCAAACGGACGACTTTCAATACAAATTTGTGCTAATTTTTGAGTACGCAAAAATTCTTATTACTATTTGCTGCGTAATATTCCCATCTCTTCTAAATTACAAGAACCCCAAATTTTCCAACAGGAGGTTAATCCCCTCGATAAATTAATGTACCTTTTAGTAATCACGAAATTTATTTTTCCACAAGAAAACGGTTCTTCCAAGACATGAAGTGTGTTCGCTAACTCGCGCACTTTATTTGCCAGTAGAAAAGAGCGAGAGATTGCATGACAGTGAAGAAGATTTTGAGAGTTAAGTAGCTGAGAGCTTGCAAATTTCTGCTGAAAGTTTTTTTCCCCAGAAGGAAATTGCAGCGTGGAACAGATGTTTTGTCATAAACAGTTCTTTCATTCAACCACATAGCAAAAGAAAGTAAAATCTGTTCTACCCTCCTGCAAATGTTTACTGGAAAAGTAGACGAACACACCTATTATTGCATTCGGTAAATGTCACTTCTTTTTAAACGTTTAAACGCTAACAATGCACGTACAATGCCAAAAATAAAACGGGTCTGTTGCTTATTCACTATTTTAAACATATTTGCTTTTTTGTCTTGCAACCGCAAATCAATGTCAGCTGTTCTTGCATGGTATTGTATTGTATTGCAACACATCGATATTGATCGATATATTTTCCTTATTTGTATGCTTTGGGTTTATATAAAATCTTGTTTTACAACTTATAATCAATATCCTAATGTCAAAGTAATTTCCGTCATTGGGTTTTGTTTCCAATTTCCTTCCTATCCTGTTTCCACTGTGACTTTTGTTGTCTGTTATAGCAGCCATCATAACAAGCCAGACACGAGACCAGCCCACAACTATAGGACACAATACAAATATTTCAATTAACTTTAATTGCTGTTCATGTCAAAATACGACGACGAAGACGACGACGACGACAAAGTCGTCGGCAACGAGGACAAGGATGACCGAGTCAAAAAGACGAGCTTGCTCTTGGGCAAAATACAAAGCAACAACTTGCATGAAGGAGCTCGAAAATTGCTCTTTTACGAAATTCACCATCAAAGCCACATCACATGACTACTCCGCCACGGCCAGATATCCATGAATGGGAAGGTTGGCATGGGGAAGGCGGGCAAGCCCGTTGGTGTCAAGCAACAGTTGGCCGCTGGTGGTCGAGACCAGTTGACCATAAAGGGACACATGAATTAATGATAATAATTACTGTGCGTACATTGTTTATGTGTTGCGGCACCAGATGACGCACATCTAAAGAGACTAACAAATTAGTGCTCGAGAACAAATTAACAACCAGAAATAATTAGGCATTCCATTAACAACAAATGGTCGCATAAAATCTAATTTTTCGTTTAGCAAAAGGTTGCGCAAGGCATCAAAAGCCTACAAAGTCCAAAGCAGTAAAGATTTCATTTGAGAGAGCCATTTTGCAGTCGGTCCGGTGATAAACTTTAGTAGCCATTAGTTCTTTTTGCATAGGTAAATTATTAATTTTCCACTCATTTGCTGGGTCTATAAAGTAAGTCAGTCACACGATAAGTTTCATCGATTTTTGAAAGGGAAAATTTTTAGTACAGTGCTTTTTATTCTATTCAATGTTCGGCCTTTCCACTGATAAATCCTTTCATTTGTTCTAAAAAAATCTGGTCTTTTGTTTAATCTGTCCCTCGCAGCAAATTTGCGCTTGTCGTCATTCAAGAAAGTTTCATCATAATTGCCTTCGTATTTTATCTGGCTAAAGCAGAAAGGGCGGCTATTCTTCTCTGCTCATTTCAATACCAATGTTTTAGACCACTTTCGCGAAATCTCACAGGCCAAAAACACCACCTGTCGTCAGCGGTATTCTTTTGTGTGAACAATGTTTCTGGGAAAAGTCAAACGCTCAAATCCAAAGTTGCTGGTTGCTAGTTGGTAGTGGTGGCTCGCTGATAAAGTATAATGGGATAATGATTATTTTCTCGTCCCCGGAGCATATGAAAGACAATTTAAGCCCTTTGGCCACATCAAATTTAGTTGTCATTGTGGGAGAGCAAGAGAGAGAACAAAAACAACCGTGATTCAGAAACAGCCCCATGCCCTATATCAAAGTAAATTTAATATAATTAATGTCATATTCTTCAAGTTGTAAGCCATTTGGGACATTTGGGACTACTGTTGGTTATGTGCAAATAACTCTTGAAATCATTTTGGACTTTTAATTTAATTTAATTTCTACATGGATTGCTATCTTATAACAATTAGAAAAATACCCTTCATCATATGGACAAGTTTTTGGCAGAAATAAAAACTCCGACAGAGGAAAACCTATTATACTGCACAACAAGTTTTTGCAACCTTGGCGAATTGGCAAAATGAAAACAAATACTTCAGGCGACCTTTAACTGAGAATCTAAATAATCGAAATAAGTATATCGAGTGCTTCCCTAAACTACATTTTACTGAATAACTGTTGGTTTATTCTTAATTAGTAATTGAAATTTGGTATAGAACGTCAACGTAATCATATTTGCAAATGAAAACTTGCTCGTGAAATTCCATTAAGGAGCAGATGCAAACTTCTCACATCAATGAGTGCTGTCTGATTCAAGTTTAAGCTCAATGATGTGGAAATTTCTTTATTTTATAGCCGAGTCTGAACGCCGTGCCGCAGTACAACACCTCTTTAGGGGACAAGGTTTTATATGGCTTCTATGCGTGGCATACTACCTCATAAGGAGAGGATAACTACCGCTAAAAATTTTTCTGATGTTCTCGCGACGATTCAAACTCAGCCGTTCAGCGTCAAAGGCGGACATGCTAACCTCGGCGCTACGATGGCCTCCTAAATGATATTTACCAAAATAAAAAACAACTTCTTAAATAGTTACAATGTAAATGGTTTTTATGCCGGTGTTATATAATTTTTCGCGGGCTCGCTCATATGATATTTGTCAACTTAATGGCAGTTACAACATCATCAAATAAATCAAAATACGGATCGTATTTTTGATCTAATTTTCCTGAAATTTGTCACAAATGATCTTGGAGATCCAGAGACGAAGCATATTAAAATTCGTCAAAATCAGTTCAGATTTAGTTATAGTTCCACTAAATATGTTTATTCGATTTTAAGTAGTATTGCAATAATGCGGTAATTTGTCCATAGAATACTCTTATGACACTTGACATTTCTACTGAATTTTGCACAATTCGGTTCAGATTTAGATATAGCTCCCACATACACTATGTAAGCATGTATCTCCGGGTTTTGCACTTTTAGAGTCTTTGCAATCCCATAATTTTTTCGCAGATCTTCTCAAAATGTCGCACAATGTTTTTCTTCTATGACATGTGCATAATAGGTCCAGACCAGATTTTGATATAGCTCCCATATATGTGTATAGTCCGATTTCTACTAATAAGGCTGATACAACAGCCAAAGACAAAATAAGGTTGCGCTAATTTGAAATGACCATAGAAATTAAGGATTTAAAATTATTTACAGAAAAAAGATCGGAAGACAATTTTTTTAGTTTTTTCCAATAGTAATTTCCATAGTAAATAGATTCGAAAACTAAAAACTTACCACTGTTTCACCAATATCATTGGTATTTCAACCAATGATTTCTTTGGATGTAAGTCCTAAATATGAAAACACAGTATTTAATTATCTTCAATTAAGTAGCAAAAGTTTTTGAGCTTTAGGTGTAGTATGTATATTTGGAAGTTTAAAGCACATATCAATAATGGAGATACCGCTTTTGCGTTGCTTCAAATAAATGAAAAGAACTACAACTGTAGTAAGTGAAAAACATTGCACTAGAGTCAGAGGGCCAGCTAAAGTAAGGTTAGGTCCAAGTGTTAACATTACTCCAGACCCTCAGATCTATGTGAAAGGTCAAATCAGCTAATTCACATATTGGAGGCAAACTGCCTGGCATTTAACTTAAATTTGGACCCTCTTATAATGATATGGACAGACATACCACCTAAGAAGCGAATAGAGTTCGCAACTATGCCCTTTTGTCAAGCATACTTGAAATTTCGTTTCGATGAACAATAAATTTATTTGAATAGGTTTTCCAGCATATTATTTATGTCTCTCGCTCAAATGTGGGGGATATTTTTTTTTCCATTTCCATTGTGCTCTGGTTTTGCTTATATGTATGTATTAAAGAACAAAACTAAAGAAAGAGGAAAACAGGACAACGGAACTCAAAGAGGGGAATGAGAAGAGCATACCATCATAAAGGAATTGTGTGTAACCCCCGCCTGTTAAACTCCGCTAAAACATTTGAGGGCAAATATGGTATTTACTAGGAGAACAAATAGTCCGACGACAAGGTTTAACGTTAACCTACATACCAAGTGACTAACGAACGGACCGTCGATACGAATGACGGCATTTATGCCAGCCAAAAGTCAATGGGGACCAACATCAGTGCATTCGCTGCCACCACTGCCACAACCACCGTCAACAGCAAAGGCATTCGATATTCGCGAACAGTTTCTAAACATTTTGAACATTATAATCATAGTTTAATGGCCTATACAACCTCCCTCTAAATATAGTGCTCTACTTAATGAAATACGAACGACGACTCGCCATGACTGACTGTCTAAGTCGATATGTATATTTGGCTAAATACATACATACACAACAATACATACATACGTACATATATATGTAGAAATGAAATGTGTTTGTAAGTGTGGCATGTATGCGGCGGCATAAGAAATGGAAACGAGAATGAGAAAGTGCAAAACTAAAAAAGGCAGAGAAAGTAAAAAGTTGCCTGTTTCTGTCTGCTAGATGTTTCGGTTATTTTTTATTTTTGTTGCTTCCATTTGCTCTAGCAAGCGAAATTTTCAAATAGTTTGTCGTGATACATAAAATGTGCAGTGCCAAGTATTTTTCAATGGATTTTCTACGTCTGCCATCCAAACAGCCGTGCAGTATGGCAGTATCGCTCTTGTGTTTTTGACCCTAAAACAGTGCATGGGAACTCCGATGAAAGTGAGAAAGCGACTGAACCAATGAGAGAGACAGAGTAGAGAGAGAGAAAACTGAAAAAACAAAGAGAATTCGTGCAGCATTGGGTGTGGGTGGGAAACTTTAGCAACGTCATAGAACGGTTATAAAATGCAAAAGTCAGTGGAATTGCACAATTGTTGCATAATTTTCCAAAATACTGAATAAAGTAAGGAGAAGCGGGAGAAGTAAAGAGTACATATGACTGACCCCATTTTCCTCTTTTGCAATAACACAACGCTGTCATCGCAACCAAACAAAGACCCACGAATTGAAACCAAACAAACATGGCGCTAACTACCAGCTGTTAAGTACATATAATACTTTCAGCACTAAGCCTTACAATAAACTGCAATGTCAGACTTGCCGAGGCGAAGTAAACCCAAAATTCCTTTTTTGAGAATGACACCAATCACTATGTAAACTAAGCCAGATGTTTGCCTTGCCGCGTCTGGTTTGAAACAGTTATCCAAGTAGAAATTTTAAGATTACTATAATTTCGAAAGCAGACAATATAAATATAAGGTGTAGTATAAAGGGGCTATCAAAAGCTGTAAAATATGTTAATAGATCCTGGTGTCGCTTGGTTATGTTACGCAGAATTAACCTTTTTCCACTCCGATTGAAACATTTCTAAAACATGGTTATTGAACGCTTCAACAGCATCTTCTGGCGACGAAAATCATTCACCACGCATTTTTTTCTTAATGTTCGAGAATAAAAAGAAGTCATTGGGTGCCAAGTCAGGCGGGTGACCTATCAATTCGACGTTTAGGCCGGTCAAAAAGGCGCTGGTTTGAGCCGATGTCATGGTGAATATTGATTCGTCTTCTCTTGTTCATGTTTCGTATTTCTCCGAAAACTTCAGAAAAAACAAATTGTGATGTAGCACTCAAAACTGACCATCCATATGACCACTTTACCCCAAGAATCAGGCGACCTTTTGCCTCAAAGTGCTTTTTCCACAAACAACTTTCATTGGACTCATAGAAAAAAATAAAAATCGGGTTCAATCACAAAACTAATTGATCCAATTAATTTTTTAATTGAAACGGCAATTAAGGATTTTGTAAATAGCCCGGAATTCCTAACTTAAAATTTTCTTTTTAGAGGTTACTTTATAGTTTTTAGAGCACACAACAAGCCGATTACTGGCTTAGGTGTATGTCCATAGTGGCATGGGGCGGATTAATATCGGCACCTAACCTAACCTAACCTGCTTCAATCACGATAATGGTAAAATCAATCACCGCGGGGGGCTGGGTTGCCCTATAGATTTGTTGTTGTTGGCATACCAGTGTGTTGTGCACTGAGTCCTTGGCCGATGAAGGACTCCATCTGTTTAGCCCGTCACGTAGAACCGACTGCCATGGTATTGCTATAGATTTGTCAAAATGTGGGACGTATGGCTCTTTGAGATCTCCTTCCCTTTATATTGAAGGGGACAAAATAGGTTTTAAATTAATTTTCTTGAGCATCATATTTGAACATATTTTAAGATTCGATTAAAAAAATGATTAAATCACTTATTTTTTTAATTAAAATTACTACATTTTCGATCACCATTGTGATTAAAAAGGATTCAAATTCAGATTAAAAAATTAATTGAATCAATTAATTTTTCAATTGAAAATGTCAAAATTCCAATCACGACTGTAAATGGAAAAAAATCATATTCAATAAAAAACTAATTGAATCAATTAACTTTTTAAATGAAAACAATTTCATTTTCAATTAAATTTTTAATTGAAAAATTGTTGGCAACTTTTTTTCTATCTTGGTATTTAATATGGGTCTATAGGTCATTTCGGTTTACGTTTCGGTATGGCCTTTATTAAAGGGTACCACCTAATTTTAGCTATTTTGAAAGATTTCAGAGTCTTATTTCGGCTTATTTTGAGCTTTTTTACGTCTTAGCCAAATTTTTCAATGGGTAAACTGTTTATTTTTTTCAACAAAAAAAACTTGGAAATTTTAATGTACGGGTATTTTAATTTAATTTGCATGGAAACAAATCATAAAGAATGCACATGACCTTGGAAATACAACCCATATTGTTCAAAATAAAAACATTCGTCTTTTTTCACGAAATATCAAACATGCAATTGAGTCTTCCTCCATTTAAACAGTTGACTGAAGTGTGTATTTCTAACATAAAAAATATGTCACTAAGAATCCTGTCATTGTTCTCCCAGATTTCTCCTTTCAACTGTCGATATTAAAACGCACATTTTATGAAGTGACAAACTTTGGGACTTGTTAAGTCCTCGCTTTGCCAGTCTCTGACAACAATGACAATGATACGCAAAAACTTGGACAACATCATTGGAGTGAGCATATTTCAAGAAATGTTTGGGAAGGGTGATGTGTAAATGGTGTTCCATTTTAGTATACGTCACAACAAGACTTGTTGAATCTCGCCTGGTATCAGGCCCCTAAAATAGTTGACGTAATATGATTTTTATAGCTTTCATTTCTTTTCATTTATTTACTGCTTGCGGTAAATATGGAAAGCAATTGCATAGACATTTGATGGTCATACATGGGGCTCAACCATTCTCGAACCATAACAATTTCTCTAACCAACTTGAGGGTGCCAAACTTTAATCTGATGACAAAAATTGTCAAACGGCAACTTTAAATGACAAACAATATCTGCAACATTGTGCCATTGTTAAAAAGGGCCCAATTAATTTGATTTAATGAAAATCTTTCATCTTCAAAAGCCCTTATGATGACGTTCTCGATAACAACGTAACTTTTCCAACAAACTTTACTTATTATAGTAGATTCAGAGGCCATGTGAACACAACATGCTTCTGACATGAACAGCCTGTAGTTAAGAGAAACCTTTTATAGCGAAAAACAAAACCCAAATAAAACTTCCATGACAACAAATTACCATAATAAAGGTGTGTTAAGAGTCACAAAGACTACCAGCATCCAGCAATTGCCACATTTATGCGACAACCAGAACCAGCAGACCCCACCCCCCTCCCGCCCAACGAAAATAACTTTCAATTAGTTTGGGACTTATTAATGCTCCCGGAAGATTTTACGCAAATAATGTGTAGTGTGTGGAACAGCTTCAATTTGAATATTTACCAAGTCCTTAGAAAGAATCGTCGATAAATATATTTTGTTTTTCTTAATTTAATCCTATATTCGGTTTTGGCAAGCCAGATATAGCACACATTCACAAATTAACTTGAATATATGTGTGTATGTATGAGTATGTGTTTCAATAATGATATAATTTCTTAGACCACTTCACTGTTGCGCTGTTTGCCTTGAAAATTAAACTGGAATCATTTGGAGAATAATCATCCACATCACCTTATTTTGTTTTATCATATTCTACAAATATGCAAAAATCGACAAAAACAATGCCAACAAAGGCGGTAACAGATTTTGTCAATAAATACAAAGTTCATTGCCTGAGATACACTGCAGAAGGCGGAAGGCGGAAAAGCACATTATTTGTGAAAAGGACATTTCATCTCGATACTGGCGGTAACAAAATACACCCCAGAAAATAATTTCATTAAGCGCCCACAATGGACACAATGGACGATTATCAGTAAAATTGGTAATTATTTATGAATATTTATAAGTCTACACCTATCGAAAAGGTCAACAACAATAAATTAAATCCGTTCTCAGTATTGTTTTTTTTTTTTATTTTATTTTGACTTTTGAATGGCTGTGCACATTATCAGCGGTCAAGCATTTCACAACGGGGGTAAAATAAAAATGTCACAAATTCTTACTTTGCCAAATAAACATAGAACCGAACTGCATGCTTCCTACACAGATAAAAATAATTTTGAAAAACAGCAACTTTTGTCGAAAAAACAACGACGAAATTTGTTTATTTCCTGCAAAAATTTATTTTGAATCTCAGGGACCGAAAGTACAAATTTGTTGTTGAAAGGCACTCTTTGCAAGCCATTATATAACAGCAACAATAAATTCAGAAGCAAAACAAAAAAACTATTTAACCAGCCTAACTAACTCAACAAATAATTTTTTGAAAATCAACCAAATTTCAATTATTTTGTCTGTCAAAACTCTACAAATCTACTTCAACAAATAAAGTCTTCAATTCTATACTAAAATTCGTTGAGAATTTAGAGTTTCAATTTAAACAAAAATAAATCCAACAAAAACTACCATCACGCTCTTTGCCGAAAAGTCAACAAATGACTAAGATTAGGGTACATCTCATACCAAATGGTTGTTTCATGCAGTGCTCCGACAATTGGTTTGAGCACATGCAAAAGTCTAAAAATCATGCTGAAGAATACTTTGAAAATCAACAAGACCATTTCTGATGTTTAACATTTTTGCATTTTCATTATGGGGCCGGAAATACATAAAGCAGCCGTCGTAAACATTTAAAACATCACATTGATTTGTTTAGCCCCTATTGAGTGAAATAAATTTTAATTTTATCAATAAAAACTTAGATAACGGTGTCGATGTTGTCATATTTTTTATCGGCAAAGATAAAGATTTGTTGCTTTTGCAACGTTACTCAACATTAGCCAGATAGTTTTGGAGAAATAAACGTAAACATCATATGGTGGGGAACAGGTATGATCGATATAGCAAAACTTCAAAGTCATATAAGAAATAACAAGAAACTTTCTCCATACAGTACAAGCGCCTGAACACTGTACAAAAATGGAGGCCCTATCCAGTGAAAAATGATTTGGATGGATACATGCACTTTAAATTTCCAACAAATTTTAGTATTGATTCGAAGACATTATTTGTTGAAGTACGTATGTAAGTCTCTACAAGAGATTTGACAGACAAAATTATTGAAATTTGGTGGACTTTCAATAAATTCTTTAGTTGAGGTAGTTGTTGAAATAGGCTTATTACCATTTAGCCTCCCGAAGCGGGCTGGTAGATGATTTTTTGTCTTGATTATGTGTACATTGTTGTTGTTATATGTTGGCTTGCAAAGAGTGTCTTTCAACAACAAATTTGCACTTTGGGTCGTTGATATTCAAAATAAATTGTTGCAGGATAATTAACAACTTCCGTAGTTGTTTTTTCAACCAAAGTTGTTGTTGTTTTCAAAATTATTTTTATCTGTGTACGTGTATCTAGCCAGAGCTTCTAGGATAATATTGGTATGTTTTATTTACAAAGAGATAGAGATATTTGGATATAGATCTTAAGTTATACTCGCTTAATAATTTAAGAAATATATGTTAATATTTCTACATCGAAATATTTCAATATCGCAAATGGCAGAGATACGTATAAAATTCAAATTTAAAGAATTTTTGTTCCGCCGCTTACGTTCTTATGATAGTCTTATATTTTGCTGCATTATTTTGTTGGGTTGGCAACACCCTGCACAAAATCTGGATAGTTTTGCTTGCATTTTTTCAACTTTTATGCCTTTATTTTAAATATAAAAAACCTTTCATTCAGATTTTTATTGAGGGATCAACAATTGCCTATCTCTATTGGTGAAATATGTTTCCACGAAAATTCTAAAGTTGGAAGACATCTCTCATATCAATGAGACATCCTCCATCACAGCGCTACACATATTTTTAGAGAAGTTTTACAGAGCTTCAAGTACTCTCAAATGTCTTAAGGATTAAGTAGGACCATTTACCGGTTATATAAAGCCTTAAAAAGGTTTTTGGATTCTCTTTTGTTTGTAGTTTTTATTAATCAGATATTTCGAAATTTCGGTCTAAAACCTTATAATGGGTATATATTCGTGATCGCCATGGATTTTAAGTGACATTTTCCTTTACGTCGGTCTGTCGAAACCACGGTAACTTTCTAACTTTGTTTTCGGCTAGTATGGACCAAATCGGTCCATGTTTAGATATAGCCCCTTATAAACCAATCTTTCGATTCAACTTCTCAAATTTTTAGCAACGTTTTACACAATGACTTCCAAATATATTCTTATTCGATATTGATAAGTTCTTAGTTTATTTTGCTCTGTAAAGGAATCGTCCACAGCGCTAAGCAAATGATATCCTTGGTGTAGGATATATGAATTGAATGAATGAATGAATTTCAACATAGATATTGCAAACTTTGAAAGATAATAGAGGGCTAAGAAAAAGTCGTTCGTTTTGCGCTTTCGAAAACCGGACATGCTCCTGAAAGAGTATTTTTTTTCAGAACCATTGCTATTGGAAGCATATGCAGAACACTTGAGGGGAAATTTTAAAACAAAAAAAAGACGTGGGAATCTGTTATTCATAGTTTTAAACTTTGGTCGAACAAACAGTAGGTTTGAGTTTGGACTCACAACATTTTTTGCTTTTCCAAAAACTTTTTGTTATTATTATACCTGCTGTTGCTTCTATTCATACAAATGAAAATGTTTGCGTTTACCTAAAATAAGGAAAGTTTTAAATTAGAATAACAAATTGCTTGATGAATAAGAAACTAAAGTTTGCAAAGAATCATTTACTCAATACGTAATGAAATGTCTTTAGTTTATTTTAACTCGAGTACAATGAATACCTTAGAAATCAAATCTTGTAGTCATACAAAAAATTTGAAAAATGAGTTTTAATATTCACGCTCTCTGTCATCAGAGAATATATGCCAAATTATTTGCCTGCAATTTGATGAACATTGGGGAGAAACGATTTTCATGGAATAAATCAAATGAGAGAGTCTCACAGATGGCCAAAGATTGTAATGCCTTAAATTGGTTCAGAAGGAGTTTAAGAAATTTCTTGATATTTTTTAAACAGGATAAACGATATACCATCATCGGAAATAAAATGAAGGCGTACTTTTTAAACTCATGGTTACAAAACAGTATAAACTAAGATAACCAAAACAAGAAAAAATACTTAAGTTCGGCAGTGCAGACGTTTGCAAAGCCTCCGCCATGAACACATTTCTAGTCCTACAATCAACTATACCCACATAAGGCAGCTATACCCAAATATAGACAGATTTTTGACATATTAGCCATAAGTCCAATAGAACTCGCCAGTAGCTTCCAAACTTTTAGTTTTATTACAAAAGAGCTAAAAGTAAACCTAAATTTTGCGAAATATGTCGATGGATGGATGGGTCATAACTACCCACTTCTCAATAAACGAAAGCGGAGTATATAAATCGTATACGGTAATATTAAATACATATGACATTTTTCTGGTTTCTATTAACGGTACTCTCTTACTTGATTGTGCTTAAATAAAAAATAAAAACATTTGTGATTGATATATATTATTAAGCATGAAACTGTTTATCAAACAATCGAATCGAATAAAGGTATTGAGAGCATTGTATATTCAGCCAAAGTTATACTAAAGGGCCACTACAGTTTTACTTCCTATTTTAAGTTTAATACCTGTCAGCAGCGTGCCATGACAAATTTCAAAATCTTTAAACGTTTCCTCTTCGATTACAATACAAAGTAATCCACCCTTATGTACATATACGTTCTATTCGCCAAGTCAAGATAACACCGTGCTTAGAATAAACAATTTCGCATACTCCCTCCAGTCATTTCAATGCACAAATTGAAAACGAAAAAAATCAATAATTTAGAAGCATTTCTGTCGTTGAGAAACTTCTGACACAAGACGATATAAGTATCTTCTGTCAAACTCGACAATAATCGACCCGCACCCCAAACACCATACCCCCACCCAATAGTGCTCCAAGAACAATAATGATATATGAGTGTACATGACTTAAGGAGTGTATCAATATGTACGTTTAGAGTACAGACATAAGTGTTTTTTATAAGAACAAAAATAAGTCCCCCTGATAATGTTGCTTAAATTTACTCTTTTTTTCCATTGAAATGGGACTTGTTGTGTAAATACACTTTAAAGGCATATATATAAAAGCGAAAATAGATAGCTACAATTCTTTTTATCAATAATTAATGAAAAATATTGTCTTGAACTTATTTACCCATCACTTGACTGCGAATACTGAAAATACATGTTAGCACTCGCATAAAATCAACGATTGAATATGTCTGGAAAGCCGACGTAGTTGTTCTTAAACTGTTCAATTACATACGCAAACAAGCTTTACCATTGCGAGGGTTGTCATTGCTATTGTCATAGATCCGATTTAATTGCCATATCCCCTGCAAACATTTTTGATCGCCAAACAATCTTCCGTGAAACTTCTAGCAGAAGCTTACGATCTCGTCGTGACGAGTTGTTTCATCAAGACGAATCTTCTGGAACAGTGTTCCGCGAATCTTCCACATGAGTGACAAAAGAGTAAGTCAGAAGAGCCTGGAAGATCTTAGAATCGCGTAAGAATCGTGTGGACGAGTAACAAATGAGATTTTTGGAAGATTTATAAAATACTCTTCTGTAAGATTTGCCCATTACTCTCCTGAACGAGTAACATATAAAAGTTTTGGAATATTTATTTAATATGGTTCAAAAAGAGTTGCGCGTTATTCAGTTGAAAGATTTAAAAATGCATATCAAGACTAGTTTTTCATAAAAAAACGCAAAAACTACGAAAAAAATAATTGTTGTTTTTGTATTAGTCGATAAATTCGTCATACTAAATACCAATAGTCATATAAACCAATTGAGAACTCTATTTGGTGTTGTGGAAAAGGTCCACTCCAAACTAAACACCGAATAACATAATTCAATAGAAGTCCTTAACGCACCAGCCATGAAAATAAAAACAATCGCGAAAGTTGTTAAAACTTCCGCACACGCAATGGATTGTCCAATGTTAACCTAGAAGAGTGTTTCACGAGTCATATGGACGATTATAACGCAATAAGAGAATCGTGACGAAAAGTTGCTAAAACATCCGCACACGCAATAGATTGTCCCATGACATTGTAGAAGAGTGTTTCGCTCATGCGGAAGAACACTTGCGTGAAAATCTTGCAAAAGATTGTCCTTTCACCGCGTAGACAAAAGCTCTTCCAAAATTATCAGAAACCAATTGTGTATGCGTGCGTAAGTGTGTATGGTAAGGTTTTCTGCAGAAGTTAGCGCAATTTGATACCAAACTGACGCAAAGCTCACAAACACAAACGAGAACAAGCGAAACAGTGCGCCTTCGGACACCTTTTCGACCGACAGGCAGCTTTACATTGAAGAGTACAACTGTAAAAAAAAAAACAAGTAAAAGCGCGTTAAGTTCTGCCGCACCGAATCTTACTTACCCTCAACCTTGGATCACTTTTGACACATTTTTCAAATAACTTTTTTAAATATATAGGAGATGCATAAAGTTATAAAAAAAAACTCTTAAAATGTTCAGCCGAATCGGATAATAACTGCGCCCTCTAGAGGCTCAAGAAGGCAAATCAGGAGATCGGTTCAAATGGACCCATTTACAAAACCAACCGATATGCACTTGGAAATATTTTTGCAAAATTTCAAGCATTTCACTCTTTTGAAAGCTAGCATCCTTTCGACGGACATGGCTAAATAGAATAACGAATTTATAACGATTTCAAAAAAAAAACATAAGTAAAGTTGTTTTCTTCTCTTGTAAAGAAACAAAATATTTAGTTTGCATTTTCTGTTTATTCTGGAAGTCAAATGTCAGATACACCTTCCCTCAAAATTTCAGAGTTATAACGATTTCAAAAAGGGCCTACGTCAATTTTTTTTCCGGTATTTTAGAGTTGTAACGATTTCAAAAAAGGCCTACGTCAAGTTTCTTTTCTTTTTCCTATAAAGTAACAAAAAATCGAGTCAGGCCTTTTGTATATTAAGCCATCATTATTTCGATGAGCTGCAAACGGAATGACGATTTTAGTATACTCCCATCCTATTGTGGAGGGTATAAAAATAATAAAGTTTGCTATGCTAATTGGAACAGCGGATAAACTGACAAATAAAGGATTCTAAATCGCGTAAGCTAGATCCTAAATTAGATCCATGGTTTATACCATTTTCTAGACGAATGTCAATTGCAAAAACAATTTCCGTTACAAAAATGACAAACATGTGCAGCTAATTTTATTTATTAGCCATTTTAAACATAATATCGAAATTTAACATGTGAAAAATAATAGGGACACTTCTGGTTTTTAAACGAAAAACTGGCAAGTTTTGAGTTACCAATGTAACCAAATTGTTTAACTTTTGGAAGTTGCTTTTGTGAGATTTGTTTGCAGAGCTGCATTTTCAATGCATTCACCTCAAACAACTCAAGTGATGGACGTACCTCAAAATGTACAGAATACTTTCAAACTTTCCAATTGAAATGTCAGATTGCACCTGACAACACTTAGTGTGGTCTAGGCCAGAAATATGTACGCAGCCCTCGTAGTAATAATACTTCATGCTTATACGCTTCTGTCTTTCTTTGCAATCCCACTTATACTGCACCTGTCTGTCTATGTTACCTCTGGGAGAAGTGAAGTATCTTTTTTTGCTGGCAAAGTGTTGGCAAATATATTTTTTTAATTTTCAAATGCATGATATATGTATGTACACATATGTGTACGCGAATTTTTAAGTTTCACTGTATTAGATATCCACTTGCAATTAGAGTTCGACATGCACACGAGTACGAGCCCTTCTACTCCACCCACTGGCGGTTTGAATAGGAACATGCGATTGTTCGTTTTGAACGCGCTCTTGTACTATCAAGAAACGAACCTTCAATGTCAGTGCGAGTATTAAAATTAATTATAAATAACGTCATCATCAGAATAATTTAATGGCTGTCACACATACATACTTATATGTGAGTGCGTGAGTCCGCACAGACAATAAAGAGGGTTTCAAGCCCCGTTAGTTTAAACCAAGATGGTCAAGACACGCGGTGGAACCGGGGGAAATGCGTGTGTGCGAGTGTGTCTGTGGAAATATCAACAGTACATTTATGACACTTGTTTGCCAAATAAAACAAAAATAAATCATACACAACTACCGCGACTATTTTCATTTGTATTAACATGTTCATGTACTGCGTATATAAATTAACTCAAATGGATTGATTGTACAGCGTGTATAACCATGTTGAATGCTTCGAGTCGAAAGGTGTGGTGCTAATTGTTTGGCAAACTGGCATTAGTTTTATGACAGATTCATAACTCTGTCAAGCCTTTTCCCTCAAACATTGTACAATTTGGGCAAACACATATACAAATACAAATTTGACTTAGGACTTATAAACAGATATTCAATTGAATGTACGGTGGTCCACGGTATTATAGGCTCGTGCTCAGAAACTACTTTCCGAATCAATCTTGCTGTGTCCTTATCAACGGATCCGATAAGGATTTTTTGCAGATCTTATATAAGATCATCGACATATAACTGAGGTTCAAAATCAATTGTCTCTATCCCACACAACAGTACCAGTAACAATAACAATACCAGTAACAGTTTTCGTAATTGTAAAATATTTTATCAAAGAAATAAATGAAAACAGTGCTAAAGCAATTCAAATTTCGTTCTCTATGTACCGCAGTGTAGATTTTTTCACATCTGCATGATGATTTCATTTGCCTGTAGCGCACTGTGCCACATTTGAACGATTCAACAGGTATTCAAAAAAAGCTTCTACAACGACAGTTTTTACTTGTGACAATGGAATATTTGCATATGCATATTTAAGCATGTATGAATATGTACATGTGTGTATACATGTATTAATCTTTACACATTCCCAGCGGCGGAATGTGTATAGGCTGTTTATAAGGCCTGAGTTCGGTCTGATTTTTCAATCGTAGGGGCCTTATGGCTGTAAGTTGATGTAAGGCCTTTTAATTAACACTAAACATTGCACGCCATAAAGAATTGCCTTCTACTTCCTAAAGCAAATTGTAATATGTGTACACATGCCTTAAATCAGGTGTATAAAATGCCATGATACAATCAGAGTTTGCTTAGTATCAACTGAGCAGTAAGAACACAAAAAGTAACGGCATTTAGCGTGTATGAAAAACAAAACGCCCTCTAGAGGCTCAAGAAGACAAGATCCAAGATAGGTTTATCTGGCAGCTATATCAGATTATGAACCGGTTTGAACCGTACTTAGCACAGTTGTTGGAAGTCATAACATAACATCTCATACAAAATTTCAGCCAAATCGGATAAGAATTGCGCCGTCTAGGGGCTTAAGAATTTAAAATCCGAGATCGGTTTATATGGCAGCTATATCGAAACATTGACCGATGTGGACCCTTTACATTCCCAAACGACCTACACTAATAAGAAGAATTTGTGCAAATTTCAAGCGACTAGCTTTATTCTTTCTAATGTTCGCTTGCTTTCTATCGAGAGACGTCAGAGATGGACAGAATTTGAGTTGATGGGTTTCAGATCAATATTTCGATGTGTTACGAACGGAATGACGAAATCAGTATACTACCCAACCTATGGTGGGGAGTATAAAAAACAGTCATCCACAAAATATTTTTAATGTAATTTATTAATTTTCAACAAAATTGTTTTTTTATTATTTCTTAATACCTTTAATTCGAATGGATAAGCGATTTAAGAGTTAGTTGTGTTACACTGCCGTATAATGTATCTATATGAAAGGCTGATGAAGATCTTATTTATGGAAATCAACGATAATTTCCTGACTCACCCCATGTACAGTAAATAACGGATATAAGCCCATTACGTAAAAGAAAAAAATCGTTAAAAAAAAGAAATTGAAAACTCTTAGACACTTTATTGCAAAATGATTTGATACAGGAACAACTCTTATTAAATACAAACCCATATAAGAAATAATTTCAAATCACTGAAAACTCCACTTCGAAAAATTTTCTATAAGAACTTTTTTATTATGAGATATCGGTATGAATGAGTTGTCTTGTGTATATTCATAGAGAAGTGATGGAACTTTCACCCATTTGCATATTACTTCGAACCCTGCGGGATTATGATGTGTACGTACGTAGTACGTATGTGAACACTACCCATATAAGAAAAATTCTGTATGTATCTGTAGAAAACAAGTAAAAACGTGCTAAGTTCAGCCGGGCCGAATCTTTGAAACCCACCACTATGGATTTTGCGTAAAATTAACAAAAAATAGCAGGTATAGACCGATTTCAACCGTACTTGGCACAGTCGTTAGAAATTGTAACAGACCACTACATGAAAAATTACTACAAATTAAATTATGGACTGCAGGTGCTGAAGATGTCAAATCAGGAGATCGGAGTATATGGGAGCTATGTCAGGTTATAGACCGACTTCATAGTTTTACTGTGAAGTCGGTCTTGGTACAGTTGTTAGAAGTCGCAACAGAATACTACATGCAAAATTTCAGTCCAATCGGATAACAATTGCGGTTTCTAAGGGCTAAATATATCAAATCGGTAGATCAATTTATATGGGAGCTATATCCATATTTGAACCTATATGGCCCATTTGCAATCCCCAAAGAGCTACATCAATTAGATGCATCTGTGCAAACATATGCGTTCGACCGCTATCGTGATTTCGACAGACGGACGGATGGAAGGACATTGCTTGATCGACTCAAAATGTCTAGACGACGAAGAATATATATACTTTATGGGGTCGCAGATCTGACTAGGTTAGTATACCTCCCTCATATGGTGGTGGGTATAAAAATTTGACTTCCTTATATCCGTTTGACTTTCTCATATCCGTTGTCTGCTGTATCATGGAAAGGAAGGTGCTATGTGCTTAGCAGGCCTCTCGACTGTCGGGGCAGACATGAAAAGAGGCCTTCTTAGGACATGAACTCCGCCGCTGGGTTTGTGTATCGACACACACACACACTGGAGGAACGAGTGTGGAAATTTCTTTGCATATGAAATGGGACAGCAGTTGACAATTCCTTGAGAACTTAGGTAATAAAAATCTGTCCTGCGGTATAAATAAACAAAGTTGTGAAGAATATATTGCTTTTGTTTCTATTCTGCTGTTTTTGATTTTTTTCTCACAATGGTTTATTTATACATATTTTGCTTTCATTATGGAGAACAAAATTTTCAGTTCAGTTTTGTCACAGTAAACTTGCCTCATAAATGACTGATAATACGGGCTCAACAAACTAGCCGGCATATTGATTTTTATAGGGGTTGTAGCTATTTAGGTAAGTGTTTTGGTGTGGGAGTTGAAGTTCATAAGTGTAGTGCATATGCCAGCTAATCGTCTAAAAATTTAGGCTTCCATGGGAAAGAAACAAAGAAGCCAAATCCTAAGATCAATTTACATGGAAACTGGATACTAATGTTTCCATTTAGTGGTAATGTTTCTAGATGGAACCAAATTTCTGCCAAACAGGGCAGAAACTCAAATTATGCGATGTGGTTTATATGGGTATTACATCTATGAACCTATTGGAACGTATTTCTTGCATTTCTGTTTCAGTGCACAAGTGTACACAGTAAATATAAATCGGTAAAAATTAAGCTTCATGTAATCAAATCAGAGTACCGATTTACACAGTTGCTATGTATGACCAAATATAAAATGATGTGGCCCATTTGCAATCCGACCACCTACATCAATATGAAGCATATGTTTAAAATGTCATGAGGAAAGCTTTAAGCGTTCGAACTCTATCATAATTTTCTTCCTACATATCCTACATTGCTACGATTGACTTTTCCATATATAGTTGCACCAAATTGAATCCTGCCATTTTCTCAGTGTAGTTTTTGAATTGATTTTCTTTTATAACCTGTTTCGAAATATTTTTCATACATACATTTATTTTTATTTATGTACGTATGTTGCATTGTTGCCCTACAATGAAAATGTTCAAATTTCTGGTTGTTGTCGCTATTGATGTTGTCTTTTCTCTGAATCGCTACAGTAATCGAGGTCACATTGAAGTTTCTTACACACTCGCAAAACGTGCCACAAGGGCTTTCCAACGTGATTATTGATTTTCTCCACTTGGTACCTGTGAGTGGTGCGGCATGTTGGAGTAGGGGTTGTTATATTCTATCCTTATGATGCCATATATAAAGAAGAAATCTAATACAGTCCTTGACAAATGTTTTGTTCCCTTCTGTGAAAGTTTAATTATTGGGACAAAAGTTCTTTGTTTCGCCAAGATACAATTTCAATGAGCTAAAAGTTCGTAACGAAAAGGTATAAATTATTATCCCCAAAATAAAGTTTTCTTTTTATACATTCGTTTGCGCTACGATAAAGTAGATGTACAAAACGGGAAGATGGTGAAAAATATATCCTGGGCTAAATCGTATGTTATTGGTAATTTTTCAAAGCATCTGTTGTATCCACGGAAGCCCATAGATGACATACTACACTAAGGAAATAGTGAATCCAGCATTAAATAGCCCTTTAAATAACCCATTAAATAACCCTTGACTGTAAGAAAGCTGTGTTTAAAATGAGTATCGCGTTTGCTCACAGTTGACCAAAAACGACAGACAATGCACCGCGTTGCATCCCCGTATACAACATATTTCGCCCCGAGCGAACTGTTTTTGTGGACAAAGATAAATCGTTCAGCAAAAAAGTTATTGAAATGGTAGAGAAACAATGAGATGATTGTATCGTCCTCGATGAAAAAACAAAAAAAAATTATAAGTTGGCCTACGTTTTTATTTGTCTTCAACAATCATATAAAACAATTTTGAGCAATTCTTAATTTGGCTATAATTTAGCATATCAAATCAATATGGTTTGCATATAACAAATGATGGCACAAGTCACCAAAGTAACCTTGTTTACACTATTTTGCGTCTTTTAGATTCATTTGTCTCTTCATGTGGCACCTTCTTATGCTAAATGTTGAACTTTTATCTTGAACACATCATTATTTTACCACAAAATTTATATATTAGTTATCTTGCCGAAACGTCTTGCTCTGTCAACCAAAAAGTCTGCCGCAGATATCCACCTCATAATACAAAATTGCCTATAGTTCTACCAACTTTAAACAGGCAATTGCCAATTTGTATTACTACTCTTCACAAGTGTATCTTTTATTGTTCAAATCAAGTGAAAGCCAAGGATATATGCAAGTCTTTTCGGTCATAGTCTGTCAATACCTTCATCAATTATAAAATGTCATTAAATAAAAGGGAAATAGAACCCATCTTGGGATACCGCAAAATAAAATCTGCGAATACCAAAAACATGCAACAAATTTATCATTCTCTACAAACTTTCAGGGTCTATACCTCATTTAAATGATTGCAACTGCCACAAAATCCTATGATACGACAAAAACGTTAAATCCATCAATCATTTTTGCAAGCTTCTCCAGTAAGCGATTCAAACCACCGGATAAATGAAATGAAAAGCAATTTTTTTGGTTGGTCTTCCTTTACTAAAATATAATGCTTTCACATCCAAATACCATTAAGAACCACTGGTTTCGAGTAGTGTGATGGCAACAGAGAGAGAGAGACACAGGGAAGGCAACCAACATTTATAAACAAATCGTTAAAAATGCGTGCGTAAGCGGCATCGGCAATACAGTAAAAATATGACGGCAAAAGACAAAGAGAGAAAAACCGAAAGGATTCCGGTGTTGTCTGCTTATGGCATATTTCGCATGTAAAAAAATCGAATTAGCTTTTGTAAATAACGAAGTTTGACATGTACGCCTAAGAAAGTAATGGAAATAAGGACCTATTTTGTTTGAAAATCGACAGAAGTCGGAAAGTTGGTCTATTTCCACAAAGAAAGGTAAAAAAATGAGTTTATACAAGCACGTAGATGTAGAGGGGAGATGCTATCGGACTTGAAATTTATTGGAAACAGAAAATATAACCAGTTTAAGACAAACTAGATATGATAATATTTAAAATGAAAATTTTAGAGCTCATTATCAACATTCGTAGTTTTTACAACTTGTCTAAGACAATACCAGGGTTCACTGAATAAGGTTAAGGCAAGCGACGAACCCATATTTTTTTTTAAATAGAAAGAAAGATTGTTCACACACTTTGAACTTCAAGTTTAGCATTAAAAATAACCCCGCAATTGGTGACACAAAGCAAAACCAAGTTTTCATATATACATAGGTACTAGCTGCGAAACAAGGATGATAATTTGCATACCATGTGATCCTTTTTTCAAAAGAGGCATTTCTACATTTTCGAGAATTCAAAGATGTTACCATGTCCGCCTATGACATCGAAGGTCTGTGTTCAAATCACGGCGTGAATCAGAAAAACTTTCATCGATGGTTATCGCTTTACTAATGCTTGCTACATTTTGTGAAGTATAATGCCATGTTAAAACTTCTCTAAAAAGTGGTGTCGCTATGCGACACACTGTACGGACTCGGCATAAAAAGGAGGCCCCTTATCATAGAGCTTAAACTTTAATCGGACTTCACTCATTGATATAGGAGAAGTATTCCTCCCATATTCATTAATTGAATGTTCATGGGAAATTTGATAATTAAGTAATATTATTAAAATAAGTAGAGAACTGCAATCAGACTTTATGTACGTTCAGTCGAACCCGGATAATTGATCACCGTTTAATTGAATAAGTCTCTTAATACAAAATATATTTTGAAAATATCACGTTTCAATGATATCAACTCCGCTTTATTAAAAACATCGGATAATTGCAATATTCCGTATTTTACTGTTTTCAATTAAACGGATTCGACCGTATGCCAGAGATTGTCCGTTGGACGACTTTTTTAGATTTGCGACTGTCAATAAGTTGTAAAAGTCGAAAACAACAAAAAATGTCAGCACCATGTGGAAAACAACAACTGAAATTGTTTTTGTTGGTCTCGCCAGGATTCGAACTCAGACACTTTCTGTTACAGACGCACCTTCTAACCTATGTCCAAGGGCGGCTATAATCATTCGCATAATTCGCAAAAGTTTAAAAATGTTTGCACGATTTCCTTATAATTTTTTAACACTGTAAAAAACTTTTTTTTGACTAGGTATATGACGTATATCATATACGTCAGAGTTTTCGACAGGCCATATCTGAAGTATGCATTAGGGTGGGTTATTTTGCATTACCTCAAATAACACACTTAGCTGTTTCCATAATAAAAGTTTACGATTTGTTTAAGACGTTTTAAAGAAAACATGGGTCTACAATCAAAAGCGAGCTTCTAGTTAAAAATAGTTCGAAATTGTCGGACGCGTAGTGAATTCTGATATTGTCCTGCATGATAAAAGGAAACTAATTGCCTGTTTGTCGATGTCGAACGGTTGCCTTTCGTTCGTTTGGGCTTCTTTTCCGATCTACATTCGTCCATATAGACGGGTTTTAGTATTTATTTCTGATGAGTTATTAGCTCTTTTGATGAATCTGTTTGAAATTGAAATTCTTCCTTTTTTGCTCGAATTGTAGTTTGAACAAACTCTTGAGCGACGCGAAAAATTCGTTTCTAGATAGACAAACGGGCTATAAGAGTGAGTGAAAGTTATAATTCTACTATTGCTAACATATATTACCGTAGCGTGCTCGGATTACCTGTGCTGGGGTCATGCCTACGATTTACACTAGTCGGTCTGTCGCTACTGTGGTATCACAATGGTCTAAAATTGTCTAAATAAGTCTGACCTTACCTAACCTTCAGCAAATACATATGTCAATATTTATTTATTTATTTAAAAAATTTTAAATCATAATAAATTATGATAAAAATGCAAAATTTACTAAGCTCTAAGAAACAAAGGTGTTCGACCTAATATGTCATTATGAAATTGGCAAACTGAATGATTTTTAAAAATTTGTGCCTTTAGGGCTTTTAAGATTAACACTATTTACCATCTTTCTTATGAAAGCCCTAAACCACAGAATTTTCTTCTTAGGCGTTTATCTTTCAGTAGCAATGCCCTCCTCCTGTATCAAATATGGTACCTTTTTGGCAATACAAAGTCACTTTTTGACTTAAATTTTATGCCATTTTCAAATCTTATTTGTCATCTCTACTGCGAAATACGGTGAAAAATGTTTGCACGGAACAAACCATGATGAAATAATTTAACAACAAAAGCAGAAATGTGGACTACTTCACTAAGAAGTCGTAAAGAAAACAAATGTTTGCTTATTTGTTTTTAATTTTTTTTAACTATCTGTTTTTCCTATGAATGCACAGATAGATAATAGATTGTTATACGCGCAAAATTATTATTTTTTTTAAGAGTTTTTGCGTGTGTTCGTGCGTATCTACGACTTTATTGTTATTGTGCACCACACGTCGATTAATCGATTTGTAATGGTGTTAGTGAAATGTATACGTGCGTATTTTCAAGATACCCGAAAACGCCATGAATGAACGAACGAACGAGCGAGTCAACATACAAAAACAACAACGCATTTTGAGTGCATACGGCAGCTTCGTGTTTTTCTGGTCTCAGCTGTGTATGGGTGTGCGTTTATGGGTTTTGTATTTTATTTTTTTCTTTCCTTCGGTTTGGTGGAATTTATACGAAAACAAAAACCCGCTTTGTTCGGGCACTGTGCTACAGTTGGATGGCAAAAGATGGGTGGAGGAATTGGGGAGTTATGCCTTGTACTCAACAATTCAATATACAGCACCATGAGTGAATGGAACGTCAAGAAAGCGAACAAGGAAGGCGAGGAGAAACCAGACAAAGAAAAGACGTGATGTGGGCAGGCGAAGAAGTTAAAAAGAGTAACAATCGTCGCTTAGAATTTACTTTGGGTTTTCCGAATATGAAAATGGAAAAACTAATAAATAAGGGAAAAATATGCACAATATAAAGATTACTATTTCATGAATCCACTTCATTGATGTAAATTATGAGCAGGGTTTGTGATGCGCTGCACATAAGTCATTTCACCTATGTTTGTCCGAAAAAAGAAATTTAAGACATTGTAGGTACTGGCATGGTTGCTAAAGATGGAAAACATTAACGAACATCGCTTTTTGTGTACCAGTTTAACAATCCCGAGTGGGGTTGGGGGTTATTTTTATTTTGTACATACTCCACTCTTTTTGTTTTCGTGTCATCAACACACTTGTTGTTGTTCCCCCGACACTCATTATACAAATACAAGGGGAGTGGGTAAGGGTTGGTTATTCGTTGGATTTTGTCCGATGTTTGCTTTTGCCAATTATAAAATAATATAATAAAATGGAAGTATGAATTTTTCAGAAGCTTACCAGCAATTCCGGTTTTCAAATCCAGCTCTCTGATGAAATTTGTTGTGTTGTAGGTAGGTTTTGTGGAATCTTGAATATCGTAATATCTTTTATTGAACTGATAACCTTATTCTTTCACTCACACACACTTCACTTCTACATAGAATAAACGCTCGGCTCGATTAAACCGCAACAGAAAAAATAATTGTTTAACAGCTTGTGTCAAATGTTTCATTTACTTCTGGAAAGATTTAATTCACTCTTTACTTTTCTTATAATCTCAATTTATGCACGGAGCTTTGTATTTTGTATAATTGGTTTTTAAATAAATTAATAACTTCTTTAAATTTATGCGTTTTGTAAACACGACAGAAACACAATTTATCATATCACTGTTCACTTGAAATCAATGTTAACTTCAAAGGGGGCCGAGCGGGGGGCCAATGTTGTTGTTAGGTTTTACGTTGTTGATGGTCTGTTTGCGAATGCTACTTTGGTTGGCGTCACAGAGATCTGAAAGTCGACATTCGACTATCGATTAACCGACTTTTTGTGTAAAAAAATCGATAAGTTGTAGTCGACTTAGTTGTTTAAAAATCGAATGTCGGATGCATGGCTCAATTATTTAAAGATTTTCTCAATTGTACAACAACATAAAAATCATATGAATTCCCATATGAGATGTTAACAATCATAAAGTTCTAGTTGCTGGGCAACAGTTCTAGTTGCTGGACCAAAAATATACACCCGAGAATCGTAGAACAGACATTTTAGGAACTTACTCCACCAGTCCAGGGGATTTATAATCAATGGTTGTTGTTGTTGTAGCAGTGTGTTATACACTGAGGCGGCAGACCCTGCGTACAACCGGCTGCCGTGGGATTGGTTATCAATGGTCATGTCTTTAAGCAAATGCATTAAAATTTTATTGAAAACAAATCTACATTTTTCCCAAAAACAATCATTTTCATTTATTTTTTCATTACGAGTAAAAACAGACAATTTACAATGTATGAGAATGTATTCCCTAGGCTATACACTTTTGATGTTCATCTATAGATACATTTTATTTGAAAGATCTTTCGTTTTGCGAATTTGCAATTTAAGGACGAAAAAATTTTCAAAAGAATCGATATTCTTTATTTAAAAAAATTTATTCGATGATAAATATAATCAAAAAATGAAACTTTATAAGACATATAACTAGTTATGTTTATACATACATACAAAAAAAGTATGTACATATACACAGTATATATTAAATGCTCATAGACAAAATTTTGCACATGCATTTCTCTATGAAAGTACTATAAATTGTACATTTCTGCTTAATGAATAACCTTGTCTAATTAGACTTTTTTTGGGTTGATAAATTGCTCCTGTTGGGAATTTTTAGATGTTCTGGTTTATTTTTTGATGATATGAAAGCGATATCCACATTTTGTTTCGGCCATACTTCGAGATATGCACTTCCTGAAGGTTTTGCGTTGGCGCGGTTGTTTCGATGATTGTCATAAAAAGTTGGCTGGGAAGAACCAGTTGATCTGGTGGAGCAGGATGAATCTTCGACAACAGTTGGAAGATTTAATTTTTTTCTTTTCCTTGTACGGTTTGCGATACAGGAAATTTCAAATGCGCTGAGATTGTCGGACTCTTTATTATTATTCCCACATTGAACATGTTCGTGAGGTATGACCGAATCAAATTTCTCTTCGTCTGTTTCGCATTGCTTATCAAAAATTTCGGATATGTTATGAATAGAGGAAGTTTTTCTAGAAGGAAATCTATTATCCTTACGTCTGTGATGCTTTTCCTTTTCAACGGATGTTTGCGAACAAACTGTTTTTCTTCGTTGAATTAATTTAACAAGGTCTTGCGCAATGACCGCATTTTTAGCACCCTGTTGTTCGGAAGTAACACTCTTGCGTCGAGTCCTTAAAGCTATGCAGGAAACATCCATATTGTTTGAATTAATTTCATTTTTCAAAGCCTTCTGTGTAGATTGAGCAGCACATCTGTTTTTCTCATATTTCATAATAATTTCCAACGGATCGTCATCTTCGTCACTTTCTTCAGTGTTTACATCTGATATTTCAGTAGCCTTTGTAGTTTGGTCAGAACCGCAATACCAATCTAACACATCCTCATCACTATCCTCATCTGAACACTCGATTATTGTGTTCCATTTAACTTCTTTCCTTGCAATCTTTGAGTGAACTTCAAAATTTCCTTCAATGTGGTTTTCTTCGGTACTTACAGATATTTGTGTTGTCTCTCTGACGGATTGTTTTCTAATCAAACACTCTTCGGATGACATTGATAACTTTTTGGCCTTGCTTCTTTGACATTTACGAGTAGTTATTCCATCATTACCATTGTCCTCAGATGATGGTAATAGCATAAGAGTCCTGCTTCTTGGAGAAGAGCGTTTTGCTGTTTCTTCTTCGTCGCTACTGTTATTGTTATTTGTTGGTAGTACGTTATGTCTTCTAGCCCTGCTCTTAGAAGGTTTCCAGTATTCTTTTGTTGTACTGCTAACTGTCAACGTATCGTTGCATTTACTGCTACTATTCGATTCCATATCTTCCTTACGAGACACTAACACTGGTTCCACTAATGAACCAGTGCTTGATAACCTCCTGGTAGATCGTTTAGCGAGCTTGATTTCTTCATCAATAGGATCTATATCCATTTTATTACGATACCCAGTATGGCTGTCCTCAATTAAACACGGTATATTTTCTTGGTCGCTTACATTGCAGACATCGATTTCATCGTTCTCGGCACCCTCATTCATATTTGGGGGCGATCTTGGACTACCTCGTCCGCTATTCTGTTCTTCTCTGGCAATAGTACAATCGGCGCAGTAAAAACGGCTTGTAGATGGTGCTAAACATAGCCTATGCATAACCGTCGAACCACACGTAGTACAGAATATAAGTGGGTTCTTCGAACTTGAGTGATTGCGACCTTGCCTATTAACACACTTTATAGCAGAGCATTCACTAGGCCTTTCTAAAAGTTCAGCAAATGCATTTGGCTCCAACTCCCAAGCGGCATCTCTGTAAAAGAAACAATTTTTTTGGTGATTATTGATTATTGATATATATATATATATATATATATATACGCCGCATCAGATCGTCACTGACCTTCCAAAATTTGAGTTATGAATAGACTAGAATAAATACAAAAATTTTCTTTTTGATTTACTAATGCACTATGTTTTAATGGAAAAAATAATTTCTTTTCATTTACGCATGCTTCCGGTAATCCATTTGACGTTTTAACACTTTTCATGGAATTGATGATGGATTTTCTTTCTCTTGAGTTTATTACAATAAGGTTATAATTGTTCTGGGCATATTTAAATTGAAGTCAGTTGGTGTTGATGGAATTTTGAGTTTATTTTTTTTTATTAGTTTCAATTACTATTGCAGCCGATTATGTTGTGGGCTCTTTTAATGAGATATTGACGACGTCTGTTTTTCCTAAGGCATGGAAGACCGCGCCTGTTTTGCCTATAGTTAGAACATCCATCATTCGCAGCCCTGATGACTTCAGACCTATTTCGATTCTTCCAGTTTTGTCTACGGTGTTTGAACACATTATGAAAGACCAGATCCTTTTTGGTACAAGTTATAGAATAGTTAATTCGCAATATGCTTTTCGTGCTAAGCATAGTACCAAGTCCTTACTTATGCATCTTACAGAGTTGGTGAGAAATGATTTTAACTGTATGAGGTCTAGTGTACTCCATATGGCGTGGAACTACGGTGAGTAAGCGAAAAAACAAATCCAATTTTTAATACCCACTTGTAGACTTATTTTTTCGTACATGAGCGCTATAACTCAGTTTGTCGAGTCGAATCAAGTTAAACTAGGTATTCTTCCTTTTACTTCGGGGGTTCCCAAGGGTTTTGTTTAACGGTGATAGAGACTGCAGTCGTTATTTGGAAGATAAGATATTGTGGTCATCTATTAGTTCTCTTTTGGTTAATCCTATAAAGACCAAGGCTATTTGCTTTGGTTCACAGGAGCCTTCATTAGAAATATTCTTGGGTCAAGATAGGGTGGATTTTGTAGTGTTTAGGTATTATTCGGGATAGAACTCGTAGGTTTGCACCTCATATTGACACTATTCACTCAAGTCCTATATGACACTACGTAAGCTGTATTCTGTATATACTTATTTGCTACCTTGGGTCCCTTGGCAGCCGATGAAGGCCTTCTTGACCCGAAGAAGGCCTTCATCGGCAAGGGCTCCCGCTTTGTGTTGTTATTGTAGCAGTGTGTTGTACGCTGAGGCGTTAGCCTCAATCCGGTACGTATAAATGGCTGCCAGGTTGTAGGTTCCGGATTGATTCCCGCTTTGTAGTTTATTCCACTTTTCTAGTACGAGTAGAAACACTGATCAATATACTTAGAATATATAAGACTGTATTTGAAAAATTCTCCATTTTTCGCGTTGCTAGATTTTGAAATGTTTTACCAGCTAAACTTCGAATTTTTCCCATGCCAAAAATTCGTAGACAATGTACATTTGACTACGTTTCAGTACGTTTCTAAATTTCTATACTCGGTTTCATTTACGTTATTGTTTAGGGAAACTCATATATGTTGTTGGACAAGACTAAAACGGTGTCCAGAAATCATACACCGAAGAATTTTAAGAAAATTTTTTGTTTGAGCTGTGTAATATAGGTGATTGTGTCAATTTGTCGAAAACGTCTCATTCTTTCACTTCACGTCAAATTAAACCCCATTGCGATCCCTCTATCCCAACTCGAACTAGAATTTTTCCTAGATAACACTTGTTATTTTTAAAACTGAATATACTTACTGATTTGGTATAAATATGCCCCTGACCGGCAGGCTCTGTCTAAAGACATGTGCATCATTACACAATGGACACTTAAAAAAATAGCCTGCAGTATTTGCTAATTTCTGTAGACATAATTTGTGGTACCAGCCATTGCGGCAACATGGGCTTAAAATCATCTTTATGGGGTTAAAGGATTCATTGGGTTCTCGTAGGATGTCGTAGCATATGAGGCAATTAGTATTAGGTGCGGGAATTTTCGACGCGTGTTTGCGTCTATGTGTGTGACAAAAAGACTTGAATGATTTGCAAAACTGGTTTTCAGCACCATTTTCCAAACCGCATATCAAGTGGAATGTGCGCCTGCATCTTTTTTCGCAGCATCCTATGTTAGCGTAGCGTTTATGGCAGTAAAAACATTTCTAAATAAATATAAATAAGTTAAGTAGTGTCGTTTCCTCAGATGCATTTCTTTTTAATTTTTTGTATACATACCAAATGGCTTGTGCGGGCTTGTTCCTTGTCTATATCCGGTTTTAGAAATCCCAAGATACCTTCGCTATCGTCCCCATTTTGTGTTAGATTTGAAGACAAATACTGACAAAATTTAAATGTTTGATTTGTTTGTTCTGGTTTTAAATTATCAAAGATAATACTATTCTATTTCACATACCAAACAGTACGTATGAACACCTATACCCATTTTCTTATTTCGCAAAAATTCCCCATATTGTAAGGAATCTTTTTTATCCGATTTGCACAGAAAACATTTGTCCATTTTAAAACAAAATAGCTTCTTATATCAATACTTTAATTAATTCCACAATAAAACAAAAGGATGGATGTAAATTCACGATAGTTTTGACGGCGTCGAGAATGTTAATTTTTTTAGAATGCGTATAGTAACGTAAGAGATCATATGCGAAAAAGATGTCAGATGGATACTAGATGTCGTTAGTATTTATTTTTTATAAGTTATATTTTAATTATAATCATTAAAAGATGCCTTTAGTACAAATAAGCTCAATCTTTGATCATTTAAGGTGCAATATTGACTCATGAAGACCATAAAAGACCATATATTTACATATTAAAATTTTACACATGAATACTATGTTAGTCTATGTGTACTTTTATAGAATATGTGGTAGTGGTTCCATTTCAAGGTATTCAATGCCATCTGTGCGTTCAAAATTACCCCTAATCTATTTATCCATTTATGCATTTGCCGAATCTTTGCCCAAACTACCTTCTTGTGCCCACTTATCTATGGTTACTTTACTGTATGTATTCTACTATACGATACGCTTTGAATAAAATGCATTTTACAAATGGTGGAATCAGCTGCTTGTTTGTTTATATTTATTCGGGTCGGCGAGCGACTTTATATAATTATCAGCTTTAATAAATTACAAAATAACAGACAATGTCATTGTTTCAAATGAAATGGCTTCGTCGGTTGGTGAGACAAAATACTAAACCCATTCCGGAAGTGGAAGCCCTAAAATGGAAGCGACGTCTGAGTTTGATGTATGCTCTTGTAGCTTGGAATGCGTTCGGTTTCGTATGCTACATGGCCTTTACTGGTAAAGGCGATTGGGCGCACTACTATGGATACAAATCTGATGAGGAAAAACATGAATCCCAAGCCCTACAATTTAGCAAGCGTCTAAATGTTGAAAAAGGAAAAATTATAAGGTATTCCGGATTTAAGAAGGTAGAGGAGCTGGAATTTGATAATACTAAAGAAAAGTGAACCTTTGAACAATGAAAATTATAGCAATCTTCTATTATCACATTTATTTGTTGGAAGCAAGCATGCTGTAATATGCAGGCTCTACATGATATGTATATAGTTTGTAATTTAATATTAAAAATATTAAAAGCAAAGTGTATTTTATTATTTTATTCGTCAGTTTTATGGAAAGAGTTAGCCATGACGTAGTCTTTGACGTAACGGTGGGCTGATTGACATCCCTGAAACGTATCACAAACTGGATTCTTTTTGTGCAAATATTTTAACGAGTTCGTAGTTGATATGTTCTCGCTCACTCTGTAATATGATTTTGTTATGTCTTTTCATACTTATCGGCCAGTGGAAAAGTTGATTAGACTAAAGGTTGATACTATATTCGTTTTAACCGAGATTTATTCATGATTACAATTTTGGATAATAGATTTTGAAGCAAAAAACTTGATGATTTCATTCAGTAAGACATTCTCTCATTAAGCATGGTACCATATTCGCATTAAGCGAAAATTTTTCACGATTACTTCATTTAGATTATAGATTTTGAAGCAAAAAAACTTGATGATTTCATTCAGTAGGACATTCCTTCATTAGGGTTGGTATCATGGTACAATTAAGAGGTAGCGCAACTTATTCAACTTAGGTGAGGCCATGCGAACAGCTGAGTAAATTTTTTTTATTTTTGTTGACTCCTCCCCTTTTCATTGAGCTTAAACTCCCCTTATCACTGACCTTAAACTTTAATCGGACTGCACTCATTGATATTAAAGAAGTATCCCCTGTTCCTGAGTGGAATATTCATGGGAAATTTAGTAGTAACTTATATAAATCTTAGAACTGTATTCGTCTTGCTCTAACATACAGTGGATAATATGAAAGCTACCTGCTAAATGGGATAGCAAATGTGTTAAGATACGATATGGCGATAGCTGGTATAAGGCTTGCTACCGGACTTCTCGGTAGCTAACAGAGCTAATGGTCTGTCGCAATTTCGATTTGCAATTATTTTATAAAAAATCAACTATTAAAAAATCTACAGGATTGCACTTGTTGATTAGAATTTTTAACAAAAAGCAATGACTGATGGTTATGTGTACATGGGACACATACACCCTCGTTTTCACCAATACTAATACAATGACTTATGTAAGTCCCCATTACAATCACCGCGCATCATGAAGTGCCATGTAAAGTCCCCATATATAGCTGTCAAACAATCGATAATTGCAATATTCGATATTTCTAATGATATATATCGATAGTGTTATCGTTATTTTGCCAGCTCTAATAGGAATTGCAGTTTTAATTACAATAGAATACAACATAAATTAAAATATAATTTTTGTTATGTTGTGGTTTATTTTGTGGTCTTCGGTGAATTTTTTTCATATTGCAAAATGTTAATGCGAGGCATCCAGTTTAACAATTTAGAATATCGTCGTCGTCAAATTGATACCTTGAAAGTATTTAATGACAAGTAAGTGAGCGTTCATCAACAACATTTTTACTTCAATTCAGTGCTAAGTTCGGCAATTTTATTCACACAGTGTGGTCGAAGTGTCCGAACTGTCAGAATACTGCGTACATTTTGAATCGGGAGGTAGGAATTTTATCCTTACCGTACTATTGGGTTTGAATTTCCCAAATGAACGCCCCAAGCTATTGCTGTCGCCCATCATACAGCACAGTTGGATTAATGCTAGCAGCGGGGAGATAGAAAAGGCGCCAGGCTTATTAAACGTATGTATATATTTTTTTATTCAATACCATCTTTGTGGGTAATGTTCAAATGCGTGCCTACTGAAGGTCAAAGCCTTGATTTAATGTCTGTTTCAAGGAAATCCAGGTTTCAGCAATGACGTTATTAGTGACCTTAAACTTGTTGTTGCCGCATTGGCGAACATGTCAACAGTGTTATCCGTTCTTGGCCTTCAGCAGGATAAATAGAATGTGCAGTCACATTTGTTTTGTCTGTCTTTCAAGCCGTTCATTGGAGCATATGGCTTTATATTGTCTTTTGTGATTCTTGTATGGTTTGTTTGTTAGCCATACAGTATAATTGGCGTATTTTTCTTCTCTTCTAGTATTCACCGCACTCTGACCTTGGCAGAGTTGTACAAGCAATTATTAGAGAGTTTGAACGTTTTCCTCCACAAATCATTCAGTCGCACAGTCCAATAGCCCACAATAATGCCAGTTCCGCTCACGTTAATACTCCACATGTCCATCATTATCAACCCCTGCAAGTGGCCAAATCTTTGGATAGTGGTACTAGTAGCGGTGCTTCAAATAGTACCAATAGCAGCAAAGAAACTTCCCCCAACGACCCCACAAAGCACACATCTCCCCGACTCAACGACAGCAATTTTCCCAACCTCTCCACACTTTCGCTTGATGAACTGAAACAGCTTGATAACGATGATGAATTCTTCGACGATTTCATCGAAGAAATGTCAGTCGTGCAGCAGCTAAATGAAGAACTGGATTCAATGATTAACCAGGTTGAAAACATTTCCAAAGAAAATGAATCAAAAGAAACTCACCTAGTTGAGCTTAAACGGAAATTAAGTGATGATGTTACAACTCTTAAAAATTTAGGCGAAAAATGCGACCAATTGAACAAAAAGTATTTGAAAAAAACTGAGGAGTACAATCCACAGCACATAAGGGAACTGCTTCAAATTGCCGCCTCAAACGCCGATACGGAATGCGAGAGGCACGTTGAACAATTTTTAAATGGAAAAATAGACGTGCAAACCTTTTTGCAAAACTATACACATTCAAAGAAGCTTAGCTCGGAACGTAAGGCTAAAGAGGAGCGATTAGGACACCAACTATTGGAGTTGGAAAGAGCCGGCGGAATCTAAACCGTGAGAAATGTATTTATTTATCGTGATGTTGGGACAAAGATATGGCTTACCTTTTAAATTAAAAAGGCTTAAAACAGAAGAAAAATCTCAATAATGATTTACAAATGATGGGAAGAAGTCTACTACTACTAAGGCCTGGTAGCCAGGTTAATGTACTTTTTAATTTCAATAGTGTCATTTTATTTCTATCTTTTACTTCTTTTATATAGTCGAATTATGTAGCTGTTGTTTCTTCGTTTTTTTTTTAAATCATTCTCTTTACATTTTAACGATAATTTACAACTGTATTTTAGCTTTCCATGGTCCCCCTCTTCAACTTGTTAAAACAAAAACAACAATCTGTGAAAAATATAACAAATCAGCAGGATGGATACAAATATCAACAAAAGTTTCTTTGTAGTTTAAGTAGTAACTTAAATGTATTCTATTCATTTAAATATTTATTTATGATTTAAAATAAAAAAAATAACAAATTCTAAAAATGCATACAATTCGAGGGGAAATCCATATATACATAATTAACCCATTGTCCCGAGTATTGGGTATATGGCAGAAATAGAACCAGCTGTATCAGTCGCTTGTTTTTCCAAAGCAGTCAAGCTGTAACCAAATGAGTATCGGTCCACATTTTGTTATATCTCCCATAAAAGCAGATCTCTCCAAAATGGTTTCTGAGATGTTCTGCCATGACTTCCAAGTCATGCAAAATTCTTATTTGAATTCGAAAGAAAATTTGTAATTATATATGCAGTGTTCAAATATAGGCCACGGGCGGAGATGGCCCGTCGCTTTTAAACTTTTGCGAATTTATTTATTTCATTTCATGCAATGCGAAGCCATCAGGCCTATAAATAATCACACTATGCATAAGACGTACTTTTTCTAACATAAGTTAAAAAACTACTCAATTTATGATTATGGCCGCCCTTGTGGATAGGTTAGAAGGTGCGCCTATAACCGAAAGTATCTGAGTTCGAATCCTGGCGAGAACACCAAAAACAATTTTGAAATATTTAAATAGCAACAACAGATCTCTAAAAGATGTTTTCGATGTTTATGATGTTTACTAATTTTTATAAATTTTATACAAGTATATGACGTTTTCGACTTTTACAACTTTTTGACAGTCGAAAATCTAAAAAAATAGTCCCACGGACCTTCTCTGGCCACGATTGAATTAATATTCAGAAAAACTAAAAATGTGCTCGTTCAGAACCAGGGGCCTAATCACGGCATTCGATAACGAATTTGTTTTTGTTTCCAACAAATTGTCGACACGAAAACAGTTTTTTTTTTTTAATTTCATTCGAGATGGCGGAGGAAGACCTCACAAAAGCCAGGGTATAACAGTCAGCTGTCTTTGCTGCTTGCTGGTACAACGATATCTCTTTGTGATGTACATAATACTTCCTCTTGTATTAAAGTTCAACTGCAATTGTTGTTTATACGGTGCTGATTGGAAAGAAAAAAGATTATGTGTATATTAAACTGTGACCCAAAACCAACCTGTTCCTTAGTGGAATGTTCATGGGCAAAATTTGCAATTTGCAAAACCAATGGTTTGACGAAAACAAATTTGGATCGCGGCATTCGATGCAAATTTGCTACCGTTTTGTACAGCGTTGCCAGCATCAAAAAGCGAATTAGAATCAAAACAAATAGGAAAATTGAGTCGGCGATAGAGAATAAAAATTAATATTACTTTGTTTTGTAAAGTTAAATGCAAAAATTACTTTTTATTTTGCTGTAGTTAGTGGATTCTCTTCTCATGAAGACAGAATGAACGATTTCATGGCCGCCCGGCTATGCATCCATGCAGTGCTTCGATATATGTGTGGTCGGTTTTGGAAGTGTATGGAGGTGCAAAAAAATAATATAGTAAACGGCTAACTACTTCGAAGTGGTGAAATAGTTGAAGTAATACAATGGCTTCTAATATAAAGTTCAGCAACGATTGAAAACGACTATGGCAAGGTTTCATCTATGTATTTATCCTTTTTCCAAACTACATATACTGTCAACGAGACCACGAATTAAGGAATTAAAAAATTCTAGCTTTGTTATTCTCTTGTTGGTTTTTTGGTAGGTTTTTCCAACATATATAAATATAAGTTAATTACTGAGAAAATTGACGGGGATAAATCGAAATTATCTCACTTCCTGTGGTTTTTGTGCGCGTTAAGAGTGCTGCTAATACTGTCACATGGGGTTTCACTGTTTACCATTTCAGAGAAGAATGTTCGTATGTTCTAATATTAACTGTAACTAGTACGAGTGTCAAGGGATCTGTTTTCGTTGTAGCTACATTTTCATGTGGAGGTGGCGATCCTCGTCAAGCTCCTAATATGAGCAAGCTCGTTCCGGTTCAAAGGACCGATTGCCGCGAAAACAGGGTGGCCATTGGTAATTTGAAGGCTCCAATAACTCGCCTTGTCATATCGAGCATCATAGGCAATCAGTATTTGTGCAAGAGTCGGTGCCACTCGCTCTCTCACTGAGACTCTCCGTTCTATACCGCTGATTGTCCGCGACTGCCGTTGCTGCTACTCCGTATGTGGTATTCTATTATTCGCAACCTGTGAACACGCCCAGTAGCTCGCAGCTAAGCTTCTCGTGACAGCAATGATCACCACACAGATCGGACCTCATTGTTCCAGTCTGTGTGGTGCTCACAGCTGTACCGTGCCGGGTTTAACATCAACTATTTCATTCAAGCTCGAGGTCTTTCATTTCTTATTACTTGATTATATTATTTATCCGTCGATATTTCGCATTTCAATGAAATGCTTTGTTACTAGTAAACAAACAGACAACGGCTGTTGAAGATAGTCGCACAGCCTTTAAGTTTTTGTATATCATATCTTAAAAATCCATTTCATTAAAATGCGAAATAGCGATGAATAAATAAAGAAATAAGAAATCAAAGATGTCGAGCATAAATGAAATAACAACAAAATTAAAAAAATTTGATTATAGGTTATCATCATATTTCAAGTAATTTAATTATTTAACCAATTTCGTAATTTTAAGCCAGACGGCCCATTTTTAAAACTACAATAGAACTACATGTTTATAATAGACTACGTGCCCGTTGTCGATAAACGGTCGACAAGTTGTTTGCTTCCCTTTGATTTGGCGGAGAATATTCCCAAAAAAGCCAAGGTAATTCCATCAATATTAGTTAACAGTAACCTAAATCAAACGGCACTCGTTGATATATCCAAATACAACTACAAAGCAAATTTGCCCATACACATTCCATTAAGGGCCAGGGGCAAACTTCTCACATACAATGAACGCTACCAGATTTAATTTTAAGCAGGATGCTTAAGGAAATAAGGCCGAAATGAATCGGTTCGCCTGATAAATCAACGTTGATAGTTTTTTCTGATTACTGGAAAAAATGCCATATCATACCTCCTTATAGCTTTAATAATTACTTAATTTACAGTGGTGGAAAAAGAACAGGGCCAACAGTTGAGATGTTTTGGAAATTGCACTTATTCACACTCCAACATAAATGTTATGATGCACTATTGTGAAAATTTATTTCTCCTTGCTTTATCTACAAAATTTTGTTGATTTTATAAATTTATTTTGGAATTTTTTAGCACAAATTATGCAATACTTGGGCTCACATGCTTTGAATGACTCGTTTTTGTGGCAAACTTGTAGTTTTGCCCTTATACACTGCAAAGGAAAAACCAGTCGTTTTCAGATCATTATAAAGGGAAAACGAGTCGTTAGCTCAAAACAGTTTTCGTCTGAACATAATGATATTGAAATCAACAAGTAAGAAAACATGTTTACTTCTGCGAAGTAAATCGGAATGAGTATTAAGTTTTTTTTCTCTCCCCTAGGATTTTGAGTTACAAATAAAAAAAAAAAGAGTTAATTAGTAATAACAACGTTTTGATAACTGCCCCTATTATTTGTTCCAAGTGTATGTACCGAAGATATCACCATAAATATAAATATGGGTGAATTTAATGTGACTTGATCAAATTTAAGTTCTCCGTTCAAAATTCAACGGGTTTACGAATAATCAGTGCAAGCGTTTGCAGAAGTAAACATGCTTTCTCCTTTTTTTATATTATTCTTAGTAGCCATTGTCGCTATTATTTTTGCCACCACTGCAGGACGAGTAAACATTTTCTACGTGGCTAGTCCAAAACACTTTTCTAAAAATAAAAAGCCAATTTTATTTTTAGTACGTATATCAATTACATGTATTTACTGGTGTAGATTCATCGTTTTATATCATGTATTAAAAATGAGACATGAAAACAAGATAAAAACAAACATACAATTCAAAAGCAAGAATCAATGAGCATTCGCTTTCCGTCTCTCTTTTTCTTTATATATATTGTCGAACATTTTTTAATGACTGACAGTATAAAACAAACATCCTCCGCTATGTAATGTTTGCCAGTTGCCCTTTTAACTTATCGCGAAAGCGTTTGACGAAACGAACCAGTAAAAATAAAATTAGACGAACATAGAACATAGAATAATAATAATACTAAATGTGAATGATTGGATAACATATATGTAAATCTATGAAGTCTATAAAATATAAAAATGTTTATATATAACTTGCATCCGAAGATTCGTTTTAAGTAATGTCTTGTTGTAATTTGGAAAGATGACCTCCTCTTGTGAATTTTTCAAACTAACTTTAGGAGTGTGCCCAATCAAGTAGCTCATATTTTTGTATTTTGCGATATTTAATGATTATATATAATGATAAATTATCTTTGTCTGTATGAAATATGTTGTGGAAATACTATAGATTAGATTGTAGATGCGCGTCGCTAGATCCACATTGAAGTCTTTTTCATTCGAATGTTTATAAAACGCTTTTAGCGTTTTTTTTTTGTAGTATTTGTTTTGAAATAAGAATGTTAAATGATATTAAAATTTTACTGATCCATAGCTTCTTGGCTGGTGTCATCAACTTCCATTCCGGATGGATCCTCATCGGGTTTTGCAAGGGCATCGGTCATAACAACTTCTTGGACAGTTGCAGCATCCTCCTCCATGGGTTGGTCGTTTAGAGCCAATGTTGGAGGTGCCTTGGGGATGGAAACCCCAACATTGCTTGCATTTGCAGTTTCGTCGGCTGTTTCTACAACTTGAACGGGCTTAATCGTAGGAGCGGGTGTGGTGTTGGCAGTCTCTTCTGTGGGATCATTTGTGGCTACTTGGTCGCATACGATATTAGAAGTAGCTTCTTTTTCGGCGACATCGTTTTGCTCAGCAACTTTTTCGATTTCGCTTGAAAGTTCAGTCTTTTTTTCTGCCTCTATTCCCTCTTTTTCTGTTGCTTTTTCCTCCAACGACTCTGTTTTGTTTTCCGCTGCCAAAACATTTTCAATTTTTTCATTGCCTTCAGCATCACTTTTCTTAGTATCCTCTTCCTTTGGTTCGTCTTTGTTTGCAGTATCTGCTTCTTCGATTTCTTTGCTCTCCCCCGGCTTTTCTGGCTTTACCTCTGCATCTTTTTCTGCTTGTAACACTTCTGTTGTATTTGTCTCCACCTGATCCTTTTCTCTCTTTTCCGTTTCCTGTTTCTCAACGACTGTTTTTTCTTCCTTGTTATCCACTTGATCTTTATTTTCGTTTTTCTGTGATGCCTCCTTTAGCTCGACAGCCTTTGCGTCAACTTCTTCTTCAGCCTTAATGTCAACTGGTTTTTCGTTTATATCTTCAGATTTGGTTTTTTCCGTTTCTGGTGATCTAACCTTTTCATCAGGCTGATCATCGACTTCTTCCTTATTAATCGAATCCTCAGTAGGCTTTTCAAGTTTATGCTCCTCAGTTCGCTGCACTTCATTTTCTTCTTCTTCTTTTTTAGATTCAATTTCCGTCTTGTTTTGTCCTACTTTATCTTCTAATGTTTCGTTCGATTCTTTGTCTATTTTCATCATTTTAGGACGATCGTCATTTTCTGCTGTCGCTGTTTTAGCTTCATCTATAACTTTCACCTCTTCATTGGGTATGTCCCCATCCTTTTCTTCTTTGGATTTTTCTACAACTTCTTCGCATTCCATTTTCTTTGCTTCTACTTGTTCTTTTGTCATTGTTTCTGATTTCTTGACTTCTTCATCTATATTTTTCGAATCGTCAGGCAAATCAAGTTTGGCTTTCTTCGGATTAGGCAAATTGTCGTCATCGTTAGCATGTGTATTCTTGGACACACTCTTTTCTCCGCCCTCCTGTTTTGTTTCTTCTTTGGCTGCCTCTACTTCTGCTTTAGTGGCTGTGCCATTTCCATTGGTTGTTTCAGAACTATTGAAAAGCCCCTCCGATTCCATTTCAATGTCTACATTGACGTCCAACGAAAGATCGCCATTAACAACTGAATCAAGAGAGTCTCCATTTTCTGACTCGGTTCTCTTACGACCTGGTTCCACGGTACTGACTACTGAAAGTAGGGAAATGTTAAGAAAATACCCAAAGCCATGTTAGCCATTAACCAATATGCTCTAAACATAGAAATAAGTGATTGGGATGGACACAAAGACAACCACGAATTTGAAGCAATACTGGTATGTGATAATGCTGAGAATAATGAGTGGCTTACCAAGGATATTTTTTTCCAGTGCTCGCATAAATTTGTCAATCCTGCTGTATTGCTTCCGGGGATCAATAAGTAACTCACACAAACGTTGTATGGTGAAAGGGGCAGCATTAAATAGTTCAAGACGTTCAAGTAAAGATGATTTCATGCTTTCATAATTGAAAGGATCAACATTTGGATATTGGGGAATTTCTGAAACAAAAAGTAAATTTATTGGGGTGCAGTCTTTATAGTTGTACATAATCAAATGCCCTATAATCATAGCCTACTTAATAAAATCAAATAAAGTACATACATACATCAAATGTTGCATTTGAAGTTATGAAATTATTGACCTTTTGACACCACAAAATCGAAAAACGCATACAATTATATGAAACACAAAAATAAAAATGATCTTATTAACCACATAATGCTTTTCCTAAACCGCCATTAAACTAAAAATATTTTAATGCAAGAGATTAAATTCTAAAGGTACATTTAAATAAAATTTAAGGGTGTAGGTGAAAGCAAATAGTATGTCGATATACGATACGGTGACTTACCATCAATTCTTGGTGTAGTGTCGTAGAAATTCTTTATAACATTCAAAAGTTTCTCACGGAACAAATATTTGAGTGAGGCCCACTTGAAAACCGTGTCGCCCGTTTTAGCGACATATCCAAGGTAGTCATCCAATTCCTTTGGAATGTCTTTTTGCTTGAGGCGCGTAAAACGGTCCAAGATTTGCATTATTTCTTCATGATTCTCCATCGTTACCATTATCGCAGCAGATTCCTTTCAAATATGTTAAAATTAAGCTGCTATCCCGACTGTTTCTGTACCGTTTTTTGGTATAGACACACACGTCTTCTCCTTTTCTTGACGCTTGGGTAATTCCCGGTGACTTTTTTGGAGCAAACAATAAAGCGTTTGTCAGACAAGCCGAGTAATAGCTGCACACAAAAGTGAAGTTTCTAAGAGAGTTATAGACTATGATCCAGATCCTTGGCACAGCAAGCTTCAACGATGAAAAGCAAAGTTACGAAGAATAGCAGCCTGTTTGATCAGTGCTACCAACCACTTAATGGTGACTTTACATGGCACATCATGATATGTGGTCATTATGTAGTAGGTGTGTTTTATTTACCCATTAATGGCTGGTTCTTTGTTCGTTTTTCACCGTTGAAACCCCATGTTTCGCGATTACTTTTTGTAAATCTACACAAATAACAATGATAAAATAACAATTCTATTCAAATTTTAACATAAGTAATGAGAGAATGTCCCACTGAATGAAATCAGCAAGTTTCTTTGCTATTATCTAAAAAAAGTGATCAGCGAAAAATATTGCGAATATTATTATTGTTATTTGTGTAGTGTTTCAAAAAAATAATCGCGAAAATGGGTTTTCAACTGTGAATAACGAACTTAATACCCGTTTACACTGCTCATTAAATCCGGGTTTAAGGCTTCTCTTTATAAAGAGAAAACAGATGATCGAGCCATTAAATCTAGGTTTAAAGAGCAGTGTAAACGGGATTATAGTACCAGCCATTAACCGGATTTTCTCGCTTAGTATGTATGGATAAAATGTTATCCCCGATTAGCTAAGCGGCTAATCTTATCGCCGCTTAATATTGTAGTTTATTGAAACATGTATTGTCACCCTTTAATCTGAAGGACAAAACTAAAAGAGGCAGAACGCAACATATTTATTTAAAGGTTAAACGTTCTGAAATCCATACGGATTGGTATTCTATTCTGCTTTCGGAATAGTCGCTGAAATGTTTGATTGTTTCGAGAGCGAAATTTAACAGTAATCATTTGTTTTTATTTTCGTACCAAAATACGTTTTTATCTGCACTAATGGCTTTATATTTATTTTTCGCAAATAATTAAAATAGCGAAAAGATTAAACGAATCATTGAAACCAATAAAACAAACAAAAATTACGCCGAAAATGGCTTCAAACCAGAGACCACCTTTTTAAATCCGCCTTGCTAACTTGATTAGCAATTGCCGCAAAAGCAAATGTCAAAGTTGTTTAATTAATAAACGTTGTTTTACAATTTATCTTAATCAATTTTAAAGTTTTTTTTTTTACCATTATAACACTGCTTTGTTGGTTATGTGTGGAATATTGAATCAAATAAAACATTGTTTTAAGATCTTAGAAAAAAATCACATCTGTGTTAATGAGCATTTGACATTTACATTTGTTGTAAAATCAAAACAAAAATAAAATAATTGTACTCAGAATGATCTACCCTATAAGTGAATCCTGATTGTCAGCAGACTTCTTCCTTATTTTTACTTTGGCTGCTGGCGAAATTGAAGTTGACTACAGACTCTTTGATTGGGTTTGGACAACTCATTTTGTTACAGATTTCATGATTGTTGTGTAGTTCCGTTTGTCACCGTTTACCACTTGAGCGACATTCTTGACAGTCTTCAAACGTCAACGGCATAATTAAAAAAATAAATTTATTGTTCTGTTCAGGACTGTGGGACTTTTTGTATTCTCTGTGTTTTAGCAGTAAATGCACTTTGCATGAGGAAACACTAAGCAAGCTTCTTTCTACAATCCAGCCAAGCTGACCAGCTTGGTATTTGCATTTGAAGGTATGGCAATTTGGAGTCTTCATTAGAGAAACTATGAAGCTATACGACGAAAGATAAGATATACACATACACAAAACGCGAAAAGCAGTGTTAGTTTCCAAATTGGAATGAAATGTCCTCAAACCCAAACAAGGTACATCTGAATGCAGCAATATGGGCCAATAAACCAAAAAATCTTATAATTGCCGTAATATACTTTAAAAATGAAGTTCTGCTTATTTATTCGTAATAACGACAGTGTTCTGCTTCAAGAAAGACTCGTTTCGGGAGTCAGTGTATTACGTGTAATGTGCAGAATTGCACGATTAACAAAAATACGGAGACCAACGGGAAAAGGCTCGTACTTGGATGGAAAGTATTTTCTTATACATTTTATGGAGTTGTTTGCATCGATGTGTTGCGATATATGAATAGTATATGTTGCGTTTCAAATGTCTGGAATAAGAAGAAATTGCCCTTCTCACTCACCAGGTTTGCCTACAAACTATTCGTTGATAATCTGGCATTTTCCTTGAATGGTGCAAGAAGGAGTTATTATGGGCTTAGAAGAGACTTTGGTTTCTGAGCCAGTCGCAAAATTCAAATTCTCTGTCGGAATTTGTCGTAGTGAAATATTTGATTAACTGGGTGCCCTTAAGCAGGAGGTACCTTTTTATACTGGGACAGTACTGTGTATACCATATTGGTTAGTATGTTGGTTGTATGTTCCATGCCAACAGATTCTTAGCATTAGGCATCTAGGGTTTGTATTATTGGTTCTTGGGGCACACGTTTTGTACGCCGTGAAACACCTCGCCTTATGTACGTGCTTTTAAATTGGTAGAGTAAATGTTGAAGTTACGATTATGATTCAGTTTTACGTGAAAGTTATTTGCTGTTTCTATAGCTGCATTAATATGTGGAGGTGGCGATCCTCGTCAAGCTCGTTCCGGTCAATAAGACCGATAGTCGCGGGAACTATACGGTCTTTGGATATTTAAAGGCGCCAATAACTGGCCTTGTCATATCGAGTATCATGGGCTCACAGTATTACCAAGAGCAGGCGCCGCTCGACCTCTCACCTTGATATTGCCGATTGTCCGCTACTGCAGTTGCAGCTTATTCATATACGAAGTATTCCACTACCCGTGGGCGTGTCCGTTAGCGGAGTTGCTCGTGATGACGATGTACACTACATAAATCGGAGCTCAGAGTTCCAACCTGTGTAGTGCTCGTAGTCATCCCATGATGGTTGTGGTTGTAGGCACATTTTTGGAAGTAGAGGTGCGATCCTCCTCAAGTTCCATAGGTGAGCAAGATCGTTGGGCTAAAACTCTTTGAGAAGCATAATATTTAGCAACTTCAACGTAGTTTTTAAAATTCTGGGGAGAGGGTTAAAACTTTTCTGGGGGATGCTGGCCTGTCTACACTTATGACTATTGGTTGTTTTAAGGCCCGATTTTCCTCAAGTCATTGTTCAAATTGCTTTCGACTTGTATAAATAAATTTTTCCTCCATATGCAGGTTAAAAGTAGGTTTTAATGTTACGGAATTTGATACAAAAAAGTAAAAACAAGCCTTGGTTATTTACTGATACAATTTCTATGACATTTAATATGGTTAGTGATATGACGCCCATTACATATGTGCGGATATTGGCCTATAATTGTCAAATTTTCGATATAGCTCTTACATAGATCGATCTCTCAATTTGAGTTCTTGATACTCAAAGTACGCAAACCGTATTTTTTTCCAATACGATAAAGTTGAATATAGGGGTATTTATTTTTAAACGTCCTTGTGCTTTTGTTATTCCTTTGAGTTCAATCCTTGTGTATGGGTTGCACTTTTTTGTGTTGTAGGAATGGAGGAGCAAAAGGTAATTTTTACCCGATTTTGATGAAATTTGGAAGAGCGAGCTTTGGAAGGCCCCTTCACCTTTTTGTTGAATGTGGTTCAGATCGTACCACATTTGGATATAGCTCCCATACAAAACAATCTCCCGAAATAGAGTATTGAGTTCATAAACTTGGAGACTTGGCGCTGAGGTCCTTTATAGGCAACATTCTGTAACCATGTTACATTTAGAAAATAAAACTTCCAAACATCATGTATTACCAACTCTTAACATAATCAATCTCATATTGATCAAATCTTAAGAAATGACAAACTATCTCACGTTTTGGCCTTATACTTTAGGATTAATAATGTGTATATATGAATTGCTATATAATTTAAAACAAAATACAGCAATTTGTAGCGCCAGATATACATATATATATATATATATAAATATAGCCCAATATACAATTATATCTAAGGCCAGATATAATTATATCCAAGGCTAGATATAGTTATCTCTTTGGATATAATGATATATAGCAGATTTAATTATATCTGGTCCCATATCCAATTATATCTACTACCATATATAGTTATATATAGCATCAGATATAACTATATATAATTGGATATGGTAGATCCATTTAGATCTAAATGCCCAATAAGCATCGGCATAACCAACCAGTGGATCTTGATTGTCTTTCTTTTCATATACAAGTTTTGCCGTTACTATTATTTTGATTGCTTGTCAATGTTTATCAGTGGGATGTTCTTGGAACCAGCCAACATACCCTACATAATAGCAAATATCCGATCTATAGCATACCACATACATAAGACTTCCGAGTAATTTTCTATACGGTTTGTTATCGATTGGTTTTTCCGTTTTTGAAGCTAATTTCAATCCTTTTTTCCATTGGTGTTTTCACGGCTTACAATCTTGCATAGCTAATTTTTCTAATATTTGAGATACACTGGCTTCTTCCCTCATTCCAAGAAAATATGTAAATCGTCGACATACAAAATAACATACATAATTCCGGTCACCGTAGAGCAGAGGTTAGCATGTCCGCCTATGACGCTGAACGCTTGGGTTCGAATCCTGGCGAGACCATCAGAAAAGTTTTTCAGCGGTGGTTTTCCTAATGCTGGCAACATTTGAGAGGTACTATGCCATGGAAAACTTCTCTCCAAAGAGGTGTCGCACTGCGGTACGCCGTTCGGACTCGGCTATAAAAAGGAGGCCCCTTATCATTGAGCATTTGTTTCATTCCAGCAACTTGGAGCTTGCTTCAATCCATAAAGTAATTTTAGACGACGACAAGCCATTTTGATTTCAATTTGATTCCAAACCTTATTTCTTTTCATTAACTCCAATTCTTCTCTAATCACTTCCTGCCATTTTTCGACGTCAGGTCCTTAAGATATGTCACCGTAAGTTTCGGTGTGACCACCTTAACCGTCGCTATACGCTGATTATCCCATCGTAAATCCCGAAAACTTATTTGGCGGTTTGCGGTTCCACATTCCTAGACGTCAATATTTTCTTAGTCTCCATATGATATAACTTATAATCATTAGGGACATAACCGAGCATCACCAGCTTTTTCTCCTGGCATCGAGTTTCTTTCGCATTTGTTTTGGGAACCAAGCGTAACCTTTGCAACCAAATACTTTCATCTTGCTCACATCCGGTTTTTATCCATATCACATTTCAGTTGGTGTAATATTTGCTGATATTGTTTTTGTTGGACTTCTGTTAATTATATATACTTCTGTCAAAGCAGCTTCGTTCCACATTTCGTTGTTCATGTTTAATAGAACTTTACTTTTCAGTAAAGTTCTATTAAACCTCTCGGCCACTCCATGTTGATGTGGAGAGTAGACAATAGTTTCCTCTCCTTGATCCTTGATCAAACCTTAGTTTAGAAATTGATCGCCAGAACGTCGCAGTTGCCATAGCTTCGTATTGCTTGAATTTTTGAAATACATCCAACATCTTTTCGATGGTATAGATGACAAAACTGGGACAAGTCATCGACAAACGATACCAAATATCTCGAACCATCTTGAACAACTGTATCTATTGGTCCACATACACCAGAATGGATTGTTTCCCAACAAACTTCAATACCTGCGTATGTCATCGTTTTAACTGAAAATAAGTTGTCTCTTAGTTCTGGCACAAAACGGCCGTCTTTTAAAGTTATTTCCACAGATTTATTAATTTTGCCTTTAATTACCCCTGTCTTTTTAGCAATTAAACATTGGTCATCCTGTGCAATTTTATTTGCAACAGGTTGGGACATTTCTCATTTTCTCATTTACCAAATGGTCACTTGCGCCAGAATCAAGTTTAAACTTCACACAGGACTTACCAGCACCTGCCATAAAGCACACATTATCGATGCCATTTTGCTGGGACTTGCTTCTCTTTGCAGCACTGCGAGCATCACTCTATCGACATTCATTGGCCTCATAACCAACTTTACAGAGGTCAGTATGTCCGCCTATGACGCTGAACGCCTGGGTTCGAATCCTGGCGAGACCATCAGAAAAAAAATCCAGCGGTGATTTTCCCCTCCTAATGCTGGAGACATTTGTGTGGTACTATGCCATGTAAAACTTCTTTCCAAAGAGGTGTCGGACTGCGGCACGCCGTTCGGACTCGGCTATAAAAAGGAGGCCCCTTATCATTGAGCTTAAACTTGAATCAGACTGCACTCATTGATATATGAGAAGTTTGCCCCTGTCCTTTAGTGGAATGTTCAAATGTTTGCAAAGTTTGCAATAGTGAACGTTGTTTGTTCGTTGAACGTTCGTTTTGAAGTTTTTCTCTCCTGCAAATGCTGTTTTCGCAGGCACTTTCCACACTTTCGTAGTCAATTATAACTGCGTACTAGCTGCTTTTGTACTCAATGCTCAATTGTACTCAATCCAATAAACAATTGATTTGCTATAAACCCAGTCTGTTGTTTCCTTAAAAGTTTATTGAGAGGACGGACAATGCCATTTGAGGATGATTTTGTTGAAGACCTTGAACTTTATCGAATGGTAAATTCTTCATCCTCGAAGGGTTAAGAAGACTCCCAACAACGAGCTTAGTACGATCCAAATCGGTCTATAATCTGATATAGCTCCCATATAAATCGATCTCCCGATTAGTCTTTTACTGTCGCTAAAAGCTCCAATTTTGCCCGATTTGGCAGAAATTTGATATGGAAACCTTAGACTTAGTTGATTTGTGGACATTTTTAGCAGAATCCATAGTAGTAATTTACCTCGTTTTTATACATATGTGACATGCTTCTCGAAATCCTATAATGCTAAAGAATTATTATGCAGTGGTTTTGTCTATCATTTTGTTTACAGCCATTTCTTAAGTTTGTAGTTGCTAGGCTATTATGATATCGAGCAGCGTATCACCTCATTGCGAAAGTATTTTTTACCATTTCGAATTTTTTACTTTCTTTTAGATTGGAAGCTGGCTGCTGACAATTGAACGCAATAACTGACACAAGATTAGCAGCAATCTTCGAAATATACAATTACTATCGGCCCAGAGTATATCAGCTAAAGACTTTTTGACTGACCTACAAATGGACGAGCGAGAGGAAATACAACAGAATAATATGATATCCAACCTTCCACTACTTTTCGCAAATGGCTACCCAACGTCATTGGAAAAAATTTCCGAGACTCAGTTGGAAAAGTTTATACCTTTTATGGTGCAATGTTCCTTGGGCCACATTAACCTGCAAGGCCAAGTTGAGTGCAGTGAGCCCGAGTGGTGGCCCGAAGATTTGACGTTCAATATTCCTCTGCGCAAACCGAAAACATTTCACGGCAATTGGGTGGAAAAACTAAAGGAGGTTGTATTAATATGTTACGAATTTCACAAAAGCGTTTTTCTTTTGAGATTTTGCAATGATTTGTCGTCGTACGAGCATGCGAGTTTGCGCTTCATCAACAACTACAATTCAACGACGTCATTATTTGATCGCAGAAGTAATAAGCTTCTGGTCACGTTTCGCAATGAGAATATGTCTTATGACCAACCACAAAGACTCCGAAAATGCCTGCTCCAACAAAAGTCGAAAAATGGTCACTCGTCGGTGAACTCCCTGCAACAGATGGTAGAGCCTGCTCCTTTTGACATTTATCTATGTGATAATTGCGATGCAGAATTGTATTCGAAAGAAGCCATTTTGGTTCATGAAAAGACTTGCAGTGTGGAGGATGACGATGATGTTATTCTGTGTGACACTCCAGAGCCTGAACCGGAGCCGCAGTGCACGAACACCATGGAAGACAACGAACAGCGTATTGGCTTCTTATTGAACTTCAATCTACAATGCAAGAGTGCAAAGAATCAAAGCCAAAATATTCAAAAAACTAAGGAAATCGAAACAGCTTGCAACGGATCGCCAATTGACAACTTAAAAGTGGACAGCAGATTTAAAATCATAGACAAAAAGAAACGGATATCCAGACGAACCCGAGCAGTGCATTCGGTGTGGCGTTGCCCCACAATACCACTCTCCTCACCGGCGGGCCAGTTGCTGTTGCGATCGACAAAAACTTCCATTACTCCTGAGTATCTTAGCGAACGCCTGGAAAGGATTGAGAGATTTTGCCAGGCACCGCTTCTATCGAAATTGACGACCAAGCCCAAGTTCTTGGAGAAAAAGCAGTCAACTTCCACGCCACACTGTAGTTTTAAGAAGCCCCAAGAGTACAGTACTCATTTGTACATATTTCCCCGAAGACAGTTCTCGCAAAAGCGACGAACCGAAAACGTTTTACTCTTCAATTCGAGTCTATTGAGACGCTGCAAGCCAATTTCGGTTCGCTTGAAAAAAATAAACGAAAACAAACAGAATACTCCTAGCACCAAATTAAATATTAAACTAACGCGTGACAATTGCCGTAGTTCTAATTGGAAAATATCATCATGTCCATCGGCGGAAATAATTGTTGATACAATTGATTTGTGCACATCCGACGAAGATGAGGACACTCAAATAAGCTATCGACCATCCAATATATCTTACATCATAGACTATTAGCATATACTATTCTTAATTTTATAGTAATAATCACAGCATAGGTATTCTAAACACCTCCATATATCTCAAATCAGTGGATAATTTGAGATGCTATCACTTCATCAATATCATCGTCATAATTTTCATAAATTGCGTTTCCAATAATGCCAATACTGAATGACCGATTCACAAGTAGTGCTGACTGACAACACAAAAAGCGATTGATTATGAAAATGGCTATCAAACAGCGTGTGATATAGATGACTCAATATTGTTGTATTTCACAAATCCGATGATTTTCATTTACGCTCACTACCAGGGAGCGAGCCATGGCTCCCCTCAAATGCATTGAATCAATTATCCATCCACCACTCGGCATCGCATTGGCATATATGTACATAAATTAAAGACAAATTGACACGAATCTATATCATACAAGAAATGTTTTTGTTTTAGACGCGATGAAACATTTTTACACGAAGAATTTAATTTTGGCTTAGCTGCATACGTCTGAATTATTATTATATATATATATATATACAGCCTTTTATATTATATATATATCTCACTCAACCATACACATGTACGAAAATGTTTTTTGTTTCTCTTATTATAGAATATCTTTTTGAATCGCGACTTTAGCAAAAACGTTCCCACAATATATTTATAATTTATTATTTCTCGTTTTCCTTCCTTGTTAACATGAATCTTACTCTTACGTTTGTTTTCATATGTATACATATTTTCTTTTTTTTTTTCTTTCTACCAGAACCTTAAGACTAATTTTCATTAATTTATTTTGTAATGTTATATCCTTAGATGAAATAAAATATGTAAACTTAGCGAAAGTATGTAATATTTCTAAATACAGTACAATGGGTATACATTTGGTAATCTACAACTGAATGGAGTTTTGCTTTCTCTTATTGGAGACTGTATTTACCACTACGGGTGATAATTTCAATGACAATGGTGATTTTTTTTATGAGCTATAGGAAAGTTAAAAAAAAACATCTAATTCAGAAAAATACATGAAATCTATATATGAATCGATAGTACGGTCCATATAATTTAATGTTTGAAGATTATTTCATGCAAATGTTGACCGTTACTCCATCCGCTTAGTCCAATTTTGCCATATCTCTCCAACATTTCGGCTGGTATCTCACGAATTAATGCTTCATTGTTGTCTTCCAATGCGCCAATTGAAGCGGGCTTGTCTGCATAGACATCAGCTTTAACATTGCCTCACAAAACATAGCCTAAAGGCGTTAAATCGCTGATTTAGGTGGCCAATTGACCAGTCCCGAACGTGAAATAAAATGTTCATCGTACTCGCCTCTCAATAAGTCCATTGTTACGTGTGCTGTGTGGCATGTGGCATCGTCTTCTTGAAACCACATGTCATGCAAGTCAAGCTCTTGCATTTTGGCAAAAAAAAAAACGTTGCATATCATCTCACGGTAGCGCTCACCATTCACAGTTACATTACGATTCGCATCATTTTGGAAGAAGTACGGTCCAATGATGGCACCAGCTCATAAACCGCACCAAACTGCCACGTTTTCTGGATGCATTGGTAGCTCTTGCAATGCTTCTGGCTGATCTTCACTTCAAAATCGACAATTCTGCTAATTTATATACCCATTGAGCCAAAAATGAGCTTCATCGTCCAATGGAAGAAGCGTGCGATGAACTTTACAGAGCACTCATTTAAATAATAAAATTCAATAATTTGAAAGCGTTTGTAAGACGATTCATGGTTAAATTATAGACCAAACTGAAGATGTGAGCAATTTGAGCTGTGTTAACAAAAAGATTATAGCTAAAAAATTACCCTTTAGAACAAAGAAAAAAAGGAAGTACTTATAGCAATACTAATTAATGTGATCAAACAACCCCGGTAGACGGGACGACAGTATCTCAGTCACTTTTGGCGACGTATCTGTGACTGATCCGAAGAGGTGCGCCATGTTATTCAACCGTTAATGTATTGTGCATCCTGATATTGACAGGGGTAGGAGCAGATCCATTCGTCGTATCCGTGGTTTCCGAGCCAAAGAACAGCCATCACAATTTACCGTGGACGAAGTTACATTCGTGGCTCCAAGTCATACAAAGCGTTGGGCCCCGACGTAATCTCCACACTGATGCTGAAGAATCTGGATCTTCCTGGTACTCGACTACCTTATAACTGTCCTCAACCTGTATTTGAACGCTCTTATAGTACCCGATGACTACCAGATGGGCAGAGTGATCCCTCTTATGAAGCCTGGAAAGCACCCGAGTAAGGGGGAGTCGAAAGACCGTAGAGTTAAAAAGGTAGTTCCCCGAGCTGGGGTGATATCTCCCGCATTGTTTAAGCTCTTCCTATCCTCCATGCAATTGGCCAGTCTCACGTGGACCACCTCCATCCGTGCGAAGACATAACTACATGCTGTCTAAGCAATACCTTCTGGGCTGTTACAATCCTGCAGATGCAGCCGCCTCAACTCCTACAGCAAGGATTGATGCCAACGTGCAGGATGTATGTCTCGATTGTGACCAGGGACCACACGACATACGTCACGTTTAACTAGCCAGTCAGACCCACTCGTCTCAGATCCCGATCCCTATGGGCGCAGCCCAGAATCAAGTAGACGAATGAACACAACACACTGTTACAACAACAATATCAAACAAGATATTTTGTTAATTTTGAAGGCGAAATTTGAATTCATTGAATAGCCATGACAGAAAATTGGAAACTTTTAATAATTTCTATCGCAGTAGTAACTCCTCGAATCCGCTCCATTTTTTCTTAGAAACAAAGGGGGTTTCAAAACCCAATCCCGTTTGACGCTGCAAAGTAAACTTTGTGCTGCGCGCAGTGCTTGTAATGTAGGCAGAGTTGACATGAAGATTTTTGCTCAACATTTGGGCAGTTGACGTTTTTGCATTAAATTTCTTTACGATTTAACGATTTTGAGGTCAAAAAATTTGACCGTTTGTTTTAAAATGGGTCACAAAATATAGGTGGCGAGATTTTCAAAAATAGTAAAATGGTTTTAGTGGGGGAATGAAAAATTGTACGATTAAGTAGGATAATAAAAAAAGGGTGATTATTGAAATGTTTGGAAAAGTTGTCTTTAGAGCAAATTTTAATAAACTATGTACTTTTGAGAAATTTTTATTAAAGTTTTATCCTTACTTTTATTTTACTCCGAGAATGTTTCATCCAAATTTTAACTTTAGAGAAAATGTAATTGAAAAATTTTGGTAAAATGTCTAATTCTTGTGGAGATAGTCGACTAATAAAGTTATTTTTTTGATTTTTTTTTTACCGCGGCTAACCTCATATTTTGTAATTTGCCAAGACATTTATGAACCGTTTTTTAAACTATATGCTGATTTACATAGATAGCTTACAAAATTTAATTTTGCTGCATCCTTTCACAATACCCGTTTCTTCAGTCAAAAGTTATGTGGGTTTGAAATAAAAAATAGAACCATTTATGCGCTTTTGGCATCACGAATAAAATTTTGTAGGGCCGAGGTGACCAATTTGGGAGCCGACCAATGGTCATCCGGGTTTTCTAGGGTCACAGTCTGGATAACATCTCTGCTATATCCATAAAATATTTCGTGAAAATATCTATTCGTTTACAAATGGCAGACTTATTTCCACAATTTTTTTTCAGTCCCACTGTGCGAAGCTGAACATCTGGCGAGAACACCAGAAAAAAGTTTCAACGGTGGATATCCCTTAAAAAAATGCTGACTGTCGCCAGCATTTGTTACTCAGCCTTGTAAAATTTTATTATTGGTGAAGGTCCTTCGCCATTGCGTCTTGTATATAATGTGTGTCACAAAAAATCATGACTCACGGTTGCAAAAATATGTTTCCCGAAGTGAAAACACACATGTGTCTTAAATCATAGGGTTGTGTTCTACGTTTAACTTTCATACCTTGGATAAACTTAATATTATTAACCAAATGAAAAGTCAAAGCAATGTGATCATTAGTTTAAATAAAAGCGACAGTGACAACACCCGCGTATTTGCAATATTTAAGTTGCTTACCGTTAAACATGGTATTTGTGTTAGGTTGGCAATGTCGCTACATCAACATTTAACGGCATCACTGCATTTAGTTAAAATCTAAACCCAATCAAAGAGTCAAGAGTCAACGAGTCGTGCGAAACAAAAACCGCTCGCTTTAGCGTCAGAGGACAGCGGCATGAAAGTGCTTGTTAAACAACATGACGCCGATTCTTTGATTTGCTGCTGCAGTGTTGCCCTAATTCAAATCCGCACAATGACAGATTATCATCTGATTTTGGCAAAGGCAGTACGAAAATTAAACATTCCTAGTTAGAATTTGACAAAGGCAGTACGAAAATTAAACAGTCCTAGCTGGAAACTGCGCAAACTAAACAGACTTTAAAATTCAAGACAGCTCGACAGTTAAAGTGTATAAACTTTAATCTTTATATAATTATAAGTGCGCAGTGTGTGTGTGTGTTTTTTTTTTTGAGAAACATTTGAGTGATCCAAAGTAAGTTGAACACATTTCATATATCACATAATTTTGTAGAGTCGAATTGTATATATTGCACAATTGTACAAATTGCAAAAATTTCCCCCGTGCTTTCGGTCAGATCGACAGATTTAAAGACAGGAAATGCTATGGCGTCATCGGCAATGATGAAAAAGCTCCTGTGGCTTTCAACGTAATTACGAGAAGCTCAGCTGGGAGTAATGTGCGCGGATAGTGGAATACTCCATATACGGAGTATCTGTAACTGCAGTCGCGGACAATCAGCGGTATCGAGTGGAGAGTCTCAGTGAGAGACCGACCGGCACCCGCTCTTGCTTAAATATTGAGTGCCTATGAAATTCTATATGACAAGGCGAGTCATTGGTGCCTTTAAATAACCAATGGCCATAACGTTTCAGCGGTGATCGGGCCTTTGGACCGGAACGAGCTTGCCCACGCAGTGAGCTTGACGGGAATCGCCAACCCTACATACAAAAGTGGTTACAACAACAACTTTCCCGCGGTGAGAGGTCCTATAGTCCGGGACAACTTTTTTTGTTTGCAGTTATTGGTAAGAGAGCAGCACGCAAACGTACTATCCCAGCTGATCTTCACTACAAAATCGATAATTCTGCTTATTTACGTACCCATTGAGCCAAAAATGAGCTTCGTCGCTGAAATGGAAGAAGCACGCGATGAACTTTCTTAACAGAGCCAGCTTTTTGATAATAAAATTCATACTTTGCCAGCGTTGTTCGCTTGTAAGACGATTCATAGTTAAATTATATGAAACAAAACACGAAACGTCCGTAAGCTGATTAAACCACTGTTGCCAAAATGATAATAGCTAAAAAATCACCGTTATGTAAGGCTTAAATTAGGCCTTATAGCTAAGCTTTAAAGCCTTCTAATAGAAGAATAGAATATGCCATCTAAAATGAAGCTTCCAAGAGGATTACCTTGCAACTTCTACAAGTTTGACAAGCGATGCCGTCCGTAAGAATTTTATCTTTCCTTCTGTACTTACCGGAAGTACCCCATAATATATATGGGACATATGTGAGTGTCTTCTTATGTTTAGGCAGTAATTCTGTCCTTCTTAAGGCTACGTATTTACCGAAAATCAAGTACTAACCTGGCAGTACCACTCAATGATAAAAAAAAATTCCCATGAACATTCCATTAAGAAACAGGGCCAAACTTCTCACAATCAAGCAATCAAAGAGTAAAAGGGATCTCCTTTTTATAATCGAGTCCGAACGGCGTGCCGCAGTGCGAGCCCATGGCAGCCGGTTGTACTTACCGGTTTGGCCCGATGGAGTCATTCATCGGCAAGGGCTGCCGCCTCAGTGTATAACACTTTGCTAAAACAACCACCGAGAAATTTCGACATGGCTAGTACCTAACAAATGTCGCCAGCATTAGGAGGGGATAACCACCGCTGACATTTTTTCGTGATGTTCTCTCTAGGATTCGAATCCAGCCATTCAACTTCAATATGTGTTCGAAACCATAGTGTACATTCTACGTCATTTTAAGTGAAATCCTTTGAGAATACTTCAGTTTGTACAAGCAACAACTTGCTCTTTATTTTTTCTTACCTGAGTTAAGTATGCAAAACAAAGCCTCATTTCGGTAAAAGGAGGTATGGATGCTTTCTTTTAAAGAATTTTACATGTCGACACTGATCAATACTTTAAGTGGCTTTAGTATCTTTTGAGCGTGTGCATTTAAACAAGCCAGAGCCAGCTGGCATAGTAAGATGTACCTACACCTGTTGTTCTATACTTACTATACGTGCAGCAGAAGAAAAACGCATAGGAGATTAAATATTGTGCCAATTCAAGATACATTAATATATTTGTTTTTCTTTCCTCTTACATAGATACAAATTTCCCTAAGAATCGATAAAAAATAAAGTATACATAAAATATATGTGTGTAAATGCATATATAAGTAAGTTTCATCGAAACGTGATTTATTGCATCAAGATTTGCTTTTAATAAGAATTTTTACTCATTTCAAATATAAAACTTAAAAGTTTCAAAATTAGTATAAATCACTGTGATTTTAAAGAGATCATTGTTCAAACATTTCTACATCATTTCTTATGCTGTGCATGTGCATTAATTTTTGCAATTTATTTAAACTGATAAATTTTCCTACGGTGTGTGTGCGTGTGTTTGATTTCCAACATAATCTCCTTGTAACCGTTTGGTATTTTGTTTGCTTGGTGTTTTTAGTATATAAAAATAAAAACGTTCAATAGATCACAGATCACACTGAAGCTTGGGATGGGGGAACATATACGAGTTTTTCGTCAGACACAACCTAACATTCAAAACGGTTATTATCGTTCTTCACATTCTTATTAAATATAAGTACATATATACATACATATGCGTCAGGGGGGAAAATATGTTGTCTTAAAAATAAATTTAAAAAGTATTGATATTTTTTTTTATTTGGTGTTAAGGCATTGCTTCATTTTTATTTGGAAAGTGCTTGACGAACAGATTGATGTGCCACTTTCATTAAACTTTGAACCAGGAGTGTTGTCAAATGTTAAGCAGTGATATAATAAAGGATACAATAAAAATACAAAGGTACAAAAATCCTTAAAATAAATTCAGAGCAGATAATAGCTTTGTTGAAACTGATATTGGGCAAAATAATCCACAATGTTTGAATATTCTAAAGCAAGCGATCAAGGGTTTGTTACTTTATTGGTGCTATTTTTCAGAATAGATATTGAGGGAGCGCAAATGAAATTATCAACGGTACAAGTATAAATATTGGTGATAGTGTTACTTGTCTGTCATTGGGGTAGCTTTCAAGTATGCTGATGTTGTTGTTGTTGTTGTAGCAGTATGTTATACACTGAGGCGGCGGCCCCTTGCCGATGAAGAACTCCATCGTGTCAATCCGATTGATTGATTATGATGATGATGATATTTAGCAATCAAAAGAATGGTATTTGGTTTGGTATTTTCAAATCTTGCATAAATGAAACAAATAGCAAACAAACAGGATGATATTTGTTTTATTTCTGTGAGATTAAGCGCTTAAACGTAATTTTCTTTTTGAAAAATCTACGCTTATTGTTGCTACTGATCACTTTCAACCGGTTGAGCAGTAAATAAAATTTTAATGAAGGTTTATAGTCGAAACATAAAAAAACTTAGTTCAATTTCACTCCTATTGCCAGCTATTTTTCTTTTTATACATTTGCCCCTACATAGAGATGAACTGAAATGCATTTTGATTGCCAATTGTGTGAGCGTTAGGAATTCTATTTTCTCGACGATTTTAATTCCAAGCGCTTTTTTAACACTTGGTACGTTTGATGCATGGTGCGCATTTGAAATCGTATGGATGTAGTGACGTCACGCTGTAACTGTTGCACTTCCTGTATGTCCTTGCGTAAATTAATGTACTCGTTGCGTACCTGTTAATGCAAATATGTTAAATATACAGAGTAAAATAACAATATTTCGGCACCTGAAAATCCTACCTCAGACATCGACTCCAGCAACTCCAAGACACATGTATCGTCGATTTCTTGGTTACAGTCCAAACAACGGCGCTCCACTTCATGAAGCTTGTGTGCCATACAATTCAATTGTGAGCCAGCATGGGCCACCTGAAAAAGGGAAGCAAAATAATAAAAAAATAAGATATTTAGTCTTCAAATGTAGACCTTTGTCTTTCAAAGGTATTAACTATTTTCTCATTCGCCACTTGAGATTTGGTATCGATATTAAACGAACTCCCTCCTAATGCTGGCAACATTTGTAAGGTACTATGCCATGTTAAACATCTCTACAAAGAGGTGTCGCACAGCGACACGCTATCATTGAGCTTAAACTTGAATCTGACTGCACTCATTGATATGTAAGAAGTTTGGCCCTGTTGCTCAGTGGAATGTTCATGGGCAAAATTTGCAAATTCGCATTTAACAAACTCAATGTTTACTTTTAATTGCTTTTTCTTTTTTCAAAGTAAGTTATTTTTGCACAGCAGATTAAATTAGAATTATTATGTACTTCCAAAGTGACAAAGTTTCTTTTATTCCTACATTTTTGGGAAATAATGTAAAATAGTGTTGAGTATGCTTAGTTTGAGCGCCTCGGTGAATTATAAATTGGGTGGAGTTAAGAATGAATTGAATTTATTAAGTTTCAAAACTACATATCCTTGATTGAGAATTCTATGTTCCATACACCATTTTTAGATAATTGAGTTTTTGTCATAATTTTGGCAGTAGTTTCGGCCTGTTTTTCCTGTTTAAGTTTCTATGGCCAATTTGTTCTATGCGGACTTTACGTTGCCCAATTCCATAGTCTTATTTAAATTTCATTTTGTAAACCAATTTGTTGCATTTTTTGGCAACAACTCAATGTCAAGATCATAAGATTTGGTGCAGTTTACATCTAGATATCCAAAAACAAACATTTTTCTACATCTTTGAAGGCAAAAATTTTGCTGGGTATTCTTTGAAGTCGAAAGCCAAAATATATATGTACACATACAAATAGGTATGGGTGAGGTTGTTATTCGTTTGGGTGTAACTTACTGCATATTTTGTTAAATAGGTCAGTCAATATGTCCTATGAACTTGGTTAAGTTAAATGTCAAATTTCGCTGCAAAATATTTGCCATTGCTTGAAAAGTACTTACAGATTTTTCCAATTCACTTATATCTTGATATGACGATTCCATAATTAGGTTAATGTTCAATTAAATGTATTTAGCATGAAACTGGAAGCATATACTCCCCACTAACCACTATAAGAAATTGGTGCCCTTTCTTACAATTAACTTTTTCGTCTGCGTATGTATGTGTGTTAGTGTTTTTTTTAATCTATATATTTTCAAATTTTACACTATTTTAAGGAGATTTTGTTTGTTTGTATTTTGTTTTTTTTTTTTTTGCTATGCTCTCTCTTGGCTCCTGTCTAATTCACTTTTAGAACTGCTTGTGTAGCTCTACGGGCATTTCCTTTTATACAGTTTGGCATTTGCTCTTTGTGTGACAACTGAACTCTTGGCATATTGGTTACTATCTATGTGGTGTCTTCGTCTAAAAACGTATCTATGTATGTATATACAGCATACTTACTTTATCATCTCTCTGGAATTTCACTCAGCATCCTTTTGAAGGTATCGACCACAACTTTACGTAGGTTTTGTTGTGTGCCGGCATTTGAACTGATAACAGCAAAGCTCTCAGGATTGTTTACGGCAGGAATGAGCATGAGCAAACATAGTTTTACTCTTTGTATGCTCCGAAGGCGATGAAATGAAATGTTGAGAAGCATAGAGTATGAGATACTACATTTAAAGAGCCAACTAATTATAACCCAATAATGCAATATGATTGGAATTTGCAAAAGGACGTAAAAGCCAATCTTGAAGTAGATAATTCAATTTACATCTCTATTGGCAAATATGCAAATGTAAGTTCAAATTACCCAAATACTAAGAAGAGATTTCGTTTGCTTTAAATAAATTTTTCGAAATGCCGAGGTGAATAAGTTTAGGTGACTGCCAAGAGGCGTCCGCACCACCTAGAGCCTTAAACCTTTGCACATGATATCGATAACACCTTGGCTTTATCTACTTCAAATTTCAAAGAGTTATCTCCATCCGTTCTCATATGGCATATTTTGTACTATTTTTTCGATTTTCTCCCACTTTGCAGCGTGCCGCAGTGCGAAACCTTGGGGAGAAGTTTTTACATGGCATAGTACCTCACGAATGTCTCCAGCATTTGGAGGGGATAATCACCGCTGAAATTTTTTTTTATGTTTTGCCAGAATTCGAACCCAAGCGTTTAGCACAATAGTCCGACACTCAAACTTCTGCGCTTCGGTGGCCTCCGTTTAAAGTAAATTACATAAAGCTAATTAATTCAACATAGAGGACATGGTGCCGGGTATTTACGACCACATGCACCATTGAAGAATGGAATTTCTTACTTAATTATAAATTTAAAAATTTATATTTAATTATGACTTCATATCTATGAAAGTAGCTCTTCGCATTAATAAACCCTTTTTTAATTTGGAAACTTGTAATTGAAACCTTTTGCATTTAACGTGGTATAACTTGGTACCTGTTTTTTCACCCCCGCTTGGAGTAGCGATAAAATGGCACATTTTACATGGACAAGAGAAGTAAAATAGAAAATCTATTCAAACAAAAAATGAATAAATTGGCATTTCAATTAATAATATGTTTTGCGCATACACGGAACAGGCGCCTAGGAGAAAGTCTATATTATCATATGCTACTTTACTAATTGCGGGACGCTTGTCGGTGCTTCCTGCTTTTTCCTGTATTGTAATTACTTCCGTCTTTATGCATCATAACATATAACTTTCACCGTGTGTACATGTTTTGTTTACATTTGTGTCAATGGACCTTCTATCACATTCAGGTGGCTAAAAAAGGAATACATGCAAGGGGCAATATTTCATATGTTTTTAACAAGGAAGTGAAAGCAAGTGCATTTTTCGGGATTCGTTCAAATTCAAGTAGTAGTCAAAAAATTGTTTTGCCGGTTTTTTTTATTTGTATTTAGATAAAATAAGAGCCGAATAAAGAATCGAAATAAACAAAGGGGGAACCTGTAATTTAATTTTTAATTTATTATTTATTTTTATTTATTTATTTGCCCAGTCTCGTAATTTTAATCCGCACGGCCCAATAATTTTTCATTTTTGTAATTTTATTGAGATTCCATCGCAGGATATTGTGTGCATGGACCATTCTGTGTAATGCTTTCATTCATTAATTTTTTTATTAATCAAACATCGCCCACCCGGGTTTTACATTGATAGATTGGAACATTTTCAGGTTTTTATAATACAAAAATCAATATTAAAATCTAATATAATACTATCACTAAAATAAATAACTAACAAATTTATTGAACGTAAAAAAAATTGTTTAAAAAAAAATAGTAACATAGTCTAACGGACAATTAACCATACAAACACCAAGAAAAAGCAGCAAATGTGAGATATTATCAGTGATGAAAATTGATTCAATTGTGTTGCCTATAAGAAATGTTGGATTAGCTTAGACTTAAAAGTTTGTTGACATACTGAGATGTTTTTAAGACTAGAAGGAAGAGTATTCCAAAGAATTCAAACTGTGTGATGTTGCTAAAAAGCATTTGACCGGGGGCAACCCGCATCGCAATTTCTGATTCGCCATGAATCTTCAACAGCGGGATTCGTCAAATGGATCATGGTTCTTTACATACCAACCCGATTAGAGTAAGTTGTAAAGCACAACATCTGAATTTGAACAGGGCTCTTAAAGACGAGTTGTCCCACAAGCGCAATAGAAGACAAGTAAATTCTTACTTCCCTTATTCAAATCCAACCTATCCAACAATGCCAATAGCAATGAGCGAAAACAAATTCAGGTTTGGATCACACATGCTATATTTAAAATTTTTATATAGAAGTCCAAACACGGAAAGAACATTTTGGAGGATTTTCCGGACAGTGAGATCGTTATTGCTGGGGATTTCAATGTCCATAACTCTTCGTGGTTTCCACACGACTCCGGAGGGCCAATGCGCCGAGCTCAACATTTACTTCCGCAAAATTAATTTTAACTGGAATGAGATTATTTTTTCCAACTAAAATAATTTCGGTTAAATCAAAGGACAAAAGCTGGTTTAAAATTGGCGTATAAATAAAAATGCCAGTAATGAATTGGTGCGCAAGCAGACAAGAACTTTGTGCGCCAGAGTACTTAGTTGCGAAAAGTTTCGGCAAGAACAGCGTCTTCGTGCCAAAGTTCTTGCTTCTCCAAGAGGAAGTAAGAGCTTTTGGTCGTTTGTGAAAACGGCGAAGGGCCACTCATCGGCTATCCCTACTCTCATTAAACACGACCAGATATTCACTGACCCGGTTTTAAGGCTAACCTGCTAGCTGACATATTTGCGAAAATTTCTTTCCTGCCGGAAAGCGATCAACCACTCCCCCTTATTGAATACGTGCCTCGCTTCAGATATATTTTCGTACACGTGGAGTCAAAAGGTTCTTGAAGATCTCGACGTAAATAAATCCCCGGGCCCGGATGGCATACCATCACTTGTTCTATGCAAGTGTTCTTCGACGCTCACTCGTCCTTTACGCAATTTCTTCAACCTTGCCTTTCGTGCGGTTGTTTTTCCGGCGCATTGGTAGTTTGCGTACGTGAAGCCTATCTCCAAGAAGGGTGAGACGACCAACCCTGCGAATTCCCGACCAATAACGTTATGCTCCGCGCTTTTCAAGCATGAGATACTAAGAGTCCAATGGTCTTCTTAGCGACGGACAGTATGGGTTCCGCAGAAATCGCTCCAAGAGTGACCTGATGGCATTCCTGTCGGAACGTTGGTCACCATACCCGTTTGCGGCTGACACCAACCAAGTCTTCGAGAGATTAAAGGCAGGAGGCGGATTGTGGTCGTAACACTCAGCCAGTATTTTGTTGCACGCAAGACCCAGTGCTGCTTGATGTCTCACAAACGATTCACTGACACTTTACAATCGTCAATATGTATCGACGGTGTGTATGTCGAGCAGTCAGAGGTTCTTGATTATCATGGCATGAAGATTCAATATGATGTTCGTTGGTCAAAACTTGTATTGAAAGTGTCGAAGGAAGCATTCAAGTGCTTCGGCTTTCTTAAGCGGTGTAAGAAATATTTCACTCCCTCTGATCTTCTTAATATATACATTGCGTACATCGGGCCGAAGATGGAATATAAATAACTTGCATATATGGGACGGAGCTTAAAAATCATCCCTGGGTGTTGGTGTTGATTGGAGATGATAGGGTATCCATCCCTATTGTTTCCCTTGAGCATCGTCGAAATATGGGTTGTATAGCGCTGTTCTATCGATTCTTCCACCGTTTGTGTTCTTCGGCAATTAGTCTCCTGATTTCTGACTTGAGGTGGTTTGTCAGAAATCCAAGATTTTCTAGAAGCGCACACCGGTTTGTAATCGATTGGCCAGCTGATCGGACCATGCGCTACCAAGAAATTTGTTTTTTTTAGCAAGGACTGTTCGTATGAGGAATCGACATCCGGCAGATGTCTTTCCCGCTACCTACGACATCCAGAATTTCAAAACAAATGTCAATAAACACTTCTTTTAAAGCAAAAAAGCTTGCTGATTTCATTTAGTATGACATTCCCTAATTACTTGTGGTAGAATTTAAAAAAAAAATATGTTATCATTGAAATTTTTGTAGTGTTTAAAAAAAGTAATCGGGAATTTTAATGAGGTTTTTTTTGGGTTGGAAAAATTAATTTATTAAAATTACAAACCGAATTGATACAGTATTCAAAGTGTTTTCTATCCTCCCGGCATCAACATAAAATTAACAATAAAATTATTTTACAGTTTTACAGTTTTGTATTTAAGTATTTTTGCTTTAAAAATTAGTTCTATAACAGTTGTGTAGAATGGTGTACATCATTCTTTATTTTTAAGTAGAAAACAACATTTATTTTACCTACATAATTCTTGCTATACATGTTACTAGTGTACATATTAAAAGGTACTTTTTGCTGCTTCTTAATTTCTAAAAATGGTTTAACTTTGGAAGTGTCAGTTGGTGGCGTTTGCAAACATTTTTAACTGCCATTGTCTTCATCGATTGGTTTCATGTAGTAAAGGCAATATTCCTTTTTTAGTACTTGATGCTTCCCAATTTCACAGGTGAAACGTATTCCACGTTTTTTATAATCCATATAACATCTCAAAAAATGTCTGTTGGTTTCATGAACATTGGGGTGCTGCAAGTACTCATCGATAGGCATCCACTGTAGCTTGGCTATTTCTCGCTCGCAGCGTGTTAAATCCAAAGACTTTGGGGACAAAGCCACTACGCAATAGATGTCAGAACAACCAAAAATTCCACCATGAGCATGACGTATACTTATGACAGTATTGAATTCGCACTCCACACCAGTTTCTTCACGAACCTCTCGTATAGCAGCATCCACTATGTTTTCTTGTGGTTCCGCATAACCACCCGGCAGTTTCCAACTATTAGGTATTAAGGAGAAGCGTTCACACACCACCAAAACTTCGTTGTTCTCGTTTACGACAAGGCCACCAACACCTAGCATTGTGTGAGAATAAACTGGAATATTTTCATATTCATCATTCGGTAGCCATCGGTAAAGAACAACGTATCCCTGCTTTGCATGATGAAATTCAAAACCAACCTGCAAGGAAAGCATACAATCGGTTAGGGGTATTATAAATTAGTTGCAAACAAAAAAAGGAACGAGTCACATATGAATTGTGTAAGCCAACGACTTGGCTTTAAATTTGTATACTAATTTTTACAAAATCGATGTCCCATATAAATTCTTTACTTTTACTTTAGTTGGCTATGACAGAATATTTGTTCCACTAGCCGAACGTAGAATAGCGTTCCAAGCACCTCGATCTTCTGCGCTCATTCTAAAATCTCTGACACCAAGTTTCGAGGTGTCTCCCACAATTTGATCTTTTTGATCGGGCTTTTGGTCTTCCCGGTTTGCGTGTACAACCGTGATTGTCTTCAAAAGATTTCCTTGCTGGAGCTTCATCATCCATTCTGACAACATGACCTAGCCAACGCAGCCGTCGTCATACAGCTCATACAGCTCGTGGTTCAAAAGTCGCCTATATTCTCAACTATCGCAAACTGGTCCACATATTTTACGAAGAATCTTTCTCGCAAATACTCCAAGCACTGCCTCATCTGCTTTCACAAGTACCCATGCTTCAGAACCATATAACAGCACGGGTAGTATAACTTCTTTATATTCTTATATTGTTTAATATCATTTTTGTTTGTTTTGTGTTTAAGCAGAGCTTATAATTTATATTGTGTTATCAACTGCCTATATCAAATGAATACAAATATACTGCGATCTTGCAATCTTGGGCAAGGAAACGTAAATTGTCTCTGATGTATGTACAAATTCCTGTTATAAGGAACTTAGGCCATTGATATTATTCCATAACATTTTTAAAAGATTTTTAATACTGAATTATCAAGTAATAACGTATTCCTATAATTTAATTTTTACTTCTTTTACAGAGAATACCAAAAAAACATGATAAAGTTCATAATGATACGCTAAGGTATGTAATTTACATTCACATTTTGTTGATTCTTAATCAGGATTTTCTTTCTTCTGCATTTTAATTGTTTTATTCGTAATAATCATTTGCACTGATTTGTTTGTATATTGGGTTGCCCAAAAAGTAATTGCGGATTTTTTAAAAGAAAGTAAATGCATTTTTAATAAAGCTCAGAATGAACTTTAATCAAATATACTTTTTTACACTTTTTTTCTAAAGCAAGCTAAAAGTAACAGCTGATAACTGACAGAAGAAAGAATGCAATTACAGAGTCACAAGCTGCGAAAAAATTTGTCAACGCCGACTATATGAAAAATCCGCAATTACTTTTTGGGCAACCCAATATTATTGGCTATTTGTTAATTCACCTTTGTTAAGTGTGGTACCCACGAGGAATGTTCGGTTTTTACAGTAAACCAAATAGCTCGACGTTTTTGTTCTTTCCAATAGGCCAATGACTCTGTAATATACAAAAATATTGACAAATTATTCCTTTACGCTTTCTTATGGGGTTTTTGGGATTACACTTACTCTCCAATTTGTCGGGAAAATGTTCATTTTCTTCATATTCCTTGCTGGAGTCTATGGTGACCCCATTGAAACGATCTAAAGATCCCTGGAATACGCCTGGTGGCGCGTCCATGATATTTTGATATCTAAAGCAATGACAATTAAAAGCTATACCATAGAAGCAACATATCATATTTGAAATAACTCTTACTTATGGAAAAAATCTGAGCTCTTCTTTAGCTTCTGATTTTCGCTGCGTTCGTAGACTTTATTATAGTTAACAGTCGTTAGTGTACGTAAATTTCGTCGTGTTGCTGCTCTACAGATGGATTTAACTATTTGCAAACCGATCCACTTTGGACTAGACGACATTTAAGTTATGAGAATGTGAACACTTGATCAAAGTTCTAGTTAATTACAATGTGCCTCAATAAAATAGTGGCATGAAAACTCAAATGTTAATGCAAATCAACTATTGAAATCATCAATTTATTTATTCGAATCTGTGCCGTTTTGGAAGTCCACAAAAAGAGTAAGATAAGGTCCAGACACCTACATACGCATATGCACATCTACTCACTCTAGCACTAATAGTGGAACACTTATACTATGCTACATACATAGGCGAGAATTCATACTTGCGAGAATATTACAAAGTAAAACAAAAACCTAATGAACACACAAAAACAATAACAATTAAGATAAGCACTGGGAGCAGAAGGTTATGTAAAAAATTACTGAATTGTCTGTAAACTAGCAAAACTAACTGACGCTAACGCTAGCAAGGGGATTTCTATGGGATGTCCAACTCGCCAACACCTTGTATTTCCCCTTAACCAATGGCAAATTTTCTTTTCCAAACTGGCAATTACATTTGAATTTACACAAATGAGGTCTGTGTTGCACAGCACAACGGCAACTGTCGGTTATTGGAATTGTGGTTTCCGTTCAAAATAATTCGAATTTCCAATAGAACTCGTTTATATCCACAATCAGAGCGCATCGGTGGTTGCTTTTGTATTTTTGATTTACTTTACTTTGTACAATGATAAAATTTTTTACGACTAATAGTTAATGTTAAAATTTAGAAAAATGTGAGGTACGCGGAAGTGACTCGTTTATGACACCATACGACAATTTATTAAATAGTTTATAATAATAAGAAAGAGAATATCAAAACAAATTCGATGATAAATGTTTAGTCCCAGCTGGTCCTAAAGCAGCAATTACCGGGTAAATCAGTGGGTAACCCGAAACAAAATTCAGTAACCAATTACCTACCCTCAATATTATTTTAACATGGGCATGTGCTTTAGAGTAGACATACCACCAGATGATAAATAATTAAATCTTCGTATAAATAGTGAAGTGCAAAAATAATGACATACCTCAAAACATACAGACGATATGGAAAATAAGACAGGAAGCCGAAAGGCTTCACAAGGACTTTAAGAATTTTGAACCCCATCAATGGTATTTCCATGAAAGGACATTCAGATTAGATAACGAATACGGAAAAAAGCCAGAAAGCAAACCCGGGAAGGGTCTAGAGAATTTTGAAAATTTTGAAAGGAATCCCGGGAGGGGTCCAACGGGGTATTACAGCTAGTATTTAAAAAACATTTTAGATAATTTCTATGTTTGTGAGCAAATGTTTGTTCTTAAGTGTGATTTTTTAAGTGCTATAGGAAAGTTTTTCAAATGAAACACATAAATTTCCGAAAAATGCATGAAATCTTTATATGAATCGATAGTACGGTTCATATAATTTAATGTTTGAAGATTATTTCATTCGAATGTTGACCGTGATTGCGCCTCAATTGGTCCATTCGCTCAGTCCAATTTTGGCATACTCTTTCCAAAATTTCGGAAACCTAAACGCCGAACGTGAACTCGCCTCTCAATAGATCCATTGGCATGTGGCACAGTCTTGTCGAAACCACATGTTATGCAAGTCAAGCTCTTGCATTTAGGGCAAAAAAAAGTTGGATATCATCTCACGATAGCGCTCACCATTCACAGTGACTTTACGATTCGCACCATCTTTAAAAAAGTACGGTCCAATGATGCCGCCAGCCCATAAACCGCACCAAACTGCGACTTTTTCTGGACGCATTGGCAGCTCTTGTAATGCTTCTGACTGATCTTCACTCCTAAATCGACAATTGTGCTTATGGGTACGTAACCCATTAAGCCAAAAATGAGCATCGTCTCTGAACAGATGATAGACAAAATGAGCGCGCGATGAACTTTCTTAACAGAGCACGCATTTTGATAATAAAATTTAATAATTGCCTGCATTGTTCGTTTCTGGTACTATATTCGTTTTTTGCGATATTTTTCGCTGATTAGTTTTTGAGATAATAGATTTTGATGCAAAAAAACTTGATGGATTTCTCGAACTGCCAGGGGTGACATTCTATTCTTAACGCAGACGTTGTTTATTAATGTCAATGCATTCACAGGGATATGGTGCATCTTGATGCGTTATTATATCCCGATGAATGTTGCAAAAGACAAGAGGAAAAAATGCTGCTAAGTTTGCACTGACAAGTTTATTTTTCCCATCGAAATAAAGCCGTTAAATTCATGTTAGCTGCATGTACTGCAAAGAGGGTTGATTTTTATATTTAACTTAATCCTTGTTGACTTTTGTTCATGGCGCGAAGCATTATATTCTTATAACAAATACTCTGGAATAAATACACATAATTTGGCCATAAGAGAAAATCTTCCGACCAAACATTTGTAAAAAAACCTATCGGCTAGTTGGCGAGCCGACCGAAATTGAAAAAACCACTCAATGTTTGAGTACATTGAGTGGTTTTTCTTATTTAAAAAACCACAATAAATCTAGCACGGTGTCTACCGATTTTAATAGAAGTTACATATATCTAAATCTGAACCAATTTTAACCAAAATTAGTCTTTGGACTATAATAGTGATATGTGGAAAAATTTTATGATGATTGGTTGAAAAAATGAGATCTCCACCTTGATCCAAAAAAGACAGACGGACAAACGATACCGAAAGATACGCGAACAGGCGGATATGGTGTTTTATTTTTTTCATCACTATCACCACCACAGTTGTGGTGTAAATTCAGTTTGTGTTTTTATAATACATGTCCCATATGGTGTCAATTAAGGTTTTTGAAGATATTTTTAAAGAACAGATAATGATGAGTACCAGACGATAGATCTTACATTGCCAACATGCCTTTCGCTAAGGACACACTTCTACCACTTCTATTTTGCTACATCCATTAGGAATGATATTAATAATATTAAAGTTATTGCTCTTCAATATTGTAGTTAAAAATATAGTAGCGTTAATATTGTAGAGTTAAAAATAAGCAACAGTTAGTGCTCTTCTATTTTTTGCTTTGACGAAAGATATTTTCTCCATTTGCTTCAGGACTAGGATTTAGAAGCTTAGAAACAACTTTGGTTTTTCCAGATCTGCCCCAAACTTGTAATGTTGTACAAGTGTGGTAGGACTCAATTTGCTGAGTTAAATGAAATAAAATCTGGAATTATTTTCTGGTGTGTTGCAGGGGTTGGTTTTAGGGCACCTTTTATACTTTACATTAATGATTTTTCAAAAGTCCTAGGACCAAGTCAGTGCAACACTTTTCTCTTTGCCGATGATATGCTTATTGATTGGATTAGATTGACAAGGATTTGAATTTTGGTAGCCATATTGACATTGTTCATTCTTGGGTTCATGGTAAAGATTGTACTCTGCTGGTATTCACCAGCTCACGCCTTTTAAATGCCACAGATTCTGTACGCATTGGAAGAAGTATCAGGAACTTTTGACTACAATCTTCAGAAATTGAAGCAAAACAGGTGGTTAGATTTTTGTATAATGTTCGTGTTTGCGATCACATTTTGAGGTACGTCAAAGACTTTCTGGGCACTTCCTTTTACCGTTATATTGATCTACGCAATACTATATTTTTCTACAAAGGTTGTTAAAAGTGGAGTGCTAGTGCCATTTTGTGAATATTTTCATTTTTCTCGCTTAAATAAAAGTAATTAAAGGGAGTTAAATACATTGTTTGCTTGTAAAACAAATGTCTTCTCATGAATTAAGAGGGAAGCAAATGATTGGTTTACTTTCAACTAATGGGATGGCTATCAGCACCACATGGTTTGGAACTCTGAGCACCGACATGTGTGGAGATTATCGTCATCACGAGAAGCTCAGCTGAAATCTACCAGGCGCGCCCAAAGGTTGCGGTTGGAAGTCGTAACAAAAAAGAATTGCGCCCTCTAAGGCTGAAGAAGTCAAGATCCAAGATCGGTTTATATGGCAGCTATATCAAAACATGGACCGATATGGCCCATTTGTAATACCAAATGACCTACACTAATAAGAAGCATTTGTGCAAAATTTCAAGCGGCTAGCTTTACTCCTTCGAAAGTTAGCGTGCTTTCAACAAACAGACGGACGGACATGGCTAGGTTGACCTAAAATGTCATGACGATCAAGAATATATATACTTTATGGGGTCAAAGCCGAATATTTCGAGGAGTTACAAACAGAATGACGAAATTAGTAGGCCCCCATCCTATGGACATAAACCTAAGCCAGTAATCGGCTTGTTGTGCGTTCTAAAAACTAAAAAGTAATCTAGAAAAATACAATTTTTAGTTAGGAATTCCGTGCTACTTACAAAACCCTTAATTGTTTTCCATACCACTCCCCTAAGTTGGTTCATATCTGGTATTATAGCGTTGTCTTTTAGCCGCGAAAGTCGGACAATGCTCCAAGAAAAATATAACAAATTCAAATAAAAAAAATCAGTGCCAAATTTTGTGCAGATCGGTTGAAAATTCTAGCTATATAAGTGCAAATCGGGCGATACATATATATGAGAGCTAATAAAAAAATCTAAAATCTGAACAGATTTTGATGAAATCATGCAGATATGTTAAAATCAGTAAAAAACAGTCCGTGCCAAATTTTACAACCTGCACTTTTATTACAAGAATACATGGACTCACAGACGGACATGGCTAAATCGATCGGTACTTATTAATGGGTCTAGCTCTTCTCCTTCTTAGCGTTGCTCTTCTCCTTCTTAGCGTTGCAAACAAATGCACAAACTTATAATACTCTGTACCACAGTGGTGGTGTAGGGTATAACAATATATAAATTTTCAATAGCGTTAAAATGGCTACGAAGTTTTAGTCGGAAAACATTGTTGGAATGGGAAAATATTCGAAGTTGGACGGATGAGGCATTCCAAAGAAACAGTGTAGATGGAAATTCAGAAAAAAGACTAATTTTTCTTCGTCAATTTGTACACCTATGTAGGCATTGTATAAATACATTTGTTTACAAAAAAAACTAAAAGTTTAAAGGCCAAATATTCATTAAATGCTGATAAAATGGGAATCTAATAAAATAATTTCAAAGAACATTTGCTCTTTGCCATCGTATATACATATAAATGGTGTTACGATTAAGGCAATATTGGAATAAATTGCCATCATATACCTATATATATATATATATATATGTATGAGGTTACGGCTTGGGCAATATTGAAATAAATTGGCTGCGTTAATGAGAAAGAAAAGTAAACAAAGAAATTCGATATATAGGACTCCAAAAGAGAGAAATACACTCAAACGTTCGGCCAGGCAGAAGAAATTGCACCCAATTTGTATATTATGATCATAAGGCTGAACAATAATATCGTTTAATGGCATAAATATTTTTATTACAGTTTTTGATTAGAAACGTGTTTAGAAGGTAACTATTAAATAGTCATATTACATTCAACCCAGTAACACTTTACGCATCATATATCTACTTGCATTACTACTCGAGTGAGGTCTTGGCTCTTCTTCGGGCTCGATACATTTCGATGAGCATAGATATTGCAGCAATGGGACTCGGTATTTGCCACAGAAATCCACAAATTTTATGTGTTCCACGCGATTGTCGAAGAAAACGCCTTTGCAGTTGGGATTCACACAGCAATTGGCACAACTGAGATATTCCAGTAGGGTTTGGGGAGCATCGCCGGTTTGAACTTCTAAGCCATTAGACTTTACTATACGAGCAGATAGCTCCATTAGGCTGGGAGGATTAAGAGCCATATCTTGAACAAAACGAACAACTAGAGGATTGTCTCGAAGGCTGAGCTAGAAATTTAGATTTTCGTCAAATGTCTGTATTTCGAAGTATCACAAATCACTTACCTCTGCCAAATTTTTTAGAGCTACAATGTCACGAGGCAAATGTTTTAATCGATTCTTATGTAGTAGCAAAGATTTGAGGGTTTTCAAACGAGCAATACTTGATGGCAGACTTTCAATAAGATTATCGCATAATACCAGCGCCTGTAGTTGGGTAAGCAAACCAACCGATTCTGGAACTTCTGTGATTAAATTTCCTCCAATTGATAGGACTTGTAGGCTAGAAAAAAAATCAGTGAAATACAGTGTCGATTTAATGTTTCCCCTAGCAGAACAAGGTTATTCAAAATTAATTGTAGTATTAGATGGAGATTAGAACAACAAGCAACAAGAAATAGAACATATTTTAACAAGATCTTAAAATTGAGAATCATTTTGAAATTTGTGGTAGTTGTTACAAAGCTTGGCCACTGCAACTAAGATTGCGCATTGTTCTTTCGTTATCTTGGTGATTTTCCTTCCAAAGCTCACACAGTAGGTGTGGTGTTGATTTCCCAGAAAATCTTTTTGTAATGATCATTTGGCTGATTCTGGAAATTATGGGAATTCAGACGCATTAAACTGGAACTACATATATGCCAAATTAATGGTGCAGATGCCAATGGTTTTGCAAAGATTTTAGCTGTGCTAAAAAATATAGATAATCTTTGGACTAAAAAAACAAGAGATTTCGGCGGCAGTGTAGACATTTTTTATAGTACTGGTGACCCTTAATAAAAAGATTATCAAGTTTTATATATGTATAGACAGTTGTAGGTTTAAATACATGTGCCTACTACACTCCCCATTCACTCATACCAAAATGGGGTATTTGCGCAAGTGGCTTATGAATAAAAAAAAATGAAATTCATTGTGAAAAGCTTTGTTAGTATACAGACGAACCTTTGCATTTTCCATATATCTTTGCTTATCGCTGTTATTTTATTGCCTCCCATATATAGGTATTTCAATTGTCTCATTTCGATTAATTGCTCCGGGAAATGAGTCAACAAATTGCCGCTCAAATTTAATTCTTTCAAAGAGCACTGCTGGTTTTTGCCATGGGTAAATGCCTTGGGCAAGGATTGGTTTGTCAGCTGATTGTTTTTGGCAACCAAAGTGACCAGAAATGGCATAGAGAAGACCGCTGCAGGCAGTTCAGTCAGGCAGTTATAGCTTAAATCCAAAGTACGCAAATTAACGAACGTTTTTATTGTTGTGGGAAAACATTTCAATCGATTATTATTGACCAGCAGAATTTCAATGTCCTTCTGCGATTTGAGACGCTGTTTGGTTTCCGAGTAGAGATCATCTTCCAGGGTTATATCATAGAGGTTCATGCGGCTATAATCCAGAGTCTTTTGTTCACGTGAATCCGTATCACTGCTGTCCGATGTATAAACTTCCATTGTCTTTTATCGCACTCTCTTCGTATATACGAGTAATAAATATTTATTTAAATGTTCATTAACTGACTGTCTCTGTTAACAATGAACAGAATCTGTTTGGTGTTGGTTTCGTTTTTCTTCCTTCGTTTAAACAAAAAATATCAATCTTTTGCTTTTGTCACATTATTTCCGTTTCTGACTCTTTTTTTCACTAGCCTTGGGGCAGGGAACTGGAAATTAATGTTCTTATTACTGCTGGCTTTTCCGTCCGTGTTTCGAAACGTTCGTTTTGCAAATGATAATCGAAATTATTTGCTCTGCTCGATTAAGCTACTCTGCTTCAAAGAAAATAAAGCAAATTTTAATCTTTGTCAGACGGACGCATCAACAACGACGCTATAAATTACAAATTGTATTTTAAATCAATGTGGTTCATTGGTAGTTGTACATTTGGCCTATGTGTGGTAGGTGTATATGGATGTTTGTAAATGCGTACACCATTGTGCCTTGGAGGTTTGGTATCATAAACATTTTTTGTTTATTTACCCATTAAAACTTTCTCAGCACAATCTAGGAAAATGCTCAAAACCCGTAGAGATAGAAATAAATACAAACATGTTATTCATGAAGAGACTCAAAATGCTCCCTTTGAAATTCATTACATTAATATTCCGTTCCGTGTATTATCTATCTCTTCTACTACGATTTCAATATTCGTATAACCACCTGTTTCATAACATAGTTGAAAATAAAATTGAATTGAAAGTAAATGAGAAGGTAGACGATTTGGCGGTGATGGCCAGATGACTGCCGTCAATAAACTTGGTTAACCCGAAGCCTTTCGGGTCGACGCAGTGCGAGTTAAGGGGACGTTGGAGTATTTCCTTTGTCATTTCCCGGCTTTCGCGTTTAGCAGATACCGGCACTTAGGTGGAGACACAATACCAGACGTGAACCAATTTAGGGGAGTGGTATTGAAAACAATTAAGGATTATGTAAGTAGCACGTAATTCCAACTTTAAATTCTCTTTTTAGAGGTGACTTTAGTTTTTAGAGCGCATGGGGCGGATTATTATCTGCACCCTCTTTGCAACCTAACCTAACCTAACCATCTGAAGTAGAGTCATGTCTTAAGCAGTAACGTTGCAGTTTGAGAAACATTTACCACATTTTTGATATACTCGTATTTTAATTCATAATTGTAGAAAGTATTTCCTTGTTCAATTGATTCACAGTGTGCTTCGTCTGTGTTATCAGCTCAGTTTTTTATATTTTTTGCAAAGTCATCTATTATGTATATGTGATGCATGAAAATAATGACTTTCTAAGAATGTTTTGCATATATTTATTATAAAATTGTTCTGCGTATACATAGAAGGTATGTGTAGCATGGTTGTTGATGCAATACCACAATGTAGGCATATCTAAGCCTTGAAAACTTTAAACATTGGCAGAGCAACCTTTCTTAAAAATTAATATATATATATATAAAACAGCCGACTTCTTGAAGAAAAAAAAACGTTGTCATTTATTTTCCAACTATGTATGTACATAGAAATCGATTTGAAAACTGCCTTCTTAAAATAATATGTACTTTTGTTTATGAAAATACATCGTGTTCTCAATAAATTGAAAAGATTTTTGGTATGAAAAAAAATTTCCATATTTAAAATAGTTTTCAAATATACATAATTCAAAGTTAAGCATGTCCGCCTATGACGTCGAACACCTGTTCAAATACCGGCGTGAACATCAGACAAATTTTTCAGCGTCAGTTATTCTCTTGCTTATGCTGGCTACATCTGTGAGGTATCCTGCCATGTTAAAACTTCTCTTCACCAAATTTCGTGTAGATCAGTCGTTAATTGTTGCATATACGTCATTATAGGTGTTAATCGGGCTATGCATTTATATGGGTGCTTTTGAAATCTGATATGATTTTTATCAAACTCCGTACATATTGTGTTTGCGAGCATTTTAAAAAGGTAGGTTAAGAAATGAGCATGCAGAGCTGTAATGCGAACCCGGCGACGCATACATATATCTCAATCTGAACCGATTTGTATTAACTTCAGCAAAAATTTTAGGTATCATAAAAGTCCACATTATTGCAATATTAGTCAAAATCGATCGGACATATAAATGGGAGCTACATATATCAATTTTTGAGCCGAAACGTTAACATGTTTCATCTCTAGACAAAATTTTTAGAAAATCGTATCCAATATGCGATTTGTACTTTGTTGAGTAACAGTCTATCCCGGCACACAGGCTGGAACTTTGAGCTCCGATCTGTGTGGTGGTCATATGTAGTTATCACGAGTAGCTCAGCTCAGAGCTACCGGGTGCGTCCATAGGTTGCAGTGGATGGGATGCTTCGTATACGAAGTAGCTGCAACTGCAGTCGCGGACAATCAGCGGTATCGAGTGGAGAGTCTCAGTGAGAGGTCAGGTGGCACCGGCTCTTGCTTAAAATACTGAGTGCCTATGATGCTCGATATGACAAGGCGAAATTTTTTTTGCGACTTTTAATAACCAATGGCTATCACGTTCCCGCAGCGATCGGGCCTATGCACCGGAACGAGCTTACTCATCTTTAGGAGCTGACGAGGATCGCTACCTCCACATGCTATGTGGCTACAACAACAACATGTGTGTAATCGCCATAAAAATCCGTTATGGGTTTTTTCGTAAATACGTCTTTTTGGACGTTCCATACTAAACATCTGGCCAATTAAAAATATCTCAAAAAAATCGTCTTCTGTAAAATTTGTTTTTTTCCAAATCGAGTTTTTTTCCAAAAAGGCCCCATATGTTATTTTGTTAAGCAAAGGTTATTTTAGAAAACACAATTTCTTTGCCACAAATACAGGTGAATATAATTTGGAGTTGACTTTACTCTTTTATATGGCTTGCAACATTAGACTTTAAGGTGCATTTATAAAAGGTGTTTTTTTTAACTATTATCTTTTTGACAACACTCGTTTAAACAGCTCACGCACGTTTCATGTTTTGTTTCACTGTCAAACATCTTCAGTTTGGTCTACCGTGAGTCTTCTTACGAACGAACAACGATTGCAAATTATTGAATTTTATTATTAAAATGAGTGTTCTGTTAAGAAAGTTCCATTTTACGACGAAGCTCATTTTTGGCTCATTTAAATAAGCAGAATTGTTGATTTTGAAGTGAAGATCAGCCAGAAGCATTGCAAAGCTACCAATGCTGGTTGCATCATTGGACCGCACTGCTTCAAAGATGAAGCGAATCGTTAGGTAACTGCGAATGGTGAGTGCTACGGTGAGATGACATCCAACTTTTTGGCCCAAAATGCAAGAGCTTGACTTGCATGGCATGTGGTTTCAACGAGATGGTGCCACATGCCACACAGCACGCGTAACAATGGACTTATTGATTTGACTTCTTGAGCCTTTAGAAGGCGCAATTATTACCCAATTTGGCTGAAATTTTGCACAATGACTTCTGCTGCTACAACTCTACCAAGTATGGCCTAAAGTGGTCTATAACCTGATATAGCTCCCATATATACGGATCTCTCGATTCAATTTCTTGAGCCTCCAAAAAGCGCGATTATTATTCGATTTGGTTGAAATTTTGAACAATGACTTCCGTATGACTCTCAAGAACTCTGCCAAGTATGGCCTAAATCGGTGTTAACCTGATACAGCTTCCATATACAGTCTCTCGATTTGAGTTCCTAAGCGTATAGAAGACTTTTAGGTATGAAAACACCTATTAGTTAAAGGGGGACTTCGTATATGCATTTTTTTGGATTCTTCTTGTGGGTTTCTCTAACGATTAGTAAATAATAAACAATTTTTGTCGAACAGTTTCGATTTTATGAAAAAATTTTACACGGAATTTTAGACGGAAGTACTTATAAAAGTAGAAGAGAGTTTTTTGGGGTTTGTTGTTCTTGTCGATTATGTTCGATTCCCTTTGCAGTCGGGTATCGATTGAGCTTAAATTAAAATTTTTTGATGATCTAATTCAGGATTTTAACCACGTAAAGAACTCTGCCAAGTATGGCCTAAATCGATGGCCCCTTGCCGATGAAGGACTTATCGCGTCAATCCGGTACGTACAACCGGTTGTCCGAATCAAGCTCAATGATAAGGGACCTCCTTTCTACAGCCAAGTCGGCGGCGTGCCGCAGTGCGACACCTCTTGACCAATTTGAAAAAATTCTAAAAAATTAAAAATTTAGTTAATTTTATTATAATCAAAACTATTTAAAAATTAAAAATTAAATTGTTATTTACAAATAAAAAATTTAAATTTAAAAGCTTAATTAGTGCCGCGGTGTGCTGTGGACCACTGTACGTAGAGCGCATCAGCTGTTTATAAACAACATCATGCCCCAAAACATGACGTTGTTTTTTCCATAGTCTGCAACACTACCGGCAAAAGTTAAATTGTGTTGAATTTTTCGATGGTTTTAAAGATGCTACAAGTTTGTGTCACCTTTCTTTTGCTGATATCACAACACACTTTCGCTGGCACACCCGAAGAAGAGCAGGGAGTGCGCTATGCAAACAAATGCGAGACCTGTAAAATTCTGGCCACCGAACTGCAGGAGCGGCTTTCCGAGACTGGCAAGTCTCACGATGTTATCGAGACTGGCTATTCAGTGGACGATGTGAAACCTAAAAAACGCAAAGAATACCGTCGAAGTGAGCTGCGTTTATTGGAATCCATAGAGAATGTGTGCGATCGAATTTTGGAGTACAATTTGCATAAGGAACGTAGTGATAGCACACGATTTGCCAAAGGCATGTCAGAGACTTTCAAGACATTGCATGGACTAGTAGACAAAGGCGTGAAAGTAGATTTGGGTATTCCATTAGAGTTATGGGACAAGCCACCAGTGGAGGTAACACAAATGAAGAGTCAATGTGAAAATATGCTTGAAACCTATGAAGACGCCATATACGAGTGGTATTTCCATAAGCAGGATGAAAAGAATCTAATTGACCATTTGTGTGCCGAACAAGTCTTAGCTGTGGACGATAGGAAATGCCTTAAGGAATCTCTCAAAATAAGCGATAAGAAGAATAAAAAGTCGAAAGGCGATAAAGAGGACTTATGAACATGCATGTAGAACAAGCAAATAAATCATGTGATTCCTGATCTTTATGTATGATGCTTTTATTCCACAAGCTAAGAATTGTTACATTTCATATACATTTCGATCTCCATATATTTATATATACTAATAAAACGACTGTTTAAAAATCCCCATTTTGTGGTATGATCAAAAATGTCGTTTGTAACTTAGTGCTAGAACCTATTTTAAATGTACTTTAAAGAATGCAAATTTTTGGTTTATTTCATAAAAGGGGGCTGTTGGTCCATTTCCCGCCCCATTTTATATTAAATTTGTTTACTTATCAAAAGATTGGTCCACCCGGGACCAAACCCCAAAATACATAGTGCTATGTTATGAAAAGTCGAACTGGAGTAAGGAAATACTTATTCAAATGCGGATTTCATTGGCATAAATCAAATTTTTCCCGTCATATGCCGATGTTCATATTCTGGGTTTTACATTCACTTTTGCCTCATAATCACCGAAAAATAAAAGCAAAATTTAGTTTAATTTTCATTTATTCACATCTTCACATACAACAAGTCTTTACAATCTTGTATAAAATTAGTGGGAATAGCATTTTTTGATAATAAAACGTAGTTTTCAAGAGGTATTTGGCAAAGGGAAACACAGCTTTTGGGGGGAAATGTCGGCATTTCACAAAGCCCCAAACTCATTTAAAAATATTTGGGAGTACAATTTCTGGACCATTTAATGGTTTTCGCAAAATGCAAATTTGCTTATGAACATTCATTCCATTAAGGAACAGGGGGAAACTTCTCGACAACCTCTGCCGCCTGAGTATACAACACACTGCTACTAAAACAGATAGGTTTCATGGATTTAACAATTTTCTTTACAAAATAATATCGTGGCTTATAAAATCAAATTTTTGCTTTTTTTTTGACTCCATGCAGGATGTCCGTCCAGCTTACGACCATTAAGTTGAATGCTTCTATTCAAAAAATAGCATTACAAACATTTTTAAAATGTGTGATGTTGTTAAAACATTTTACTGGCTACTCGGATCACGATTTCTGGTCCGCCGATTTAAATCAACAATCCCATGGCAGCCGGTTGTACGTACAGGATTGGCCCGATGGAGTGCAATAAGAGACAAGCTTAACAATGTCTATAACAAAAAAACACAAAACAAATTTCACTGCAATCAAACAATTTTCAAATTTAAATTTGTTTTTTTAATTTCAATTTCTTTTTTTTTTAATAATTTTGGCTAACAATTAAAAAATCATTATGTCAATATAAATGTTCTTATTTATAAAAATGTGAAATTTAGTTAGATACCATAAGGAAATCGAGAGTCTGGTGTTAATGGGTAAAATCGGTTGCATTAAATTTGAGTGGAATAGACAAAAGTAGGCAACACTGATTTGTAGTCTTATACGTTTACCGTTATTTCAATTCTATTTTATCCTTACTCGGTTCGGTGTCGTATCTGTGCGGTGCGGTGTTTTTAGTAAATATTTTTTAAAATTTGCCTTCTTTTTTTTAATTTTAATTATGTTCAAAGTGGTGTTTATAGTTATTTTATGTTTATCATTAACGAATTGTGCTGATATCGAATGTCCCTCGCTGGTGGATGCAGACAGCCTGTCTCAAACTCAACTGCTTGAGAGACTTACTCATGGTTGCCGCTACGATCGTTTGGAGCGACCGGTTACTTTTTCCGAATCGGGCAGTCGTCTACCGGTGGACGTTTATGTGCGATGGTATGTTTACTTCATGCAGAATTTGGAAGCTCATGATTTGCAGTTCAAAATACATGCTTTGCTACAATTGCGCTTTCTGGATCCGCGTCTGACGTTTCGTAAGGTGGCTCCCAAACGCAAGCAGCCAATACTGGGTGAGAAACAACTGCGCGACAATTTATGGGTGCCTCACATCTTTCTGGCCAATGAACGTGATTCCAGCATTATGGGTACGAATGAAAAAGATATTCTAACCTCAATTTCTCCAGACGGTACGGTAATTATCTCGAGCCGCATTAAGGCAACTTTGTACTGCTGGATGAATTTGCAAAAATTCCCCTTCGATGAGCAGCATTGTTCGACATATTTGGAGAGCTGGATGTACAACACATCTGAATTGGTTCTGCACTGGGAACAAAAGAGACCAATAACGTTTGATCCAGATTTGCACTTGACAGAGTATATACTTCAAGAAGCCTGGAGCAATGAGTCAGTGATCAATGCTGATTTGAATGACCTGCGCCATGGGGCATTTGCGGGTAATTATAGTTCACTCGACTTTACTGTTGGATTTTCGCGTGAGGTTGGATTCTATTTGATGGACTATTTTCTGCCCTCAATGTTGATTGTGGGCATATCGTGGGTCTCATTTTGGCTAAGGGCCGATCAAGCGCCTCCAAGGATTATGTTGGGAACATCAACAATGTTAACCTTTATAACATTGGCTTCGGCTCAAGGTGAGCATTGATGAACAAATTTTCTCTTATTTCAACTGATCCACTCAAGCCTTGTTGTATTTCCCTTTAACACAGGAAAAACTTTGCCCAAAGTAAGCTACATCAAAGTGTCAGAGGTTTGGTTTTTGGGTTGCACGTTGTTTATCTTTGGCAGTTTACTTGAATTTGCTTTCGTGAACACGGTAATACGCCGCAGACGCAATGTAGACGTGAAATCAATGAGCAGCAAACACATATTGAAATCCACAATCCCACCTCGTATTTCGAAACGTAAAATACGATCTCGTTCACTCTCGTCGGCTACACTGGGAACAGACAGTATTTCTCTTACGGGAGCACCAACGTACAACAACTACATGACGGTGCACAACTTTCCCATAAATACTATCAAAGAAACTGAGAGTGACACCGACAGCATTTCCAAAGTGACATCTTTCACTACCACCACCAACAATCAAAAGGTGGATATGGGGCTCTTGGAGCGAAGGGGCTTTAACAATTGCCATGGTGATGACGATGAAGATGGCTGGACCACACTTACTCCCGAACAATTATCGCAGTGGATTGATGTTCGAGCCCGTGTCCTGTTTCCCTTAACCTTTCTGGTGTTCAACGCTTTCTTCTGGACATTTGTGTATATTTTTTAGTTCCTCTCTGTATTTTATTCCTGATATTACATTCTTTACATTCCTAGTCTTGTTCAATTTTGTAAACTTGCATGTGCCTCCAGCAATACTATTTTATACCATAAAGATGTAAAAACATTTTATTTCAATAAATGTACGCTTTTTCTTTTTTATTCTCAAGCCATATTTACAGTTAGGGAAAATGTGGCTTCCAAAATATTCCTCACATGGAAATAAGACTGTGATTGATTGACTGTAAGATTTTTTAGAAACGGTTCTTAACTTTTTTGGATGGGAACCCAAAACACTGCTGCTACAACAACAAAATAGTAGTTGACTAGTTGTAATACGGTTGTTTATGTTTCTGTAAAAATGGTTGGGTCATATCCTACGCGCGATGAAATGCGAGAAGTGTCCTAGACTGGAACCCGCAGCGAAGAAGGGCACGCTCGAAAAACACATGGATCCGTTGCACTAATAGAGAGTTGGAGTCAACCCCAACGATAGTTAGCTGGAGAGAGCTTGTTGTTGCCCTATGTTCACGATGAACATTTAATTATTGGTCTTTTCGAACGGTCTGGTCGAAACCTTTCTATAAATATCACTTATGTTAACTGACTGCAACGTTGTAAGGATAAGATTTTGTCCTAAAAATTGTAACTAATTATAATACTAAGATGATAGATGGTCACAAAGAGCGGGCTGTGGGCGTCTACTTGATTCTGATGGCAGACTACCAATTAAAGCTAACCTAACCTAATAAGTAGGAACCATGGTAAACAATTTTAGCAACAACAGACATGTGGAAGAAAAAATTTTTGGTACCAAAAATTCGATTTGTAAAACGTGTTTTTTCAGTAGGGTATGTAGATTTTTCTGTGCCACTATATATTTATATAAATAGGTAATTATTCTATCGCAGCTCTGGTACTTGTGTTTACAAAATCCGGAAAAAAACTATAAACAATTAACCTAGCAAAGGAGAATGAAAGTCCTGTGATATCGCCTTACGAAATCTGAGAGAAATCGAAACTAATATCCCCGCATATAAAACCCATACGTCAGAAACGCCTAATGTATCTGGTTTAATACTTTGTAATTCTAAGGAGTATAGATAGGCTTGCCTTACCTTACCTTAAAAAACCGATCAGATAAGAATGATTACATTGTTTTGTTTAAAGCCTAGTACTGAGTTCGTCTTTTCGCCGGAACAACTGTCAAAACGCTCTATAAACAAATGGTGACGAAGAAAATGCAAACACATTCCATAGATATAAATTTCACCTCAATTAATTGCAAATATAATTAAATGCTCTCGAACTGGGTCACAAACACCTCTACGCTCGAATGAACTTAGTACTGTAGCTATGAACTAACTGTAGGCCCGACAGACGGGATGTTAGTGAGCAACCCTATGGTATTGATTAGCCACACGTGTACCAATGGCGTGTTGTCTGTGATAAAATCCATCCGTTGTCTGGCAATTTCTTTTAGGTAATCAATAAAATCCTCCATTCATTCCCCTTTGGAAGAAAAACCTTAATGAATGTTAATGATAACAATTTAGTTTGGGCCTTTTTGTTTTAAGCCATCGATATATTGCTTTCATACACTTTTATCGGGTGATTTATACCAAGGCGCCATTTCAAATTTAATCAAATTTTATTTTCGACGATTAGCCTGTTGTTGTTGTTGTCTTGACAGACCATATTTGGCATAGATCTTGGTAGTCATAGTAGAAAGCATTTGCAAAATTTTAGCCAAATCGGGTAAGAATTGGGCCCTCTAGAGGCTTAGGAAGTAAAATCATGAGATCGGATTATATGGGAGCTTTATTAGGTAAAAGACCAATTCAGACGATACTTGACAAGAACGTTGGAGGTCATAAAATAAACCGTTTTGCAAAATTTCAGCCAACTCGGGTAAGAATTGCGCCATCCAGTGGCTTAAGAACTAAAATCGTGAGATCGGTATATATGGGCGCTATATCTTAACATGAGCCGGCTTAGCCCCTTTACAATCCCTGTTGGCCTACATCGATTAGAAGTATTAGTGCAAAATTTCAAGCAAATTGCTTCATTCGTCTAGACGAAATCCGATAGTTGCGTTTTATGAGCTTGAGACACTAAATCGGGAGATCAGTATATATGGGTGCTTTATAAAAATATGGTGGAATATAGACGGCAATCAAGAATACATATAAGTAGAGGAGTGGGAGCGGAGCGGAAATACATTAAATGAGACTGACAAAACTTTACAACTTTATACCGACTTTGTTAGTTGCAATCACCATAAATCTGAAGCAACTTTGTAGTAGTCATTTCTGAGAGACATACAGAATCATTACTTTTGAGATTCTCTAATTAGCATTCAAAGATTGGCGGTTAAGCTTTCCACAGCATTTGCCATCACTTTAGTGGTGTTTTTCTTAGCTTAGGGTTTGGAAAGTAAACTAATATTGCAGTTTCGTACTTATTAGGGTAAACCTAAGCGTTTATTTATTTTTTTTTTTATTATACGTAGTTTATAAAATATACACAAGTTTGAAATTTATTTAAAGAAAAAAATAATACATAACAATATGCACATTTCCAAAAGCAAAAAGAAGAGCAATAGCGAAATCTTCTTTAAAGGAAACAAAAAATAATTTTACTGATCAACAAATTTCGTGCATATGTAGTTGAAATTTAGAAAGGAAAATTAATGTTTAAATTGAAATGAGAATAAAGGTAATAAAAATGAAATAAACTAAATCTAATAAAATAGTATACTAGAGCTAAGGGTGTAAAGATTACATACGATTTATTATTATTATTTCTTTTTTTTAATTTAGTTATTTGTAAGATCAATATTTTTGTTTTGCACATATCTCTTGTGGCTGAAGTATATTTTTGTTTGCATTTTTCATATGGGTTACAGACAAATAAACAAATTAAACGTGTTTTTGTTGTAATTTTTCATATACGTGCCCAAAATTCTCTTGTTTTTCGTAAGTTTCTTCAGTTTTTTCTTTGTTTAATCACACTCCAGAGCAATGGTCTAAATGCTTAATCTAACGTCTGTTGCCATAAACATTTTCATCGGAATATGCAATGTAAAGGAAATAGTCCTCCTCATGATGTTCCTGAAAAAGGAGACATTTTGATTAAGTTCCATGGCTTTCTAGGGCTTGAAAGTAATTGAACTTACCTGGTAGAGGGAACCCATGGTGGCAGATGTGGGTGGAATTACATTGTTGACGAAAAAGAATAGGGCATCCTCAGGTCGCAATTGTATACGTTTACGGATCAAGAAGTAAAACTGTCCCACTGTTAAATCGGATGGCACTAAATATTTCTTTTTGTCCAAATCTCCAATGCGTGCTTTGGGTGCCTTTTCAACGATCACCTAAAACAAAAGGTAAACATTTGCATTAACCTATTGCCATGCGTTCTATGTAATACGTGATGTTATCCTTTGTAATAACACGTTTGTTTGTGAAATGCAATTCTAAATTCCGTCTTAACGCAAACGGTATAACCTTTGATTTTTGAATAAAATTTGCTACTTTTTGCGTCCGTTTTTGTTTGCATGTAGGTAGTAGTGGCCGACCCCAATGCCACTCATATACTGTGTATATCGAGTAACATATGCACTACACACAACAGCAAATGCTAAGTAATTACTTCTCATTATTTGCTTTTGGTGAATCGATTGTGCTGCAAAAACAATACGAGCTATATCAATTGGTGTATAAAGGTATTTATGGCTATTTGCAAACATTTGGCGTTCGATAGAATAAAATTACAAATAAAAACCATATATTTTTATAATTACATAACTTTGAGCATAAATTGCTAGTTAAAAAATATATATTTCTAAATTTAAAATTGGCCTTTCATTTTTGGTTTGGCACTTGGTGTCTAGCTAACAATCTAACACAATGCTTAACTATTTTCACCACTTAAGAATTTCATGGAATTATGAAATTATATAGGTGCTTGTTAATTGCTATCATGGCGTGCTACACTATAGAGTAGAGATTACATGAAGACAATGAACAAAGGTAGAAAAGTGTCGTAGTGTTCTTATTTTTCGTCACCAAAGAAGTTTTAACCCCAGATATTAGTAATGGTACATTGTCTTTCTAGGCTGACAAGGAAAGTGAAGTCAAGAGCAAATAATTTTGACAATTGCCAATATCTGTTTAAGGGCCAAATTAGATAAAGATAAACACCGGTATTCACAAAATTTAAAACAGCTTTATAGTAGGTTTATTTGGCAGTTCTACTTTAACGCTACTTTTAGGTTTCGTAAATATTTCTCACATATCATTGAATGCAATCCGATTCAAGATTTAAGCCTAATGATAGAGGCCTCCTCTTTGGAGAGAAATTTTACATGGCATATTACCTCACAAATGTTGCCAGCATTAGGAGGGGAAAACCGCCGCTGAAAATTGTTTCCGATGGTCTCGCCAGGCGAACATGCTAACCTCTGGGCTACGGTGGCTTCCTCCTCAACCAATAAAATAAGTAATTTGTTTAAAGTGGTCGCTGCGTGGCTTCAAGTTACATTATCCGAATAAAATGAACAAAAATTCTAAGTACATAAATTGATTTTTAAATATATAATGCCCCATTTTTGTTTTTACTTTATTATAATATTTCATTTTCTTTTTGGATTTACGTTTAGCTTAGACCAATGGTTTTTTGTTTCTGGTGTCCAACATGGAATCGACAGGCTGCAGTGGTCGAGATTTCGACCTTCCCAGGGCCTCGTCGGTATGCTAAGCGTTTAGCTTTAAGCTTTTTTAAAATATAAACGAATTGAAATTGAATTATTTGCTGTCATGACAACCCATAATTATATTTTTGCTTTAGAAAAGGTTGTAATTTTAACTTTTGTTACCTGCATTGATAACCTAATTCTAAGTAGTAAACTTAGCTTTGCATATCTACTTGGACAGGTATTGGCACTAGCTCAAATTTTACGGTTCAAGAATAAAGCAAAATTATCACTGCTTGATATCTTATTCGCTTTTCAACATTTTTACTTGGTAGAATAATTCATTTACGGCTCTATTATGCGGCATGTAGTTGTCTTATGACATGTTGAGTTGTACATGTTGTGTGATACAAACGAAACTTACATATGAAAATAGCACATGCCCATTTTTTCGACTAGAGCGTGCTCTATTCCTTTTAACAAAGACATAAAGTAATCAGCTACTTTTGCTGTCAGTCGAATGAAAGTAACCCCAAATTAAATTGTTTTCACAAATTTATGATTTAGCCAGCTTTCTCGCCACTTTAACAATTTTTGCGCATCAAAAACCCAGTTTTTACTCAAATTTATGCCGTAGGAAAATAACATACAGGTGTTATAGCAAAAATGATGAATCGTATGTAAATTGACAATTTTGACAAACAATTTCAATTACATGTGAATAATAAAAATTGACATGTCATAAGACATCTATATGCCGTGTAATAGCGCCTTAGGTCATTTCTAATACCATATTTTTAAAAATTTGTCGCTTGGCCAAAAATAGTTGTGGTATACATGTAACGATTTTGTATAGAAAAATATTGAAATATTAAAGAAAATGAAAATTAAAAAAAAAATATTTTGATTAGGTTTTTCTCGGCCTTATTTATTTAATTTAGTTGTTATTAATTCAGCCCTCAAGCTTAAATTAATAACAACAAAATCAAACAAATGTATATGAATTACCTATGTACGTACATATGTCATGTGTACAGTAAAGGTCTGCACAATTCTGGTAGACCATCTAGACTTTTATTGCAAGTGGCCATTATCAGCATTCATACTATATAGGTAGGTAGGTATGTATGTATATACGTCCATACATAAACAAAAAATATTCTCTTCTAATTGATATTCTAGACAAAGAATGTTAGCAAACAAAAATTATTGCAATGAACTTGCCATGACTTTAAACAAGTCAAATATTACTCTGGATACAGTGTTATGAGCCTATTTGACTGCTTTAGAAGAGAATATGATAAAGGTCTTCAAGTCATTTTCCAAAATGTCTCAAATTAAACGTCATAGCACTATATATTGATTAATATAGAATATGTAGGTCTCCATACTTGGCCCACCGACAAGCGTAATACAGTGACGACTCTTGTTCTTATTTGTTTACGCATTTTATTTTGCTATTTTGTTATTTTGTTATTTTGCTGTTTTGTTTGTTATTTTTGCCCATTTTAGCTATTGCGCACATACATAGATCGTACGACGAATGACATTGGTTGCTTGTAGTGGTTGCAGAGCAGGTATTCTAAAACTCAAATGAAATTGAAATTCTATTATACGTCGTATGTGCTTGTATTTTCTTTGTTTGAATACAAATAGAAGCAAAACAAAATACTAACCATAATGAAGAAGAATATTATTCTTCAAAAAAAATCCCCTTAATGAAATCAGTCAATTTTTGATGACTAATACCCATAAAGTGCTACAAATATCGTGTATATGTATGTGAATTCTGTATTGACAATATAAACTATAATTATGATAGGAAATAAACAATTCAAGTATTCTAAGCACATATCAGGAATAAAGGACCGCATACTATTTATTTTTTTTCATTATTCACAGATACAACTTGCTTCCATAAATGTTTGGCCTTGATACGAAACTTTGAACTTATCAATCCATATTTTAAGTTCTGCTTGTGCTTGTATACTGGTTATACTAATTAGCTCATTATGAAATATTTAGGGTTATTGATCCGATCCAGCAGCAGGTGTTATAAGAGCATAACATCTAACAAAATAGAAAACCCCGACCATTCTAATAAACCAACCCAGTATTCCTGTATATAATGTCCTTTCAAACAGCTGGCAACTTTGCAACCACATACAAACGAAAAGAGAATGTAACAAAACACAAACAGATGATATTCTGTCTCTTTTCATCTATCTTATATCATACATACATATATGTTTTTTTTTCTGACGAATAGAAAAAAAAATACAATTGGGAGTAAGACAGCTCCAATAGATAGCAGGGCGCCTCCTTTGGGTAGCAAGATATGCCTCCATTGGATTAACAGCCACATCCATTCAATGCAATAATGCACATAGAAATACATACATATATGTGAATGTCGTTTTGTCAATACGACGACTTGTCGATAAAATTAAACAAAGAAAAATGAAGACGATTTATCCAAATTGTCAATATATTATTTTTATGACGCAATTTGTTAGAAAAATGACCAAATTTTAGTGTTAATTGATTTTTTCCTTCAAAATTCAAGATCGTTACAATTTCCACCGCAGAAGCAAAGAAATTGAAACTTGAAGGTATTTCACTTTAGCAAATAATCACTAGAGAAAAATTAGGAATGTATGCACTTTCTATATTTTTTCAACTTACGGGTACGCGGTCAGGGTATTTTCTGCGAATTTTATCGCCTTCGGCACGACGTTTCTCGAATACGTGCTCTTCTTTATATTGGAACTTCATTTTGTATATGCTTCTTCTACTATAAAATTCAATTTAAGATTTAATCAATTTGACTTGTTTCAATGACTTCTTTATTGTATCTACTGCGTTGTTTTATTATTTTTTGTACTATGAATTGGAATTGGTTGTTCTCGACGAATGGGAATATGTTGAATTAGTGAGAACGCAAACGTAGTATTCTGTCGTCCAAAGTATTAGCACGCACTATTAATTTTAAGGTTAATGTTGGCAACACTGTAATGTTGGGATATATACAACATATTGAATTAGTGGGAACGCAACGTAGAATTCTGTCGTCCAAAGTATTAGCACTTCACAATATTTATATTAAAAATATAGATATTTATGTAATATAGATATCTTTGTCTTCTCAATGACAAGCTAGGTTAATAAGAGTCCGAAACTTGGACGTTATTCAACCATGAAAGAAACATTTTTTACTATGACGCCAAAAAACACTACTTCACATATGACCATACATAAATTATTTTTTTATTTGTTTTATATTATTTATATTTGTATATTTATTTATTTTATGTTTATATAAAATCTTTCTTATTTATTCATTTATTTGTGTAAATACATGTGACAAGATCACTAACAACCACTCAGTTACAAAGATAAATTTGGCGATAGCGTTTATCTTCATCTCATTTTATTAATGCAATACTATAAGCCTTACGGCCAAACAAATTGTACTGCATACCAATAAAGAAGATATTTACATATCATAGCTTAAATAATTACTATACTTAATTATTTCAAAATGTTATTATTTTATTGATGTTTTACCCCAAACCTCAATATGGACAAAGTCTCAAATATTATAAGTAGTGAAGAGCGCAAAAACCAGAAAAAACTAATACAATTGATATAAAAAAATTAAACATTGCCCGAATCTTGCCATCAAACTGGTCGACGTTTTGCCAACACAGACAAAGAAATTTGTGTGCTATACACACACGTGTGCGTGCATGAGCGGATAATATGCGAGAAAGAAGATTGAGCGTCGCAAAAAGTCCAATTTTCGGCCGAACATCCAAAGTCAATTTTATTAAAATTTTACCATAAATAATGAGGGAAAGTCCTGCTGAATAAAATCAGCAAGTCTATTTGCCTTAAAATCTACTATCTTTAATAAGTAATCGGTGAAATATATCACGAAAAGCGAATATAATACTAACCTTAAGCGGAATATTCTGTTCAGCTTTTCAACCGGAATGCTGTCAAAATCCATATAAAAAAAAAAAACCTCGACGAAACGTTGGCTAAAAATAGGCGAAAAAGTAGTACTCTGTTTATAGTGAGGAAAATTGAAAAAAAGTGGCAACACTTGAAACCATTGCTGGCATCTTTTTTTTATATTTTATTGGTTATAATGGTTCGTGTATCTTTATTTATTTGCAAAAAATAAATTAAGCAGAGAAAACAATAAGTGCAGATAAAAAAACGTGTTTTGGTATGGAAACAAAAACATTCAATTGTTGTCATGTTCCGCTCGCGGAACAATTAAATATGTCCACGACTATTCCGAAAGTAGAATAGAATACCAACCAAGATATATTAATTTACAGGTCCGGTACGTACAACTAAGATATATTCATTAACAGATAGTGGCAGTTGCCCAACAACAAAATATTGAGTGCACTATCCAACTCTGATTTTTGTATGTAACTATTGTAGTTCGCGCCATTTTCCGTTGTTCTTGTGTTATGGTTCTTAACTATAATACACACACACAACAAAAACTCGTTGACAGATAGTGCACTTCGCTAAAAAAAATGGCACTCAGCTGTGTACGGTACACTAGCTGGTAATTTTGTCATGATACCAACCCTTAAGCCTAGTACTGACATCGACTTTTCGCACGCACAACTGTCAAAACGCACTATAAAAAATGGTGACGAAGATAATGCGAACACATTCCGTAAAAATCGTACCAAGTTCCATGAACAAAATAGTAACTACATCTTCTGTTATCTTCTTTCTCGCATATTCTCTGCTCATGTACGCAAACTTATACAAACACTCACACAAATTTCTTGGCGTGTGTTGACAAATCGTCGATCATCTTGATGATGACATGGCGGATTGCACCATATGAATTGTGGTTGTTGTACAAATGAGACCAATTTAAATTGTTTCGCCATGGACGGGCAGTAAATTCAGACCAATCAACCAAGTGCAAAATAACAACAATGCTTTAGTACCATCTGAGCAACCCATGGCGGTCGGTTGTATGCAAAACATAATTACTAGGTAGTGTACCGTAACAGCTGAGTACAATTTTTTCTCGCAAATACCAATCCCATGGCAGCCGGTTGTACGTACCGGATTGACCCGATGGCATCCTTCATCGGCAAGGGCTGCCGGCTCGGTGTACAATACACTGCTACAACAACAAATGCACTATCTATCAGCGTATTGTATTACAGTTAAGAACCATATACACATGTATTACACTTAAGAACCATATAATACACTATGTGTATTACAGTTAAGAACCATATACACACAAACAATAAGAAATGGCGCCAACTATTTACATACACAAAATCAGAGTTGCACTAATCGCTGATTTTGACAGATAGTGATCTCAATATTTTGTTGATGGGCAACTGCCACTATCTGTAAATGAATATATCTTGGTTGTACGTACCGGATTGACCCGATGGCGTCCTTCATTGTCAAGGGCTGTCGCACAACATACTGCAACAATAACAGTACCGTCTGAAAATGTCCACTTTCTATTCCACTAAAAGTCGACTTCGACTTTTCGACTTTTTCACACAAAAAGTCGATTAATCGATTAGCCAATCTCTAATCGACTCTTAGATCTCTAATCAAAATGTCTGACTTGAAGTAAGTTGTGCAAATATTTTATTTTTTAGTTTTAATTGGTTTTATGGTTTAAAAGTGTTTTATTTGTGCGAAATATAACCTAGGAAAGAATGTTTTTCATGAAATATATGAAATATCGATACTTAAAATAGAATTGAAAAGTCTAGCATCTTGGGAGAGGTTGTGAAAATTTCTCTATATGTGACACTAACGCATACGCAGCAGTACTTGACAGCTGCGTGTCAATTGAAAAAGCCAAAAACCTATTTAAAGGATATTATATGCCTTTTAAGCAAAGTAATTAAAAAATACTATATTTTTTCAGTGATGACCTACTAAATTATGATATAGGGGATGTTATAGACGATCAAGTTCTAATTGGAGCAGATGAAGATGAACTACTACTTTCGGATGAAGGTAAGTAGGTGCAAACTGCATGAAGTGGTTTAGTTTTAACTAGGAGTTACCTTAATGCAGATCTCGAGAAAGACGTGTCAAAGGAGGAAAAACAGAAAATAAAGTCAGAAGCGGAGGAATGGGTCAAATCACAAATAAGCGATAAGCCAAAAAATTCTATAGACGACCAAGAAGTAAAGAAAACAAATGAGGTCGTCCCCATCCAACAGATTGTATCGAAAGAACCCACTACCCCTAAGGAAAATACACAAGATGTGCAACTTGACCATGAAGGAGAGTCCAAAGAAAATGTGGAGGACTTACCGTCTACAACTACCCAAAATGAGACTTCGATGCCTGTTGAAGTTTCATCGAGCTCAAACAGAGATTTGGATATTGAGCAGTCTTCTACTGTTTCGAATTCAACTGTTACTGGAGCAGCAAATGACTCATGTGCCTCCTCAGGTATTTTGAGTTCTCAGGAAAGTGCAAGTGTTACACTGAGTCATGGTGATATATCAGATCCTCGTGAAGATTTCGAAGAGGAGCGCGAGGAGCGCACCAATATAAAAACAACAAGTGAGCGAGAATCCTTTGAGCAAAACACAGAACATTCCCCAGGTAAATTGTTGCGAAGGTGTGCAATATATAAAAAACAAAAACTAACTGATTGTTGCCATTTTGCAGAAAAAACAATGGGTCGTTTTGTTCCGCATCAAAAAAGAAACGGCGCGCCGCTGATACGAGGTCATCCCCCGCGTGGTCCTTCTCCTCTTTTTCCCCGCCCTCCTTTGCGCTTTCCTCACCATGGTAATATCTCCCTACTATCGCCCGCACATTTCACACCTTTGGGCGGCTTGGCCACAGTAACACTAACACACGCAACCACAAATCCTCTTATTCCAGGTCAACCATTTCTACCACCACAACAACCCAACACAAATCCCTTTGGTCCACAACATCCATCCAATACATTACACAATCCAAACCATGGTCCCATACCGCCTCAAAACCTAGATCATCCCAATCCCCATCCGAGACCTCGTCATCCATTTGGGTTTCGTCCAGGGCCCATGGGCGGATTTCGCCATCCAAATCCGGCGAGTATGTATTCACAAGTACCACATGATTTCAATCAAGGCCCTGCAGCTTTTAGTCATCCATTTGGGGGTGGACCTAGACTCTTCAGACCTGAAGGACCAATGGGTGGTGTAGCGCCAAACATGCGACCTGGTATGCGAATACAAAGACAGCCCTTACAAGCTTTGTCGCCTCACCCTATGCCGGGGCAGGGAAACTTTATGAATCCATCACCGCTGCAAATTCGTCCACAACCTGTCCCAGGGCCACAACCGCCATCAGTCGCTGGACAAGTTTCGGCCCCAGGCAATCAGCAGCCACCTTCAAGTCAAATGCCTGCCCATCAAAATCCCCCATCTTCGCTAGCTCCTCGTAAAGTTCTTATAAATCCAAATTTCAAGGGTGGCGTGGAAGCAGCTACCAGCAAGTTTATACAAGAGACACAGTACATGAACATGAATAGCACATCAGTGGCACGGGTACAAAGTGATGAAGAGCTTTTGCGACAGCAAGAAGAATTTATTAATAAAAATCGTGAGCACATTGAAAAAAGACGGCATGCCAGAGAGGCCTCACCAGTTCGCCGGTCGAGAA